>NC_140503.1:113740801-114455801 GCF_964339955.1 Pipistrellus hanaki | reverse complement strand
ATAGCTACTGCTTTTTTATATTTTGTCACCTTATTCTATTAATTACTGAGAATTTATGTCTCCAGTTGTAATTGTGAATTTTAATGTACTAATTCATTTTGTTCTGCCATGTATTGTTTTGTGTATTTTGAAGCTCTAACATTAATGGCATGAACTTTTAGTGCTTTCATATTTTCTTGAGGGGTGGATCCTTTTCTTTATTAAATGCTCATGTTTGTCTCTGGTACACTCATTTTCTTCTTCCACTCTATTTGATAATAATTTAGCCATGCCAAGCTTTTTATGCTAAGTATTTCATGATATATCTTTAGTATCCTTTGACTTTTAGTAGTCAATATTTTCATTTTTAAATTGTGTTTTATAATGCTCTATTAATGGGCCCCTCTGCTATTTTGGGCAGATCAATAATCTTTACCTTTAAAGATTGAAGTTGTTTTAAAGTAATTATGGGTATCATTTGGATTAAGTCTACCATCTTTTCTTCAATTTTATATTTTCTCAATGGTTGATTCTTTTTTCTGTCCCATAAACTTTTTTCATTATATCTTGTAGATAGTATCCAAGTTTAACTTCTCTTAGCTTTTTCTACCTGTAAACATTTTTGTTTTATGTTCATTATGAAGGATATTTTCATTGGATATGAAATCCAAGGTTGAGAGAGGTTTTTTTAAAAAAAATTTATATTTAAAACTATTTTTTTCTTTTGGCCTTCATTATTTATTATGAGAATTCAATTACAGTTCATTATGTATGTAATATTGTTGTGCTCTGCTCCCTTTTCTAATCTCTCTCTCTCTCTCTCTCTCTCTCTCTCTCTCTCTATATATATATATATATATATATATATATATATATACTCTTATGTGCTTAGGTATGATTATCTTTGTGTTTATACTGATTGGGGTTTATTGGCATTTTGGGATCATTAATTTTATCAGTTTGAAAATTTCTCAACCATTATTACTTCATAATATTTCTTCTACTCCACTCACTGTTTCCTTTTTCTCTGGGATTCCAATTACGATTATGTCAAACATTCTAATATTTTCCTTCAGATCTCAGACTTCATGTGCTCTTCTTTCAGTTTTTCTCTCATGTGTTGGAGTTGGGATTTTTTTCTATCAATCTGTACTCATTGATATTCTCTTCTGCTGTGCCCAGTATTCCCTTAAATATATCTAATGGTTTATTCCAAACCATTTCCATTTTTATAACTATTTTTGTGTCTCTGCTAATATTACCCATTACATGCAAGTTGTCTACCTTTTCTATCAGACACTTCAGCATTTTTTAAATAATCATTTTAATTTGCTGTGACAATTCTGACATCTGGGATGTCTATTGGTCTGTTTCTATTGACAATTTCCTTCTTAGAATGTTAGCCACTTTTTCTTGCTTTCTCATTTGTGTGTTGTGTGTGTGTGTGTGTGTGTGTGTGTGTGACTTCTTTATGCAGCATATTTTATAATAAAGTAAAGTAGAAAATGAAATAAATACTTTTTAAAAGGTGGGTGTTTCTTCTTTCAGTCTGCTAGAGTAAGGCTGAGGCTATATGTGCTGCAGGTCAAGCTCAGTCTATAATTGCTATGGTAGTGTTGTGATTCAGCTCACCGCAGCATCCAATGTTTGGAGAGCCTGGTTGGGAATTTCCTGTTTATTCAGACATGGGATCTTAGCAAGGGAGTGGTGTGGGAAATCTTTGTTTTGCAGATAAACCATGAGATGTCTAAACGTTTGGAAACCTCACCCTATATAATAGCACAGAGGCCAGCAATTTTGGTGGCTAAGGACATCTGTTTGATCTCTAAGCTTACTCCTAGATGTCTTCGTTTTGGGCTAGAACTGAGATTCTATACATTCTATGAAGGTAGTAATATTTTCTAGGGAAATTTTCTCACCTCTCCAGTGCCACCCTAGGTATTCTGTGGGTGAAGTCAGAAATATCTGGATAGGAGAAAAGGAACTGAACTCTGCATGCCCTCTTTCAGTGTTTTATAGCAGAAAGTCCTGATGATGAAATTTTTCTTTCAGGCCTCTGCTTCTTCCCCATTCTTCCACAGATGGAACTCTGGTTTACTTGGAGGATTCAATTTACTTTTTCTTTTCATCTCCGATTCTTTTTTCTTAATAAATATAGACTATCTGCCTATGTTCTCTCCCCATCTCCATATTTTCCAAGTAAGATCCACACGAATGAAGAGAAATAAGAATGAAATGTGAGGAAAACACTTTTTTGCCTTGGTATGGGGTTCTTTAGGATTTATTTTCTTAAACCAGTCTCCATGTGGTTCTTAAAAATCCATTAAAATTCTGGTTTCTTGTCCTACATGTTAAGGAGCTTGGATGTTGCAACTCTCTTATAACAAAAGTAAAAAATACTGGCAGATTGAAAAATTTAAAAATAAACAAACTTTTCTTGGGTCCATAAGAGAGGGAAGACAGAGTAGCCATTCCTCACATTGGAAAGAGGGGGAATGCAGGGAGTCCCAGCTGACTGCAGCAAAGACAAAAACACTATAGGAACGGTGGCAGAGTAAGGAAACCTCAACTGCTATGAATTGCTGGAGACTCAGTGCACACACGTCTGAGTTAAAAACTTCAGGGGAAGCCAGTCATCAGGGAGGGGCCCACGATATTTTGAGATTTACATCCAGGAGCTCCACCAAATTCCCATAGCAAATATTTGAGCAATATTTGCTCCTGCTTCCAGCAGGGAGAAGGAAAGGAACCCTTATGTTAGAGATCTCTACTTCTTAACAAGGCCTGTCTTCAGGGGAAACAAAGTTAAGCAGAACTTAGCTGCTGTGGTATCTGAGCCTCAGGGATCTATTTTTTTTTTTTCTTCATTTTTTTTTATTTTATTTTATTTTTTTAAAATATATTTTATTGATTTTTTACAGAGAGGAAGGGAGAGATATAGAGAGCTAGAAACATCGATGAGAG
Source organism: Pipistrellus hanaki (assembly GCF_964339955.1). Classification (NCBI taxonomy): domain Eukaryota; kingdom Metazoa; phylum Chordata; class Mammalia; order Chiroptera; family Vespertilionidae; genus Pipistrellus; species Pipistrellus hanaki. The sequence continues at coordinate 114,452,858 of NC_140503.1, read as the reverse complement.
AGAAACATCGACCAGCTGCCTCTTGCACACCCCCTACTGGGGATGTGCCCGCAACTCAGGTACATGCCCTTGACCGGAATCAAACCTGGGACCTTTCAGTCCGCAGACCGACGCTCTACCACTGAGCCAAACTAGTTTCGGCTTCAATTTATTTTGTTTATTAGATTGCACATATGAGTGTGATCATGTAATACTTACCTTTCTCTGATTTAAGACAATTCACTTAGCATAATACTCTCCAGGCCCATCCATGATGTTGCAAGTGATAAGAATTCCTTCTTTTTTCCCCACTGCGTGGCATTCCATTGTGTACATGTACCACAGTCCAGAGGGGCTGGCTCACTAAAACACTGAGACCTAATTATAAGACTATATACACTTGCCCTGACTTGAAACCTTGCTATCATATGACGAGGTCTATTTACAGTTGTTCCAAAAGACGGAAATCCTAAACCAGACACTGGACGAAATTACTGTACTTACAAAGACATATCTGATAAAGGACTTAGCATACAAAAATATTGTTAAAACTCAGAGGCTGTTTTATGGATGTTGACAAATGAATCTAAAGTTCATATGATCCAGAATAGTCAGCATCACATATTACTGAAGGAGAAGAACAACAGTGGTGGATCCTCCATTCTGCCTTTCTGTTGGTGGGGAAAATAGGAGACCATCCGTGGATCGCTCCCCTTTCATAGAGGATTCACTTCCTGGAATATAGTTCTTTTAAGTTTATTTGCATCCTCAGCATTAGGATGTTATTTTCAAGAGCAAAAACTTAAGATCAAACTTAAAAATGAAAGCATCAGGTTCTTTTAAATTAAATTTGGATAAATGTAAATTCATTAAGATATACCAATTATGTTGTTTTTCATACATTTATAAAGATTAAAGATGCCATCTGATATAATTTTCTTTTAGACTGAATAGAATTCCTTTATATTTTTTATAGTTCTGTTCCACTGGTGATGAATCTTTCCATTTGTTTCTCTCTCAAAATATCTTTATTTTACTTTGATCTTTTTTGAATGGTTAAATTCACATCCAAGTTGACAGGCCTTCTTTTTTCTTGAAGCACTTTAGAAATATTTTTTAGTCCTCCATCTTGGTTTACTTCCTAAGGAAAGTCAGTGAGGAGTCAGGCATTATTTTTATTTTGTACATTTTATCTTCTTGTGATGTGTCTTATTTACATGACTGTTTTTAATACTTTTTTTTTTTTTTTTGCAGTATAATTGTGGTGTGTGTTGGTGTGGTCTTTATTATTTTGAGCTTAGATTTAGGGGTTGTTTCTGTTTTTTAAATCACAAATTTTGCCGTTATTTCTTCAAGTATATTTTGACCTTACAGCCTTCTTCTGATAATGCAATTATATGTATGTTTGACTGCTTAATATTTTCTCACAGGTGACTGAGTCTTGTTCAATTTTATTTATATCTTTCTTTTTAATCAGTGTTTCACTTTGGCTAGTATTCACTCCCCTGCCTCTATATTGAGATTACTGGAGTTCTGAAAACTCACCTTTCTGCTACTCTGCCTTATACATTCAGGCCACTGAAGACTTTCTGCACTCCAATCTCTGTTTCTTCAATTAATTAAGACCATTGATGCTTTGCCTTGTTTTCCCTTCTGTGCTGTGGTTTAGAAAGTGTCTCCAGGGGCAATAATGGGGTTTTCTTTTTTAAAAAATTCAGTTATCTCAAGGAACACAGTTTTGTACTTCCTCTTTTCTGGTGTCTAAAAACTATAGTTTTATATATATATTTTTTACTTTTTTGCTGCTTATTTTGAAAAGGCTAGCACAATACTAGTCATTTTATCTTAAACCTAGAGATTCTATTTCATTTGTTAAAAATGACAATCCTTACTTATTGCAATTACATTTAATATGGCATAAAATAGGCATAAAGTAAATTGAAACTACAACAATAAGTTTTATTTTGGAAAACCAGGTGCATTATTTCTAGAATAACTCCTTATTTCATATTTTTTTTCAATTAAGAATTCTAATGATCTCTCCTCTTGGCTTGTACATCTACATGTACTAGTAAAGTATGAGAATTTTTAATTATATATATCAATATATATATTTTTGTTTTGAGCATTACTTTCAAGAGTAAAAACTTAAGATCAAACTTGAAAATGAAAGCATCAGGCTCTTTTACATTAAATTTGGGTAAATGTAAATTCATTAAGATTTTAAGAAAAAGAAAGTGGAATATGACATCTTTTTGGACTCACTGCCAAGTATTTTGATAACTTATCTTCAATAAAATATATTTAAAAAAAGAATAATGCATTTGTGATCATATAAAACACACGAAAAAAATAAAAATAAAAAAAATACATGTTTATATCAAATAAAATTTTCTAATATTATAGAAGCCAGAGCATTTATGGTAAATTTTCAGCGTTTTTATTTTTGAGAATTAGATTGTGTATTACTGTTAGAGTGTGAAGGTTGTATTATGTTTAATATAACTCATAAAGAAAAATAAAATGTAATAAAAATTAATTATTTTCTAATATAATGCCATAAGGTTAACAATAACAAATATTGTCTCTCATTGTTCTATCCAGGCCAGTAAATTGAAATATTTGCAAATCCTTAAATATATCTAAGCTTTTGAACTTATGCCTTTTGGGTTCTACGGGAAGTTTTCCAGAACTCCTACCCTACAATTTGGGCTAAATACCTCTTTCTATGCACCCAGACCATATTTTAAAAATAACAATTTACAGAATTATAGTAATCTATTGACTTCTTTTCCCCATTTGATTTTAAATCCCATGAAGCTGTAAATAGTATATTTTTTTATTAGTATCTTAGTGTCCATAATATCCTCAGGTCAAGAGTGGGTATTTTATACTTATTTGTTAAGTAAACAAATTAATAAATTGTTTCTGTGTTTTAATTCAGACAAAAAAAGATTATTCTAATAGGAATACGAACCTTGGTGAAACTATTAAATGCTAACTCTACATTTCGTCTTTTCTTACAGGCTCTTAAATCTGATCTACAATGGAAAAATTCCTTTTTTATCTGTTTTTCATTGGCATAGCAGTGAGAGCTCAGATCTGTCCAAAGCGTTGTGTCTGTCAAATTTTGTCTCCTAATCTTGCAACCCTTTGTGCCAAGAAAGGGCTTTTATTTGTTCCACCAAACATTGACAGAAGAACTGTGGAACTGCGCTTGGCAGACAATTTTGTTACAAATATTAAAAGGAAAGATTTTGCCAATATGACCAGCTTGGTGGACCTGACTCTATCCAGGAATACAATAAGTTTTATTACACCGCATGCTTTTGCTGACTTACGAAATCTGAGGGCATTGCATTTGAATAGCAACAGATTAACTAAAATTACAAATGATATGTTCAGTGGGCTTTCCAATCTCCATCATTTGATACTGAACAACAATCAGCTGACTTTAATTTCATCTACAGCCTTCGATGATGTCTTTGCCCTTGAAGAGCTGGATCTGTCCTATAATAATTTAGAAACAATCCCGTGGGATGCTGTTGAGAAGATGGTGAGCTTGCACACCCTTAGTTTGGATCACAACATGATTGATAACATTCCCAAGGGGACTTTCTCCCACTTGCACAAGATGACACGGCTAGATGTAACATCCAATAAATTGCAGAAGCTACCACCTGACCCTCTCTTCCAGCGAGCTCAGGTACTAGCGACCTCAGGAATCATAAACCCGTCTACGTTTGCATTAAGTTTTGGTGGCAACCCTTTGCACTGCAATTGTGAATTGTTGTGGTTGAGACGTCTGTCCAGAGAAGATGACCTAGAGACTTGTGCTTCTCCAGCACTTTTAACTGGTCGCTATTTTTGGTCAATTCCTGAGGAAGAGTTTTTGTGTGAGCCTCCTCTCATTACTCGCCATACACATGAGATGAGAGTCCTGGAGGGTCAAAGGGCAACCCTGAGATGCAAAGCCAGGGGAGACCCTGAACCTGCAATCCACTGGATTTCTCCTGAAGGGAAGCTGATTTCAAATGCAACAAGATCTCTGGTGTATGATAATGGAACTCTGGACATCATGATAACAACTGTAAAGGATACGGGTGCTTTTACCTGCATAGCTTCCAATCCTGCAGGGGAAGCCACACAAACGGTGGAGCTTCACATAATTAAGCTCCCTCACTTACTGAACAGTACAAACCACATCCATGAGCCTGATCCTGGTTCTTCAGATATTTCAACTTCTACCAAGTCAGGTTCTAATGCAAGCACTAGTAATGGTGATACCAAAATGAGTCAAGATAAAATTGTGGTGGCAGAAGCAACGTCATCTACGGCATTACTTAAGTTTAATTTTCAAAGAAATATTCCTGGAATACGTATGTTTCAAATCCAGTACAATGGTACTTATGATGACACCCTTGTTTACAGGTAAGAAAAATTAAGCAAATTTGTATTCTTGCCATGCATCTTAGTGTAGGGCTTCTTATGGTATTCTGATATTTTTGTCACTGCTACACTATATTGTAGTTATATTAATTCATTTTTAAGTGTAAGGCTTAAAATGTGAGGCTTTTGAAAGATGAATTCATGTGGGAAACTATTTTGAATGGTGTTATGTTAAGAGAGTTCAAATTTATATATAATATTATGGTTACTTTCCCCCCTCCTCTAAGAGATGTGACTATCAGAGAACAAGACTGATTTATTTTAAAAAGTCAAAAACATACCAGAACTTACATATCCATATGAGTGTTCTTTCCTTCAAGGAAGTCATGTTGGGAGGCTATACCATTATCCCAATGATGCTGCCATTGCTCAAAGCACTTTTGGAATTATCTTTAGAACTTCAACATACTATTTTGAATATCCTCAGTGGTGGCAAATCATCGTCTTTTGAGGGTGAATTTGAATTTTGGAAACAAGCAAAAGCCATTTGGAGCCAAGTCTTATGAATAAGGTGGGTGATCAAGATGGGTATTGCCATTTTTGGTCAAAAATAGGATGTAACTATAAAATAATGAGACTGATATCTTGAGTGACTGACTTGTGTATATGTGATGTGTTGTCTCATATACACTGGTTCTTAAGACAGTTCCAAAGGGAAACTTCATACATATTTTGAGCAGTGAGAGTATCACTGAAGATAAATATTTAATCTCCTGGAAGGACATTGATGGAGATAATTTGCATCTGACTAAAGAATTTCTGGTATGTTTTTCTAAACTTCAGCCTCATTGATTTATAGTCACATCTTGTCCAATTTTCAGTTGGAATATACCTTTTTATCCCTTCATATAATTTCACTCATGATAGATTCTTATTAATCCTGGGAAATGATGCAAAATTATGGCTTTGAATTATACCTTTTGTGAAATCAGATCAACTCAGTTCTTTCATACCTATGTGAATTCTTGAAGATAATTTGGTTTCCCCTCATGTATGGAAATGAGATAAGTTTTTTAAAGTGAGCATAAGCTGGTAGGAAAAACAAAACTAGCCCAGATAGTCATGTGATCAATCCTGGGCAAGGTTCTCCCTGGCTGAGTTTTAATTTCCTCATCTTTAAAAGGAAGAGATTAGGGTAAACGGTTTCTAATCTCTCTAGTATTACTAGATATATGGGATGCAGACTATGATTCATGTATGTTAGTATAAAGTAGGTTGGGTCTTTGTTATACTCAGCTCTTCACCTGAGCTATGAGTTATTTAACCCACAGAGAAAGACAATCATCTACCTCTATCCCCTTACTTTCCTGTAGCTATAACACATTCTATATGTTTTAAACATTAACTCTGTGAAATAGGTTAGTTTCTATTTTCTAAATTCCAAGATTTTAATCCTGCCATTACAATTAAATTCTATTTAAGGAAATAGCTTGAAATGGTCCCTAATATTTGTCATGTATAAAATTGTGATAATGCCTACCTCATACAGTCATTGTAAAAATTAAATTATAATGTATATAAAATGCTTAGAAATGTCTTTTATTTATTAGCACTCACTAAATTATAGTAATTTCAATTACAAATAAATACTTTGGCCTAAGAGTTTCCTGGTACAGTTAGACAGTATTGTTAGGTTGTACAACATGTTAGTATTGCTAAGTTTTTCCAAAATTCTCTTTTCGGAAAAAAGAGTTTTAAGCCTTTTTTCCCCCCACATTAAATGTAAGTTTTGGTCATAGTGTAAGTTACTACTGAGTTATTGGAAGATATTCCACAGAAGACTTTTGTAATGTAATTGATTCAGAGATATCTATAGACTCATCAAATTTTAGAAACTGTTTTGAAAGTAACTCCATCATCCCACAATGGAGAGGTTGAGGGATTTATGCTCTCTCTGGTAAATAGTCTTGACCTGTTCATATGTATAGGATATCAGGCATACATTTTCATCGACCTCATATTCATATAAAAACATACAGGGAACCAAGTGTTGAAGGATTAAGAGAGGAGTGAGATTCCTAAAAAATACTGTAATGTTAGTAATGATCTTATTTATTAAAGATAGTTTTACTGGGTGTCATTCCATAGCAGCTTATAACTGATTTGGAAAATAAATACTTCAAAATGAATTTCCATTCTGGTTTCTAATGTGATAGTCAGTGTTTTCTTTTCCTTCAAATTGGCTTTTAGTCACAGAGGTGTTGTAAGTACTAAATGGATTTGTTTAGCAGTCTGATAATGTCACAGTCACACCTTTCAAAAGCAATTTGTCATAAGTTATTTTTCAGCAAAGGCTTTTATTTGGACTTCTGCTTTGCCAAGCAATGTCATTGATAAGCTTTTCAAAGACATGGTGTAGAATACAACATCAACTTTTAGCCATTTTAACTGGGGTAAGATTAGATCATTTTCCCATGTTTCATGTCTGTTATTATTGGGCTTATCCTAATGAGTGCTGAAATGAAACAGAGCTGGAGTCATAATGACTGTGTGTATATATGTTTTCTTTTTAATATTAACACAAATTCCATTGTCCCTCAGAATGATACCTCCTACGAGCAAAACTTTTCTTGTCAATAACCTGGCTGCTGGAACTATGTATGACTTGTGTGTCTTGGCAATATACGATGATGGCATCACTTCTCTCACTGCCACAAGAGTCGTGGGTTGCATCCAGTTTACTACAGAACAGGATTACGTGCGATGCCATTTCATGCAATCCCAATTTTTGGGAGGCACCATGATTATTATTATTGGTGGAATAATTGTAGCATCCGTGCTGGTGTTCATCATCATTCTAATGATCCGGTATAAGGTTTGTAACAATAATGGCCAACACAAGGTCACCAAGGTCAGCAATGTCTACTCTCAAACAAATGGGGCTCAAATGCAAGGCTGCAGTGTGACGCTGCCCCAGTCCATGTCCAAGCAAGCTGTGGGGCATGAAGAGAGTGCTCCGTGTTGTAAAGTTGCCAGTGACAGTGTGATACAATCTTCAGAAGTTTGTTCGAGTCAGGACTCCTCTACCACTACCTCTGCTTTGCCTCCTACCTGGACTTCAAGCACTTCTGTGTCCCAAAAGCAGAAAAGAAAGACAGGCACAAAGCCAGGTACCGAACCGCAGAATGAAGCTGTCACAAATGTTGAGTCCCAAAACACTAACAGGAACAACTCTACTGCATTGCAGTTAGCTAGTCGACCTCCTGATTCTGTCACAGAGGGGCCCGCATCTAAAAGAGCACATTCAAAGCCAAGTAAGTTTCTCACTTTGCCCGCTGAGAAGTCCCGAGCAAGGCACAGGTACTCCCTGAATGGAGAATTAAAGGAATACTATTGTTATATTAACTCACCGAGCACATGTGGACTATTTTCTAAAAGAAGCATGTCTATGAATGTGATGTTAATTCAACCCAACAGCTCTGATGGGCGTAGTGAAAGAACAACTCTCAAATTCTGAGTGTATATTCACAAGCACTGTGTAACCTGTTTGTGTTTTTTGTTTTTTTTAATGAAAAATTATTTTGAGAACTCACATAGGAAGTTGGAATTTGAAATTTCAGTCTTGTTTCTCTGTCACATGGCTAATAGAACCAAGGTGTATAAACCTTCTAGTATACAGTTATCTATATATACATATATATATATATATATATATATATATATATATATATATATATGGAAATGATTAGGAAAAAAGCATGACATAGTAGCAGTGCCTTTCCCAAAAAGAACTGGCTTCCAGGTTCTGCAATAGCAGATTACAAAATGAAAGTTGCCATAGGAAAAATAAAGTATTGCATAAATAATGATATTTCTCCTCCAGTCTTAAAAGGACTACCTATAAATAATTGGTATTTTTCAGTGAATAGATTGCCTATTTCTATCAATGACAGTGGTATGTGTTTTTAGATAAATATTATAGAGAACAACTTTGCGTTGTTATGTTATTTAAAATAAAAATTAAATAAGTATACCCAGACAAGTGATAAAATAAGTACCCTTCTGAAAAACATTTTTGGTTCTGACGCCTTCATGGTTCTATGACATTTCTCATCTAGCTCATACCTTTTTCAGTGGGAAGCAAAAAAAAAAAAAAAAAAAAAAAAAAAAAAAAAAAAAATCCATTGATTTTGCATTTATAAAAATATCCAGTTCAGTTTTAAATTATATGCCACAATTTTATATGCATCTACCTGGGCATATGAAAGTGTTTTCATTGCATTTAATACACATTTGCTAAATGAATGAGTTTTATATTTTTCTCAATGTAAGTTAAAAAGGGAGATAAAAATACAAGACTGCTTCTATCAGAGGGATGTTTATTTTTATTACCAGGTAATTTAAAAAACTTTAAATGAAGTTCCTATTACATTTATAAACAATATAAAGTCATCGCTCATTAACCAGATAGTGGTTTCATTTTTTCTTCCTACACTGTGATTCTGAATTGAATGTTTAACTTTTAGAGTAACTTCACTTATTATTTTAACAAAAACCTGCAATGAAATGTAATTAGAAATCACACTGCTTAAAAAAATATTTTAAATTTAGTCAGGCAATAATATTGCTCTTTGTTAATGTGTTGTTTTTGATATTCACTGAAATCAAGGTCTACAGATAAATGTTCCTATGAACTTGTTGAAAACCTTACAGCATTATACACTAACATGATGGTCTCTTATTAAAGATTGGTAAATGAGGGTTAACATTAAGGCTTTTTCATTTTTGGTTTTGTTTTGAGAATAAGGTTCATGTAGGAAACTTGCAGAAAAAAATTAGTCATAATATAATAAGCCTTTATTAACTCAGATCACTTGAAATACCATTCAAAGCACAGTTAAAGAATGTCAATCATTAGTTTAATTTCCTTCTGTTAGAGGCATATATAAAAATTTCCGTTAATTTTAACTTTACAGAAGTACTTCTTATCACACGTCTCATTATGAAGACATTAAAAAGAGGGCAAGATTAAAGCAGTTAGAGATTACTTTCCAGGCCAGTCTTGAAAATAATGGTCTAATGGGCTTTTATTGGCTTGGCTGTTTCCTAAGTGCCTTCTCTGCTCTGGTTCTGAAGTTTGCCTTTCACAATTTCTAAAATCAAATCAGCATGCATGTGTCAGCTACATAGCTCTTATGAAGAATAAAGGAGATCACATCTTGTAGTACTTTATAAAATCAAAACACTATGTGTATTTTCAGCACTATTTCTGTCATAATACTCTAATGCCAACTACGTATTTTTATTTATTTTTAACTCATGTTGACACGCTTTTCTTTGTTTTTCTTTCTTAATTGTGGTATAATTCAGGTATCAACATAATGATTCCATATTTGTATATATTGTGAAATTATCTCCACAACAATCTAACATCCATCACCACACAGTTACTATAGAATTCCTTTTTATTGTGATGAGTACATCTAAAATATACTATCTTAGCAACTTTCAAATCTACATACAGTGTTACTAACCATATTCTCCATGCTGTTCATTACATCCCCATGATTTATTTACTTTATAGCTGGAAGTTGGTCCGACTTTCCTCATCCATTTTGCCCTCTCTTCCCTCCCTTGTCTCAGACAACCACCAAATCCATTTTCTATATCAATGAACTTGGGTTTCATTTTGTTTTATTTAGTAGATTCCACATATAAATAAGATCATATGATATTTGTCTTTCTATAATAATGTTATATAACTAAGCATTTTAATGCAACACGAATTACTTAATTCTTAGGTGTTGCTGATTGAGAAAAGTATATTATTTTACCCCTTTCTAGTTTTTACTTACATAATATTTAAAAATCATGAATATAGAAAAGCTTTTGAGACTTAAATAAATGAATCCCCAGAGAAGGAATCTCTGGTATTACTAAGATAATTATTAAGATAATAAAACCAGTTAGGGCTCCTTTGCTGTATTTTGTTTATTTTTAATAATTGTCTCTAATTTGAAAATTTCAAAATCCTGTTAAAGTAGAACTTTTTAAAAAGTATATATAATATCTGAGTGTCATGAAGGGATAATCAAGCATTGAAAGTTGCCTCAAAATTCTAAAAGAAAACAAAATTTGTTTTGGGGAATATTATTTATTTTAAATCTAAAATATTTAGATTCATACAGCAGTACAATAAATATAATAATGTAAATTAGATACTGTTAACATCCTCATTGTGGCAAATTTATTTCCTATGTTGTTTTTTTCATTAAATATAGTTAGTAAAATTGAGGTCATAATAACCTATTTTATATTTTCAAACTATTGATTACAGCTGATTTATAGATATATATTTTATTAAAATTTTAGAATATAAGTTGTGGGACCATTGTACATCATCTATAAATATAACAAGACTACTGCAGAATAATACATATTTTCTCCACAAGAATTTAAGGAATTTGTTTAAGGTAAACATATTACATTTATCTTTTTTTTTCGTCAAGTATGTTCTACTTTATTTGAAAGCACTCATAAAATTCTTACTTCCAAACTAAATTTTAATTTAGTTTATTTGTTTGTATTAACAATGAAGGAAAACTAAATGTTTCATTTATAAAGCTAAAAATAATAGAACTATTATCACAAAGTTCACATCAATTGACTCTCATTTCCTAACTTTTAGTATTTCACCCCTGTTTACTCACAATAATAAACTTAAAAACAATCATTAAAATACCAATAGCTAACAAAGTTCCAGAAACATGAAACAACTTGTTGTACATATAATTGCAAAGGTAAATGGGATGTTTTTCAACAAAGACTGCAGATATGAGCCCATTCTCCTCTCGGTGTGATGGAATTCAACTTCCATTCTATAATGCTAAAAAGGCAATGCTCAGTTAGATTAAAAAAAACAAAAACTACTTACTCCTTTTCCTTGAAAAGCCTTTTCATGGGTCTCAGGATGAGGCCACTGTGTGTGGAGGTGCCTATGTGTAAAGTGTTTGGGGGAGAGGACTTCACAGAGAGATGGATTAGATGGGAAAGGCATAGTTTCTTATCCTCCTCAGTTGATGTAGATAATAATAATAATGACAATAATGACTTATGTTTGTGAGGTAAATGTTAGTTGAGTTACAGTTATGGGTAAGAAATATCTCAGTTTTAAAATTTCATGAATAAAAGAGAAAATAAACCAAACGTAATGACTGGAATTTTACACCTAAATAAATGTTCTATCAAGATTTGGAAGCAGGAAAGTCTCTAAAATTACTCAATCATTTCCCTCTCATCCTAGATTAACAATGCTGGGATTATAAAAAAAAAAATATTTTGTCTTTTGCTTTTTGTGTTTTAGGTTGGTTTTTTTTGTGTGTGCTCATGCTTGTTGTTGTTATTGCTTTGCAATAGAAACTATCCTTCTTGTATCAGTACAGAGGATCACTCAACATAGAAAGAATGATAAACATATTACTGCAATTGAGTTATACTAAAAATGTGGTATTATATGAAGAGGGACATAAGAAATAGCAGTTTGTTACTAGGTGCATATTTAAGTATGAAATTACCTAGATAAAATAATGTTTTAACTTTGCAATTTTATCAAAAATTACAAACTAGAGGCCTGGTGCACTAAATTCATGCACTGTACGGAGGGAGGGGGGTGTCTCTCAGCCTGGCCTGCACCATCTAGCAGTCTGGGAGCCCTAAAGGAATGTCCGCCAGGAGCCCTCATGGGATGTCCTAAGCCATTAGGCGGACATCTCTCTTGCAGTCCTGGACCCCTCTCTCCTTACTGCCTGCTTCCTTGCTACTCCTTACTGCTCAGCGCACTGCTACTTAGTGCTGCCTCAGAAACTGGAGAGGCTCCTACCACTGCTGCTGCACTCACCAGCCACGAGCCCGTCTTCTGGCTGAGTGGGGCTCCCCCTGGGGGAGTGCACTGACCACCAGGGGACGCTCCTGCATTGAGCATCTGCCACCCTAGTGGTCAGTGCACATCTTAGTAACTGGTCATTCAGGCATTCAGTCGATTTGCATATTAACCTTTTATTATATAGTATACTATGTTGGCTCTGCCATAATGTAATTTCCTAATCATTTTCTTCTGTATAATGTGGACACATCTTAATATTGCTTTCAATAATCTAGAGATGTAAAAACTAATCTCTAGAAGCCATTGTAAATTTATATGGATGTTTGTGATTAAGTTTTATAAGTATTTTGTACTATTCTCATCACACTGACCTGTGAACCCTAAGAATGACTTTCCTGAGACATCTAAATTTTCTTTATCATCTGTCACTTCTTAATGACTAGTAGAAGTAATTGCTTTAAAAAATATTTTGGAAAGATATAGAATGTGTGCTATACAGGGCTACATAATGGTATTAAACATTTATAGCCAATTAGTATATACATACAGACATTTGAAGGCAGAATATTTGTATTTAGAACATTACTGTTTCATATAAGGATAAATCGGTACATGGTAAAATGCGCTATTTATAGGGTTAATGAATAATGGCTTTTATTGCAAATGATTATTTCATACTCTGTGGTGAATATTGTGAAATTACATTTTCTCTTTTGGATTTTGTTTTTCCTTGACATATCTTTCATATTAATGAAATGCAACACTGTGTAGTTGATATGTTAACTTTGAGCAGAGAAAATGAATAGAAGCCTTATTATACTATTAAAGTCCTTGCAGGAAAAGTGCATTCCATATTGATAATTACTCATTTTTGGAACTAGAGTAATATTCTTAAAAATTCTACCTTTATGGTATTATGTATCAATCAGTAAGTAACCATATCGAATTATAAAAGTCAATTGCAATTAACCTAAGAACTGGTAAGTTAAAAAAAAAAGTCTGGATAAATCTTTGTTAAGGGGAATCTTATCAAGATTTCAGTGACAAGTGTTTTAGGGTCTGTTTCTCAAAAATGAATTGTTCATGATATTGAAAATTTTATTCCCAGATGCTTTGCTGTCTAATATTGACCAGATTGTCCAGGAAACACAGGTGAGATTCTGATCTGTCACATACATCAGCACTTTATTTTATTTATTTATTTTGTTTGTTTGTTTTTTAATATATTTTATTGATATTTTACAGAGAGGAAGAGAGAGGGATAGAGAGTTAGAATCATCGATGAGAGAGAATCATGGAACAGCTGCCTCTTGCACAACCCCCACTGGGGATGCACCCGCAACCAAGGTACATGCCTCTGACTAGAATCGAACCCGGGACTTTTCAGTCCGCAGGCCGACACTCTATCCACTGAGCCAAACCAGTTTCGGCTACATCAGCACTTTAAATGAATATTTTCTTTTGTAAAATAATTTTAAATTTTTGTTTTGCTAGCTTATGTACCTTACTGATATTTCAATTACAACTTAATGTCAACAGTAAAGAATAAAGTTCAATTCAGTTAAGTGCATTTCCAATTCCTAAATGTACATATTTCTGGTTAAGTGAACATATCTGACTCATACGGTAAGAATAAAGGGAACATTGATATGACTGAGTCACTGCTGGTGTCATGCGTGATATAATGAGCATTTAAAAATATTTTCCAGTGGGAAGACAGTGGCTTAATAAGAATCTGTTCACTCCTATCCTTGACATCCACATCCGAAGAGGAGTTGATGATACTTTACATTTCATTAAAGTGGAGGAGCAGAAGTGTTTCTCTCTTATCTAAAATGAGAGAAGCTGCTCTAAAATGGAGCAAAAGACAATCCATGAAATATTCATGGAATCCTTTTGTCAGCAACAAATTACTCTTCTTGATGTGTTTTTATTTTTTTAAGTTTCAAATGAGTATTTGATTCCTGCATTTTAATTGGATCAGAAAGTGTGTTTCCAGAGCAGAATAGCACTTTAGCAATCTGTTCAAACAGCTGGAATCATCAGCCATTTGCTTAAAGTTTGGCACAGGAAAAATGTCCTGCTTTTCAAAGTTCTAAAAGAGGCCATTGATTTATTTCTTGGTAATAAAAATAAGATCTTGGTTTTGTTTTTTACATTTTGCAATAACTTGGACAATCATTGAAGGTTACTACTAAAAATTGTGTCTCCAAATCAAATAAATGGTTTTTCATGCATCATTTCTTTGCTGAATTTAGGATTCCATTCCTATGCTGCGGCAGGGGGAAAAGAAAAAAAGAAAAAAAAAAAAGAGCAGATGGCTCACTAGAAACAATCAATAGCACAGCGTCTGCCACATATTTTATGTTCTGTTTTGTGTACTGAGCTGTCCTGCCTGAAGGTGCATTGTGTTCCCATCACTCCTCTTCCCCTTCTCAACCTTAACCCCTGGCTTCTCTGTCTCCTTCCTCCCCTTCCCAGCTTTTTTTCTGCCTTTTTTTTTTGTATTTAAAAAGTTCATTTATCATGTAACTTTGGACAACTAGTGTCCTGAAAGTTAAGATATCTTTTGAAAGGTGTAAGGAACTAAATGGTTAATCCATCAGAAGCATGGTCCAGAATGGTGCTAGATGTTCTATTAAGATTTGGAAGCAGAAAATCGGTCTGAATCACAATCATTCATATTTCATGGGACATGTTACATATTATTGGGTTTGTTTATTTATGTATTTACTACATTCTTATAAGTCGAATTTAAATAATTTAAAGTCTGTGTACTACTAGAGATAGCACAGGATTTGCCAATATGATAAGTAAGATTTATATTAATGACATTTTTGTCCTAAAGTAATTAGTATTAATTATATCAACTTTAAAAACCCTAGACACAGACACTAATAATCTGGGGTATAGTCTTTCAGTGATTCATCATTTGCTCATGCAGTAAATTCATGTCTACGTGTGTTTTATATTAAGTTTACATAATGAATGTGTATATGTGAAATATGTCACCTTTAAAAAATATTTTGTTGAGTCTCTTTTTAGTTTATTTTATGAAACAAATGACTATGTTATCACGTCATAAAAAATGTCCTTCCATGTTGTCTAATTATTTTTGCTTTTTACAAGCATTAGCAAAAAAAAAAAAAAAAAAAAAAAAAAAAAAAAAAAAAAAAATTACATGCAAAGAAGTATTTTAACAAAATTTAGTGGCCATAGATCATTCACTTGTTACCCAACTCCTTACTACATTCTATTATTGGATTTAAGCCACCATATGATCTCAGTAAAACTAATCTTGCTATTTGATAAGTGGTTTCTGCTGCAGCAAGCCTACAGTCCCTGCAACTCTCAGCACAATCATCATGGTGCCCCTGTGAGGAGACAATGGCCTGTGTGCTCTGAGTCATCTCCTGGCCTTTCACATGTCAGCAGGACGCTCTGCATGTGAATGAAGGGAAGAGAGCTGGCAGAAATTCCAGCTGTGCCCACAGCTGACCCATTCTTTTTGAAGGGGCATGGGAAATATAAAATTTAATCTTAAATTTATAATTTCTTCATGATTCTAACACATGTCTATTCCTACCCAGACACAAATATATTTCCCAAAGTTTTGGACACTCCTTATTGTATTAAATTTAAATCAAATGCTCTTTCTGTAAATAGAAAATAAAAGTAAGCAATAAACCCATGTTCCATTTAATGGATAAAAATGTTTCCAAGGCAACAATTTTAAATTGATTGCACCACAGTCCCTAATAGAACATCAAGCTCTAAAGAAAGTACAAAGAGGGCAGAACAGTTTCATCCTTTTAGGGGTTTAGGTGTATTTTTCCATATGCAGGTATCTACTAAGATAATTTTTATCTGAGGGTGAAGTGTTAATACATTTATTTTATTTCCATTAGCCAGAATGTGCCTTTCTTCCTTAAGATCTTTCCTGTAGTGTATAGATATAGAGTGAGCTTAAAATAGTTAAATGTATCACATACAATACTTCTATAATGAAATCATGAGAATCTAAATCACACTAAATGAGTTAAGAGCAAAGAAGAGAGAAATCAGTGATAAGTTAATGATAATTATTCTACAAGTAAACTCACACTTACATGTAAATTAACCTATCTTTGAAAGATTTTTATGCTTCAAATGAACCTAGTAAAATAATTGATATGCTAATTTGGCCATTTAAATAAGAAGAGTTGGCTAGTTTGCATTTAGACTGCAAATACTTTAAGTAAAATGTCTTAAAAATATCTGTTATATTCAGACCAACAAAATATGTGTACATTGCTTATGTTGTGATTGCTCACACTAATATTTAAGATAATTGATTCCTGATTTTAATAAATTTGATTTCTGATTATTTTGCTTAGCATTAATTAAGGTATTTTTTTAAAACTTTGTCAGAAAAACACTGCTACAGATGCAATAACCTTTTAGAGAAACTAATCCTAATAATAAAAGGCTAATATGCAAATTGTGCCCTGTGGAGTTCAACTGAACCAGCGTTCAACCACTCACTATGATGTATGCTGACCACCAGGGGGTGGCGCAGAAAGAAAGGCAGGCCCTGGCTGGCAGCCTGAAGGCCCTGATCAGCCTTGATCACTTGCCAGGCCTACGGACCCTACCTGTTCATGAATTTCATGCACTGGGCCTCTAGTAATATATAAATGAATAAAAAGTAATTTTGTTTATAAATAAACAACAAATCTAATTAACTATGTGAAAACAAAGGAAATAAGAGCAATGCAGCAAAGCAAATGTGTGTACATGATCCAGATATCTCTTGAATGCTTTTATTAAAAAAAAATAAGAATAATAAATAGGCCCTGATATAGAAAACATCTAAATATTTTTATAATAATTAAATAAAAATTACAGAAATTTAATTTAATTAAATTTAATTAAATTTAATCTTAAATTTATAATTTCTTCATGATTCTAACACATGTCTATTCCTACCCAGACACAAATATATTTCCCAAAGTTTTGGACACTCCTTATTGTATTAAATTTAAATCAAATGCTCTTTCTGTAAATAGAAAATTCTGCCTTTTTTTTTTGTATTTAAAAAGTTCATTTAATTAGTACAAATAATTAGACATTCATATTTCATGGGACATGTTACATATTATTGGGTTTGTTTATTTATGTATTTACTACATTCTTATAAGTCGAATTTAAATAATTTAAAGTCTGTGTACTACTAGAGATAGCACAGGATTTGCTTAAATTTAATTAAATTTAATTAAATTTAATCTTAAATTTATAATTTCTTCATGATTCTAACACATGTCTATTCCTACCCAGACACAAATATATTTCCCAAAGTTTTGGACACTCCTTATTGTATTAAATTTAAATCAAATGCTCTTTCTGTAAATAGAAAATTCTGCCTTTTTTTTTTGTATTTAAAAAGTTCATTTAATTAGTACAAATAATTAGACATTCATATTTCATGGGACATGTTACATATTATTGGGTTTGTTTATTTATGTATTTACTACATTCTTATAAGTCGAATTTAAATAATTTAAAGTCTGTGTACTACTAGAGATAGCACAGGATTTGCTTTAAAAATTACAGAAAAATCAGAAAAAAAGTGAACCCTAGTGTCAGCGTTGACCTTTAGAAACCATTTCATTCTTTTATAGATATTAGAACTATATACTGTAAGATAAAAATCTCTCATAGCTCTTAATTATATCTGAGTAACGGCAGCAACAGCATTTTCCCACAATCCATTCAACATCAGGACATTTTCCCAACTCTTTATGTTGAGGTAGCTTTAATTTGTTCTTTTCTTTGTACTTTTAAGAAGATTATCCACCATGTTATACATGATACCCTTTAACTGTTACTTGAGGGCCATTGCTGAAACACCCTGAATCTATCCCACATTCATCATTTTTAGTTCTTGTAAAATCTTGTCATAACTATTACAATCTATTTTGTTTATTTCTTTCTAATGCTCTTGTAATTTTTTATATTAAAATAAAGTTTGCCATTCTGGAAGGGTTTATTTACAAAGTCAAACAAATTATACTATACACTATATTTTTCTTTTATATTTAGCTACTTTCTGAAACTTGAACTTGGGCATAATGGAATTATATATTTTTCTATTAAAGGGAACATATTAGGTATAACAAAAAAATTCTGTTGAGATCCAGCTTCATCAAAATAGGTTATGCTATAAACCCAACAGAAAGGAATATAGATATATCCCATTCTAATTTAGTGATTTTGCATTTTTAAAAATAATCTTCCAGGTAATGTATGAAAAGTGACACCTACATTTCAGTTATTTCCAGGGTAATTATTTATTACAAATAAGATACACATCTCTTATCTATTAACAATCTTCCAACATTGTGTAAATTCCTTGTTTATTATTTCTAAAAAATTAGTTTGTTCCAAAATTAGTTACACTTACTTAGATTACCAAGTGGTTGAAATATATTTTCTTCAATATATTTCAGTA
This sequence comes from Pipistrellus hanaki, assembly GCF_964339955.1. Classification (NCBI taxonomy): domain Eukaryota; kingdom Metazoa; phylum Chordata; class Mammalia; order Chiroptera; family Vespertilionidae; genus Pipistrellus; species Pipistrellus hanaki. The sequence goes on along the minus strand of NC_140503.1, from coordinate 114,434,118 downwards.
TCTTACCTACCTTTATCAAATAATCTAAATGATCATAATATACTTTAATAATTTTATCACCAAGTTATCCAAATAGGATCTACATCAGCATTTTGATATATAATATTTAGTAGATAACTAAGAAACTATATTTCATGATTTATTTGTGCCATATATTTTTGACCCCTAAGTTGTAAATATGTGGTTGCTTTTGAATGAGAAGAAGAAAATTACTTTTACTTTAAATGTATGAAATTGTATAGTTCTCAAAAATGACTTTGCATCTTTATCAAGCATAAACTTTCTGGACAAATATTAAATGTAGTATTATGTATTAAGTGCTCAGAACATTGAGGAAAACATATTTATAGTTTATTATTATATATTTATTATAGAAGTATATATTGTATATAATACATTAATGTATTTAGGTATTTTAATAATGGTTTTTATATTGTTTCTTTTAAAATCATGTTAACTATTAACTTTGCTTGTGAATTATTGTCAGTTTGCACATTTATTCTATTTGTCCTGTTGATGAGGAACTAATTATTGAATATGTATAATTGTCTTCACCATCATTAAGTTTATAATTAAATTTTATAAAATTTAAATATTATACTAAACTCCCAGCAGAATATATTTAAAAGGTAGAGATCACTTAGGTTTTAGATGTAATAAACACATTTTATATAATATGTTCATGTTTTAAAAATCAGTATAAATGTTCATTATAACTTAGATGCTACACATTAATGAATAAAATCATTGTTTTTTCTTGAGAATGTACATGTGAAACATCAAAGCAAGGGAAAATTCCATTTCAGAATTTGGCTTTGACTTGCATAGCGTTTTAGGTTAAATACGTTCAGATTCTTTTTAAAATAAAATTATTTTATATATCCACCATTTTGAATGACCAAGCAATACCTTAAGTGCTAATGTGCATGTCTAGGCTGCTGTCAGAGGAATGCTGTGTATTTTACACACAAGGCGTGCCTGCCTGAGTTCTTATAATTCAGCAAGTTCTGGATTTCTAGCACGATGATCTTATCAGCTATGTGTTTCTTTTTTATATATATATTCTTTCCTTTCATTTCAGAGGCTGGAGTTAATCTGAGGAGCATCACTTCTCTCTCCTGAAAAAATGTTTCCACTGATATTTTTACTGGATAAAATTCAAAAAGAAAGTTTCAATTCACAAAGGCTAATTGTTGAACTGATGTCCTATAAGAAATTGTCCACAGGAGCTGAAGCAGAAGTCTCTGATGTTGGTGCAGCTGGCTCTATCAGATCACTGTTCATCTCTTTTAAAACCAAATTGTTTTTCTTCTGGCCCACAATTATTTTTTTTTAAAGAAGGAAAGAAATAAGCCTATATTGGGCATCGAGTTCTGTATCAATCCATGTCACATTGCCATCCATGATTTAAGACTGTAGAATCTTGAATAATCTATACCACTTTAATGAATAAATGTTTTACTATGACAGAATTTGCACATTGCCTGATTTATGGAAATATCTCCTCAAGTATGAATGGTGAAATGATGATTGCAACAACTAATCATATTATTTCACATCTATGTAGTGCAAAAACCTTAAGGCATCACAAATTGTTTTGTAATACTGGAACTATTCCTTCCATGACTGAAGTCCACCCACTTCTATGGAGAGCAGTGCAGCTGTTTAAACAACATTTCAGACATTGTGGGCCTCAGAGTAAGGCAGAAAATGATGAGGGACTTCTTTTCCTAGTGGAACTTCAGAAAGCATTAAGGTAGGCATATTGTAATTAACACAAATTTATTCATTGCTTTTCTGGAGAGCTAGGGCAATAATGTTTTAACAATCTTAGGCCTTATGTTTCATTTTAAGTGACCATTTCTCCAATTTTGCACAATTCCAGAGAAAATAATGAACATGCATCTTATTTAATACCTGTAGAGATAGTAGTAAGATACCTTTGATGGCTAATAAACATTAATACTGTCATATTTAAGCAGAACCAAAGCCTAGCATTTAAGAGGTGCTCCTGGTGTCCAGGAGGCCTGAGTTCAGACATGAGCTAAGCGAATTTGGCCATTTGTCCGCTCTACATTTCCATGGACTTACAGGATCAATATATTGAGAAGCTTGAAAATGCACACTAACTAAACATTGTACTTGGCTTAAGCAGGAAATTCAATTAGAAATGTTAGTAGCATTGTTATTAACAATTGAAGTAAGGTTCTTTAAAACATCAGATTTTATTTTTGCTCCTTGACAGTTCTGGTACTTATCAAGTATTAAAATTAATATGTAGTTTAATTTTTTAATTAGTTAAAACTAAAAAAGCTAGAAAACTTTGTCCTTTAAGAAATTTAGATTAATCTGTTAACCATTTCACATCACTTAGACTATTTTAAATATGCAAGCATCCAAAGAGAGGTTACAGAATGCCACCATTAAATATTAAATGGCACTTGGAATCTGTAGTAGTAGCCACCTATACTAAATAGCAATTTAAACATCTGCACACACACACGCTCACACACACACACACATTCCTCCCAAATATATGCAATACATGATTGAGACAGAAGAGGTTTGAGTTGAAATGTTATAATTGATTTGTGACCTTAGGCAACTGGCTTATGCCCTGGATCAATCTTGTTTACATGTGTGTATGTACTAGTATATGCATGAAGACATGTTTATGGGGACAATGAACAATATTTCATATGAGTGGAATCATACAGTATTTGTTTTTTCATTTCTGGCTTTTCCTACTTACCAAAATGTTCCAAGATTCATCCATAGTGAAGCATGAATTAGAACTTTATTTTTTTTCATAGCTCAGTATTATTCCTTTGCGTATATATGGCACATTTTATTTATCCATTCACCCTGTGATGGACATTTGTTTTGTTTCTACCTTATAAACACAGTTAATAATGCTAAAATGAACATTTTTATACAGGTATACATATTGGTTTCAGTCTTCAAATTGTTGGCCATAGACCTACGGGTAGAATTGCTAGAGCACATGGCAATATTTTGTTGAGTTTATGAGGGAACTGTTAAATTGTTTTTCACTGTAGCTACAACATTTTACATTCACTCAATGGGAAGTTTGCAAGAGTTCCATTTTGTCCACACATGTAATTTTTAATTTTTTAATAATCATCCTTGTAGGTATGAATTATCTCAATCAAATAACAATGATGTTGTTCTTCTTTTCATGTACTTATTTGCCAGTTGTATGTCTCCTTTGAAAATGTTAACTCAAGTCCGTTGCCCCTCCTTTTGCTATTTAGCCACTATTCTATATATTTTAAAAATTAATTCTGTGAAATAGGTTATTTTCTATTTTCTAAATTATAAAATTTTAATTGGCCATGACAATTAAATTCTATTTAAGGAAATAGCTTGAATTCTAGTCTCTAATGCTTGTATATAATTTGCTAGTATATAAACCCATTCTGTAGAGTACCTTTTTACTTTCTTTTTTTTATATATGTGAATTTTTATTATATTTTTATTTTATTTTTTACATAGGATTTTATTTTTATTTAATTTTTATTATTGAAAGTATTACATTTTCTCCTTTTTATTGCCCTCTCTCCTCATCTACTGACCCATTCTAGCCTGCTCCCACCCCTGGTCCAAGCCTTCACTACCCTTTTGTCTGTGTCCATAGGTTATGCATATATGCATACAAGTTCTTTATTTGATATCTTTTCACCCAGACACCCACCCATGACTGCCCTCTAAGATTCCACAATATGTTCCATGCTTCTATGTATCTGGATTTATTTTGTTCAGCAGTTTATTTTGTTCAATAGATTCCACATATGAGTGAGATCATGTGATACTTGTTTTTCTCTGACTGGCTTATTTCACTAAGCATAAAACTATCCATGCCCTTCCATGCTGTCTCAAAGGGTAAGAGATCCTTCTTTTTTTACTGCTGCATAGTATTCCATGGTGTAAATGTACCACAGCTTTTTTATCCACTCATCTGTTGGTGGGCACTTGGGCTGTTTCCTGATCTTAGCTATTGTAAGTTGTGCTGCTATGAACATAGCAATGCATTTTTTTTTTTCTTATTAGTGTTTTGGGTTTCTTAGGATATATTCCTAGAAGTAGAATAACTGAGTCAAATGCTGTTCTAGCTTTTTTGTTTGTTTGTTTGTTTTGTTTTGTTTTCTTTTTTAGGAAACTCCATATTTTTCCTTAGTGGCTGCACCAGTCTGCATTCCCACCAGCAGTGCACAAGGGTTCCCTTTTCTCCACAAACTTGCCAGCACTTGCCATTTGTTGATTTGTTGATGGTAACAATCTTGATAGGTGTGAGATGATAGCTTATTGTCATTTTAATTTGCATCTCTGAAATGATTAGTGACTTTGAGCATGGTTTCATACGTCTCTTGGACATTTGTATGTCCTCGTAGGGGAAGTGTCTATTTAGGTCATTAGCCCACTTTTTTATGGTGTTGTTTATCTTCCTTTTGTTAAGTTGTATGAGTTCTTTACATACTTCTGATATTAACTCTTAATCAGGTATATCATTTCCAAATATGTTCTACCATTCAGTGGGCTCCCTTTTCATTTTGTTGATGGTTTCTTCTGCTATGCAGGAGCTTTTCATTTTGATGTAGCCCCTTAGTTCCCTTTGAAGTAGGAGATGTAGCTGCATAAATATTGCTAGGATGGATATCTGAGATTTTGATGCCCATGGTTTCTCCTAGAACTTTTATGGTTTCACTATTTACATTTAAGTCTTTTATCAATTTTGAACTTATTCTTGTGTATAGTATAAGTTGGTGGTCTACTTTCATATTTTGCATGTACCTGACAATTTTTACAGCACTATTTGTTGAAGAGACTCTCTTGAATAATTGTATGCTCTTACATTCTTTGTTAAATATCAATTGAGCATAATGGTATGGGTTGATATCTGGGATCTCTGTTCTGTTCCATTGATCTATATGCCTGTTCTTGTGTCAGTACCAGGCTGTTTTAATTACAGTGGTATTGCAGTATAACTTGATATCTGATATTGTGATCCCTCCAATTTTGTTCTTTCTCAAGATTTTTGTATCTATGTGTGTGTGTGTGTGTTTTTTTTTTTTTTTTTTTTTTTTTTTTTGTTCCATATAAATTTTTATTCTAGATCTATAAAATATGTCCTTGGTATTTTAATAGGGATTGCATTGAATCTATAGATTGCTTTGGGTAGTATGGAGATTTTACTGATGATAATTCTACCAATACTGAACACAATTATATTCTTCCACTTGTTTTATATCTTCCTCTATCTTTTTTGTCAAAGTCCTAAAGGTTACTAAGTATAAGTCTTGTACCTCCTTGGTTAACTTTATTCCTAATTTATCTTAACTTTTTGTTGTAATTGTAAATGGCTGCAGGCTGGGCTGAGGGACACACAACTCCCCATGCACAAATTTTGTGCACTGGGCCTCTAGTTGTTTAATAACATGGTATTTAGCCTCCATGTGTTGGAAGGTTTTTGAGTATTTTTATTGTAGTTGATTATTAATTTCATTCCATTATGTTCTGAGAAAATGCTTGATATGATTTCAATCTTCTTGAATATATAGAGGTTTGTTTTGTGGTCTATCTTTGAGAATGATCCATGTACACTTGAGAAGAATGTATATTCTGCAGCTTTGGAGTGAAATGTTCTTTAAATGTCAATTGAATTCATCTGAGCCAGTGTCTTATTTAGTCACTGTTTCCTTTTTAATTTTTGTCTCAAAGATCTATCCATTGAAATCAGTGTGGTGACAAAATCCCTATCATTAACTATTGCTGTCAATCTCTCATTTAAAGTCCTCCAGAACTTTATTTATATATGTAGGTGCTCCTATATAGGGTTCATAGATGTTTACCAGTGTTACATCCTCTTTTGGAGCTACCCCTTTAGTAGTATGTAGTGACCTTTATTGTCTCTTGTGATGACATTCATTTTGAAGTCTAATTTGTCAGATATAAGTGTTGCTACCCCAGCTTTTTTTGTTTCCATTTGAATGGAAAAAAATGTTTTCATGCCTTCACTCTCATCCTGTGTGTTTTGTTCTAAGGTAGGACTCTTGTAGACAGCATATAATTGCATCATGTTTTTGTATCTATTCAGCTACCCCGTGTGTTTGGATTGAAGTATTTAATCAATTTACATGTAAGGTTATTATTGATAGGTGCACATTAATTGGCATTTTAATTCTTTATGCCTGTGTTTTCTCTATATAAATTTATTCTCATTATAGCAGAACTTTTAGCATTTTTTTGTAATGCTGGTATGGTGTTGGTAAACTTCTTTAGCCTTTCTTTGTCTGGGAAGCTCTTTATTTGACTGTCTATATTGAATGATAGCCTTGCTGGACATGGTAAACTTGGTTTCAGATCCTTGCTTTCAATTGCATTGAGTACTTCATGCCATTCCCTTATTGCCTGTGGAGTTTCTGGTGAAAGATCAGCTGACAGCATTATGGGGACTCTTTTGCAGGTAACAAATGGCTTTTCTCTTGCTGCATTTAATATTAGTCTCTGCTTTTAATTTTTGGAATTTTAATTATGATGTGTCTGGAGGTGGACCCGTTTGGGTACTTCTTGTATAGGATTTTCCATGCCTCTTGAAGTTGTGTGGTTTTTCCTTCATCAGATTAGGAAAGCTTTCTGCCTTTGTTTTTTCAAACAATTTTTTTATCCCTTTCTCACATTTTTCCCTCTCTGGAATTCCTCTAATGCAAATAATGTTACTTTTCATGTTGTTCCACAGCTCCTATAAGTGGTCCCTCTGTTTTTTAATTTTTTTTTTTCTTTTTGGGTTCTCTCATTGTATGATTTTCTCTACCAGGTTTTTTAATTCACCTATAAAATCCTTGGCTTCCCCTAATCTTCTGTGGGGTATTCTTTCCAATGTGTTCTTTGCAATTCTTTATTTCCAGCTGGTATTTTTTCATAATTACTATATCTTATGCAGTTGCACATCCTTGCCATCATTATTCTGAACTTTATATCTGACAAATTTCTTATATCCATTTCATTTAGCTCTTCTTCTGGAGACTTAGGGCTGAGTGCCTTTGAAAGGACCAAGATGTGCACTAAGGTCTGCTTTTCCTAGCCTTGGTCCCTAAATTAGATCAGACAAAGAAAAAGATTCAAGTCCTCTGAGACCCACCTCTGCCTACACAGTCTGATTGTTACTCAGTTTTGATTTGCCTCAGGCTATTGACCACAGGGTAGGACAAGAGGTTTACCAACAGGGTGGAGCAATTGCTTCTACCTGCAGGTTGATTGTTATTCTCAGTCTCTTAATGGGCCTCTAAAACTCCACAAGATTTGGCAAGGGGTTTTCTTATAGGGTGGCCCAATGCTTCCCTCCATTCCCCCAGGCAAACCTGTCTGGATGGTAAAGTTCTACCTGAGAAAGATGTCCTCTGCAGTGAATGGCTCAGCCAAGAAAATGGGGTATATGCCTTCTAAGCTCTACACCCAGAGCCCCCAACTCTGACTTCTGCTCACACACATCTAGTACACTCTGCCCTCCTGCTGGAACCCAAGGTGAGTGGTTGCACATAAAATTTTGTGCATTGGCTTTTAAAGAGGGTGCCTGCATTCCCAGCCATCTCTCTATGGTAGACAACACCTCTGCTGCTTTTTACAGTCTGATATTGTGTGGGTACCTTTCTCAGTTCTGGTGCTCTGGGCTATAGGACAACTATTGAAGTTTAGACCCAGAGTTCTCAGTGGAAACTCCCGCACAGAAACACACACACACACACACACACACACACACACACACACACACACATACACACACATACACACATACACACATACACACAACTTAGATATCTCTCCAGAACTTCAGCTGCTATCTTCTGGAGGCTGGCCAGACCTTTTGCATCTCCACACTTCCTACCATCTCTATGCAGTTTCCACTTTCTGGTTGGTTATCAGGGTTTTCTCCAGGTAGTCTTCAGTTGATTATGCAGGATGTTCTTTCTATATTTTAGTTGTATTCCAGTTTGGTCATGGGAGCATGTCAGTCTAGCTTCCACTTACTCTGCCACAATTTTGCAATCTTTACCTTTTCACTCTCTTGATATTATACTTTGATGAACAAAAATGTTTAATTTTTATGAAGTCCAATTGTTTAATCTCATTTTGTGTGTGTGTGTGTGTGTGTGTGTGTCTTTCTTTTAGCATCACATCTGAGATTTATCGCCCAACTGAAGGTGATCTAGATGTAGCCCTATGTTTTATTTTTAAAGTTTTATGGGTTTAGTTCTTATAATTAACTGGTTGATCCATTTTGAGTAAATTTTTGTGTATAACTTGAGATAAAGCTCCAAATTTATTTTTTTAGATGTGATGATCCAGTTGATTCACAATCATTTGTTGAAAACAATTATTTCCCCATTGAATGGACTTGCTATCAAAAACAGTTGACTATAGTTGTATGGATTTGTTTCTAGACTCTATGTTCTATTCCATTAGTCTTTATGTAAGTACCATAATGTTTTAATTATTGCAGCTTTGTAAATTTGAAACCAAGAAATTCTTCAAATTTGTTCTTGCTTTTCAAGGTGGTTTGGCTAGTCAGTACTCTTTTCAATTCCATCTGAATTTGAAGAATGGCTTTTCCATTTCAGCAAAACAGCAGTTGGAATTTTTATAGGGATTACATTGAACCTGTAAATCATATTGTGAAGTATTGACATGTTAACACTATTAAGTCTTTCAATCCACTAACATAGGATGTCTTTCCATTTCTTTTTATCTTTATAATTTCTTTCAACACTGCTTTCTATTTTCCAATGAAGAAGTCTTTCACCTCCTTGGATAAATTTATTTCTACATACTTTATTTTTTAGGTACTATTGCAATTGGAATGGCTACCTTAATTTGCCTTTTGGCTTCTTTATTGTTGCTATTTTTTTTTTCAAATAAATGTTTGATTTTTGAGTATTCACCTTGTATCCTGCAACTTGGTTGAATTTATTAGCTCTAGTAGCTTTTTTGAAAGTTATTTGGGAGTTCTAGATGCAGAATCATGTATCTGTGAATAGAGATAGTTTACTTCTTCCTTTCATAATTATATGCTTTTTATTTCCTTTTCTTATCTAATTGTTCTGGCTAGAAAATTTAGTATAATATCAATTGGCTGTGCTGAAAATGGCATCCTTGTCTTCTTTTTTTATCTTAGAGAAAAGCTTTTAATTTTTCAAGATGTAGACTGTAGGTTATTAATTATTGGCCTTTATCTTGATGAGTTCCCTCCTGTTCCTAGTTTTCTGGTATTTTCATCATAAAAGGCTGTTGAAATTCTTTCAAATGTTTGTTTGAATTTAATTGTGGTGATAATGTGAGATTTTTTATTTTTTGTTCATTTTATAAACTTATTTCTGTGATATAGCATATTACATTGATGAAATTTTAGCATTTCTGTGAAAAATTTCACATTTCCCTGGTGTATAATCCTATTAACATAATGTTACATTTATTTTGCTCATATTTTGTTAAGAAATTTTGCAACTCTATGCACAATGGATATAGTGCTTGAGTCTTTGATGATTTTATCTAGCTTTGGTATAAGGTAATGCTAATCTTTTATAATTAGTTAGAAAGTGTTTCCTCCTCACTCTTTTTCAGAAGAATTTTAAAATAATTGCCGTTAATTTTTATTATAATAATTTAAATTTTATTTGGTAGAATTCACCAGTGAACCCATCTGTTTTCTTTGTTAAAAGGTTTTGGATTATGATCTGTTGAGATTTTCTATTTTCTTTTTACTCTTTTTAGGTAATTTTAGTGATTCTGATTTGTTACTTCCATTTAAGATATCTAGTTTGTGTTCTGTATAATTGTTTCTATTATTCTTCTATAATTATTTTTGTTTCTGAAAAGTCAGTACTCTATTGAAAGTGGTTTACTTAAGTCTCTAAGTATTATTGTAGAATAGTCTATTTCTGTCTTCAATTCTATTAATCTTTGCTTCTTATATTTTGAGACATTGTTTGCTGGTATATATAAATTAAAATTATTAGGCTCTTGATTCTATGATTGGTTTAGGACGTTTTTAAATATCTTAAATCTGATTATTATAACTTTTAACTAAGCAAATTTATTTTGAGTTTACCAAGCTTATTTGCTAGGTATAAACTTGTCACAATTGCTTCTAAACCGAATGTCATTGGCTTTCTTCTTAACTAATTTACTAACAATTATGTTTCATTTTTGTCTTCCTAATTGAAATCTCATTTTAAGGATTAGTACCCATTATCTCCCTGAGTCTTATCTACTAACCCATATGCTAGGTTCTCTGTCATTAACATATTACTAATATCTAAAAACATGCTTTCAAAAACCAGCGTTTCCAAATGCCACCTAATCAAAATGCCAGCAAATATTATTTTTTCTTTTATAGGTTAGTAAAGTGAGTCATAAATAACTCTCCACCTGACCTTGACTTGAGTACCAAATTTTAAAAGACCACAAAATAAATAAAACTAGTTTTTCAAAAGAATGCATAATCTCTCTATATGTATAAATAACTTTAGTAGCATAACATATGAATACATGGAAAAATTCAACAAGATGTACTCCAAGTATATTATTACACAAAGGCAGGTAAACTGTAGTTTATGAGTTCTCCTTGAAAGAGTTGTTTTATGCTACTGTTTGTTGTTGCCTTTCCTTTATAAGGAAAAGGAGTATCAAGGGTACCTATAAAGATAGAGCATTACGTATATAGCATTTCATGACTCCTAGGGATGATAAGATGTTCAAAGGTATAGAATAAGAAAACAATAAAGTGGCTCCATTTTATTTTTCCAATTTAAGTTTGGAATAAAACTTAAATAAAATTTAAGTTAAGAATATAAAATTGACACATTATCATATTTAACAGTTCAAATATAAAAATGTAATTGAATGTGATTAGATCCATTTTTATTTGAATTAATTTTAAGTGGAGTGGCCTAGAAAATGTTCACAGGAATTCGCCAATTCGCCAATTTCTAAAACCCTCTATTTTATTTCAAAAGGCATATTTCAAAATCTCTTCATCAAACTCCCTTCATCAAACCTGTTCAATTTTTCAACCATTAGTTCAATATTTAATTTATCCTGGAGCTGGTACTATCTACTGGGGATACAGAAATAAAAGATTCAGTTGCCTCTCAATTGTTCATATTTCATATTAGGTGTTAGATAACTGTGTAGATACTTGTTAGTCTGTTCAAACTGTTGTAACAAAAAATTGTACAGACTAGGTAGCTTTGCTACACTAATAAAAGAGAAATGTGCAAATTTACCAGACCTCTGTGACACTCATCAGCCAATTAGGGATGAGTATGCAAATTAACCCAACGAAAATGGAGAGTTAATTTGTATATGCAGGCTCCAAGTGGCCAGGTGTGGGGGGAAAATATAAAATTATTTTCGTTGCTACTTCATAACTATGAGGGGAAGGGTGAGTGGCAGAGTGGAGGGAGCTACAGGAGCAGCACTCTGGCCAGGAGCAAAGACTTGCAGGCTCCTGGGTGGCTGGGAGTGAGGACTTTCAGGCTCCCAGACAGCCTGGAGCAAAGCCAAAGGAAGAAAGGCCTATTCTTACACAAATCTTCATACAAGGGGCCTCTAGTAAACAAAAAAAGATCTATTATTCAGAGTTCTAGTAGCAAGGAAGTCCAAGATCAGTGAGACATATTGCTTGAGTTACAGTAAAGGCCCTCTTCCTGGTTCATAATCAGTGTCCTCACTTGGTGAAAGTAGTTAGAGATCACTCTAGAGCAGTAGCTCCTAACCTTTCTAATGACGTGACCCTTTAACACAGTTCATGTTGTGGTGACCCCCAACCATAAAATTATTTTCGTTGCTACTTCATAACTGTAATTTTGCTATTGTTATGTATCGTAATGTAAATATCTTTTTTTTTCCCAATTGTCTTAGGTGACCCTGCTAGTGATTCTCAACCCTTTTTTGTAAGCCACTAATCCTATTCACAAGGGCTCCACTCTCATATTCTAAGCACCTAAGACCATAGGAAAACACAGATATTTACTTTATGATTCATTACAGTAGCAAAATGACAGCTATGAAGTAGCAATGAAAATAATTTTATGGATGGGGATCAACAGAACATGAGGAACTATATTAAAGGGTTGCAGCATTAGAAAGGTTGAGAACCACTGCTCCAGAGCCTTTTTTGTAAACCACTAATCCCATTATTCATGAGGGCTCCACTTTCCTGTTCTAAGCACTACCCAAAGGCCCACCACTTGCTACTAATCTTGGGATTTCAATCTATTAATTTAGGGGCAATCAAACATAAAGACTATAGCACACATTTATATAAGAACTAACATCATTAGGGATTTACAAACACAATTGTGTGGAAACAGAGTACAGACCAACACAATGACCACTGAAGAAGGTAGATGAAGAAACATCATTATAATGGTGCTACTTACAATGAGTAAGATTTAATAGTATCCACAAATCATAATTCCAATTATGGAATCATGAAACCTTTTTGGTCCCATTTTGAAACTACTCTTGGTACATTACCACTTCAACTTAAACCATCTTCCCCAAGCCCTGAATTTTATGTCCTTTTTTAAATTTATTTATAGAATGCATATTTTTTTTCTTTTTCAGACTTGAAATTTCTTTGAGATCAGATACAATTTTTAATTCAATTTTGGATCTCTTAAAATGCTCAGTATCCTGCTTTGAATTTACAAGCTATGCCATATATGCTTTTAATATAAATATATTGCAACATAAATATGTTCATAAAGAACTGGGGAATAGTAAATTTTGAGTCACTATGACTGTGTGCATGACTTCTATGGAGGTTAGGGTAATCCTATCTAATAAAAAGTACTATGCAAACTAACCATCACTCCATGACAAAAATGGAGGTACTAATAGCTACAAGATGGTGGAGCCCAGTCCTTTCAGTCCCGCTGGTGTCCCCCAGTCTCAGGGAGGGCTGCCGCTGAGATACAGCAGAATAAAGGGCCTGGTGGAATGCTGCCTATAGGCCCTCCTGACCCTTTATCGAAAACAAAAACAAATTCACTTCCACTGTGCGATCCCTTCCCAGTGTCGGCAGACTGGGGTCTCAGCCTGGGAGGGGCACACATCCCCTCCCAGTGGTGGCAGCCTGGGCTCTCAGCCTGGGAGGGAGACGTTCCCCCACTGCATGATCCCCTCCCAGCAGCAGCAGCCTGGGCTGGGGTTTCAACCACTAAGTCACACCATTGAGGCAGATATGGAGGAATCTTAAATGTTTCTTTTTTTAAAATATATTTTATTGATTTTTTACAGAGAAGAAGGGAAAGAGATAGAGAGCTAGAAACATCTATGAGAGAGAAACATCTATCAGCTGCCTCATGCACACTCCCCAGTGGGTATGTACCCCCAACCAAGGTACATGTCCTTGACTAGAATCAAACCTGGGACCCTTGAGTCTGCAGGCCAATGCTCCATCCACTGAGCCAAACCAGTTAGGGCTGTCTAATATATTAAAGAAAAAACCCTATCTAATAAAAAGGGAATATGAAGGGGAGGGCATTTGGGGGTGACCAAGTTGTCAGTGGAGGGCAGTTGGGAATGATCAGGCTGGCAGGGGAGCAGTTAGGTGTTGATCAGGCTGGCAGGGGAGTGGTTAGGGGGTGATCAGGTTGGCAGACAGAAGCAGTTAGGGGCAATCAGGCAGGCAGGTGAGCAGTTGGGAGCCAGCAGTCCCAGATTGTGAAAGGGATGTCTGACTGCCTGTTTAGGCCCAATCCCACAGGGGTCCCAGAGTGACTAAGTGAGTTTCCTAAGTTCTGTAAACCACTCTAGCAAATTAACCAAATCCAAGGAGGGGTTTATCTCTGATCTATAGCCTATCAATCAGAATGGTATTGGCATCCTTGGTTGGGGGAAAGGGGGTCATGGGAATCTTCAATTTGTAGCTGATTGAACAGAAGCAGAGGTGACATCCTAGGTTTGTGACTACATTTGAGGGAAGATGGGAATGCAGTCTTGTAGGACTAAAACTTTAAACTTTGGAATCTGAAAATATCTCCGGGCAGATAGGACTTCAGAATTGAATTGAAGTTTAGGACACACTACTGTTGTCTGGATATTAGTAACCTGAAACATTTTTTTAATATTTATTTATTAAATTGAGCAGATGACATTAGTCCACATGAACTTATAGGTTTCAGATGTGGGTTTCTATGTACAAGATCTGTGCATTGCACCATGGGACCACCATGCAAAGTCAAATCTTCTGTCAGTTTACTATATTAGGACCCCCTTTTCTCCTCACCCCCTTCCTCTGGCAACCACCACACTGCTGTTTGTGTTCATGAGTTTTAACATTATAACATTTCTTTTAATAATAATTACAATAAGAGCATAGGGTTCTGCAATTGGGAATACATATGTAACTATCTATCTATCTATATAAAAATCTAAGTGACCATTTGACCATTCAACCCTTTGGTAGCTATTAGGCACACTGACCACCAGGAGGCAGATACTCAATGCACAAGCATGGAAACATAAAACAGACTGATGAATCTCAGAGGGAAGGGGGGTTGGGCGGGAAGAGATTATCCAAAGATCTTATATGCATACTAGAGGTCCAGTGCACGGATTTCCTCGGCCTGGCCTGCAGGGATCAGGCTGAAACCAGCAGTCTGACATCCCTTGAGGGATCCCAGATTGCTAGAGGGTGCAGGCCAGACCAAGGGACCCCACCAGCTGTGCACCAGGATTCTAATATACTATATAATATAAAGTAATATAAAATTTAAACCACCATTTTAGGGTGCTTAAGTATCCTTCTTTTGCTCTTCTCTAGGAAAATAAATTTCTTTTCCCTTTTCAACTCACTGCAGTGGTCACACAATATTTCCATCTCTCATCCTCTCTACAATTACTTTCATTTACTCAAATTAATTCCTAGATTTTCTTTTAAAAACTTCTTAACATTCCCTTTCCATTGGTGGCCATCCTGACAGAACTAAAGGTTTTGTGTCAAGTGATTAATCCATACATCCTTGCAACTGCGAATAGATAAAGCTGGCTCTATTCATTTTTGTATTTTTATTTTTGAGAGTTTTTTCATCATGATTTTTTTACCTATAGTTTTTATTAGAATGAATTTACATTTTACTGTATTAAATCAAGAAAGAAATAAGTTGCTGTTGTAAACTATAAGTAAATCTAAGCTCATTTTACTTTTAATGCCTCAAGGATAGCAATAATTTTATGGGGGTGCACTTTCAGTGTTATGTTATTTTTTTTGATTGACTCACTGGTAAGTGCTTAAGTAAAAAGCACTCAAGAACTAGAATAAAAATTTATTTTTTTTATTTTAAGATCTAATTTCTAATAAGGTGGGAATCTAAATTTGTATTAATTATTATTTGGATTCAAATACACTCCTGCTTATATATCTGACCTTGTGATCCAAAAATCCCTTTACTTGTTTGCATGCTACTGAAGTCCATAATAACTAAACACCAACAATCTAATCCTGCTTTGGGCAGATTATTTGAAACAATGCAACTTGAACATTCTTAATTCTAACTCTATGGTCCAATTGTGGTATTATTTTCCCTACTCTTTTTTTATTCAAGAATGAATAGTACAGTGTAGACAAACCTTTCTTTTGAAGGAGTATTTTCAATATGTTTATAATGACACCAAATGATTCCTACAATATTCCTCACACTTGAGTGGACATCACAATTAACTCAGAAACAAGTCAATGTTTGGCTTTCAACCCTGTTTCAGGCAATCTGTGTAGAGCCAAAAGAGAATTCCCCCTAACTTTGGGCTATAAACACCAGTGAGGATTGTGGCTGAGTGACCCAGAGGCTACTGGAGTCCCAGGTGTCCCTCTTAAAGGGCCGGAACACAAACTTACACAGACTTAATTCATCTGGGCTCCAAAACTGAGGTGGAAGTTTCAAAGGAATCTGGAACATTTGGGGAGGAACTGGATTGTCTGGCATCATGACAGTAACTCAAGGGCAGCTTTCTCCCAGACAGGAGTGCATTCAGGGGTCATTTTTCATATGCTAGGACCTCCCATTTCTCAGAGCTACTGACATTCATATCTGTGTTTCCATCACCTTGGCTGACACTGTTTTCTCTGCCCTGGTGATTCCCTGAGGCCCAGGCCCTTTCAATTTACAGACCCACCCAAGCTGTTTGCAGTGGTTTTTCCATATGGAATATCTTGTCCTGGTGCAGGCTTCAGACTTTCCTAAAATATCTTAAACAAGCAGCAGCTGATGTCAGCATGTCCCATTCCTATCAATAAGATGTCCAAGACCAGGGCACTAACACCAGCCTGCCTTTCTTCATAGGTGGGCCTCACCTGGTACTGCCAAACCCAATACAAATAGCAGCCATCTGAAGTTCTCTTTGTAGTTCCTGCCAGGTGGCCTCAGGCAGTGGCTGATTTTGCATCTCCAAGGAGGCCACAGAGCCAGTGCACCCAGTGGACAGCTTCAGACCATACCAAATTACAACTCTACACACCCATTAGTGACACACTCAAGGGTCAGACTTAGTGAACATCAAAACTCCACTGGAATAAAACATGCTCCATAGGGTTGTCTCCTCCACAGCAGATCTTCCACTGTAGTCACAGTTGATTCTCACAGCCAATTGGCCTGGATATGAATTCCTCTCAGTGACACCAACACCACTCAAGGTTCAACTACAACAAGACTCTGTGCACGCAGCCCACACAGGGGTACACCTAGTAGGCCCATCTCAGGTAACTGGGAAGGTTGAGCCTCTGGGCCCTAGAGGAAACCTGCTACACAAGGCCACTCTATCAATCCAGGAGACATAGCAGTTCTACCTAATACATAAAAGTAAACACCGAGAAACAGTCAAAATGCAGAGACAAAGAAACATGTCACAAATGAAATAAATGGAAGCAAGTAAACTTCTGGATACAGAGTTCAAAACAATGGTTATAAGGCTGCTTAAGGATCTTAATGAGAGCTTCAAGGGACTTTGTAAGGTTTTCAAAGATCTTAGAGAGAATTTCAAAGACATGAAAAAGTACCAGACAGAAATTAAGACTACACTAACTGAAATAAAGAATAATTTACAGGGATTCAACTGTAGAGTAGAAGATTCTGAGAATCAAATCAATGATTTGGAAAATAAGGAAACAAAAACCATCTAATCAGAAGAGCATAAAGAAAAAAGAATATAAATATTTTAAGATAGTGTTAGGAGCCTCTGAGACAACTTTAAGAATGCTACTATTCACATTAGGACATTGGGGTTAAGGGTAGTTGAATGCCAGAAGGGGAAGAGAGAGAGCAAGATATTGAAAATTTATTTGAAAAAATAATGACAGGAAACTTCCACCACCTGGCAAAAGAAATAGACTTATAAGTCCAAGAAGAACAGAGTCCCAAACAAGAGGAACCCAAAAAGGACCCCACCAAGACATCATAATTAAAATGCCAAATGTTAAAGACAAAAAAGAGAATCTTAAAAGAAGTTAGTTACCTATCAGGGAGCACCTATGAGTGTCAGCTGAGTTCTCAGCAGAAACTTTGCAGTCCCAATGAGAGTGGTAAGAAATATTCAAAGTGATGGTTAGCAAGGACTTACAATCAAGATTATACTACCCCACAGTTATTTAGAATTGAAGGTCAGATAAAGAGCTTCACAGATAATCAAAAGCTAAAGGAGTTAATTACCACCAAACCAGTATTACATAAAATGTTAAAAGTCTTTAATAAAAAGAAGAGGAGGAAGAGGAAGAGGAAGAGGAGGAGGTGAAAGAGGAGGTAGAGTAGAAAGAAGAGAAGAAGAAAAAGAGGAAGAAGAAGAAAAAGAAATATGAACAATAAATGGCAATAAATACATATCTATCAACAACTGAATATGAAAATCAAAATAAATAAATAAGAAATCTAATGAACAAAATAAACCAATGAATAAAATAGCATCAGAGGCATGGAAACATGGAACAGACTGATGAACCTCAGAGAGAAAGAGGGAGGATGGGGGGATAAGAAGAGATTAACTAAAGATCTTATATGCATATTAGAGGCCTGATGCATAAAATTCCTGCACTGGGGAGGGTGTCCCTCAGCCCAGCCTGCACCCTCTCCAATATGGGACCGCTCAGAGGATGTCCAACCCCTGTGGGATCAGGCCTAAACCTGCAATTGGACACCCCTCTCACAATCCGTGATCCTGGCTCCTAACTTCTCATCTGCTAGCCTGATTGTCACCTAACTGTTCCTCTACCAGCCTGATTGCCCCCAACTACCCTCCCCTGCTGGCCTAATCACACCGAAAGCTTTTATTAGTATAGATGTGACCCTGCACAGAAAAGTTTACTAACCCTGCTTTACAATAAGGGCTTGACTATTGAATCATTAGGACCAGACACCAAGATTGCATTTATTTCAATAGTGGAGGGAATAATTATCTTGTCTTTAAGTTGCCCTGAAATTAAAATGAGATAATGACTTAGAAAAGTATAAAAGCACAATATAAAGACAACTGTCTTTTTCATGTACTGAAAAGATAATGAAGTGGTAAAATGAGAAACGCCATTTTTATTCTCCCCTTCCTTCCTTTACAGCTTTTATTTATAATTTATAAAAAATTTATTTATAATTTATAATTTATAATTTATAAAAAATTTCACTCCAATTTTCATTTCTTTACATTCAATATCATTTTGTATTGGTTTCAGGTTTTATATTAGTTACAGAATAGCGGTTATACAATCATATACTTTACAAAGTGTTCCCTGATATTTCCAGTACCCACCTGGCACCATACCATCATTATAACACTATTGACTATATTCCCTACTTAAATGAAAATGGATTTACAGGCTCCTTCCAGTCTTTCTTTTGTGTTGCTCATCCTTCCTTTTCTTTCTCACTTCTTCCCTCATTTTCGTTCTATAGTATCTCAATTGGCCATCAAAGCTCAGTGAAGGCACTGGGACACGCTTCATCCATTTTACAGACCAGGAAACTGAGGCCAATGCAGGTTGGCTGAGGAACTTGACTCAGCACACAGGGAGCCCTCAGTGCCATGCTCTTTGCCCTTCCTAAGGGGCAGCCACCTGGCAAACAGAACAATCCTTCCCGTCAGTCTTCGGAGCTTCTTTCTCGAGCACCTCTTCATTGCGGATGCTCCACATTCTTTCCTCTCCCAGGTCGGTCCCCTGTCCCCATTCTGTACTCTCCCCGCTTCTCTGGAGCAGGTGAAAGGCTTTGCACTCATCGCCTAGGCATGCTCTGCCATGGGGCAGGGCACCGAGGGCTTGCATTTGGGTCAAGGCAGGAGCAAGAGTCACTGCCTCTGAAGTGTGAAAGCCGCCCGAGCGAGGCCAGTTAGCACTGGGAGCTTCTCTGAATCAGATCAGTCAGTCCAGTACCCTGCAGTGCGGCACTCCTCCACTGAGGTGGCACCGACCCTTCAAACCTTCCCACCCCTCCCCACCCCTGCCTCAGGAGTGTGGGTCCTTGCCCCTCTGCCAGGGAGTCCTTCCAGGCCATTTGATCCCTGGCTGGGCCCACCCATGTCTTGGGGCCACTGCAGAACCTCTGTCTCTCTGCAGATGAGGCAGGTCCCTGCCCTCAGTCTCCCCGAAGCTGTGAATCTGTGGCCAGAGGCCCTGTCTAGGTCTCAGCAACCCCTTGCCTGCGATGTTTCCAGGGCCCCACTGGAGCAGCTGGGGTGCCGATGTTCCTGGGGGCCTGGTATGGCTAGGCAGGCTGCTGCCCCTCTTGGGGCCTGCGATGAGCCCTGATGCCTCCCGTGGCATCTGGCACTGCCCAGCCCTCCTCCCTGGCTGATAGACTGGTATCTTGTGGGTGATGTCTGGTGCTGCCTGCAGGGCTTACTCTGTCCCCAAGAACCTATAAGGCCAGAAGCAGACCATGGTGCTGCCGTCCCTGCATGCTTATACAAATTAACCACCATCTTTGGTGGATTGATTTGCATACTCACTCTGATTGGCTGGTGGGTGTAGCAGAGTGATGGTTAATTTGTATATTACTCTTTTTATTAGGTAGGATATGCATTATCTAAGGACACAGAAAATAAGGTGGTGAAGGCCTGGAGTGGAGCATAAACCAGGTGGCTGGGGACAAATCGGAGCAAAAAGGGGGTTATCTATAATACTCTCAACAATAAATATTTTTTTTAAATAATAAAAAATAAAATGACACTGTCAAACTGTTTAGTGCATAAAATTTCACTGATTATCAAATAAATGTTCACTATTTTATGCTAAATTACCAAATAATTTATTGCAATGTTTAATTATATAAATTTAATATTCTAATTAAACTTCAAAAATATTAAGTTGTTTCATAAGAATGCTTATTAAAGTGTTTTCATCCTTATTCTGAGCATTAGCTCACAGGGAATAATATGGAGGTAGCATCAAAGTTTTCCAAAGAAAAAAATGAAGTTAGTCACTATAATAGCATTCCTTAAAATTTCAAATTTCCTCAGATCTCAAAATGTGCCAAATTGTGATTAAAGTAAGACTTGCACATAAAAGAAGAGAGCAAATCAACATTAGTAACTCAGACAACATTTTAGTAAATTAATGCCATTCATTTTATTAAAGTAATTATCATAATGTTTTCTTTTAAATCTATAATAAGTTATGTCTCTAAATCAATAGTAATCAATTATGTAACATTTTAATGCTTTATATTTTTACAACCATAAAAATTTCTCCTAAAGTTTGCATTCTAAAAGCATCATCTTGATGTTAGATTAGTTAACTCTTTAATGAATCAAGTACTCTGAATATATATATTTAGTTAGTATTAATAATAAAAGGAGAGTTTATTTCCAGAGAATCTTGGAAGCTATAGCTATGATAAAATAGTGGGTAATTAATTAATGTCCAGTTATTTTAGGTAAATAAGTAAATAAAACAGATTTGTTACTTTTCCCCAGTGTTACATTTTTTTAAAATTCTGAAGAATATCTTATTAGTACACTAATTTTTTTATGTTTATTTTTGCCTACCTTCCCAACTTTTATTTTGCTTCTGTTTCATGGTGTAGATTTTCATGTAATATTTCATCATTTTATTTTTTACATTAATGTTTTGAAATTATCTTTAAATTATACTATTTACTCTATTTGTGAATTATAATTTATACATTCAGCTATATTTTCATAGTTTTATCTCAAGATATTTTAAATGACCAAATTACCTGCAATTTAATTATTTGTTTCTTCTCTTTGTTGGCTGTAGGATTATTTCTTGATGTTGATTCTTTTTTAAATGTATTAGAGTCATAGTCCTTATAGTTATTTTGTTATTGGTAATACTTATAATTTAACAATATCAAAAAGTAGGCATAATAGAAACACTAAATATACTATTGTAAATGAACAAATTACATTTACAAAGATATGCAAGTCATCTAGCAACAGTAAATTAAAGTAATTTTCTGTCTTATTAAAATAAATTGAATTAGAAGTAAACCCTAGGGGGAGAGAGTAGGTAGGGACTTGAAACTTTGAAGTTATGTATATAAATTTAGAAACCAGGGCAGTGGGTGTTGGTATGAAGATAAAGAATATAATAGAAGGCTAAATCTATAGGATGGGTTTACTAATTTGTGTGGAATCTAAGAGCAAGTATAAAGTAGAAAATTGTCAAAAGTTCTTAAAATAGAAAGTTCAGGGTAAATAAAAAGCATGATAATGAAAATATGAGATATATTTCTAGACTCAAGGCAAATTTCAGTAAGTAAAATACATTATACTTTTATGTTTGTTATGAGAGTTCATTTTTAATTAATTTTTAAATTTATCTTTGTTGCTAAACTAGAGGCCCGGTGAACAAAATTTGTGCCCTGGGGGATTATCTCTCAGCCCAGCCTGCCCCTTTTCCGGTCTGGGACCCCTTGGGGGATAACTGACTGTCAGTTATCCCTGTGGAATCGGGCCTTAACCAGCATTCGGACATCCCTCCCACAATCCGGAACTGCTGGCTCCTAACCACTTGCCTGCCTGGCTGCCTAATTTCCCTTAACCACTCTACCTGCCAGCCTACTAGCCCCCTAACCACTTCCCTGCCAGAATGATTGACACCTAACTGCTCCTCTGTTAGCCTGATCACCTCCAATAGCCCCCCTGCAGGCCTGGTCACCCCCAACTGCCTTCCCATGCTGGCCATCTTGTGACAATGTGGGGGCAGCCATTTTGTAATGATGTGGGTGTGGCCACCTTGTGGCAGTTATCTCGTGACAATGTGGGGGTGGCCATCGTGTGGGAGCCATCTTTTGATGATAGGGGTGGCCATCTTGTGATGACATTGGGGCATCATCTTGTGGTGACAATCTTGTGATGAAGTGAGGGTGGCCATCTTGTGATAATATGGGAGCAGCCACCTTGTGACAAAGTGGGTGTGCCCATCTGTGATGCGAGGGCATGAGGGTCAATTTGTATATTACCTCTATATTATAAAGTATTATTAGAGATGTGTTCCCTTTTGCTTTCCATTGACCCTCTCCATCCCTCACCCATCCCTCCAAGGTCATCACCACACTATTGTGGTGTCCATGAGGTGTCCATGGGCTATGCATATATGCATATAAGTTCCAGGTTAATTTCTCCTCACCCAAACCTCCACCCTGCCTTTCCTCTGAGATTCTGTATTCTGTTCCATGCTTCTATTACTCTGGATCTTTTTCTTAAATCAGTTTATTTTGTTCATTAGATGCCACACACGAGTGAGATAATGTGATAGTTATCTTTTTCTGACTGGCTAGGCATAGTACTCTACACTGTATGTAGAACAAATTTGCCAATGACAAATCTGAAAAGGGATCAATTTCCAAAATGTATAGGGAACTCCATACAACTTAACAACAACAACAAAAAAGACAATCCAGTTTAAAAATTGGGCAAAAGACCTAAATAGACACTTCTCCAAAGGGGACAAACAGAAGGCCAAGAGACATATGAAAAAAATGGTCAAAGTCACTAATTATTGCAGAGATGTAAATTAAAATGATAGTAAAGTATCATTATACACCTTCACAATGCTCTCATCAACAAATCAAGAAATGTCAAGTGCTAGTTAGGATGTGAAGAAAAGGGAGCCCTAATACCCTGTTAGTGAGAATGCAGACTGGTGCAGCATATGGAAAACAATATGGAGTTTTCTCAAAAAATTAAATATGGAACTGCTATTTGACACAGTGATCCCAATTCTAGTGAATACACTGAGTGGACAGATTATTATGACCTATGAATGCATAATAATATGGCCACTCAGTATTGGTATACATATATC
This sequence comes from Pipistrellus hanaki, assembly GCF_964339955.1. Lineage (NCBI taxonomy): Eukaryota > Metazoa > Chordata > Mammalia > Chiroptera > Vespertilionidae > Pipistrellus > Pipistrellus hanaki. The sequence goes on along the minus strand of NC_140503.1, from coordinate 114,410,789 downwards.
AATAAATACTATAAATATTTATAGTATGAATCCATGCATGGGTGGGGTCTGGCCAGCCTGGCCAGGGGGAGGGGACATGGACAGTTGGCTGGCCTGCCTGCTGACCAAACTCCTGGTCAAGGGGACAATTTGCATATTAGCCTTTTATTATTATGCATTCAGAGATCATAATAATCTGGCCACTCAGTGTATATACTAAGAACCCCAAAATACCAATCAGAAAGAATATATGTACTCTATGTTCATAGCACCACAATTTAAATTAGCTAAGATCTAGAAACAGTCCAAGTGCCCATCAGTAGATGTGTGGATAAAATAACCATGGTACATTTACACTATGGAATACTATGCAACTGTGAAAAAGAAGTATCTCTTACACTTTGAAAGAGTCAATTTTAGATAGGCTAAAAATTAAGCCAGGTATAAAAGAATATAAAGAAAGATGTTTAATTTCCAAAAAATAAAAACATAATAGTATAGGATACTTTCATGTGGAAATAATAAACAGAGGGCATGTTAAAATTGAAATAGTGATGAATTTCCTATTATCTCTCTGTGCCTATTCTAGATTTTATCCTCATGCTCAATTATATAACAACTAGAGGCCCAGTGCACAAAATTTGTGCATAGTGGTTGTCCCTCAGCCTGGCCTGCACCCTCTACAATCTGGGACCTCTTGGGGGGGATGTCCAACTTTTGGTTTAGGCCTGATCCCACTAAACTGGCAGTCAGTCATCCCTCTCACAATCTGGGGCTGCTGGCTCCTAACCGCTCACCTGTTTGCCTGCCTGATTGCCCCTAGCCACTTCTGTATGCCAGCCTAATTGCCCCCTAACTTCTCCCCTGCTGGCCTGATTGCCCTCAACTCCCTCCCCTGCCAGTATGATAGTCCACAACAGTTCTCCCCTATCGCGACCTGCCTCCTCCACCTCCACTGTGCATGTGGCCATCTTGTGGTGGCCATCTTTGTGGTAGCCATCTTGTGGAGGCCATCTTGTGACAACATTGTTCATGAGGGCACAAGGACCACCTAGGCTTTTATTAGTATAGATAGATATTTGTGTGTGTGTGTGTGTGTGTCTGTGTTAATCCTCACCCTAATATATATATATTTTTTAATCTTTACAGAAAGTAGGAGGGAGGAAGGGAGAAAAAAAGAGGGAGGGTGAGAGGGATGGATGAGGGAGGGATAGATGGAGGGGGAGAGAGAGAAATATCAATATGAGAGAGACATATCAATTGGTTGCCTCCTGAATACTACCTGACCAGTACTTGGGATCAAATTCACAGCCCAGGCACTTGTCAATGACTAGGAATCAAACCTGAAACCCTTTGGTGTGAGGGCTAACACCCTAACCCCTGGGAAACACAAGGAAAGGCAACAATAGATATTTGCTACTTGTGAATTCTACTTATCTTACCCACATTTCCTTTCCTGAACTTGGCAAAGTGAGGTGCCCTAGAATGAAGAAGATTAAAGTTAGGTTGAAACTGATGACCTTATTTAGAAGCCCCAGTAAAGTATCATCAGGCTAAATTAAAAACTAACTATATTTATCCATTGTTTAGTTTATTTTCTAGAGTAAAAAAATAAAAAGGAATAATTTACATGTTGAAGAATATAATTCAAGACTTCTGACTCTTGAATTTAACCAGTAAACCATATGCTAATGACCTTTTCATGGCATCATAGAAATAATTTATAAAGTTTCAAAAATCATAGTCAAGCATTTGGAGTTTGGAGACAGAACTCAAGTATGTTAGAGAAGTAGCTATTTCTTCCAACAAATATGAATTTACTTTTGTTTTAAGTGTGATCTAATTCCCTTAGGTTAAATTATTTAAGCATCAGTTATATGAGTTGGAAGTTATAGGTTCATTAGGAGAAGCTGATACAGTATTGCCTTTTATAATTTGCTTGGAAAGCTTCATTCAGCATGGGAGAGCTAGCATATTTTAGAGGACATATTCAAAATTCTATACCTATCATAATTCCCTAGTATTTTATCTGCTTTATGTGATAATAATATATTTATATACAGTAGTGTGTGTGTGTGTGTGTGTGTGTGTGTGTGTGTGTGTGTGTATTTTCAATCCACACCTGAAGATATTTTTCCATTGCTTTTCAGAGAGAGTATAAAGGATGGAGGAGAGGGAGAGAGAGAGAGAGAGAGAGAAATAGAGAAATCGATGTGAGAGAGACACATCAATTGGTTGCTTCCCAAATGGAACCTTACTCAGCCAGGAATTTTATTTGCAACTCAAGTACGTTTCCTTGATGGGTAATTGAACCCGAGACCTTTCAGTACATAGGCTGATGCTCTATCCACTGAATCATGCTGGCCATGACCATTTATATAGTTCTTTATGTCATTATTGAGCCTTATTCTAATTGGTACTCATGGGCCTTGGCTGAAATGTTGAGTAATCAAGTTTATCTCCAATGCCTTCTCATCACCTGTGGATAACCTCCTAGGTGGCATCCCTGTAAGGTTCATGCCAATGCTCTGTGGAAGCTCACAAAATTCTCTGAGGACATATGATGGCTATAATCTGCTTAAAGCACAGGCATGAGGCTATGTTTTTCCTAACACTTCACAATGTATTGAGACAATTTTAATTATTTATATACAAGAATGTGGATAGAGTTAATGGAAATCAAGCCATCTTTTGTTGCTCCTGCTATCTGTTCAAATAACTAAGCCCACTAAGTAGAAATAAGATAGATGACTTAAAGTTGTCCTGTACCAACAAGTAAGAAGTTGGTCTTTAGGATATAGACCTGCCTGGTAAACTTAGAAAAACATTTTAGTCAAAATTCCATGTGCATAAATTCTATCTTAACTAGAAGCCTGGTGCATGAAACTAGTTCACAATGTGGGAGGGGGCAGTCCTCAGCCTGGCCTGCACACTCTCTAATCTGAGAAACCTTGGGGGGTGTCCAACTGCTGGTGTAGGCCAGATCCCACAAGAATCAGACTTAAATTGGGAATCAGACATCCCTCTCGCAATCCAGGACCACTGGTCCCTAACCACTCACCTGCCTGCCTGCCTGATTGTCCCTAACCCTCTGCCTGCCTGCCTGCCTGATTGCCCCTAACTAGCTTCTCCGCCAGCCTGATCACCTCTAACTGCCTTCCCTGCTGTCCTGATCACTCCTAACCACCTCTGATTTGGCCCCCATCATGGTGGCTTTGCCCAGAAGGCAGACTGGATGATAGAAAGATGCCCGGTTGACCTTGTCTAATTAACATATTACCCTTTTATTAGTATAGATGGTAGACTGAATTGAACTTAACTTTTTCATTAGTCAACAAATATTAAGCAATAAACTCAGGCAAATAGGTGCCATGTTAATTTAGGAGTATTAAACACCTCATAATTGCTACAGATTGAATGTTCAGGGGTAAGTAGACATGCATGAACAGTACTCTTTCTGGATACTCTTAGTAAATGTTTTCTGATTGAATAAACAGTTCAAAATCCAAAACAAAATTTTCACTACAAAAGTATCAGAAGGGTCTCAAATTTCTCAAACTTCACCTTCCCTCTGCCAGAACCGCCTTTCTGCCTTCCCACATTGTCCAGAGGCCTGGAACGGCTGGGATGGTGCGGAAACCCTCTCCAATCAAGGACATCCCTCTTTCAATCTGAGACCGCTGGCTCCTAACTGCTCACCTGACTGCATGCCAGATCATCCCAAAATGCCCTCCCCTACTGGCCTGATCTTGCTCCTAACTACCTCTGCCAGCCTGATCACCCCAAACTGCCCTTGCTTGATGGCATGATCTCGCCCCCAATGGCCCTCCCTTGTAGGCCTCATCTTGATCCTAACTGCCATCCCTACCAGCCTGATCTCACCCCTAACTGCCTCTGCCTGCTTGATTGCCCCTAATTACCCTTGCCTGCTGGCCTGATCCTGTCCCCAAATGCCCTTACCTGTCAGCCTGATAACCCTTAACTGCCTCTGCCTGCCTAATCACTCCTAACTGCCCTCCCTTGCAGGTCTGATCTCACTCCCAATTGCCCTCCCTGCCAGCCAATTTGGTTCTGATTGGTTGGTTTCTATGCCAGTCAGTATTTCTGGGCCTATCTATGGGGCTGATCAGAGAGGTAGGACTGATCAGCAGCCTCCATGGAGGCCTGAAGAGAAACAGAGGCATGGCTGCTGGTGAAGACTGGAGAGAAAGAGTGAGGCAACAGCTGATCCACAGCTGCCTTTGAGGCTGAGATTCAGACCCTGCCTCTTTTTTCAGACCTCTCTCTGGGCCTGATCCACAGCCTCCTCACCATTCAGTGCTGGGTCACTGTGCCCACGCCCACACCAGCAGCAGTCAGTTCTGGGTGACCATGGCAACCCAGTATTGACTGCAAGACTGACTTCTGGTGTTCAGTGGATATTTCAGTAGGTAGTTACAGACTATGCGTTTTATATATTAGGGTATTATCAACAACTTATTGTCATGTCTATTGACATTTTCAGAGCTTGTCATTTGCCTTATACTTTCATATGATATTATGCAAATATTGTAGTTTTAATTTATATCCAGTTTAAATATAAATTATTTTCTGGGTAGTACTTTTATTTGTCTTTATACTTAGAATTACTTTATTGTCTTGATAATGAGTATTAACCAATGTTTTCTTTAAATTGCTGAATTATTTTAAAATTTTCTTTTTAACTTTATGTTGTCTGAAGTATAGTGTGTGTGTGTGTGTGTGTGTGTGTGTGTGTGTGTGTGTGGTATATAGAGGAGTATATTTTTAATTTTTCAATTGAAAATAATTTTCGCTTGCATTGCTTATCAAATAATACCTCCATTGATTTTTAAATTTTATGTGAGAAACCAAATACCATGCAGTTCTCTTATATAAATTTGACTAATACCATATCAAATTTTTTTTTTCTTTTGTGGCATATTATTTAACTTTATATTCTATGTTTAAATCCAAGTTCCTCTATAACTTTTTTTACATACTTATCAGCTAAAATTATCTTTATATTTTTCTTAATAAATCCATGATATAACTGAGGGATGGATAACATCTTTATACATTTGAGTTTTTAAGTCTAGTAAATATGTGATTTTTTTCAATTTTCTCTTTTGTCTCTAAGATTTACAATTTTTATCTTGTGACTTGTACTTTTGTAACTAAACTTAAGGGCCACCTTCAGAAGTGAAAAGAGCCCTAACCAGTTTGGTTTAGTGGATGGAGGATAGATCTATGGGCCTAAGGGTCCTGGGTTAGATTTTGGTCAAGAGCATGTGGTATGCAGAAGGCAGCTGATCGATGTTTCTCTTCCTGATGTTTCTGACTCTCTCTTCTTCTCCCTTTCTCTCTGTAAAATCAATAAAATTATTTTTGAAAAAGTGAAAATAATATTATTATTTTTACATTTTCTGTATTCTCTGTAAGTTAATATTTCAACTTGAATTGCAAGATTTATGTAAGTATCCCTTTCAATTATATGGCATTGAATGGTGGTACAATTTTCATACAGCTTTTAAGATGCTATCACTGGAATCCAACATCTTAGAATTTGCAAACAAATCTTAACACTTGTTACCTATGTGACACTGAGCAAGATATTCACACAATTTTTACTCCTCCTTTCTCACCTATTCTTTACTTAAGGTTATTAGGTGAAAAAAATTTCCCTTGGTTTGTTTTGAAATAAAAGTAAGTTAATAATGATAGAATGATTATAACAGTGCCAATTAAAAGTGCTCAACTGTAAAATTTCTAATTTTGAGAAGATTAAAAATGGCAGCAGAATGGAGGATGCTGCACGGACGCGCTCCCAGGAACAAGCTGGAATTACAACTGAAATACAGAAAGGCTTCCTGAATAATCAATGGAAAATCACAGGAGAAAAACCCTGATGCCCAAGGACTGAAGGTGGAGACCATATAGAGACTGGGAAGAGGGGTGGAGGTGAGAAGGGGCTGTCTGAACACATACAAGCAGCAACTAAAGTCCCATAGAAATATCTCAGCTGTGGGGGGTGGTGGAAGGGAATGTTGCCACTGAGAACTTTGGAACCTAATCTAGAAGCTGGGTTCCCCAGCAGAAAGCACCAAAGTGAGGAGGGTACCCACATAACATTTAGCCATGAAAAGAAATGAGGTAATGTCTGCAAGGGAGTGGCAGCTGAAAGTTTGGGCACCCTCTTAAAGGGCCAATGCACAAAAATTCCCTGTGGAGCCACCCACCTTGTGCATTGGCAGGGGGAGGGGGAGGTGGACTAGAGCTGTAAGAGCAGAACTCAGGACTGGAGATTCAGGTGATAGATCTCAGAAAGCAGACACCCCACGTTTCTCGGGCTGAATCATTCCCTCTATATGGAAGAACATCTTTCCCATATAGACATCTGCCTTGCCTGGGGGGAAGGCAATCAACACACTCTATTGGAAAACTCCTTACCCTGAGACCACTTAATAGATTAAAAGTAATAATTAGCTTTCAGGCAGAAGCAACTACCCCACCCTGTTGACAAAACTCACACCTTAAGATGATTGCCCAGGGGCAATTCAAGTTGGAATCCTATTAGTCTGTAGACTGGCAATCTCTGAAGACTTTGAGTCTTTGCCTAATCCAATTAGTCAGAAACATCCTTAAAAACTGTCCTGCAATAGAGATTGAGAAGTGTTTATTGCCTATAATATTATTATATGTCAGATCATTTTCATTGAATAATTGGTGTTTATTGCATGTAATATTATCATACTTAAAATCATTATTTATTTGAGATATTAATGCTTATTGCATGTAACATGATTATAATACATCGTCACAAACCCAAACATACAACCAAAATGAAAGAACTACTGAATTACCCAGAAGAGATAAATGAAGCAGAGATAAGAAATTTATCTGAAACAGAGTTCAGAGTAATAATGTTAAAAATTTTCAACAGTATGAAAAAAAGATATAGTAACTATGAAAAAAGAACATTCTTAGATAAAGAATGACATAACACTAATAAAGAACACATTGGATGGAGTACACAGCAGATAAGAGAAAGCTGAGGATCAAAACAGTGAATTAGAAGACAGAGTTGAAAATATCACTCAATTAGAGAACCAAAGAGAAAAAAAAAATTTAAAAAACAGGAGGACAGTTTAAGGGAGATGTGGGACAATGTGAAATGTAATAATATTGGAATAATAGGCATGCCAGAAGAGGCATAAAGGGAGAATCGAATAGAGAAGGTATTTGAAGAAATAATGTTAGGAAATTTCTCTAACCTGGTAAAGGAAGAAGTCATACAAGTTCAGGAGGTACAAATAACCCAAGAAAGAAGGACCCAAATATACCCATTCACAGACACATCATAATGAAAATGCCAAAAATTAAAGAAAAAGAAATAATATTACAGGCAGCAAGAGAAAATAAAACTGTTACCTACAAAGGAGTTCCTATAAGGCTGACACCTGATTTCACATCAGAAATAATACAGGCCAGAAGAGAATGGCATGAAGTATACAAGATAATGGAAAGCAAGGGTCTAAGACTAAGATTATTATATCCAGCAAGACTATCATTCAAAAAATATTGTTATATAAAGACCTTCCCAGACCAAAAAAAAGGCTATAGAAGTACATCACCACCAAGCCAGCATTACAAGAAATGCTGAAAGGATTGCTGTAAAAGGGACTGTTGAGTAGTAGAAACAGAAAGATAAAACTAGCCATACAGAATTGAAAGATAAAACTAGCCATACAGAATTAAATTGGTTATAAGTACCTGTCAATAATAACCCTAAATGTAAATGGATTAAATGCTCCAATCAAAAGGTGTACTGTAGCTGAATGGGCAATAAATTTATTGCCCAACTATATGCTGTCTAAAAGAGACCCACCTCAAAACAAAAGACACACACAGGATGAAAGTGGAGGGCTGGAAAATCATTTTCCATGCAAAAAAAACCCAAACAGACACACACACACACAAAAACAAACAAACAAAACAAAAAAAACTGTGGTAGAAATACTTATATCTGACAAAATAAACTTTAAAAGCATCATGCTAAGCAAAATAAGGCAGTCAGAGAAAGGTAAATATCATATGATCTCATTCATTTGTGGAATATAGTGAACAACATAAACTAATGAACAAAATAGAACCAGAGGGAAAAATATTCTAGAATATAATAGAAGTAATCCTGTTATGTGCAGATTTTTAATATTTTCTACAACTTTTGTGATATTATACTATGTTAGTATGCTTTGGTAATATTATTATGCTTATTATTCTTTTATTCTTGAAATATTAATGTTTATTGCATGTAATACATTATTAATAATAATATTAGTACTATTATTTTCATTGAATAATTGGTGTTTATTGCATGCAGCATTATTATAATTAAGATATTTTTTTCTTAATAAATTAAAGCATATTGCATGTAACATTATTATATTTAAAAGTTTTTCTTGAAATAGAAAAAAACTGGAAAAAGACATTACATTTAATTTTAGATCTTAACCTGTTAACTGGGGAGTTCCCTTTTTAATTACACAACGTACAACGGGCACATACTCTTTCACTAGGACATGTCAGTACGTCACACCCAGCGGACGTAATTTTATATTATTATTTTTTTTTATTTATACTTAATTAAAATAAATGAAATATATATTTTTTGGTTTATTTATATATAAAGCACAAAGGAAAATACAAAATTATAAACAATTAGAAAAGAATACCAACAAAAAAATGGAAACATTGAATTAAAAAATTATAAATTTTGCAAACAATTATAAAGATTACAGCCGAAGCCGGTTTGGCTCAGCGGTAGAGCGTCGGTCTGCAGACTGAAAGGTCCCAGGTTCAATTCCAGCCAAGGGCATGTACATTGGTTGCTTGCACATCCCTGGTGGGGGGTGTGCAGGAGGCAGCTGGTCGATGTTTCTCTCTCATCAATGTTTCTAGCTCTCTATCTCTCTCCCTTCCTCTTTGTAAGAAAATCAATAAAATATATTTTAAAAAATTACAAAAAATATAGACCGTCCCTCTCAGGGTGCAACATATATTTCAAGGACGTATTCATATGTCCTACCCGTTCCCGATAGTGTTTATCTTTGACGTATTTATAGGTCCCGCTTGGTTAACAGGTTAAAGGCCATTGTAGTATTTTAAAGCTGGAAGAAACTTTGAACATCTCATGCTTGTTACAAAATGTAAAGCTTAGCTTCACTAATACAGTGACTATCCAGACCAGGAAGGTCATGACCAGCAGACTATTTCAGTGAAAACATGTGGTCTTCAATGTCATTCACCCTGGGAAGGCAACAGTAGCTAAGACAGAAATTCAGGAAAGCTAGACAAAAGGTATAAGACCACAGCAGATGTCATCTTTATGTTTGTATTCAGAACCCATTTCCCTGGTGACAACACAACTGGCTTTGTGTAAATTATGATTCCTTGGATTATATAGAGAAAAATAAACTAAAACATAGACTTGCAAAACATGGCTGTATAAAAAGAAAACCTAAAAAAAAAAAAAAAAAAAAAAAAAGAGAGAGAGAAAGGGATGCAAGAATAGGAAGAAGGAAGTTAGGGGATGGCAAAAGTCTAGGTCTGTGCTGCCAAAACGTGAGCTGGACGCTGGACAACGGAAGAAGTAAAGATCCTTCAGTGATTTTATCTGTGGTGATTGTACAGATTTTTCATGAGAGGATTAATAAACTAAGAATTTAATAGAAGCCTAGAAGAAAAAAACAAAACAAAAATCTCTAATTTTAATGTGCTTAAATGTAAGATTTAGCTATTACTATCGGAAGTATATCTTACTACTAGAAATAATGATAATCTACACTAATAAAAAGTAATATGCAAATTGACCATACCTCCATCATACCTACAATCCAATCAGGAGTAAGTATACAAATTAACCTAGCAAAGATGGCAGATTAATTTGCATAAGCAGGCACCCAGTGGCTGGGGGCTGGACAGCCGCTTGTGTGCATGCTAGCCACCAAGCATCCGGGGGCAGTTCAGGATGCCAAGCAGGTGCCAAGCATCCCACTTGCTCTGGCCTGGAGGGCTGGGGGCATGCCCTGAGCCCTGAGCTGCGCAGTGGCTGCTGGAGCATGTAGCCAACACAGCAGACACAAGGAGGGGCTGCCTGGTCAGAGGCATGCTCCCAGCAGCGGCAATGCAGCCCAAGTCCATGCCCCCAGCCTGGCTGACTCCGTGCAGACACTGCAGTGCAGAGCCCATAGGCACACAGCTTGCCCACCTTCCCCAGTGGCTGTGGCTGATCCCTCCCTTCTCTCACATTCTCTGTTCTAGGGCCAACCCCCAACCTGGAACAGAGCCTGCAGCCTCACCTCCCATTGTGCCATCACAGCATCCCCTCCACATGGACCTTCCACCTGTTTCCAAGCTACTACCCCTGCCCCTCCGAGTGCGCCCAGCTATTGATCAGAATTGAACCCGGACCCTGCAGTTGGCTCTATGCACTGAACCAAACCAGCTAGGGCAGGATATGACATTCCTTAGCCCCTCCAGCAGTGGACCTTCATTTTTTCCTTCAGGAGTGAGTTGAAAAAACCCTAGGTCACCTTCTAGGATTCTTATTACCCAAGTTACCAAGAATGCTGTCAGTGGCATACCAGGAGTTAAGCCAAAGAGCGGTCAGAAAAGGTGTGTCCTCTGCAGCTCACGTGAAGAGGCGGGCCTGCTTGGGCGGCAGTGGTGGCTTAGGCATGACCCCTGCCTCCGCTCTGGTACTGCACCATCCGTGGCTTACCCCATAGCACAAGCAGTCCTGTCCTGCCCATCTGCAGGTGCAACCTCCTCCTGAGCCGGTCGTGATTGTTATGGCATCCTGGCTTCTTTGCATATTACCACTTTCAATATAGATAATGATATCTCTTTATTATATGTTATAAAGAAGTACCAGAAAATATATACCTATTGTTAGAGACAGAAGACTAAAAAAAAGTCTTTCTGTCAGGTTTGTGGGAAAATTGATCAGGTATAGGGTGGGAGAATCTCCTCTAAGAAACTGAAATTTTTAGTTTCAGAATCTTTTTGGTTGAAGAATCTTGAAGCCAAAGGAACATTAAAAATGCTCTCTGGCCGAAACCGGTTTGGCTCAGTGGATAGAGCCTCGGCCTGTGGACCAAAAGGTCCCAGGTTCGATTCCGGTCAAGGGTATGCACCTTGGTTGCTGGCACATCCCCAGTGTGGGGTGTATTTCTCTCGTCGATGTTTCTAGCTCTCTATCTCTCTCCCTTCCTCTCTGTGAAAAATCAATAAAATATATTTTTAACAAAATGCTCTCTGAATGGTATTGTCAGGGGAGCTGTTGGCAGAAGCATGCTCAAAAACTTCAGGAAAGACAAAATAACTACAAAGAAGAATTAAAAATAAATGAATAAGTAAATAAAAGTAATATATTTGCACAGTTAATAAAATTATAGAACAATAATGTGTGGGGTAATATAAACAATTAAAAATGCAGAGAAAAAAGTACTGGTTTTTCAACAAAAGAAAACTATTGGTCTTAAATTTAGGAATCTTTGCCTCAAATATAGGTCAAAGGCAATGGAATGATATCATCAAAATTATTAGTAAAATATTTTCCATTTTGTATTTTTATATCTCATTTAGCTAATAAGTAAGTTCAATATAAGAGCATCACTTTTTTTATTCAGGAAAACTATTTTATCAGTCATACAATTATGGAAAATGGCCAGCATTTGTTATTGATTCTGTGTAAAATATACTTAAACTTATAAATTTTCTCAAGATAATGTCATAATATTGCACATTTTGGATGCCAATAATAAAGATAGAATTTATTTCTTAATTTGGTTAATCTTACATTCCTACATTGTTTCTATCTTTATAATCAATTTTAAAACACTGAAATCTCCTCAGTTTCTTTATCATGTTAAAAAGCCCATAACATAAAATTTACCATCTTAACCATTTTTGTTGTTGCTGTTGTTAATCCTCACCCGAGGGTATCTTTTCATTGATTTACAGGGAGAGTAAAAGAGAGAGTGAAAGACAGAGAGAAACATCAATGGGAGAGAAACATATTGATCAGTTGCCTCCTGCAGGGGCTCTGAACAGATCCAGGGAACGAGGAGCCTACAACCAAGGTACCTGCCCTTTACTGGAATGGAATCCGGGACCCTTTGGTCCGCTGGCCGATGTTCTATCCACTGAGCCAAACTGGCTAGGGCTACCATCTTAACCATTTTTAAGTGTATAGGATAGTTGTGGTAATCATATACATACTAGTAGCCCTTCACAAAGAAAGTTGTGTGCTAGTAGGTCACTGCCTCCCTCCTGTAGCTCTCCACCCACTGTCCCACCCTCCTGTAGTTCCCCAGCCCCCCTATAGTTTGCTGTCCTGCGGCTTCCTGTAGCTCTCCGCTGCCTAACCGCTTGTTTTGATGCCCCACCCTCTTGCAGATCTGTGATCTGGTCCTTATGTCATTGGTTGTTATGCCTCATGGCATAACAGATAATTAGCATATTCATCTCTTATTATATAGGATTGTTATGCATGAAATCTCATCAGTTTCAAACATTTTTTTACAGTAGAAATTGCTAACTTACTATGCCACATGTGAACTTATCTCACACATGAGTTTCAATTTGAACTTATCAACTGGATTCTTAACATTTTGTAGCTATCTTACAGTCTATTTTTTCTAATAAAGTTAAAATATTTATGGCTATAAGAAAATCACCTTTATGTTTTTCATGGCATATGCCTTTCTGCTGATGTCATTTTTAAAAATGATTTGAGGACTCTTTTGACTTCACTTTTCCAGTAAAACTGGTAAACTGCAATATATATGGATGAATAATATATTATTTTAAATAGCTCATCTACATATGTTAATACCATGTTTCCCCAAAAATAAGACATCCTCCGAAAATAAGACCTACTTACAGGTTTCCTTCTGAGTGAAATATGAGGCATCCCCCCAAAAATAAGGCCCCCTAGGCTAAACATGACAGATTTGGTCCACTGATTCTGAAAGAAATGGAGTCACAAGAAATTCAGCAGGAAATTCAGGAATTGGATTGTTAAGATGATGTTCCAGAAGATGATGACATGATTGCCATTGAATAAATGAGTAAATTCTTGATACTGTAGGATTTACAGTTTGTCTGGTTTGTGTTGACAACTACCGTACTACCGTACCATATACAGGTAATAAATTTCTTTTATTTTCATTTAACAATAAATGTGTACCTTGCGTATTCTTCTTCATGGAAAAATAAGACATTCCCTGAAAATAAGACCTAGCGCATCTTTGGGAGCAAAATTAATATAAGACACTGTCTTATTTTCGGGGAAACAGGGTAGGTTCAACATTCCCATGCATCATACCAATAACTGACTAATAAAAATGAAAAACTGTTGAGGAAAGTCATTGAGAACGTGTGGTAGCCAGTTAACTCTAGAGCAGGACCTGGGTAACGGGAGGCTCCCTACCTGCTTCACGTTATTGGAATGTGTGTTCCACTGGCCTTTCCACTTCCAGAGCTTCCCCAAGGTACAGCCTTGAGTTGGATATGTGGTGTTGCATCTATATGGACAATATATGTGACTGAACCCTGTTAAGACCTCTATATGAACTATTAAGATTTGGTGTATAGCATGTGAAGATCTACTTATCTGTGTCCTTCTAAATATGGTTCCTTGCTTATCAAACCTTCCACCTACCAATCTAGACTAGTCTGTCTGCACTTTTTTTGGCATCTCTTTGCCTTCTGTGAATGGAGAAGGCTGGTTTCAGATTTTAGCCAGGAAGCTCCTGAGAAGGTGGCAAACCAGAAAAAACATCTTACCCCAGAAATAAGTTTGTACTGATTATCCAATCTAATAAAGAGGGCATATGCTAATTGAGCATCAAACCCTCACAAAGATGGTGGCTCCCACAGCCAATAAGGAGGAAATATGCTAATTGACTGTCACACCTTCAAATATAGCAGTGCCCACAGCCACAAAATCGCAGCACCCAGTCCCCTCAGTGCTGCCAGGGTGGCAGGCATATGGCATGGCTGGGCCTGCCACCAGGTGGGTCTGGCCACTCTGCATGCCTGCCTTCAGAGTCCCCCATTTTCCTCAGCCCTTCAGCCATCCAGGGTTGGCCTGAGGTACAAGCAAGCCTCAGATGGTGGCTGTGCATCCCCCCAGGGCCAGCCTGAGGTTCAGGCAACCTGCCAATGGTGGCTTCCCAGCCACCCAGCACTGGCCTGAGGCACAGGCAAGCATCTGATGTTGGCTGCCCAGCCCTTCAGGGCCGCCCTAGGCTCAGGTAACCAGGGCCAGCCGAGGCTTGTGCTGCTAGCAGTGGCAGCAGCAGAGGTGTGATGGGGGCATTGCCTTCTCCTGATTGCCAAATTGCCTTCTGCCCCTGAGGGCTCCCGGACTATGAGAGGGGATAGGCCTCTAGTAAAATATAATATATTTAGGTTAGGAAAAATACACGGTATCTCAAAAATGTATACACATTTTAACAGCTGATTCTATTACATTTTAAGATGAAATGTACTTTAAAAAACACTGCCCTTATAATTGTTTTTGGGACACCCTCTATTGTTTATCTTACTTGCATAGGTTTACATTAATATTTTCTTAATTTCCTTATACAAATTCTTTCAAAACACCTCTTTTCCAAAGGCTTGTAGAATGTCCTTGGCTTTTTGGCTACATATCATGTACTTACAGATATGAAAACTCAAAAAGAGTCTTTGAATTTCCATTTTTCAAGATAGCTCAGGTAGACCTCCAGGGAAAGAACAGGAGGTGGGTCTATATTAGTCCTTGCAAATAATTCTTGAGGAAGAAAGCAAAGAACTTCTTTCTATTGTCACTAAACTGACTGTACCTATGGCCTCCTTACCTGAGGGACTTCTGAGCAGGAATGTCTGTGGGAAAGATGATGGTTGTCAGAAAGGGTCTTGTGTAATGTCCTTATCTATTTTTATTCAATAGATGTTTGCTGTGATGACTAGTAGCCACTTCATATTCCATACAGACAATTTTCTTCTCATGTTGCTTGGAAATGCAGTCTGGGAAGACAAGATACTGTGCATTGAAGAGCATAGCATTGAAACCCTATGACTGGTATTTGGTATTTTGATTCTCTGTGTCTTTTGACAAGTAATTTAAACTCTGAACCCTATTTTTATCATAATAAACTACAAATAAGAATATCCATTTTCTAAGATTATTATATAGGTTAAATAAGATAAGGTATTAAGTTATTGTGTGTTGTTAAAATGGAAGCATGGTTGTAAGTACTGAAAACTCTTTTTTACTATTTGATCTCCAAATTAATTGAGGGCAACATTCAGATGGAGGTAAAATTATAGTACATTTATTTTATTTTAGTTATATAAAATATTTCTATATATAATTATTTTCATTTCAAGCATGTTTATTGGCATTATTATATTCACAAAGCACTGCAATGTTTGGCAAAAATAACATCTCATTATAAATAAGTATTCCACAAGTTATAACTTTAAATAATCCTATATAATAAAAGTATAATGTGCTAATTAGATCAGACATCCTTTTGAACATTCTTCTGGACAACCTTCTGGATGAAGCCTGGGCTTTGAGGACTGAGGCAGAGGCAGCAGCCATGATGGTGGAGGACCACACTCCTTGCATAAATTTTGTGCATCAGGCCTCTAGTTCAAATATAAGCAGCTCATGTGTATACTAGGAAGTTATGTGTGTGCATTAACTGTAATCTGTATTTTCA
Source organism: Pipistrellus hanaki (assembly GCF_964339955.1). NCBI lineage: Eukaryota > Metazoa > Chordata > Mammalia > Chiroptera > Vespertilionidae > Pipistrellus > Pipistrellus hanaki. The sequence continues at coordinate 114,395,031 of NC_140503.1, read as the reverse complement.
TGTCTAATTACATATGACAAATAAATGGGTAAATAGAGATCAAAATAGGGAAATTTTATGAAAATAGATGGTTAAAAATACTGATGTCATAAAATTCCTTTCAATTTTATACTATGGTTTTGCTGATGGATTAAATGGCAGCACTGTTATTTAAAAATAACTGAATGATGTCTATAATGTTGAGAAAAAAAATTTTTCATGGTATTATACTCCCACTCCAAAATTGTTCTTATTGTTTACCTTTAGGTGATGGTATACTTCTAAAAAAAACTGCTACCTAGAGTATTAACTCTGTTTTTTCTTTTTTCTTCTTTCGAAATTTCTTATTGAAAAACAATTGGCATAAGTAAAGGAGTTACTATTTCTATGACAATTTTCACTCTCTGTGGCACACACACACATACAAAAAAAAGTGAATTAAGTCAATTTCCAGAAGAAATTATGGGAATTGAATTTTCCTGTATTAAATATGGCAGTGAATTAACTAATGATGTTCATTAACAACCAGCTGATTAGTTCATTGTTCCCATAATGACAGTTTTTTAATCAACAGTACATTTAATGTCTGCATTTGTCAACTCAGGCAACAAAAATGAACAAGCAACTACTTTGATCTTTTCAGGATCAACAGTCATTTGACTGGCTTTTAACCATTTTAGTGATAGCAGCTATATTTTAATTGAATGAATACTTAAACTAAGCTAGGAAAGAATCTTCAGTTTAGATTTATCTTAGAGCTTTTAGGGTAGTTAATAGACCTTTTAGTATATGTTACATACAACAAAAAAAGTTAATATTTTATGGAACAAATAAGAACAATAATGATTAAAAATAGGAAAAATTTGGAAAAAATAAAAGGAAGAAAAATTATTTAAATGACTTAAATAGGAAGAACAGATAAAAAAAATAAAAAATAATAATAAAAAAAAGAGTATAGAGTCTCCTGGCTTTGCTGTTCTCAGTATTTTACTTTTGAGCTTTTCATTTAGTGTAACATATTGTCAATGGGATTTTGATTCACTTAGTATCTCAAGAGCATAGCCTTTTAAAAATATTATATTTATTGTGGCTGCATTATAGGGGCACAGATTAATTTTTGGAGGGAAAGTCCAAGGAAAGGATTTTATTTGCTTAAATTAGGACATAATAAGTGCAGAAAAACAGCTTGATTTTTAAAACTGGGAAGACCAGTGCAGCAATTATAGGCTCTATTAATTATTCTTATTTGGAATAGTGATCATTAGTAAATGTTTTGGCTCAGAGATTCAAGTTATAATGCTTGGTTCTGAGCATTCAGTAATGATTTACTATGGAAGGCATCAGGGGATGAGGTTTTTAACAGTGTGGCAGATGGAAAATGGAAAACCATTACAGTCAAGAAATACAAAAAGTGTGTCTTCTTATGATAATCATAACTTGCCTAGAGCTCATCTATGATAATGATGAAAATTCCATGACTATTGTCTCAGTTTTCAGACAAGTATTTTCTTTCTATAAAAATTTCTATCCACATTCATACATGTGAATGCTCACATATCCAATAAATCTCTATATCTATACATACTATATATATATATATCGAATATATGCAATGTAACAAATTTAAGGTTTTAAAAATATATTACTGAACAAAATTTTATGTTTATTGTAATAACAAAATCAATTATATTGACAATATAAAATGTGAAATTGAAAATGCCATCTATAATAATAAAAGCATAATATGCTAATTAGACTGGACAGCCAATCAACCATCAGGACATATTTCTGGATGAAGCTGTGGTGGCAGGGGCTGAGACAGAGATGGTTAGGGGCAATCAGGGAGGCAGGTGAGTAGTTAGGGGCAATCAGGCAATCAGGCAGGCTTTTAACCAGTTAGGGGTGATCAAGCAGGCAAATGAGAGACTCAGAGTGATCAGGCAGGCAGGCAAAGGTGATTAGGGGCAATGAGGCAGGCAGACAGAGTGGTTAGGGGCAATGAGGCAGGTAGGCAAGCAGACAAGCAGTTAGGAGCCAGCGGTCCCAGATTGTGAAAGGGTATAGGCTGGACTGAGAGAACCCCTACCCTCCTGTGCACAAATTTCATGCATCTGGACTCTAGTGTATAAATTATAACTTCACCAATGTCTTTTACTATCAGAAAAAGAGGCATAGTATTGTTGTTACTACTACTAGAGCGCCTAACAATAAAAGTCACAAATGGAATTCATACTTTTGATCTCCCAAAAGTACAGTATTAGACTATCCCATTATCCCAAAAATAAAAATTTAAAAGAACTGTAAAAAAGTGATTATTTACTTAACCTAGTGATACTAACTATAATCACTAATGTGCTATTATTAAACACTAGATGCCCCTTTCAGGAAGATTTCTGCAATAGGGCTTCCTGCTTTGGTCACTGCCCTGCCTGCTTTCCTCCCTTCTCCCCTGCCCGCTTGCTTGCTTCTCTGTAGCACTTGGCTTCTTTCTATACGTTTTCAGTCTTAGCTCTGGCCTGGATATGCAAATTAACTGCCATATTTGTTGGGTTAATTTTCATACTCGCCCTGATTGGCTGGTGAGTGGGGTTGGTGGGTGAGGCTTGTGGGCGTAACAAAGGCGTGGTCAATTTGCATGTTTCTTTTTTATTCGGTAGGATAGTTTTTACTTTTTAAGATATGGTCATTCCAGTGGTGTTATAACTAATGTAATACTTATACAATTATAAGAACTATAGAATAAATAATATATTTTTTGTTAAGAATACTTGAGCTATCGGTTACTTTAGGAGAGATAAATATAGTAATTGATATTTTATAGTCACATTTCTTAAAATGCTAATTGCCTACTTTCCAGCTCTCCCTCCCCCCACTGGTTTATCATTCTGTCCAAGGTTATTTAAACCATAATTTCAAGAAAACAGACCCTAAGAAAGAATAATCCCTATATGAACAGTCATTTCTTTTTATCCTTTTGTGTTCATTAATGTGGTTCACAAATGTTGACCTTAGAAACTTAACAACCATTCACTATTAATTATTTATTTATAAGAAATTCACAAATACATATGTTGTTAACACAAAGTCCTAAATTTGTACTAAAAGGACACTTAGTATATGTTTTTACAATCCTGGGCCACTTTGATTAATTCTACTTTATGAAGAACAATTCCAGTTTTTATATGTATTTTTGATTTACAAAAGTATAAAGCTATAATCTTCAAAATGTTACTCTTGACTTATCCTATCTTCATTAGCAGCCATTGGCTGCTCCCTTGTAAGTCTACATAACCAGCACTACTTACCATCTTGATGTTGATGTTTTTCTTGTCACTCTAGGTAATTGTACCTCCTATCTAATAAATAAAAATCTTTGCAAAACCAGTAACTTATTTTAATATATTATACCATGGTATTTATTCAAGTTAGGAAGGTAGGATAGTCTGATATACATCCTATTATTACCAGAAAGAAGTAAATGTCCACAGATATTCTGAAATGGGATCTCTCCTGTGTTATAATAAGGGTTTAATGTTTTAAGTACATTCTATTTTTTATGAAAATTGTGATTCCTCCAAATGAAGGCATTTTGAGACATTGCAGATTAATTAGATGCATTTGAAATACATCTGTACTTCCTTTTATACACTTTGTCTGTCCTATTCTCATATAACCTGAATGGTGCTGAGTGTATATCTGAAGCAATGATGAAATAGATGCAAAAATAAAGCCTTCCTGGTGGAAAGATTTTCAGGAGGGTCACACAGTGTCAGTGTGAGTACTCATGAATCTGAACCGGAACTTCATGATGGGAAAGGCAGTCCAAGAGATTCTTGAGTCCTACTGGAGCTGTGTAGAATCCAAGTACAGTAGTAAAACCATAGGGTGTCCCCAAAAATATATACATGCTTTGAATAATTATATATTCCAGAGGGTTAAATCTGAGAAGAAACATCAATTGCACTATCAGCTGATAAAGTGTTCACACGTTTTTGGAAAACCCTGCATATACCCCAGAATAAACTAATATTTGTTGTTTTCAATTTTTTATTGCCATATTTTACTATTTAGAAAAGAGAACTATGACAACAAAAGGACACACTCTTTTCTTTACCTTGTTTTTTAGCTCTATGGTTATCACCACAGAATCTCACATCTCTGAAATTCTCTGCAAGAAACCTGCAGTTTTCATCAAACTCCTATTATAACTTTAGTTATATCAGTGCGGAGCAGCTTGTTTGTTCCAGATTATATCTCGTGTAAGTCTCCAGCTTGTGTAGCTTGTACTCACACGGTGATTTGTGGTTTGAGGCTACTGAGGAGAGGATGCGAGTGTGTGGTTTTAGGACTGGGAAAATAGCCTTCCCTTTCAGGCCTTGTAAGCAATAACCTCAATCCTAAAGTTTAAACAATTTGTGCCATGACAACTATAAATGGACAATAGCTTTTATTATTATTATTATTATTATTATTATTATTATTAAAAAGACATCCTGGAAACATATGCTAGAAACTATATCATTTCTTAGTTGTGAGAGAATGAAAATTAATAAATGCTGTGACTATCAAATATGGCTACTACAAAAGAAATCTCATGATGCATCACAGGAAAGTCAGCTTCTTTCACCCATGGAATATATCTTCCATGCGAATATTTTATGTTAAAAAAAGATTTTTATGTTTTCTAAAGAGATCTAAGACAACTCAGGAATGTAACTTTAAAAAAAAAAATTCTGACACCATTACAGATGTCTCCATTTATTTCTCCCCTCTCTGCCCTGCCCTATTCCAGCCCTCATCACCCCACTGTTGTCAGTGTCCATGAGCTACAAGAGCAATGCACATATCTCCTCTGGCTACTCTCTTTACCTTCATTTATCCATTCGCCCCAACCTCCAGGCCTCTCCCCTCTGAGCTCTATCAGGCTGATCCATGTTTCTATGCTCTGGTTCTATTTTGTTTGTCAGTTTATTTTGTTTATTAGATTCCACACATAAGTGATATTTTGTGGTATTTTTCTTTCTCTTACTGGCTTATGCAGCTGTACAAAAGAAGGAGCTCTTACTTTAATTTCTAAAGGTTGAATGAAGGAATAGGCACCCAACCTCAGAGTGAGAGAAGTAGGCCAAGTGTGTGGGGCTACTGAAAGGAAAATCTCTAGAAACCAGATTTTCTGTGGTATATAGTATCTGCTTTATTGGATTGATTAAAATGAAAGCATATTGTTTATATCATTTTAGCACATAACATGTAAAACAAACTTAGTTAATATACATTGCTTATGTCTAATCTCCCATTTTCTTCTTCCAAGTCAAATGCTTGCCAAATCACATTAATTAAGATAGTACTCAGCCAGCATGGCTCAGTGGTTTACTATGACCCAGGGAGTCATGGTTTAATTCTAAGTCAAGGCACATGCCTGGGTTACAGGCCTGATTCTGTGTGGGGTATGCAAGAGGCAGCTGATCAATGATTCTCTCTCATCATTGATTTTTTTCTCTCTCTCCCTTCATCTCTGAGATCAATAAAAATATATGGGGGGGGGGCAAAAAAAAAATGAAAACAGAATAGACAGATGAGTCCTGAGCCTTATACAAGAGCAGAAAGAAAGAACAACAGAGGATCTAACGGAAGTATTTGTTGGCGAGTTTAGGGAAAGCTATTCTCCAGGAAAAGGTAGGGGAGTGATGGACGGGGTTCCCCTAACCAGGCAGCCTCCAATGTTCTTTGGTCCCCTCCCGCAGCTACGGGCTCGGACGCAAAGACCATGTCATATTGAAGGGGAAAGTGGATGTTATCAGAAGTCTGAAAATCTATAACTGTGGCAACCACCGAACAGTGTGAACCCCAGAACATAGTTCCCCAATTGGTGTAAACACATGGATTCAGAAGAGATCTATACCCCACCATGAAAAAAATCAGATTTTGCCTGGGATAAGAACAGAAAGAACTATATTACCAGACATCCTGAAAAGAGAGACCATGGGGAAATAAAGAAACAGCCTTCATATGAAATAAAAGCAGGCATCACCAGAAAAGGAAGTAAACAAAATAGAGGCAAGCAGCCTATCAGAGAAAAAATTCAGAGAAATGGTCATAAGGTGGCTGAAAAGAATAGAAGACAAATTTGACAATATGAGTAATAACCTAGAGTAGGGGTGTGGAACTCAATCAGAGAAGGGGCCAAAATCTAAAATCCAGCCTAAATCGTGGGCCGAATGGTTTACTGAACAGTCATAAACTGACAATGTCATAAACTGACAGCGGAGTGCAGTGATGACAGCGCGGTGCGGGCCACATTGCAAGGCCTGGCGGGCTGGATTTGGCCCGCGGGCCTTGTGTTTGACACATGTGACCTAGAGGAAATGAAGAAGAACCAAGCAGAAATGAAAAATGACATTGCTGCTGTAAAGAACTCAAGAGAAAGCATCAATAGTAGACTAGAAGAAGCAGAGGACCACATCAGTGAGCTAGAAGACAAGATGGAAAAAAAAAAAAACTAAATAGAGCAGTTTCTAGAAAAAAAATTAAAAAGCAGGAGACAAAACAACATCCACATAATAGGAGTATCAGAAGGAGATGAATAGAAAAGCTGTTTGAAGAAATAATGATGGAAAACTTCCTTCATATAGGGAAGAAAAACCCCACATAACTCCAAGAAGCCCACAGAGTCACAAGCAAAATGAACTCCAAAAGACCTATGCCAAGGCACATTATAATTAAATTGGCAAACACCAACGACAAAGTAAGAATCTTAAAAGCAGCCAGAGAGACAGAGAGTTATATACAAAGGAACCCCCTCAGACAAGCAACTGATTTCTCAACAGAAACTCATCAGGCCAGAAGGGAATGGAATGAAATACACAAAGTCATGCAAAGGAATGGTCTAGAATACTGTACCCAGCAAGGCTATCAAACAAAATTGTAGGTGAAATCAGGAGCTTCACAAACAAAAAATGACTAAGGGAATTTATTATCACCAAACCAGCAATACAAGAAATGCTAAAGGGTCTGCTGTAAAAAAAAAAAATATATATATATATATATATATATATATATATATATATATATATATATATGAAGCAAAGGAGAAACACAGGGGAAAAGAATAAAAATGGCAACAACTAAGTATCTATCAATAATAACTTTAAATGTAAATGGATTAAATGCCCCAACAAAACATAGGGTAATGGATTGGATAAGAAAACAAGACCCATATATCTGCTGTCTACAAGAAACCCACCTCAGGAAAAAAGACACACACAGACTGAGAGTGAAGGGATAGAAAAAGGCCTTCCAGGCAAATGGAAATGAAAAAAAAGCTGGTATAGCAATACTTATATCTCTAAAATTAGATCTCAAAGTGAAGGACATAACACCTCATAATACTAAAGGGAGCAATGCAACAAGAAGAAGTAACTCTGGTAAACATATACTCACCCAATACAGGAGTACCCAAATACAAAAACTTTTGGAGGATATCAAGGGAGAGATTGACAACAATACAATCATAGTAGGAGACTTTAATACCCCACTATCACCATTGGAAAAATCCTCTAAAAATCAGCAAAGAAACATCAATCCTAAATGACTCACTAAACCAGATGGAATTAATTGACATCTTCAGAACATTTCACCCCAAAAACAGAATATACATTTTTCTCAAGTGCACCCAGCCTCTAGTGTATAAATTATAACTTCAAAAGTTTCCTTTACTATCAGAGAAAGAAGCATAGTATAGTTGTTACTACTACTAGAGCACCTAACAATAAAAATAGCAATAAAAGTCATAAATGGAATTCATACTGATCTCCCAAAAGATACAGTATTAGACTATTTATCCCATTATCCATAAAAATAAAAGATATACCATATGCTGGGACATAGGCAAAGTCTCTTCAAAATCAAGAAAATAGAAATCATATCAAGCATATTCTCAGATCCCAGTGGCATAAAACTGGAAATCAACAACAATAAAATCAAACACATGGAAACTAAATAGCATGCTATTAAACAAAGACTGGGTTACCAGAGAAATGAAGGAAGAAATAAAAAACATCATGGCAACAAATGACAATGAAAACACAACAATCCAAAATCAATGGGACACAGTGAAAGCAGTCATGAGAGGGAAGTTTATAGCTCTACAAGCCTACTGCAAAAAATAAGAAACAATGCTAATAAATTACTGAACCCTACAACTCAAAGAGTTAGAAAGAGAGCAATAAGAAAAGCCCAGTGTAAGCAGAAGGAAGGAAATAATAAACATCAGAGCGGAGATAAATGATATAGAGATCACATAAACAATACAAAAGATCAACAAAACCAAGAGCTGATTCTTTGAAAGGATAAACAAAATTGATGAACCTCCAGCCAGGCCCCCCAGGAAGCAAAGAGAGAGGACCCAAATAAACAAAATCAGAAATGAAAGAGGTGAAATAACAACAGACTTCATGGAAATACAAAGGATTGTTAAAAAATACTATGAATAACTTTATTCCAACAAACTGGACAACCTGGAGGAATGGACAGATTCCTAGAAAAATATAACCCTCCAAAACTCAACCAGGAAAAATCCAAACAACTCAATAAGCGAATAATTATGGAAGAAATTGAAGCAGACATAAAAAAGCTTCTGGCAAACAAAAGCCAGGGCCAGACGGCTTCACAGGATTGTTTTAGCAAACATTTAAGGAAGAACTAAAACCTATCCTCCTCAGACTATTCCAAAAAATTCAAGAGGAAGGAACACTTCCAAGCTCCTTCTATGAAGCCAGCATAACCCTAATACCAAAACCAGAGAAAGACAACACAATGAAAGAGAATTACAGGCCAATATCCCTGATGAACATAGATGTCAAAATCCTCAACAAAATTCTAGCAAATCAGCTCCAGCAGTACATTAGAAAGATCATACACCAAGACCAAGTGGGATTTATCCCAGGAATGCAAGGATGGTACAATATCCACAAATCAATTAACATGGTACATCACATAAAAAAATTGAGAGATAAACATCACATAGTCATATCAATTGATGCAGAAAAAGCATTTGACAAAATCCAACAACCTTTCTTGATTAAAAACAAAAACAAAAAATAAAACCTCTCAACAAGGTGGGAATAGAAGGATCATACCTCAACATAATAAAAGCTATATATGACAAACCTACAGCTAACATCATTCTCAATGAGTAAAAACTGACAACATTTTCAAGAACAGGAACAAAATAGGGATGCCCATTCTCACCACTCCTCTTTGACATAGTACTGGAAGTATTAGCCATTGCAATTAGATAAGAAGAAGAAATAAACGGAATCCAAATAGGAAGAGAAGATGTAAAGCTGTCCATATTTGTAGATGACATGATATTGTACATAAAAAGCCCAAAAGACTCCATCAAAAAACAAATAGACTTAATAAGTGAATTTGGCAATGTAGCAGGATACAAAATTAACGCCAAGAAATATATGCATTTCTAAATACCAAAATAGTGAACTTACAAAAAGGGAGACTAAAAAACAAATCCCATTTACCATTGCACACAAAAAAATTAAGATACCTAGCAATAAGCTTAACCAAGAAGGTAAAAGACCTATACCAGGAAAACTACAAGACACTGAAAAAAGAGATAGAGGAAGATGTAAACAGATAGAAGAACATAACATGTTAATGGATTGGTAGGATCAACATCATTAAAATGTCCATACTTCCCAAAGCAATCTATGGATTCAATGCACTCCCCATTAAAATACCAATGGCATTTTTCACAGACCTAGAAAGAACTCTCCAAAAATTCACCTGGATAAAAAAGTGACCCCGAATAGCCATAGCAATCCTGAGAAAGAAAAATAAAGTGAGATGGAATTCAATAGCAGATTTCAAGCTGTATTACAAAGCCACTGTTGTCAAAACACCCTGTTTCTGGCACAAGAACAGACATATAGATCATTTGAATAGAATTGAGAATCCAGATATTGACCCAAACCATTATGCTCAATTAATATTTGACAAAGGAGGCATGAACATACAATGGAGTCAAGATAGTCTCTTCAATAAATGGTGTTGTGAAAATTGGACAGATGCATGCAAAAAAATAAACTAGATCACCAACTTTCACCATACACAAAAATAAACTCAAAGTGGATATAGGACTTAAACATAAGACGGGAAACAATAAAAATACTTGAGAAATCCACAAACAGAAAAATCTCAGACATATGCCGAAAGAACTTCTTCACTGATACTGCTCCTAGGGCAATGGAAGCTAAGGAGAAAATAAACAAGTGGGACTATATCAAAATAAAAAGCTTTTTCAAAGCAAAGGCAACAATCAACAAAACAACAAGAAAGCCTACTGTATGGGAGAACATATTTGCAAATGTTATCACTGAAAAAATTTTAATCTTCCACATCTATAGGCAACTTATACAACTTAATAAAAGGAAGATCAATGATCCAATAAAAAAAAATTGGCAAAGGACCTAAATAGAATCTTTTCTAAAGAAGACAGAAGGAAGGCCAAGAGACACATGAAAATATGCTCAAAGTCACTAATTATCCGAGAGATGCAAATCAAAATGATAATGCAGTACCATCTCACACCTGTCAGAATAGTGATTATCAAAAAATCAACAAATGACAAGTGTTGGAGAGGAAGCAGAGAAAAAGGAACAGTAGTGCACTGCTGGTGGGAATGCAGACTGGTGCAACCTGTGGAGAACAGTATGGTGTTTCCTCAAAAAACTGAAAATGGAACTCCCATTTGACCCAGTAATCCCACTCCTAAGAATATATCATAAGAAACTAGAAACACCAATAAGAAAGAATATATGCACCCCTATGTTCATAGCAGCACAATTTAAAATAGCTAAGATTTGGAAACAGCCCATCAGTAGATGACTAGATGAGAAAGCTATGTTACATCTACACAATGGAATACTATGCTGCCATAAAAAATGAATTCTTACTATTTGCAGCAACCTGGATGGAAGTTGAGAACACTATCCTAAGTGAAATAAGCCAGTCTATGAAAGAAAAATTCAACCTGATATCACTCATTTGTGGATAATAAAGAACTTTATAAACTGATGAACAAAAAGATAGATACAGAGGTAGTAAAGCATCAAACAGACACTGAAATTACAGTGGGAAGGTTAGGGAGAGGTGGGGGAGATAAGAGATCAACCGAGGACTTATATGTATGCATGTAAGGTTAACCAATGGACACAAAACACTGGGGGGTGAGGGCATGTGTGGGAGTGGGGTGGGAAGGCAATGGTAAGAAATGTACACATATAATACCTTAATTTAAAAAATGGAAAAAATATATGGGGGAAGGGAAGAGATAAAAATTTGCATATAACGAGAAGAATGTCTACATAAAACATAAATAAAGTTAAGGCAACTCTAACTCTAAGTATTATTCATTCCCAACTCCTTCTAATCTTCATTCTGATTACATAAATACAGGCATATCTTGTTTTATTGCTTTTTATTTCATTTCATAGATGTTGCATTTACTTACATGTAGAAGGCAATACCCTTCATGAGCAAAATGACTACAATTTGCTTTATTGCAATACTTGCTTTATTAAACTAGTCTGGAACCGAATCTGTAGTATCTCTAAGGTATAACAACTCAATTGATAATTCCATGACATCATTCTTATATTACTAAAATTACTTATTTTTATACAAAAGATCTTATTACAACTAGTTATTGTAAATTGATCAAGTTGATCCATTTTGGAAGCCATAGGTAACTTTATAAGCCCATTGACTACAGTGTTACTCACAGACAATATAAATTAAAGCCTAAAGATTAAGATATTTTTTGGCATCACATTTATATCCATAAAATGTGTTTTCTTTCATTTAAAAGTAATGATTACCATATGTGAGAAAATAATTTATTAAAATAGTATAGCCAATGAGTAGAGAAACATATAAAGAGGGATCGAAGTTGAATAAGAAGGGGACAGATTCAGGTTTTCAAGTTTTGCTAACCCGAAAAATAAACAGTGAAATAATTATCTGACACTGACATATCATTCTCTTACCTGAATGTGATTTGAATTTCTATAAATTCTTTCTGTTCAGGAGAGAAGACACCTTTTTATTTTTTGAGATTGGCTATAGCTCCTTTAGAAAAATCTATGGAATTATGATACTCCACAGGGGAGACCATCCTAGATATTATCCTTAAAATAAACTGTATTTAAATAATTATGAAAAGGTCTGTTGATTGCATGCATAAAAGTAGCTATGAAGAAAATTAAATTAGAAAATATCTAAAAAAAATTAGAGAATAGATGTAAATATGACCATATAGAGAAATGGATTTCTTCAATTTGGGGCATTTGAGATATAGAAAAATCTCTAAATACAGGGGGAGTAGAGACTTTCTTTTCTCAGTGAGAGATAAGAATAAATTGGCTTAAAACCTATATAGAGGTTTTTGACATCTCATGAACGATGTAGCACTTTGGTTGAACAGCCATCCTACCTAATAAAAGAGTAATATGCAAATTAACCATCATTCTGCTCCGCAAGCTATACCCACAAGCCACACCCACCATCCAATCAGAGCAACTATGCAAATAAGCCCAACCAAGATGGCTACAGACACAGAGAGCAGGAGGGAGGCATTTCCCTAGAAACTGAGGAAGCCAAGCTTTCTGCCTACCCTTGCCAGCCTAAGGCTACAAAGTTTCAATTGTAGAAGGTAAATATATCCCAGATACCAGGGCCTCCACCTGGGTTGCCAGGGTGTGTGTGTGTGTGTGTGTGTGTGTGTGTGTGTGGCCGGCCTGCAAACCACCACAGGCCCCTCGCTCAGGCCGCTCCATGCCCAAGGGAACCCCCACCCTGATCCGGGACACCCTTCAGGGCAAGCCAGCTGGCCCCCACCCATATACCAGGCCTCTATCCTATCTAATAAAAGAGTAATATGCAGATTGACCATCACTCCAACACACAAGATGGCTGCCTCCATGTGGTCAAAGATCCTGCCTCTATGTGGACACAAGATGACCAACAGTGGAGGGCAGTTGGGAGGCACCAGGCCTGCAAGGGAGGGCAGTTGAGAGGGACAGGCCTGCAAGGGAGGACAGTTAGGGGTGACCAGGCTGGCAGAGGAGGGAAGTTGGGGGTAAACAGGCTGGCAGGGTAGCAGTTAGACATCAATCAGTCTGGCATGGGAGTGGTTTGGGGTGATCAGGCTGTCAGGCAGAAGTGGTTAGGGGCAATCAGGAAGGCAGGCAGGAGAGCAGTTGGGAGCCAGCAGTCCTGGATTGTGAGAGGGATGTCGGACTGCCCATTTAGGCCTGATCCATCCTTCAAGGGGTCCCAGATTGGAGAGGTTGCAGGCTGGGCTGAGGGACAACCGCCCTCCCCCCCCCCCCCAATTGCCCCCGTGAGTGAATTTCATGCACCGGGCTTCTAGTTAAGCAATAAAAAGGAATGATCCAGGGAATTTATTAAATTTTCTTTAAATAAATTTTAAAAATCTTCTCATTTATATATATGTCTTTATGAGGTAAAGCTATGAAGAGACTGAGTTAAATAATTACCGTTTCTCCGAAAATAAGACAGTTTCTTATATTAATTTTTGCACTAGATCTTATTTTCAGGGAATGTCTTATTTTTCCATGAAGAAGAATATGGTACACATTTATTGTTAAATGAAAATAAAGGAAATTTATTACCTGTAAACGGTACGGTAGTACAGTAGTTGTCAACACAAACCAGACAAACTGTGAATCCTACAGTATCAAGAACTTACTCATTTATTCAATAACAATCATGTCATCATCTTCTGGAACATCATCGTAACAATCCAATCCTGAATTTCCTGGTGAATTTCTTGTGACTCCATTTCTTTCAGAATTAGTGGACCAAATCTCTCATGGTTAGCCTAGGGAGGGCAGTTGGGAGGCATAAGGGGCGACCTTATTTTTTGGGGGATGCCTTATATTTCACTCAGAAGGAAACTTGTAAGTAGGTCTTATTTTTGGAGGATGTCTTATTTTCAGGGAAACACGGATCAAAAACATCATGCCTTTTTTTTAATGCCCACCTCTATTACCACAGATATAGAAACTATAAAATTTTCATTAGTTTAAGAATACATTAATATATGAGGTTGGAAAAGTAGATTAAAAATAGTAATAAATAATACAGAAATTAATACACAAATAATAATATAAGAATAACTTGTTTTATGTACTCACAACTGTAAACCTACTTTTATCCATCCCTGTACATTTAATTCATGCACACATACTATACCTACAATAGGACTATCCTAAGGTTGTGAGTAAAAGTACATTTTTTAAAAATATATATTTTATCGATTTTTTACAGAGAGTAAGGGAGAGGGATAGAGAGTTAGAAACATCGATGAGAGAGAAACATTGACCAGCTGCCTCCTGCACACCCCCTACTGAGGATGTGCCCCCAACCAAGGTATAAGCCCTCGACAGGAATTGAACGTGGGACCCCTTCAATCTGCAGGCCGACGCTCTATCCCTGAGCATCACCGATTAGGGCAAACTACATTTTTTTAACATTGTCCCAAACCCAAAACACTAGAATATTGGGTATCTCCCTTTTTAGGGTACATTTAAGAATTTTTTGATTAATACAAATATACCTAAATGGACCTTTGAAATAAATATAATGGATAACTATCAAGAGAAAATTTTATTATTGAAAATTGTGTTTTTATTAGTGTTTTCATTTTTACTTTATTTTATTTCCATCTCAATATATTACCAATGTAAATAATTGTGTTGTAGTTGTTTCATAAATGGTATAACTAACTTCCTTATTTAATGTTGAAAAAAATGTATGAATTCACTAACAGGAATGCAGAAGAATGTTGGAATAAGACATAAATTTGACTTACAGAAATAATATCTTGGTCTTTTCCTCCAAGATTTCCCTAAAATCAATCACAAGATCTGTGGAATGGTGTCATGGCTTTGGGCAGACTTAGCAACAGGGAATTTTTAAACTTCATCTCACCTTTCATCTTCCATTCATCTCTTCTTATTCTATACTGAGTGTTTTTGACATTCATTAAACCCCTAGAAGGTTCATAAGGGTATATTTAACATTAAGAGAATGTTCTTGCTAAAACTATATTTAATGAAATTCCTAACCCCACTCTTCCCAACTCTTAATTCTCTCAACGAAGACATTTAACCTACATACTTGTTAATGTTTCTGACTGGCAATTCTACTTCACTAATGACTATATATGTAAAATTAATTCCAGAGAGAATTAATCACATCTTCTTCTAAAAACAAAATGGAGTAAAAGTGTCATATAGCTTTCTTGAATTACTATTGATATATTGCAAGTCATTTTGTGTGATAATTAATGCAATTTCACAAGTACTAGGAACAGAAAGAGATAATATAGAAATCTGAGCAATTTCAAAGCAAGATAGAATCGTTTAAGGAATGCTTCTTATATCTGTAAACCTGAAAAAAAAAATTCAAATCAGTAGATTTATACTTCAGAATTCTATTTTGCATCGCATGATATTTACTCTATGGTCCTAGAAGACTGACTGATTTCAGTATCTGCAACTGTCACACAGCAAGACTGCTCAATTAGACAAAATTTAGTACTGGCCTTTTAACATGAATTGTGATGCAATTGCTTTTACTTATAATTCTTGGGTTTTGGGTTGTGATTTTAATAGAAGGCATATTTGTTTTTCATTGGGAAGCAAAATAATCATGTAACTATGGCAAAACAGTGCACTAGTCATTTCTACTTATGAAGCTTCATAGAGTAATGAGTGGATCAATATGTGATAGGCCATATTGCTCACTGAAGACTGCAGGGGACATTATGCAAGCATCATGTGGTTTTCAGCAGGGCCATTTCCTTTAATGTTGATGAAAGTTACACTGTTGAAATTTCAGAGTATGTTTTAAAAGCATACTTACAAACAGTATATTTTAAAAAGAAGTAAGGCTATACACAAACAAATTGTCAGTTTATTGTGATTTCTTAAATAAACTAATGTGTGGCATCACATTTAGTAAACTAGCCCAAAAGCTCATGGATAGTTACAATGACTAGTACACAACAAATATTGATAATTGATAGATACAAATCTGTGCTAAGAATACAAGTCAAAATCATTGTGTAGAGGAGTGTCTTATCTGACTTCTAATTTTGAATATAAAACTAGAAATGCCAGATAAGGCTTAAACTAACAAATTCAGCTACCTCATCTCAACTGTTAACTAATGTGGTTCTTTAATTTTTACATGTTTTTAAGGGAAAAACTTGGTTAGATTAAGCATAGTGTGGACTATATTCTTTTTATAAGGTATGGGAATAGTTATAATAATAAGTAATTGACAATTGTCACTATTAACTTTTAGTTTATCATCACTGTCATTATTTAATCTAATAATGTTAGATTATCGGCCACTTATGCAACATCTCAAGATCAGTCTCATTCATGTTGAGGTTCTCATTATATGTTCAACCACAAATATCTAACCCAGATTGTTGACTTTCTTTTTTTCTAGTTTATTTTATTTTATTTTATTTTAATTTCTTTATTAAGGTATTACATATGTGTTCTCATCCCCCCCATTACTCCAGCTTATGCCCTCACCTCCCCCTGCTGTTTGTGTCCATTAGTTGGGCTTATATGCATGCATACAAGTCCTTTGGTTGATTTCTCCCCCTTACTCCCACCCTCCCCTATGTTCCCTCTGAGGTTTGACTGATCGATTCTTCTCTGTCTCAGATTATTCACTTTCATATAGGCATTGGTATCAGATGCAAGGGTTCCTGTACAACTCTGAGATGATGTAACTGTGACACAGCAAATTATTATTTCTGCCAAAGTTTTCTTATTTGGAAAATGCAATTGTGGTTCCTCAGTTTAGGTAGAGAATAAATGTGATGTGCTAAGCAAATGTTTATTGTTTATTATTATTATTATTATTATTATTATTATTATCTGTGTTATGCCATTGCTCTCCCTCCACTTGCTCCTCCTGCTACTACCATAGACTAGAAGGTATATAGCAATGGGTTTAGTTTTTTTTGTGTGAGTGATACTGAAAGTCTCTAAAGTAATTCAACTATATTGTAATTTATACTAGGGACCCAGTGCACTTATTGCGCCTTGAAAGGAACTACGGGCAGAGAGTCTGCAGTGGGCACAGGGGCGGGCCTCAGCCCATCCTCTGTATCCCTGCCCGGTCCCTCCCATTGTGGCCCATGTCCCCTGTCTACCAGTAGCCCCACTCCTGTTGCCTTTGCTCCCACATGCTGATGGCACCAGGAAACCAGCCCTGCTCGTACCCACTGCTGGCGTGGGCCCCAAGCAATTAGGGCTGGTGCCATCAGTAAGTGTTAGTGGCTGCTGCTGCCCCAATCACCCCTCAGGAGCAGGGGGCAGTGGATAAGCCCAGCCCTCATATCCACTGACGGTGCTTAGCAATCGGGGCCCATGCCAGGCGCCAGGAGTGGGTGTGAAAGGTGGCTCTGGTGCAGGCAGTGGGTGTGAGAGGGGCCGGTGCCAGCAGCAGGTGTGAGCACTTGGTGGGACTGAGGCACAGGGAAGCAAAGAATTTTTGGTAACCACCAAAGGCTTGCCCCAATGAGAGCGACAGGCACCCTGCTTTGATCTGGTGCCCCCTCTCACCTGCTCCACCATCCTGCCACAGCTGATGCCTGCCATGTTCCACACTCTGCTGCCTGTTGCCAGTGCCCGCCATGTTCCCCACATACCCCCTGGTGGTTGGCACATGTCACAGCAACCATTTGTTTGGTTGTTCTGTTGATCTGCAGTTTAGTCTATTTGCATATTAGCCTTTTATTATATAGGATTTCTCATATTTTTGGTCACTCCATATAGATGACAAAATGCCAGATGTGACAATATTTCCAATACAGTTAAACTTATGCATAAATTTCCAAGGCTGATATCTCAGCATGCTTCTGAAATATTTCTGTGCAAGCCTTTTAATGAAAAAAAAAATTGTAAATGGATGGAAATTATAAATTATGGATGGAAACTCTGTATAAACCTTCTTAACTTTTTTTACAATAAGAATTTTGTCTTTATTGTTTTCAGGGACAGACTACCCTATGATTCTAAAACCATTTAGATTAACATGATGTCTAATGTTCTACTATTGATCAGAGATAGATAGCATTTATTTGCTGCCTCACTGGGATTTTGTTGTTTATTTTCCAAGAATTTAAATGGGCATAACACAAGTATGATTGTGAAACTCAGAAAAAATAATGTTACTGGGTTTGGGATCTTTTCTAGTATTTTTTTTACCTGAGCTGTATATCAAGAGACAGAAGTTACTAGGTCAGCTTCCTTGAGTAAAACTATCTCAAGGTCAGAAAGTCTGGTAGCAATGACTGCACAATTATCAAAGATCAAGATGTTCCAAGCTTCTGTAAAATAATTGAAGAACATACATGTCAGCAGCCCCTTCTTTGACTTCTTTCTGAACCAACAAGGTGGAATGTCACCTGTGCATAGAATTAAGTTACATTCATTTGGTGATTGTTTTTTTTTTGTTGTTGTTCTCTTTGTCATTATAACCTGACCCTCAGTATTACAATTGAGAAAATAAAACTGTTACTTACTAACCCTAAACACCAGAGGACATTTTGTTTGTGCAGAGGACATTTATACTGCTCAGAAATTTCTGTCTAACATTCCTACACTCTCTACTCTTCATTGGGGTTCACTTCGCTTACCTAAGAGATTCTGCCCCCTTGAATCCCTGGAATTCTAAATAAATCTCCTTAATTACCTCAGTGGACAGTTGTTTAACATTCTCTTTGGCCCCAACCATGGCATTGAATGGAGGAGAGATATAAATTCTCTGATGATTTAATGGGCTTTCAGCTTCCCTTCCATGTTTGCAATTATTTTAATGCAATTATGGCAGGGAATTTATTCCTTTTATAAAATATATGTGGTAATCAAAGAAAAAATTAATGGGACCAATTTTAGATAAAATTTATTTTCATCTTACTTATTTTTTTGTTTTATTTTTTATTGGATACTGAGCACTGACAACACAGTCATTTTCCATGAGAAAATGATTTTAGGTGCCTGATTCCTCAGTTAAGCTAACTCAATGCTAAGTATTGGATAAACTTAATTTCTTTATAAAAATGTAATTCCTTAAAGGAATAGAGTATCTTTTGGAAAGAATACTGACATATTAGCAACTGAATAGCAAACATTAGAAAGGCAACATATATTCTTTTTAAACCACCACACAGAGAATAAACTAGAGGAACAGCCTTGTTTCCACAATCCAACCTAGAAAATAATGGTGCAAAACATTTCACTCTCCGATGAGACATCCTTCTCCCAACAGTACACTTAAGAGACACGTATCACTCAACCAAAGATACACTGAGCCTTTTCAATGCTTCAAGAATTGGTACAATTGAATTTCTTCCAAGGTGGGCCACCTATTCTTGTACCACATGATGTTACTTTGGTTTTCCAATGGAAGTCATAAAAGAGATTGATTCCTACCTTTGGATGTTTTTGCCTTCCTTGCCATATGCAGAGCCATGTAACATGAGCTCTTTCCTTGGTGGCTAATCTGATATATTACTTGTTGCAAGGCTCCAGAGACCTAGAAAACGAAATTGCTTCAGTAGCAAGCACCCTGCAATTACTCAGGCTGTAACTACATAGACCTAACAAACCACATTGTTCCCCAGGTGGCTTTGTTGTGTCTTACTCCCTGCTGGTAGGCCATTTGCTGCTCCAGGGATCCTGGAGATTGAGTTTGAACCTGCCTAGAGTCATCTGATCATTGCAAAGCTGAATTATATCCAGTGTATATTCAGTGGGTATATCTTTTCATTGTCAATGAAATGTTGAGCTTTTACAAAGAAACAAACAATATGTAGTAGGAACTGATATTTAACAAAGCAATATCTATTTTTAGGTTATACATTTTTAAAGAAAAAGGAGAGAAAGCACACATAAAATCATATTTTTAAATGAAAAATGGTTATGGTTTTATATGTTTTAATTAAAAGCAATTTTGGCTGATAATTTCTCATACTTTTCTGATGTTTCTTGAATTACTCTAGGATTAAACACATCCTTGTGCAACCAATTGTTTAAGTTTGTATTGTCCTTTTTCCAAAATTATACTACACAGATAATGGCAAATAAAAAATTTTTCTCAATGAGTGTGATTTTAATATCTAAACATACTACTTGGCAATTGTAGCAGGCTACATTTGTTAACTTATAAGTAAAGCTGTGTAACTGTGCAGAAAGTTCATTTCTTTAATCTGACTTTTTCTCCTTTTCTTTTGATTCAAACTGGTGTTGCCTAGCCTGAGTACTCACCCACGTCTCATCCCTCTCCCTTGCACAATGACTCCCTTAAACATTAAGCCCTCAGGACAAATAGGTCTGGTCAGCACCAAGTAATCTTAGGAACGAAGCCTCAGGACTATTGAACCACAGAGACAGAGTTTTAGTAAAGTAAAAATAATTAAGCCTCAGTTGTGTTATCTCCAGACCCAGCAAAACAAAAGGTCTCTACCAACAATACACTTGCAAAACCAGAAAGAGGGACAACATGGTTGCCATCAGCACCAGATGCAAGATCAACTATCTCCCCACTAGCCCTGACCAATCAATAGACCTTGACCCTTACTCCACCGTAATTAATGATTCTCCCTTGTAAAACTCATCACTAGAAGCCATCAGAGGGCCAGGCCTTTGAATATGAGCTCACCTGTACTCCGGGTTTGGCATAATTTCCTTAAAATAAACCTTTACTTTCTTGACTGCAAACTGCTCTGCATGTGTTTGGGCTATAATGCACACAGACTAATGAATACTTTTAGCTTAGTAACAGCTGCAGTAAATTTTTACTCTAATAAATTTCTATATAGCTATGCATAGGAGAAGGTATTTTTAAATATATAATTGATTTTTTTTTTTTTACAGAGAGGAAGGGAAAGGGATAGAGAGCTAGAAATATCGATGAGAGAGAAACATCAATCAGTTGCCTCCAGCACAGCCCCTACTGGGGATGTGCCCGCAACCAAGGTAAATGCCCTTGATCGGAGTTGAATCTGGGACCCTTTAGTCCACAGGCCTATGCTCTATCCGCTGAGCCAAACCAGTTAGGGCAGGAGAAGGTATTTTGAGAATAAATTTAATATAAGTGTGAGTCAATTTATGTAAGGGAATGAAAATATTAATGAACAAGAGACTATATTATAGTGTTTACTGATTAACTATGAACCTAATTCCTTTGCCATCTTAAATTATTTTCTGTTTAAACTCCTGTTTTTATAACTTTTTGAATGAATGTAAATATGTAAGTCCAAAAGTAGGGAGCATGGGCCAAATTTTCATTGGTCATGGTAATTATAAGTCATACCAAAATGTATTTATCAGGGCAATTAAGGACTTTTAAAATTGGTTTCATCATGAAAAGATGGTAACCATTCAAGAAATCAGCCTGGCTTTTGTTGCTCAGTGGTTGAGTGTTGACCCATGCACCAGGAGGTCCCCAGTTCAATTTCCGGTCATGTGCATGGTTTCTCTCATCTATGTTTTTCTCTCTATCCCTCTCCCTTTCTCTCTCTCTCTAAAATAAATAAAACTATATTTAAAAAAAAAAAGAAATGGTAAAGTGATGACTGAGATACATTAATCAACTGATCTTTTTAATCACAGGTTCAGAGTGAAGCTGATACGTAAGTTGGGGGAAAAGCCACAGAAAACAGTGTTTGGCAATCAGAATAAATATTTTGAAACATTAGCTATTGGTCCTTTTTAAAAATATATATTTTTATTGAGTTTTTACAGAGAGGAAGGGAGAGAGATAGAGAGCTAGAAACATCAAAGAGAAACACCAACCAGCTGCCTCTTGCACAACCCTTTCCTGGGATGTGCCCCCAACCAATGTACATGCCCCTGACCAGAATCGAACCTGGGACCTTTCAGTTTGCAGACCGATGCTCTACCACTGAGCCAAACTGGTTTGGACATAACTATTGGTCCTTTTTAATCACTTTTGAAAAATTCAAAGTCAGGCATAGGGAAAATTGATTTTTTATCTTTTTATGATATCATTACAGTTTATTTATATTTGCATGATACTGGAGTTTACACTTCCTCAGTTAGTATCAATGTAGGTGTTAAATTACAAAGTTTATAACTTATTTTCCCAGTTGAAGAGCAGTTTCCATTATTTGGTCACTAGAAAACAATGGAATGCTTTTGTTGATCAGCCTGTATCTTTACAGGCTGTTCCTCAATATTGTGTGAGCCACTTAGCATTATAATATATGAGATGCTAAAGAAATACTACTTTACTTGATTTAACTTTAATACTACTTAAGTTAACAAATACATATTACTTAGGTAAATAAGAAACTAATTAGGTTTAAATTTATTTAAACACAAAATTAACAGTAAACTGTATCTTAAAAATCTATAAAACAAAAGCATTTCTGCTGTAAGTCTCCTAGCATAAACTCAGAACTATGAAATCAACTTACAATGTCTAATAGAGAAGGATCGTCTGCTGAACAGCCCTCCCTTGCTTTTTACTTCAGCTGGGTGCTTCACTGGAAATGAGTGCTTAATTCGTTAATTATGCTCTTCACACTTAATCTGATGGATAGGTCTCAGGCTAATGTTCTCAGACTCTGAAAGAAGCATGAACCATTCTTAGTTTAATTGAAGCATTCTTGGTTAAATGAATTAAATGATAGAAGTTGTGACCTTTAAGCTCTGCTTATAAATTTGCACTTATCAAAAATTTGGCTTTTTTCTTCTGCTATGAGCCAATAAGACAAATACTGGGGATTCTTTAGCTTTTTAAAAGTTCTGCTCTTTTGAATTTATGGAGAACAGGTTAGACCAGGCATGCTGTCTTGTTTTATCTATTAAGTATCACCATGGTCTCTCTGATATCTTAATTAAAATACATAATGTTTTTTAATGTCAATATTATTTTAAAAAAATTAGTACAGATACATTTTTGAAAAGCAGCATTTTAACTATTTTAAAATAGGTTTCTGCTTACATATAGTAAATGTTTCTTAAAAAGTAAATATGGGCATATAGATAGAGCATTTTTCCTGGATTAGTTCTACTTATTAAAACTTTCTACCATTAAAACTCTCACAACAGAAGCAATATGCACTATGGACTTTTTCAGAGAAAATCTACTTACAGAGGAACTCACACATCTTGTTTTTCCACAATTCTTAGGGGCCTAACCTATCATAACTGCAGAAAAAAGTAAATACAGTTTTCTTGAACTTCATGGATTTGAATTGTATGTATCCACAGATATGAGGCTGCGTTCAATAAAAATGATTGGCACTTTGTTCCTTAAGTTTGAATCTATCAAATTCAGCCTCTGCTATCTAAACAGTATTTTTACATTTCCAGCAATGATTTCCCCAACTGTGGACCAAAAACACTGTTTTTAATCTGCAGTTGGTTGGATGTGGGATGGGAAGACTTGACTGTAGAGTGAATTGTTTCATGAAAATTTCTGATCGCTTTGGTCTCACTGTCCCTAACCCCCAGTGTTTTTCAAGGGTCTACCACAATTCAACACAAAGGATTATTCAGAGTGAAGGTGACAGTGGGAAGAGCATCGAAGGGAGGCCAGGACCAACCATGTATTCTTTACATTTCTTTTAAATAATGTCCTCTTGGCTAACAAATGATACTCAACAAAAAATAGAGTGAGGCCAAATATTTAACATAAAGCTATTCTTCACTGTTTAAATTGAGAAACTATTCTTTTTAATATTTTCTGTAGCTGTTGCTGTTATTTTTTAGTGCTTCCTTGCCCTGTGAAAGTACTTAATAGAAATGTCACTGTAACAGGAGCTCTTTAAAGCAAGAACAGAGACAGGCAACAGGGGACCTTAGCTGCCAAAGCACTATTATCACATCCAATGTGGTGTAACTCAAAGAACCATTTACAGTTCTATAAAGAGGAGCAAAAGAGAAAGCTCACAACTTGATTCCCTGTGAAGCTGACTCTGAGATGAAGTTATGGCTCAGATCTCTTGAGATGACTTGTGAAAGGGAAGGGAAGGAAGCAGGATTGGGCTGAAGAAGTCAAGCTTCAACTTAGTCTAAAGAAAGCGTCAGCTGACAAGGTGGTCTGAAGATGACCTGACCCTTCAGAGATCTCCCCAGTGAGGCAAGAAGATGCAAGCCACCCTGAGGTGGCAGTGTATCGCTCGGCCAGTGGCCAGTGGTTCCCTTTCCATGAAAGAATCCCCAAAGGGGTCTGACAATTTCAAGTTCTCTGCTGGCAGCACTCCTAGCAGGTGGGGCAATAAATCCTTCGTTCCTCATGGGGAAGCAAAGAATAGAATAGAGCTTGATATTGATAAAAGCATTTGAGTTTTTCCTGACATCTGTTTTTCCTCTCTGCCTCTTCTAATCCATCCTGCATTTAGCTGCCAAATAAAACTTGATTTGTTTATGAAACTACAAGTTCTCCAGACTGCATTTTGAACCGCAGATCACTACTTAAATGCCATTATCTCTTTTTGTCTGCCATATTGCTCATTATATAAAAAATTTGCCCAATGTTATTTTCTATATATATATATATATATATATATATATATATATATATATATATATATATATATATATATATATAATAAATGCACATCTGGTCACTTGTCCTGGAATGCAGATGCTCATTATGTTCTCTCCATCTCTGCATATGCCCTTGAATTTACCTCACAGCATTGTTTTCCCTGTTCTTTCTAACTTCACTTTGGGTTTTTATTTCTTCCAAGAAGCATTTCCTGCTAGGCACCATTGAGATTTTTTCCCCTAACCCTAATACATTCTGTACTGCGAGTATTTGTCTAAGAAAATCAGGCAGATCAATTACTGTGTTGGTATTTTGGTTTGTTTTGCTTTCTCGCACAGTTGTTAACCTATTTTTATTATAGCCATAATAAAGGATACTTCTTAACACTTGTTACTTATCTGACTGAATTATGTCCCTTATTTATTAAGGCAACCAATAATGGATTTGATATTGTGCAGTATGCTTGTTCTTCCTCTGAAGCTCCAGACCTCTTTATCATTTCTCTTTTCCAAATATAGACAACCTCCTTTTAGTTATTTGCATACATGTTTTATTTCTCTTAATATTTTGTAAGCAACTTTAGGTAGATTTATCCCCTATCCCCTTTTTTATCCCAAATATTCACTCCAGTGTTTTACAGGCATAAGGCACCAAATGCATACTCATAGAGTGGTAAAATATTAATGAAATTTAATACTGGGTACTGAAGGTAGAAAAAAAGGTGTATTTTCTGGGGAATTGAAAGGTGATTCACTATCATGAGCTTGTTGCTTTAACCAATTATTGCTCTATTGGAGGAAAATCTACTGTTGTCACTATTAGAACTGTATTATATTTCAGTAGCATATTTTGTGAAATATAGGACATTAGTGCAAGTGAGTTTTGAAAAAAAATTATCTTAAATACTTGTGGAGACAAAGGCCATATCTTTACCTGATTCTAATTACACCATCTTATAAATTTGGTAATTGCTACCCTATGAAAATATATCATTTCCCTTGTTTTGTTGAAATTTCTTACATGAATATCCTATAAAGCTTTTCCTATATATAGATTAAAAAGTAATAATTTACTATTTTTTTCTTTTTGCTAAATAGTGAAATACCTGTGACAACCACAAATGTATATAAAACACTCTCCTCTACCAGGGTTTTCCTTGCAAGCACAAGTTTTTGTTGTTATCATCACCATTTAACCACAAATTTGTTATCTTTTACACTAGTATGCTATAAAAATGAATATATCTGAGGACAGAGAAGATAAAATAAAATATTTTTATTTTATTTTAGTTTAAGAAATTGACTTAGGGAAAGGGAGATTTAGATTCAGTGTTAAACTCAACTTTATCTCCTGATTATTTTCCCATACTTTTTTCTATTACAGCTGCAATACATACTTATTATACTAATAGAAAAGTAAGAAAAATCACGTATGTAATAGGAGATAAATACAGGAAATATAAAAAAAAGTAGGAAGAATATTCAAATTGATCCTAGGCCTTCCCATATTATGAGGTCTTTCTCTTTCCCTTTTTCTAAGCATGGTAATACATATTTTAATTATCCTATATATTGAATTGTATAGCTTGGAAATTATTGATTTTATATAAAGTGAAGTTTCTCTCCCCCCCAAAAGAAAAAAAAAACATTTAGGAAATTATCACTTAAACTCAAAGAAGTTAAAATATTTCTAAGGTAAAAATTTGGCAAAATAATTCACTATTATGGAAAAATAATAAACAAAAACACTGAAATCCTGTATACATATGAAGTAGATGGCAAAATGGGGCCCAATTATGATTTTTCACTCCTTGTAACCATGATCTTTGCCATGTAACTTCATTTTGCTCTCTCTTTATGGGGTTTGATCATTTGGCCAATGAAATGAGATGGAAGTGCCATTTTAGAAATTATAAACCGAGATTTCAAGGACTTTGAATGTTTCTGCTTGCCCTCTTGTATTGCTTTCATTGCCATAAAGGATGCCCTGGTTGGCTACTGGAAGATGAGAGACACATGGAGCAAAGACGAGTACACCAGTTTTCCCAGCAGATACTGAAGTATGTAAGTCGCCTAAGCCAAGACCAAAAGGCCCTTCAATCCATGCCTATAATTAATTGCTGGCTAGCAGATACATGGGCTAAAATGAATGCTTATACATGTATAGCATAAAGCATTTGTGACTATTATACAACACTGTGGTGCCAAAATATATCCTTTCAGTGCTACAGAGAAAAATGTGTATTATTTGTTGCCATTTTAGAGGATATTATCTAGTGTGCAAAAAAACAAAACAACAAAAACAAAAGAACAACAACAAAAAAGGCCTTCATATGAGAAGTTTAAAATGGAGTATTCAATCATGTAATTTTAAAATCTCTAGTATTTTGCCCTGGCTCGTATGGTATTTCATGTCTTTCAAGCACACATGCTCAGCTTATAAAGGAATGATCCTATATAATAAAATTCATAAAAGCTAATATGAATATTGTCCCCTTGGGAGTTAGACTGACCAGGAGTTTGATTGCCTGCTATGACATGCTCTGACCACCTGGGGGCAGCACGGAACGAAGGAAGGCCCTGGTTGGCAGCCAGAAGGCTCAGATCAGCCCTGATCACTAGCCAGGCTTAGGGACCCTACCTGTGCATGACTTTTGTGCACTAGGCCTTTACTTACAAGATTTTACTGTAGGTTCATAGTAACCTGTTATCTAAGTGCTTAACTTACATAGTAGTAGCCTTTTCTAGAAGTCAATTTTAAGTCTTCAGATTTTTTGCTACATATTTAAAAAGTAATTTTGGAAAGTCTGGCTGGTGTTGCTCAGTGATTGAGTGTTGACACAAGAATCAAGTCACAGTTTGATTCCTGGTCAGGGCATATGCCCGCATTTGCAAATGGATCCCCAGTAAGGGCATGCAGGAGGCAGCCAATCAATTATGTTTCTCTCTCATCAGTGTTTCTATCTATTGCTCTACCTTCTTCTCTCTCTAAAAATCAATAAAAACATTTTTAAAAATTCCAAATAAATTGATAGCAGTTTTTATTTATGTTTATCCAATGAAGACTGTATTATTATTTTATTGCATATGTAAACTACATTCATGTGCTTTGTGTAACATGTAGTCTAATTTTACTGTTAAATTTATTGCAGAAGATTGCATTACATAGTGTATTGTAATATACACTATTTTCTTGTCACAAATATAATTACACCATTTTTCTTCAGAAAATATGATAAAATTTTTGAAGCTCTGCTTTATATGAACACATTTTCTAATAAGATTTATAAATGAAAACATCAACATGTAAAGAGCACTTTGTGATATTTATATAATTAACTTGTACTTTCCTGGCCTCATTTAAACTACAATGTAAGGTAAAGCCTGAAAGTGTCATAATTAATAATAATTCACTTTCATAGCATTTATGCTTAGAACATTTTGAAACTGCATCAATTTAAAATTAATTCTAATCCTAAATGCCTTCTCCCCCCTCCTGCAGCATTATTGGCAGTGTGTGTGTGTGTGTGTGTGTGTGTGTGTGTTTTACCTCTCCCGAGGACATGATTATTGATGTGAGAGAAATAAATATCAATGTGAGAGAGAAACATCCATCGGTTGCCTCCTGTGCACACCCTGACTGGGGATCTAACTCTCAACCTGGGTGCACAGGGCGACATTCCAACCAGCTAAGCCAGGGTGGCAGTGTGATGTTATGCTCTCCTAAGAATGCACATATTGGTATGCTAACTTAATGCATATCTACCAAAGAAAAATTAAAAATAACATTTGTATTTAATGTGATTAACCTTATATCTAGTTTCTGTATAATATGTTCATCAAAGAGAAAAGGCAAATTTTATTTATTCAGTTATTTCTTTAGCAAATTTTTATTGAGTTTCTGACATCAAGTTAGTTTCCATAGAGTCCTTGTTTGCATGAAGCTTAGGGCATAGTTGTGGATACAGATACACAGAATCAGGTACAATACAGACTTATACAGGCCATCATTCGAAAGAGTGCTTTTTTTAGTCAAAAAGAAGAAATTCTATCTCCTATTACTCAGAGTTATTGGCATTGCCTTTAGTCTTAATTACCATTAACATAAAAAATCCTGTTCCTGTAACTTCCTGATCAATTGTGTAGTCACTAAAATATCACACCAGACACAGAACCTCTGAGCAAATGATGAAATATAGACAACTTTACAATTTTCTCTAAAGCAGTCATCCTTACATCAAACACTAAGATGCAAATCAGCTACAATCTATTCTTTTTCTCTGTCAGAACATTTTCCTGAGGATTATCATATCTCCATTTCAATATTTTACAAGTAGCTGAAATCATGTAGCATTTCTAATTAACTTCCAAAATTCTATAGTATGGTGCAGAGAATAACTTGCCTATGGTGATACTGAGAACAGTGTCAAGTTCATGAGCTGGAGCATACAAATGTAGCTTTCAAGTTAAATTTCACATCAGGAAGCACTTGGAAAATGTATTGCTATGCAATCCAAATATATCAAATTATATATACAGATAACTTTCTGTGTTACCAGGGAGAAAATTTTTTCCTATCTCATCCATAAACTAGGGCATGCAATCTGTATTCTGTACACTAACAAAATATAGGTACAGATTTTTGCACCAGATAGGAATGACAATCAGTACTATTTGGTCTATGGTATAAGGTCATTTTATACTTCCTGAATTTGGCAAAATATAACTCATAATTTTTACTTTGATAAAATGTAAAATAGCTTTCCTATTTTACATTGGATGATGTTCAATGCTAATAATATGATATTTGACAAATTGCTCTTACTCTAAGTAGAGATTTTATATTCTATATAATAAAAGCCCAATATGAAAATTGTCCCCTCGGGAGTTCAACCGCTCACTATGACGTGTGCTGACCACCACAGGGTGGCACAGAATATGGTGGGCATTGGAAACATGGCGCTGGAAGTGTGCAGCAGTTGAGGCATTGCTGGCCCTGATGGGCCATGAAGAGTTGGCCTATGTTGGGATGGTGGAGCAGGTGAGTGGATGGGACCAGGTCAAGGCAGGTGCAAGTGGGATCTGTTTGCCCAGCAGATAGCAGCCAACAGCAGTGGTGGGGTGCAGGTCTGCCGCCTGCCTCCCAGGCACTGAGGGAGCCGGGCAGGGGACCTAGCCCTGTTCTATTGCCCCACAGGTGGGATGGTGAAGGAGATGAGGGAGTGGCACAGGCACAGTGGAGTGCCAGGCAGAGCTGTGGGACTGTGAGTCTGGGGGCACAAGCTGGGGCCGCTAGCCTGGGGGTGCGAGCTGGGGCCCAATCCCCACAAGCCACCCCAAGAGACCCCACCTATGCACAAATTCAGGCACCAGGCCTCTAGTATATTTATATCCTACCTTATAAAAGAGTAATATGCAAATTAACCATCACTCTGCTCAAGCCATGCCCACCAGCCACACCAAATCTACTCAAGTTATACCCACAAGCTACGCCCACCAGCCAATCAGAGTGAGTATGTAAATTAACCCCAGCCAAGATGGCTGCAGCCATAGAGAGCAGTTGAGAGAGGCTTGGGTTTCCCTGGCAATAGAGATAGCCAAGCTTTCCATACACCCTGGCTCGCCTAGGCCTCCACTCCAGGCTACAAGGTTTCAATTGTAGAAGGTAAATAAATTCCAGATACCAGGACCTCTGCTTGGGTAGTTAGGGGCCATGGCTGGCCTAAAAACTACCACAGGCCCATCGCCCAGGCCACTCCATGCCCCAAGGGAGCCCCCACCCTAATCCGGGACATCCTTCAGGGCAAACCAGCTGGCCCCCGCCCATGCACCAAGCCTCTATCCTATCTAATAAAAGAGTAATATGCAGATTGACCATCATTCCAACACACAAGATGGCTGCCCCCATGTGGTCAAAGATCCTGCCCCCATGTGGGCACAAGATGGCCACCACAAGATGGCCAGCAGGGGAGGGCAGTTGGGAGGCACCAGGCCTACAAGGGAGGGCAGTTGGAGGCGATCAACTCTACAGGGGAGGGCAATTAGGGATGGCCAGGCCAACAGAGGAGGGAAGTTGGGTGCAAACAGGCTGTCAGGGGAGTGGTTAGGGGGTGATTAGGCTGGCAGGCAGAAGCTGTTAGGGAAATCAGGAAGGCAGGCAGGCGAGCAGTTGTGAGCCAGCAATCCTGGATTATGAGAGGGATGTCCGACAGTTTAACATTTCTAGAGGGGTCCCAGATTAGAGAGGGTCCAGGCTGGGCTGAGGGACACCCCTTTACCCCATGCACAAATTTCATGCACCGGGCCTCTAGTTTTATTATAATCTTTACAAATATCTGTTTTCAGTTAGTAGCTTTTATCTTCATTTTGGGGGGTATCAATTAGTTGAAAGAATTTTTAAGTTTGATAATGTCAAGTATTTCATCTCTCTTTTCTATGGTCATGTTAAAATATCCTTCCCATTCCTCAAGTTGAGCAAAACATCTATGTAACTTTTAAAATTTGTTCATTCCAATTAATAAATTTAAAGGTGATATAAAATTTTGTAAGTAGCATTTCTTAGGTTTCTTGTTTTATTTTTTATATCAATAATCATTTTTCTCATCACAATTTATTAAATAATCCATCCTCTTTCCAAAGACCTGTAATAACTCATCTGGAATATATCAAGCTTTTCCACATATGTAAGTGTTGTTTTCCTTACCTTTATGATCTATGTCATTTATTTATTTTTCCATCACCATATCAGTATTATACCAGACATAATGTCTTAATGTCTTAATTTTTAAGATCTTTATTTCTACTAGGTCAAATATATATTCATCCCACTTTTTTTGTCATAAACGTATTGAACATTCTTTGACTTTGGATATCCAGATAAATTTTAGTTAACTTGTCAAGTCAATGAAAATTTTGTTGGAATGTTGATTTGAATTATAATGACTCTTCATAGAAATGAGAAGTACTGACATCTTTATAAATTAGTGTAATATGTATTTATAAAAATATAATCATTCTGCACTTTCTTGATATTTTTGAATTAAATGTTTTAGAATTTCCCAGCTTATTTTGCAAATTTATTGCTGAGGCAGTGATTTATATATATTTTTTGTTTTTCTTTTAAACTATATGATACTATTTTAAATTCTAGATATTTCATTGTCTATGACTGGTATTAATGTAGAATATGTATTAACAGTGGTCATATCTATTGATTCTGATATTTTTATAAACTATTGGAAAATTTCCAAATAGAATAATTTACCATTTGCAGCTAATAACAATTTTGTTTTCCCAATTTTAAATTTTATCTTTTATTTCTTTTACTTGTCAAATTGTGCAGGCTAGAACTTTTGGTTCATGTTCCATAGAAGTGATAATTATGTGATTTTAATAAAATTATACCTGCTTTGTTTTTTTTTTTTGGTTTGCATATGTTAAATGAGCATCTATGTTTTCAACTGAAAATATTAATATAGTCATATTCATTTGAATTACTGACATTGTTGGGTTTATTTCTATTGTATAATTTTAGGGTATCATTCTTTGGCTTTGTTGAAAGTTATATTTTTATTGTTTTTGTTGGCCCAACTTCATTTTTCTTTTTCAAAAAACACACACATATGGTTTAAAAGCTACACATTCGATTTCTATACTTTTCCATTAACTTTTTAAAAAATATATTTTTATTAATTTTAAAGAGAGAGAAAGGGAGAGGGAGAGAGAAATTAGAAACATTGATGAGGAAGAAATATTAACATCAATTGGCTGCCTCTTGCAGCCTCCTGCAGGGGATGGAATCAGCAACCTGGGTGTGTGCCCTGACCAGGAATCTAACAGTGACCTCCTGGTTCATTATGCTCACCCACTTAGTAACACCACCTGGGTATGCTTTGCTGTGTTTTTATTTATTTTATTTTGTTAAAAATTTTATTGGTTTTAGAGAGAGGAAGGGAGAGGGACAGATAGAAAATTAATGATGAGAATCATTGATCAGCTGCCTCCTGAACACCCCCAGTGGGAACCACACCAGCAATGCTGGCAAGTGCCCTGAATGAGAATGGAACCATGACCCCCTGGTTCATAGGTCTATGCTCAAGCTCTAAGAGACACCAGTTGTGCTTGTTTTGATTTTAACCTCCTTTCTTGACTTTGTCTTGCAGCTCTGTTAGTTGAAATCCACTGCTATTTTACTGGAGCCCCCATGGTGAGATATTAAGATGAGGGCAGAGAAGCATTCCATAATCGTCCTTCTATATCTCAGCATATTAGCTGGTCTGTGTTTCTGGGCTGTGACATTCACTGTTTCTCCAGGAATATAGATTGTTTTCTTCTCCATTCTCTAGTTGCAGCATTCCCAGTTTATTTCCTTGAAACCTTGACTCCTTTAGACTATGTTTCTTTTCTCTCTTAGGTGAGGTAGGAAGATTGGAAGAGGCTGTAGTGGGAGAAATTATCTTCTCCCGCTCAGATAAAGATGTGGCAACATGGTTTCTCCTGAAGAGTTATCTTTTGTTATGGAAAAGACTATGGGCATATTTCACAATGATTGCTCTTTCTTGATGCTGTAATTCTGATCAACTTTATTGTTATTCAGCTTTTAGCTTTATCAGTTTAGTTTATTCTATAAATTAACTATTGTTTATATATACAGTAAATATTTGCTTATATTCAACTTCTTGTTTATAAATTTCTTCATTTATTTGCCCTTTATGCTTCTCAGAACTTTATTTTTATAGTACATCCTCGGGAAATTCATTGGCAGGAATTTCTTGAATCTGTTTTATTTATCTAAAATATTTTTATTACACAGTCATTCTTTTGTATAATAATTTACTTTTCATAAGATTTTAGTTTGACATTTTGTCATATGACATTGAGGAAATTGCCTCTGGCTTGAAATAGTTTTGTTGAGATGCCTGAAACTGTCAATGTGGTTCCTTCTAAATTCTCTCTCTCTCTCTCTCTCTCTCTCTCTCTCTCTCTCTCTCTCCTCTCCTCTCTCTCTCTCTCTCTCTCTCTCTCTCTCTCTCTCTCTCTCTCTCTCTCTCTCTCTCTCTCTCTCTCCAGAATCTGTTTTAATGCCTGTGTTGTTTTGTAGTTCTGCTGTGGTGTGGGTTTATTTTTATTTTCTGATTGGATTCCAGAAACTCAGAATCTTTGCCATTGAATCTCTTCAGTATATTTCTCAGCCATTGTCTCTTTCAGGACATTTCTCCTTATCCACTGTCTACTTTATACTAATAATCTCATCCCAGACTCTGAAGTGTGTTAACTTCCATTTCCAAATATTCAGGTATTTACAGTATTTCCATTATTTGAAAATCAAACCACCTGGGCTGGGCAAAGGTTTTTATTAAAAAAAAAAAAAAAAAAAAAAAAAAAAAAAAAAAAGGCATGATAATTGCTTTTTGCTTTCATATTACACTAGAGGCCAGGTGCATGAAATTTGTGCACAGGTGGGATCCCTAAGCCTGACTAGTGATCAGGCTGAGTGGAGCCTTCTGGCTACCAGCTGGGGCCTGCGGATTCGGGGAGGGACTATAGGAGGTTGGCTGGCCATGGAGAAGGACCAGGGGAGGTTGGCTGGCCAAGGGAGATTGGCTGTGGGAGCTCATTGACCACCGGGGGGCAGCACCTGCATTGAGCATCTGCATTCTGGTGGTCAGTGCACATCATAGTGACTGGTAGTTCTAGCCATTGCAGTCATTTTGGCATTCCTGTCACTTCGACTTTTATATATATAGATTCTTTTCTCTGTTCCATCAAGTATATATAGGTCCTCATTTAAAATTTTCTAGTTGATGATTTTATTAGCTGAATTAGGTGGGAGTTGGTTCATTTGTTTAAAATATCTGCTAATTTTTACTTTTCTTGACTGGCTCTTTGTTATTATCATTTTTTTTTTAATTTTTAATTGTGCTTGTGTTACAATTCTCTCTCATGTTTTCAAGGCCTTTCTTCCATGAAGGATTTATGTTTTTGCCTCTGTTAAATTATCTAACATATGTTTACATTTTACATTTCTTGTTTTATTTTCAAGTGGATTTAATCTTATGGATTCAGGCTACACAGACATTTGATATTTTGTTCCCAAAGTTTGTATGTTAGCTTATTTATGTTTATGATTTTAAAGAAGGCATTTTGCTTCCAACTAAACTAAATCTGAGGAAGAAAATTCTCCCTTCAGTCTAGCATTGCTGGATAAATCTCACATCCTGCCTTTATATGGAGTGTCCTTCGTTATAAGTTTGTACTGTACTTGGGCATATAAATTTTATATATCTCTAGATATTCTCAGGATACATGTCAGATGTACTTTTAGCTCATGTCTTTTGTTTCTGTATTCCCATCCTTATAAAATTCCTGTTAGAATTATGAAGTTTTCTCTAATCATTTAGAATTATTTCATGTAGCAAGTTTATCTGTGTTTTAGCTGAAACATTTTAGGATATCTAGTCCCCATGTATCCTAATAATGAAAGTTAATTGTCTTTCTTCATATTATTATCATATTAATCATGAGTAGCTTTTTCCACTTCTTCAATTGACTATGTTATACATTCACTTAGTTCTTGTGACTCATTTACTTGTTTTCAAACTATATATGTATACTTTGAAGAAAGATTATTGAAACTATGGCTTAAAGGGAGGCTGCTGAATGGACTGTATACTATAATACTGGGACAGAATAAGACTTGGAGCTATGTGCATAAATTGAAAGACAAAACATTATACATATTTTTTAAGTATTTGGCACCAAAATTAATTCAATCTCTTGGAAAGCAAATCCTATTTCAATGTGAAGATCCCTTGAGATTTGGATACATGTTCACTTCAGCATGGGACCGTTTTTTAAAAAAAATAAATCTTCATTGTTCAGATTATTACAGTAGTTCCTCTTTTTTCCCCTATAGCTTCCCTTCACCTGGTTTTCAACTCACTCCATTCCCTTAATCCCTCTCCCCCACTGTCCTCATCCATAGGTGTAAGATTTTTGTTCAATTTCTTCCTACACTCTCCACACCCCCTTTACCCAAGAATTGTCAGTCCACTCCCTTTTTATGACCCTGATTCTATTATACTTATCAGTTTATTCTGTTCATTAGATTTTTATTCACTTGATTTTTATATTCACTTGTTGATAGATATGTATTTGTTGTCACTTTGTTGTACATAGTTTTTGTCTTTACCTTTTTCTTCCTTTTTTTTAGAGAGTACCCTTCAGCATTTCATATAATACTGGTTTGGTGATGATGAACTCCTTTAGTTTTTCTTGTCTGTGAAGCTCTTTATCTGACCTTCAAATCTGAATGATAGTTTTGCTGGGTAGAGTAATTTGGTTGTAGGTTCCTGCTATTCATCACTTTCTATATTTCATTCTACTCCCTTCTGGCCTGCATAGTTTCTGTTGAAAAATCAGCTGACAGTAGTATGGGTACTCTCTTGTAGGTAACTAACTGTTTTGCTCTTGCTGCTTTTAAGATTCTCTCTTTGTTTTTTGCCCTTGGCATTTTAATTATGATGTGTCTTGGTGTGGTCCTCTTTAGATTCCTCTTGTTTGGGGTTCTCTGCATTTCCTGGACTTGTAAGTTTATTTCTTTTACCAGGTAGAGGAAGTTTTCTGTCATTATTTCTTCAAATAGATTTTCAATATCTTGCTCTCTCTCTTCTTTGTCACCCCCATAATTCTGATGTTGGTATGCTTGAAGTTGTCCCAGAGGCTCCTTACACTATCTTCATTTTTCTTTTTTCTTTTACAGTTGGGTGTTTTTTGCTTCTTCATATTTCAAATCTTTGACTTGAATCTTGGGATCCTCTAGTCTACTGTTGGAACTCCATATATTATTCTTTATTTCAGTCAGCGTATGCTTAATTTCTGATTAGTCCTTTTT
Source organism: Pipistrellus hanaki (assembly GCF_964339955.1). Classification (NCBI taxonomy): domain Eukaryota; kingdom Metazoa; phylum Chordata; class Mammalia; order Chiroptera; family Vespertilionidae; genus Pipistrellus; species Pipistrellus hanaki. Next base: position 114,358,509 of record NC_140503.1, on the reverse strand, counting down.
CATATCCTTGAGGTCTCACTAAACTTCTCAGAGGTTTCTAGAAGATTTTTGAGTAACCTAACAGCCATGGTTTTGAACTCTATATCCAGTAGTTTGCTTTCCTCCATTTCTTTCATTTGTGATTTGTTTCTTTGTCTCCTCATTTTGGCTGCTTCCCTATATTTGTTTCTATATATTGGGTAGCTGCTAAGTCTCCTTGAGTTGATACAGTGGCCTTGTGTAGTTGGTATCCTATAGGACCCAGTGTTTCAGCCTCCCCAGTGGAAACTCTTGATGTACCCCTTTGTGGGCTGTTTGCACAGTCTTGTTGTAGTTAAGCCTTGATTGCCATGGTATCACTGGAGGAATCGACTTCCAGGTCAATTGGCTGTGGTGACCAGCTGTATCTACACTGGGAAATCTGTTGCACAGGAGACACCCTATGGGGCAGAACTTGCTTCAGTAGGGCTTTGGTGCTCACTGAGTCTGACTTTTGAGTGTGTCTCTTATGGATGTGAAGATTTGTAATCCAGTATGGTCTCACTCTGACCACTGGGTACACTGGCTCTTGGATCTCCAAGGAGGTGCAAGGTCAGCCACTGTCGGAGGTTGCCCAGCAGGAGCTACAGAGACATCTGCAGATTCCTCCTCTTTGTATGGGGTTTGGAAGTGTTCAGATGAAGCCCAGCTGTGAAGCAACGTTGCTGCTACTGTCAGACAGCGGTCTTCTTTTGGAATCTCTGTGGCTTTCTGACTCAGCTGCAGTTTGTTTTAGGGGAAAGAACAGGCCATTCATATGCAAAGCCAATTCACATAGCTTGGGTGGGGTTGTAAATTGTGTGGGGAGGGGTCTCTGGGAACCACAAGAGAGGAGTAAACAGAAGTGGCTACCCTGAACCAGAGAAGTCCCCGGTTCTCCGTGTCCCACAACCCCATAGACATCTGTCTCCTGTATCCTGTATCCCCATCATATGATGTGTGTGTGTGTGTGTGTGTGTGTGTGTGTGTGTGTGTGTAATTTACCACTTTCTGATACTAAGGAATGCTATAGGCTAACCTTTTATATTTTTTTGCCCCAGTCCTAACCAATTATTTCTCCAAGAAGTGTGCTCTCTCTCTCTCTCTCTCTCTCTCTCTCTCTCTCTTCTCTTTCTGTTTCATCTGAGAATGATATTATAACCAACACCTGGTTACTATCTGTGCTCAAGACTCCTGTAACAAAAAAACAAAACAAAAACAGGTTCGGCAGCCTACTGCAATGAAAGAAAATCTGTGACACAGGTAGTGTTATAAAAACAAAGATGTCTATTCAGGTGCCATGACCTGGGAGAATGATGGACTCCCATCTCCCCTTCCTACTCATGCCCACAGTTTTTATAGGAATAGGGAAGGGAATGTTTTTTTGTTTGTTTTTCTAACCAATCATCTTTATAGTTTCTTCTGGGGCCCTGTCCACTCATCTGTCTAACTTTTAGTGCACTGGGTATACCCGTGCCTCCACCTGTGCCATCTTAGCCAATGAGTAAGACTCCCCAGTGCTCCCTGACTATCTACAGTAGTGGGGATGAGGAGCCATAGGACCCACCATCAGGAAGTCTGGAGATGCCTCAGCCTTCAGTCTACTCGCTGATGCTGGACACAGTGCCCACACATCTGGGAAAACCAGATGTAGCCCATGGCCACCTGAGGATCCCAATGTGCCTATATCCCATGCAGCACAGGCCCCAGGAAGTCAGCCCCTCCTCTATTGCCTGCCAAACCCACACTCTGGCTGATGGCTGCTTATGGTCACACTACTTGAGTGTTGTTGATTTTAAGGCAAATAAATATTTGTGTGTATACTAATCTTTGTATAGACATTTATTTATAAATATTTCTATACTAGAGGCCTGGTACACAAAATATGTGTGTGTGTGTGTGTGTGTGTGTGTGTGTGTGTGTGTGTTGGGGGGGGGGGGGGGCGGTTTCCCTCAGCCCAGCCTGCACCCTCTCCAATATGGGATCCCTCTCACAATCCAAGACTGCTGGCTCCCAACTGTTCACCTGCCTGCCTTCCTGATTGCCCCTAACTACTTCTTCCTATCAGCCTGATCAACCCTAACCACTCCCCTACAAGCCTGATTGATGCTTAACTGCTCCCCAGCCAGCCTGCTTGCCCATAAATGCCCTCCCTTGCTTGCCTGGTCACTCCTAACTGCCTTCCCCTGCAGGATTGATTGCCCCCAACTGCCCTCCCTTGCAGGCCTAGTCCCTCCCAGCTGCCCTCCCTTTTAGGCCTGGTCCCTCCAAAATGTCCTCCCCTAATAGCCATCTTGTTGTAACCATCTTGTGCCTACATGGGGGCAGCCATCTTGTTTGTTAGAATGATGGTAAATTTGCATATTACTCTTTTATTAGATAGGATAGAGGCCTGGTGCATGAGGGGGGTCATGCTGGTTTGCCTTGAAGGGTGTCCTGGATCAGGGTGGGAGTTCCCTTGGAGTGTGGGGTGGTCTGTTTGCAGGCTGGCCACGCCCCCTGGTAACCCAAGATGAGGCCCCTGATATCTAGAATTTATTTATCTTCTATAATTGAAACTTTGTAGCCTTGAGTGGAGTAAAGCCTCCTGCTTGCTCTGTGGCAGCAGCCATTTTTGTTGGGATTTATTTATCTCTTATAATTGAAACTTTGTGGCCTTGAGTGGAAGCCTGGGCCTATCAGGTGTGTGAAAAACTTGGCTTCCTCCATTGCCAAGGAAACCCAAGCCTCCTGCTGGCTCTGTGGCTGCAGCCATCTTGGTTTGATTAATTTGCATGTTTGTTCTTGATTGGCTGGTGGGCATGGCTTGTGGGTGTAACAGAGTAATAGTTAATTTGCATATTACTTTTTTATTAGATAGGATATAACCATATGTATCTATGTGAAGCTAAACATGAATTCAGACTGCAATTTAATCAACCACACTTTTTCTCTTGTTTGTCTAGATTTTTACACTAACAAACCTGGTTCCAATCATCTGCCCTTTATTTACTCAATTATAAAATTACAGAATATATATATAATGGTTCCAGAATTATTAAACCTTTCCCCATGGGGAACATATTTATCAGAGTATGGTGCTTATATACAGTTTCTTTTGCTTATAGATTACAATCACTACTTATTTCCAAAATTACTTGTCAGTATATTTCCCCCAATGCTTTGATGAAGTTATTTCATCATTTGTAATATGATTAGTTGTTTTTGTCCCACTCTATATTCTATCTTGTGATCCCCTGCTCTCCCAAATGATTTTAAAAGTATGTTCATGTGCTTGTTTTTATTGTTTGTGCTGTAAATTTTATGTTAGTAATTGTGATTACATTCTCCTACCTAAATAAAATAGAAATATGCAAATTGACCATCAGTCTGCTCAAGCCACGCCCACCAGCCAATCAGAGTGAGTATGCAAATTAACCCCAGCCAAGATGGCTGCAGCCACAGAGAGCAGTTGAGAGGCTTGAGTTTCTCAGGCAATCAAAGAAGCCAAGCTTTCCATGCACCCTGGCCAGCCTAGGACTCCACTCAAGCATACAAAGTTTCAATTATAGAAGATAAATCACAAGAAAAATGGAGGCAGCCATGGAGCTGGAGAGAGCAGGCTAGGGTTGCCCCAGGCAACGGAGGAAGCCAAGCTTTCCACTTGCCCTGGCTGGCCTAGGCCTCCACTCAAGGGTACAAAGTTTCAATTATAGAAGGTGCACAAATCCAAAGAGAAATGGCTGCAGCCATGGAGCAAGCAGGTCACCAGGGATTGTGGCCAGCCTTCAAAGGACAACAGGCCCCTCACCCAAGTCACCCCACACCCCAAGGGAACTCCCACCCTGATGAGAGACACCTTTCAGGGCAAACCAGCTGGCCCCCACCCATTCACCAGGCCTCTATCCTATCTAATAAAAGAGTAATATGCATATTGGCCATCACTCCAACACACAAGATGGTTGCCCCCATGTGGTCAAAGATCCTGCCCCCATGTAGACACAAGATGGCCACCACAAGATGGCCAGCAGGGGAAAGCAGTTGGGAGGCACCAGGCCTGCAAGGGAGGGCAGTTGTGAGGGACCTGGTCTGAAGGGAGGGTCCCTAGCAGCTGGTGGCTACTGGCCAGGATCTCCTTTCCTGTGGTTGGGCAGCTGGCCCCAGCCCCTGGTCAAACTCCTGGTTAAGGGGCAATTTACATATTAGGCTTTTATTACATAGGATATAGGATAAAACATGACTTCATAATAAGTCATTCTTACTTAGAAATCTAGAAGCTTTACTGAATTAATTATGTAGTGAAAATGATTTCTTTTCAGTCCCTGGTTTTAGTGACATTGTAACTTGTATAAATTCACATAATTTTTTTGCTTTTATCTTTAAGATAAAATTACAAGGTAACCCATGGGTAGTTGTTCTCTCTGTGTGTTTCATATCTTAATTAGCAGTTTGGTAACCAGCTTCCTTTCTTTGGATTAGAGCCTTTGTAATTCATTTCATCTGATCTAAATCATCCTCATATTTTAAGCAATAACCACACCTATAGTTGCAACTTGCCTCATAGGTCTTTTTCTTTTCACTTGCATTGTTGCTGTTCTAAACCAGATCCTCATTTTTTTTTTTCCCTTTAACTTCTGTAGAGTATCTTACTAAAGTGAAGTGTAGCAGAATATGTCGCCTCAAAATATGCTCCTGTGGCATAAGGATTATTTTGAGCTAAGGGCACTTGAAAAAATAGCAGGTGTAAGAGGGGTGTTCAGACCTTTTTTCTTCCAGAAAGCAAAAGTTAACATTCCTTTGTGAAAGATACCCTCCTTATAACACAAAGATGAAAGAAACATTCTTATCACTAAAGACAGAGATTAGGAACCAAGATAATTCTATTCAAACAGATCTCATTAAAAATAACTCTTATCATCTTTTAGCTTCCCCATAGATTTTGGTTATTTTTATACATTTGCCTTCCTTTGTTCAAACTAATATAAAAACATTTAGGTTTTGTCACTTTCTGAAACTTCATTTTCTTGTAAATACACCTATTGTCACACACAAAAAATTTTTTTTTAATTATCTTCTTTTTTCTTGTTAACCTGTATTGTGTCAATTTAATTCTAAAGCCCAGCTGAAGAACCTAACAGAGTAGTAAAATGTTACCTCCCCTACATAAGTAAAAGTTTTCTAAGGAATCTTGTTGTCATACCTCTATTACATCTCTAGGCCTTCCTTTGCACAGTTGGCAGATGATTTCATTCCTTAAAAAAAAAAAATAACATTGAAATATTATTTACATGTACTGGTAAGTTCAAATAAATTATAATGAATTACAAAAGTTTTAAAATGTTTGGATTCATGCACTGGGCCTCTAGTATTTCAAAAAAATGGAAAACCTGGATAAAATGAACATATTACTAGAAAAATAAAATCTTCCAAAACTCAGTCACCAAGAATCAGGAACTTGAATAGGCCCATAATTACTGATTAAATTAAAGCAGTAATCAAAAAACCTCCGAGGAAAAAAAAAAACAACAAAAAACAAAAACAAAACTTCTCCAGACAGCTTAATAGGGGAGTTGTACCAAGCATTCAAAGAAGAACTAAAACCTATCTTTCTCAAACTATTCCAAAAAAATCCAAGAGGAAGGAATACTTCCAAACTCTTCTTATGAGGCCAGAATTATCTTAATTCTAAAGACACTATAGAGAAAGAGAATTACAGGCTAGTATCCCTGATGTACTTAGATACTAAAATCCTCAACAAAATATTATTAAATAGGATCCAGCAATATATTTAAAAGATCATATAACCTGACCAAGTGGGGTTTATTATTGGAATGCAAGGTTGGTTTAATATTCACACACTAATAAATGTGATACATCACATTCATTGATTGAAAGGCAAAAATCACATGATTATAGCAATTGTTGCAGAAAAAGCTGTGGACAAAATTCAACACCTATTTCCCCCCCCCCCTAAAAACTTGTAAAGTGGGAATAGAGGAATCATACCTCAACATAATAAAGCCCATATATGACAAACCTACAGCCAACATCATCCTCAATGGGAAAAACTAAAACCATTTCTCCTAAGAACAGGAACAGGACAGGAATGTCTGCTTTCACCACTCTTGTTCAACACAGTTCTGGAAGCCATAGCTATAGTGATCAGACAAGAAGAAAAAATAAAAGGCATTCAAATTGGAAAGAAGGAAGTAAAACTGTCATTATTCATAGATAACATGCTATTGTACATACTACCCAAAGCAATCTATAGATTCAATTCAATCCCTATTAAAATACCCACGGCATATTTCACAGACCTAGAAAAAAAAAAAAAAAAAACACTCCAAAAATTTATTTGGAAATCAAAAAATACCTCAAATAGCCACAGCAGTCTTGAGAAAGAACAATGTTGGAGTGATCACAATACCAGATATCCAGCTACATTACAAAGCCATAATATTCAAAACAGCCTGGTCCTGGCAAAAGAACAAGCATATAGGTCAATGGAACAGAACAGAGAACACATAAATCAACCTATTATACTAAATTAATATTTGACATTGGAGGCAAGAACATAAAATGGAGTCAAGACAGTCTCTTCAATAAATAGTGTTGGAAATTGGTCAGATACATGCAAAGAAAAAAAGAAAGAAAAAAAGAAAGAAAAAAAGGAAGGAAGAAAGGAAGGAAGAAAGGAAGGAAGGAAGGAAGGAAGGAAGGAAGGAAGGAAGGAAGGAAGGAAGGAAGGAACTAGACCACTAACTTATCTATACTAATAAAATGATAATATGCTAATTAGACTGGATAGACCTTCTGGACAAAGCCACGGTGGTGGGGGCCAAGGCAGAGGCAGTTAGAGGTATCAGGAAGGCAGGCTGAGTAATTAGGGGCAATGAGGCTGACAGGGGAGAGTGGTTAGGGGCAAACAGGCCAGCAGGGGAGAGCAGTTAGGGGTGATCAGGTTGGCAGGGGAGAGCCATTATGGACATTAGGCAGACAGGCAGAGGCAATTAGGGGTAATCAGGCAGGCAGTCAAGGTGATTAGGGGAGATCAAGTAGGCAGGCAGAGTGGTAGGGACAATCAGGCAGGCAGGTGAGTGGTGAGGACCCAGTGGTCCCTTGTTGTTAGAGGGATGTCCAACATCCCCTAAGGAGTCCTGGATTGGAGAGGGTGCAGGCCAGGCTGAGGGGCCCTCCCCCTCCCTCTGCACAAATTTTGTGCACCAGGCCTATAGTACCATACATAAGAATAAACTCAAAATGGATAAAGAATTAAATATAAATCGTGAAGCCATAAAAATCTTAGAAGAAACTATAGATAACAAAATTTCAGACTTCATTTGTAGGAATATGTTTATTGATGCATCTCCTAGCCAAAGAAAACTAAGGAGAAAATAAATAAATCTGACTACATCAAAATAAAAACTTCTGCACAGCAAAAGAAACCATCAACAAAACAACAAGAGAGGCCTCTGAATGGATGAACATATTTAGCAATGGTACGGGGTTAATTTCCAAAATATATAGAACTCATACAACTTAACAAAAGCTGAACAATCAAATTAAAAATGGGCAAAGGACCTAAATAGATACTTCTCCAAAAGGGACATACAGAAGGCCAACAGACATATGAAAAAAAAATGTTCAAAGTCACTAATAATCTCTGAGATGCAACCTAAAATGACATGAGGTATCACCTCACACCTGTCAGAATGGTTTTCAATAAATCAATAAATGGCAAGTGCTGGCGAAGATGTGGAGAAAAAGGAACCCTAATACACTGCAGGTGGGAATGAAGACTGGTGCAGCCACTGTGGAAAACATTAAAAATGCAACTCCCATTGACTCCATGATCCCATTCCTAGGAATATATCCTAAGAAACCTAAAATACCAATCAGAAAAAAATATGCACCTCTATATTTATAGTAGCACAATTTACAATCGTGAAGACTTGGAAACAGCCCATGTAACCATCAGTAGAGAGGAAAAAAAAAAAAGCCATGGTACATTTACACAATGGAATATTATGCAGCTGTAAAAAAGAAAGAAGGCTCACCATTTGTAACAGCATGGATGGACCAGGAGAATATTATGCTAAGCAAAATAAGCCAGTCATAGAAAGATAAGTTATGGAAAGATAATATCACATTATCTCATCATATGTGGAATTGAATGGGCATAATATAGGGATGAATAAAATAGATCCAGAGACATAGAAGCATAGAACATACTGATGAATTTCAGAGGGAAGGTCAGGGTGGGATGATGGGAGGGGAGGGATTAAGTGTAAACTTACATGCATATATGCATAATAACCCATGATCACAAACAATAGAGTGGTGAAGGACATGGGAGGGGCATGTACATGATCAGGGTGAGTGTGTTAATGGGGGGGGTGTGGTAAAAACACAAATATACAAAGAGGACACATGTAATACTTGCAGTATTAAAGATAAATATAAATATATATATATATATATATATATATATATATATATATATATATATACACACACACACACACACAAAAGAACAGATATGACGATGTAACATAATTTAATTGCATCCTCTATAATAAAACCCTAATATGCAAATAGACCGAACGGTAGAATGACTAGTCACTATGATGCACATTTACCACCAGAGGGCAGATGCTCAATGCAGGAGCTGCCCCCTGGTGGTCTGTGCATTCCCACAGGTGGAGCACTGCTCAGCCAGAAGCTGGGCTCATGGCTGGCACGCACAGTGGTGGTGGTAGGAGCCTCTGCTGCAGGTGGGTAGTAAGGAGCAAGGGGTCCCCAACTATGAGAGGGATGTCTGACTGCCAGCAGTGGGCATCCTCCAACCCCCATCCCCTGAGCGGTCCTGGACTACAAGAGGCACCAGGCTGGGTTGAGAAAAACTAAATTAACTTTATGAGGAAAATGTATTTGAGACATAAGGAATTGTTTTGAGAATATCATTTCTCAAGCAAGTAAAATGTGTCCAAGAAAATCTTTCCTCTGAAGAGCTATAAAATAAGATTTTAAATGAAGCTAAACAGATGGATGGTTTAATTATAATTTTCTTGGTGAATAGATAAAAAGTGACAAGTTGAGGGTTTTGCACTTCTATGAATATCTGCTAAACTTTTTTCATTGTGATTTCTGTTATTGTTTGTAAACATTAGAAGGGTAAGACAACTGAAAAGATACATATGTGTGTATACGCTTACACTATTGCCAAGTCTTCTTGATGTAATTATAAATTCTAAGTAAAGCCAAAAAGTATTACTTTTAGAAATATGAAGGGGATCTTCTATGACTATGGCAAAAGATTAATCAGGTGCATTCAATTTCATAATATTTTACTACTATACTTTCTTAAACCTTCCCTTTGTAAAGGATATATATTAGATGAAGACATTTTCAAGTCCACAGAAGAGTAAATAATCACATATAGAATCTAAAATCTCCATGACAGCTTTCACCCCACATTCCCATTTCAGTTTTCTGCTCTGGGACAGAAGCTCCATAGGAAAAAAGAACGTAAAACCCACAAACATGAGAAGCCAATTAAGCCACCTGGATTTCCACAGCAGTCTATATGACTACATCACCTTTATTTTGTAGATGAGTAAATGTTTTCACTTATCTAGAAGAAATGTACCATGTTCTTTCTTAAGACAAATATGATAAAGGAGATTTGACTGGCAGAATCTTCCTAAGTTTCACTGACACATGGCCTTAACTTTTGGACCAAAAACCCTGGTCCAAATATGATTCTGATCATGAGGAATTCACCAAGATTTCTGAGCTCTAATATATGCAAGCTTTACTGAAATAGCTCCCACTTCATTTTCTTTCCAAGTTCACCTTAATCATAGAATACAGAAATGGCAGAAGGGTCACAGTTTCAAGACAGTGATTATTTTGTATAATGACCTCTCCTTTCTTTTAATTTCAACCTTATTAGTTAGAGAAATAACTATTCTGAGAAACACATTTCCACTGTAGACTTTTGACTTAGTTCTAAACATGGCTATGGAGAGTACAATAAAACATGCAATTTTACTGTATGTGAAATAAAAATGTAGATTCTTCAAGGCTTGTTAGAAAATTAAATTAAATGGATGGTTACCAAAAATGTCAGAAATATTAAAATAATGGGGGGTGGGAGAAAAGAGTGGATGAAGAATTCTAAAGACAAAAGGCAGTATTTTGAGATTAAAAAATGCTGGCAGCATGCTTTTCATGATTTTAAAGGTTTTTAAAACAAAATTTCTGAATATATAAAATTAAGAACAGTAATAGGGGAGATTAATATTAGAAAAAGGTGAATTGATTCGCCTCAGGAATCTTAGGTTTGGAAAAAGAAATGAATTCTCCCAACAACCAATCTCATGCTCAATTCAGTCTATTCTGCTTGGAGTAAGTGAGCTGATATGTAACTCAGGGTCATGGACACATTCAGAATATATGTTCTACAAAGAAATTTTAATGAAATGAGCTTTCACAGTACACTCATATGTGTAATAGCATTTTCTTTTGATCTTTAATTCATTTATTTAACTTTCTCCTGAGTAGATTTAAAATGTAACTTTAATAGTTAGTTGCAAACTCTTTGAGATAACTGTTCATTTACCTAATTTTATATTTTCTGGAGCATACAGGTTTGCCTAAAAAGGTACATAAATAGGAATGTAGATGAAATTTGATCAGCCTTGAGATAACTTCAGAATTGATTGTGACCATAAATTATTTATGATTCACTTCTAATAATATAAAAAAGGAAATCTAAGAATAGGAATGCTGATCAAATTACAGCCAATTCTCACAAGAGCATAGATGCTTCATATGTAAAACAGAAACCTATTATCCACTATCTGATTATAGATTACTACTTCAATTGTATTCCATGAACAAATTTTTTTCAATTTTATACTTATATAGTAATATTTTATAACAGAGAAGAATAATAGTGATATATAAAATATTATTACAAAGTATGTTTATTGTTGTATAGTTATAGTAACTATTACATAAGTTTGTATAAATAATTTAACAAAACTGTTGGTAAGAAAATATTGTATATTAATATAACCTATTTAGTCATTGTACTTTATTTAAAATTCAAATTACTATTATTTTTAAAAAATAATATTCTAAATTTATTAGGGTTATGCTTATGAAGAGGTTAATTCCATCTAACCATTCAGTATAAAGTTATAAATGTTATGGAATAGAATAGAAAGATAAAGTCACAGAGAGTCCATCCTCTATAATAAAGAGGTAATATGCAAATTAAGCTTCACACCTTCACAAGATGGCTGTCAACAACCAGGATGGCGGGGGTTGGGGGTGGGGTGTAGTGAGGGATGACCAAATGACTGAACAAGCAAGCTGTGTGGGGTGACCAGGCCAGCAGGGGGAGCCATGAGGGGCGACTAGGCTGGCAGGGAGGACAGTTGGGGGCAACCAGGCTAACAGAAGAGCAGTTGGGGATGACCTGACTGGCAGGGGGACAGCTGGGAGTGATTAGGTTGGCAGGGGAGCAGTGAAGGGTGACTAGGCTGGTGTGGGGGGTAGTTAGAGTCTAGCAGGCCAGCAGAGGGGAGCAGTTGGGGTTGACCAGGCTGGTGGGGGGCAGTTATGGGTGACTAGACTGGCAGAGGGGGGCAGTTGTGGATGACCAGAATGGCAGGGGGAGTAGTGAGGGGTGACTAGGCTGGTGGAAGGGCAGTTGGGGGCAACCAGACCAGCAATGGGGGCAGTTGGGAGTGACCAGGCCAGAAGATGGGGGCATTTGGGGATGACCTGGCCAGCAGAGGGGATAGTTAGGGGGGACCAGGCAGTCAGGCAGGTGAGTGATTAGGAGCCAACAGTCCAGGATTGTGAAAGGGATGTTCGACTTCCTGTTTAGGCCTGATCCCCAGATTCGGGCCTGGAAGTCAGACATCCCCCAAGGGGTTCTGGATTGGAGATGGTGCAGGTTGGGCTGAGGGGGGTCCCCCCTGTGCATGAATTTCATGTACCAGGCCTCTATTAAGTAAGTAATACTGTAGAGTATACAATAATAAAAGATCATAAATAATACCTAAAATTATTGGGTAAACATATATAATTATCACTAATATAAAGAATAATATTAATGATAAAGGAATTCTACTAAATGTAAAAAATTCATATGGATCATTAAGTCCTAAGAATTTTAATTATAACATAACTGTTTTTATATAGGTCTTGATCTTCCACTTTGGTTCTAATAGGCAGAGTAAAAATAATAATTATTAATATATTACTGCAAGCTTAGCAATTCATTTTAAGAAATTGCAATTAGATTTCTGTTGGTCAAAAAATTGTATTAATATGCATTCTTTTTAAAATAAAAAAATGCTTTATTCTACCTTTCCCTTCAAGTAGGTAATATAAAAAAGAAATGCAAGGGTATTAGTTAAAATATTTGCACAAGTGGTCCCCAGCAGATTCTATCCATCTACATTTTGTTTTACCTTTGTTAAGCAAAACTTCCCTCAGAACCAAAATCAAGGAAAACAATGAATAGTGTCATGTACTTGTAAGAGTACTGTTTGAAAATTAGAAAATATAACTTTTTATCTGGCTTGTTCGGCTAAATAGCCATTGGAACTATGTTTTGCCCCAGAGATTCTTATATATTCTTTGGTTTTACATACATTCTTAATTCTCATAAATCCTTTATAAAAAGCACCATTTTTAAAGAAAGAAGAAAATCTAATGGCTTCCTTGTGATTTGATTGTAGGCAATTCTATCCTACTGGAACAATACTATTTTCTTAGACATCTTCTCCTCTGGCCCTTGTGAAACTTTTTTTTTTTTAATCTTTTACTAATGCCATTTTTATCAGCATTACCAAGATGTTCTTACCCTCCCTTGCCTTCTGCTGTATCACTGCCTGCTACATTATTTTCACAGAAAATAAATAACCACATGGGAATCTAGTTTCTCTGTCAAACTTCATGGCCTTTAAAGTTAACGAAGAGTTTTTGACAATGATATTTTTAGAGTCCTCATTATCCAAATGTCTCTGGATATCCATGTATATGTTACTGGGATTCTAATAAGAATCCCGAAATCTGCCTCTAAATGATTGTTGCTACTCCTTTAGTCTCTGATGGTGCTGTTGCTGCCAGGTTGGTGCCTTCACTGAACCTACTGGAGTCAAAACTATGTACATGTCTCTAATACTGAGGGAAAATTCGCTGATCATTAATTATACTGCTACTATTATACTGCCACAACTTCATTCAAGGTTTCTGCTACTCGTATGTTGCAGTTACTCTTTGATGGAGTCATTGTTAATGAAAGATACAGTTTTGTCTAGTTTTTGGCAAATAAAGGGCATGCCTTCCAAAAACTCCTATACTGTAGAGTAATTTGAACCATTTGAACCTATAAATGTTTATATGTTTGTGAATTTTTAAAGTTGATTTTTATTTTTCATAGAAATCTCATCAGAAGTCTAACAGGGCTATCTAAAGTTACTGTTGGATTTAATAGTAACCCTCTGCTCTCCAGCCTGTTGGAGTAAAGATTCTATTACTAAACATAATACCTGAGTAATGAGTTCCACTTTTGCTACTTTTAGGGTATATTCACATGACCTTTGTGTATATCTATATGAATTTTTGTGACTGTGAAAAACTATGCCTTTAAAAAAATCCTTTTCAGTTATTATTTTTATTTTTCCTGATAGCTTTGACAATGACATAAAAGGAGACCCTTGATATCTGGTTAAAATCTCCTCGTAGGTATGGAACTATATGAGTTAGTACCAGGGTTATTAGTTATGCTGATTTCAACCACAGGGGTAGGGCCTAAACCGGAAGTCGGACTTTCCCCAAGAGGTCCCAGATTGGATAGGGTGCAGGCTGGGCTGAAGGACCAATCCCCCTTCCGCATGCATGAATTTTGTGCACTCAGCCACTAGTGGGAGTACAAAAGGCTTTCATTGCACAATGAAGCATAATTTACACTCTGAGGTTCCGCTGAAGGATCAAAGTGAAGCTCAAATTTTCTCCATGTGAGGGTTATATGAACCCAGCTTTGGTATCCACAATGCTTTCTTGGCCTCAGTTTTCAGCTTGTGGAATAAAAAGATCATAGAGAAAACAACACTTGCTTCTAAAAGCAGGGACTAACACATTTGTGTTCCATCGACAAGAAACAGTTACAAAGCATGACCTAAATACCGAAGGGCTGGGAAGTATAGTGCTTTTCATCCTAACAGGTTCTATTGGTAAAGTCCACTTATGTTTGTTTTTAAATCTATTATGAAACAAGTGAATCATTCATAAATAAAAGTTTGTTCTGATTCTATATGTGTGTGTGTGTGTGTGTGTGTGTGTATTTGACAGAGTTCTTAAGTGATTCTCATGGAAAAATTGTTCTGAGAATTATTGACTGCAGAAGATAATTTAAAAATAGTATGAGTTATTCCACTAAACTTTCATGGAATTGATTTTATTTATCTCATCTGTATTCACACAGAGGTTTATTTTTTAACTAAACTTTAGACATTTCTCATCTAACACTGCATTGTGTGTCTTTGTTCTATAGTTTCTGAAAGAGGTAAAACAGTTCTAAGCACAAAGCACAGCTAGCTTGTTCATTGATTAGTAAAGAACTTTCTGATACAGAAATGATATTCATCTCAAATGGTGAGGGCTATTGTCAACACAAATGTTGGAAGGAACAAAAGACAGTCTCTATGCAAAGATCACAATGTTCATTCTATGCAAGCAAGGAACCTGATGGAAATGCAGTTTTATAAGTTCTTCAGAGGTTATTACTTTTTTAAATAAACATTTTTATTCTATAATATATTAATAGTTAGGCTCCTACTGTGTTGTCTGCTTGCATAGTCTCAAACCAATTTTGTAGAAGTTGCACATTTTCTAATGAATCATTGTAGATTAAAAAGAAATGTGCCTAACATATTAAGTTGATAAAGAAAATATTCAGGATAAATTAATTCTAATAGAAAAATATCTGCTCTTCTCATGCCTGATTTGTAAAGTTAAAAAAATTATTATTTAAACTGTGTACCAAACTTCAGTAAATTTCTGACCTAAAACAGTTCATAATATTTCTTTGACTTAAATCTGATAGTAATTTAGTGCCAATTTCTTCTAAAATAACCCTAGGGTAAGCCTGAGTCTAGGCAAAACAAATTACCTGTCTTGTCATCTGTTTCAATCTGCAACTTAAATAAAGACTTACACTTCACTATAATTAGTAGAAGCCGATGCACAAAATTCATGCAAGAGTAGACCTTGCTTCCCTCAGCTGCTAGCACTGGCTTCCGTCTGGCACCCAGAACCCAGGCTGCCCTCGTAGTTCTGGCTTCACTAGGAGGGTTGTCTGAAAGGACATCCAGTCTAATTAGTATGTTATGCTTTTAATATTATAGACTAGAGGCCTGGTGCATGGAATTTGTACAGCCCAGCCTGCACCCTTTCCAATCTGAGACTCCTCGAGGGATGTCTGACTGCTGATTGGGCCTTAATGGGCAGTTGGACATCCCTCTCACAATCCAAGACTGCTGACTCCTAACCACTCACCAATTTACCAGCCTGATTGCCCCCAACTGCTCTCCCATACAGGCCTGGTTATCCACAAGTGTCTTCCCCTGCAGGCCTGATGGCCCCAACTGCCCTCCCCTGTTAGCCTGCTTGCCCCTAACTGCCTTCCCCTGCCAATAAGATAGCCCGCAACTTCCCTTCTCAGCTGGCCAAATTATAACGATGTGGGGGTGGCCATCTTGTGGCAGCCATGTTGTGACAATGTGGGGGTGGCCATCTGTGATGATGTGAAATTATGGCGTGAGGGCCACCTAGGATTTTATTAGTATAAATTACAGAAGTATTGTCTCTGCCAAATAAGGCAAGGATTAGACAGCTCTGTTGCCAATCCTGCTGTGCAAGTGTTTAATACCATTAACTTTACATTGGTGTATGATATGTAGAAATTTATATTAGTTGGAGGGCTTTCTATTTTTTTCATTTACTTTTCCTGGATGATTGTAATAAGTTGCCCAATTTTAGATAATCAACCACAAGTTCAAAAATATTAATTTTATTTATCCCGAGTGCCAAACTCATATATTCAAAATTCTTTTATTTTCGACACTGTATGGATCTACACTGACTATAGTACCAAGTACTTATACCTTTTAGATGTTGGCTAGTCTCTTCCTGTCTCTGCAGGCATATGGCCCGCACCACTCTGACCCTTATTCTTCACTCCCACACTGAGCTATATATAGTTTCCATTCTCACCCAGCTGTTTCATTCCTTCGTGTTTTCTAAACATGGTTCTATGCTTCTATAGAACATGAAATCTTTGTCGGATGCTAAACCCATAACCATTTTTCAGAAACTTAATGCTGACGTTTCACTGGGCTATTTCTCAGTACAATGGCTGGCATGCCAGCCCAAAAAAATTTTGTTGTAGTCCTGTACTTTCATATATTTACTAGAGGCCTGGTGCATGTGATCTTTGCACCGGTGGGGGGCATGTCCTGTGGGGATTGGCCTGCTATGGGAGCGCTACTCATTCTGTTCCAGCATCTTCCATGGAGCCAGAACACTCACCTCTCCAGGGGACCTGATTGGGGCCTGACCCAGGGACAATAGCACTGAGAGACGAAAGACTAGGCCTCAGTCCCATGGTGGCCACAAATCTGCCTCTCATCCTCCAGAGTCAGCTCTGTAAGCCCAGTGGTGGTTCTGTGTGGCTTGTGGGTGTCCAGAGGAGACAGCAGGGAGCAAGGAGGAGGAACCTGGGGCCAGGAGGCTATGTTAGCAGCCTGTGTTCCTGACCATTAGCCTGGGGTTCACAACAGGAGCAGCTGCTCATCCCAGTCAGCCAAGCAGTGCTCCCACTGTGGTAGAGCATTGAGTGTCTGCTCCTGGTGGTCAGTGAGTATCATAGTGACTGGTCAACCAGTCATTCTGGTCATTCTGTTGTTCAGTCACTGGGCTTTTATTGTATAGGATAGCACAAGTAACATTGATATGCAAATATTTTTACAAATTTAATATCCCCAGATAAGCAGTGTAGTTCTCTGCATGCATATAGTGCCATGCTTAACATGTCCATTTCAGTTGAACATAGCTTATCTCATCAGACTTTTATAAGATAGAAAAATTAAAATTATACCTATTGTACATGAGTGCTCTATATCATATGGCTAAATAAAGCATTAGATATAAAACGAAAAATATAAAGCAAAATATTACTTACCCAAAATAAATTATATTATTTAAATTTTTATGTATATTAAATATATCTTTTTTAATATTCTCACCCAATGAAAGCTAAAATTAAAAAATTTAGATATGAATTTGGTCTTTTGACTACTGTGGCAAATAATTATGAGAGGCAGTATACTAGTGGTTAAAAACATGGACTCAGGGGCAAGACTTCTTGGTTTAAATTCTGTTTGAGCAGTCTCTATTTGAGTGGCCTTGAGCAAGTAATTTAATGTCACTATGCCTCAGTTACTTCATCTGTAAATATGATGATGGGATTATTGTGGATTAAATATGCTAATATAGGCAGAATTATAGTACCTGAATGTATTAAATAATATATAATTATTATAATTATTATCATGTAAAATTTGGAAACATCAAAAAACATATACATATGCATTATATATATACATATATGTATATATAATATATATTTGTGTGTATATATATGTCACACACACACACACACACACACACACACACACACACATATATATATATATATATATATATATATATATATATATATATATATATGTATATAATGACTTACAAATTTTTCTGACCAAGTTTCTGACTTTATGAGCCTAAATTATCTGTTTGCTTCTTTTAAATCCTAACCTAAGAATATGCTTAGATAGGAAGTGAGGGAGGGAGGGAGAGAGAGGGAGAGAGTGGGACAACTCTCCAGCCAACTGAGTCATCCAGCCATGGCAAATTCTCTATTTTCTTAATTTTTATTTTAAGTTAGTAGTGAGTCAACATTAGTGTAGGGCTTGACTCTGGATACCTGCTCTGGTTAAATGGACTTCTTTATTTATGATTAATTTATAAAATCTTAAAAAACAAACAAACATGGCTTTGGGAAAATGCTTTGACCACACTAAGAAAACAAAAACAAAACAAACAAAACACTGCAATTGTAAAAAAGATAAATTAGGAGATGGGTATTTTTAATAGAATTCATTAAAGAGCAAATGGTGTCTTACCCCATGGTTGGACATTTCTGTATTTGCTGGTTATGTATTAATGCCATTTATGGTTGTACAATATTTTGTATCATGCCACAAAAATCCCTTTGTTTAAGTTAAAGGTATTTTCAACTATTTGTATAACATTTTTCAAACCTGATAATCTTATTAACTGATCATATTCTTCTGAATGTGTTACCTTTTGCCTTAAATATTGTTTTTTAAAAGCAGGTTGTATAGCCGAAACCGGTTTGGCTCAGTGGATAGAGCGTCAGCCTGCGAACTAAAAGGTCCCAGGTTCGATTCCGGTCAAGGGCATGTACCTTGGTTGCGGGCACATCCCCAATAGGGGGTGTGCAAGAGGCAGCTGATCGATGTCTCTCTCTCATTGATGTTTCTAACTCTCTATCCCTTTCCCTTTCTCTCTGTAAAAAATCAATCATATATATATATATAAAGCAGGTTGTATAACTAAAGAAAACAACCTAGGTAGAGTTTGACCATAATAGGTATCAAATTATAGATGTTTATTTTTAACCAATAAAGGAAATAATGAAGGTGATATATTTACCTCATAATATTGACAATTATTTTTCAGAGAATATCAATTGAAATACTCAAGCTGCTTTGTCATTTTCTACCATACTTTTTGTTGCTAAGTCACATTTATTTTCAATCACTTTGATGCAATTAAGTTTTTGGACAAAAACTATTCCTTTTGTAACCTTGTAATTATTTTGATTAAAATTGTCTTGTTAAGTTTGGCCCATCATTTGAGCTTGTCAAGATCTTGGAGCACAATTCTGTCATCACACTTCCCAAATTTATATAACTCACACATTTTCTGAGCTTGCCTTGAATATTTTAATGCAAGTCACTAATGAAATAAAAGATGAGGCTGTGTGACTTTCTACTGTCATCACAATGGGCATTGATTCCATATCAACATTTAAGTATGGTCAGCTAAGCAGTCAATTTATCTAATTGTACAAATAGCTATTGAAATAAAAAATAGAGACAACATTTTTCTTGTGTTTATTTAATACTAGAGGCCATGTGCACAAAAATTCAATCAAGGGTAGGCCTTCCTGCTGGCACAGGCTTTCTTCTGGCATCCAGGTCCGGGCTGGCTTCCCTCCAGCCCTGACTTAGTCAGGAAGGATGTCCGGCCTAATTAGCATATTACCCTTTCATTATTATATATTGAGATTTGGGAAAATGCTTTAGTACTTTGTCTTGGATGTTTCTTTTTTATATAAATGGAGACTAAAGCTATACTAATATTGAGCTTAAATAATGGGAAGATCAAGTATTTGAGCTAAGGATATTGAGACCTCTATCTTGTCATCATATACTGGTAAAGAAATAAGCCTATTCAGAAAACCTCTTATCTTCTGAGCCACTTTCATACCACTATGTCCCGCCCTGGTCTCTCTCTGTCTCTCTTACACACACACACACACACATGCACACACACACACACATGCACACACACACACACACACACACACACATACACACACCATGCACATGGCTGACATAGCTGTCTCGGTGAAGAAGAACCATAAGAAATCAGTTCTGCAGTAATGGAACAAAGTCTGAAGAGTCACTATTAATTTCCAAGTCTTGGCTATCTTTAAACTGCTACCTTTTGCCTAAAGCCATCCTTAATGGTTGGAGACTTGAGCTCTGGATCCGATCCTCCAGCTCTCTGTGGGATGGTAGTGGTGCAATAAGCCATATCCTGACAATAGCAAATCAAGCCCAGAGCAATGCATTTTCTACTCTAATACATAAATATGGGAATAGAAGAATTTGATCTACTTCTGTCTCTTTTTTGCCCACCTATTCAATATGTAGGCTCATCTCATTTTTATTTTAAGACCTCAATCTAAAGAGTCACAGAAGCCTGTAAATAGTATTGTGAAGCTGTCAATTATCAGTGCTGCCTGACAGAAATTAATCTTCAACAGGCTGACAGAAAAAGTCAGATGTGAACTGCCCAGAGAACATATAAGAGTTATTTATCTAAGGTAATTCATCTTGGTTTTAGCTTTGATACTCAACATTAAAGGCTCAATCTTTTTTCCATCTGAACATAGATGAAAGTAGTTCTGCTTCCTGAGATGGACGGCCATTAACCAGGCTCTCACAACACTGATGCACCTAAAAATTGACAAACAGAATTCTATGAAAAATGCCCAAATTATTGAAATTTTTATCTACATGTTTGCTTTCAATAGAGCAGTGGATTCAACAATTTAAATTATAATCAGACAGTTACTCAATAGGCATGGAATATTAACAAAAGGGTATGAATTGGAATAATAGAATTTGTTGAGCATCATGCTAAATGGAAAATGTAACATATTTTTCTAATATTCGAGTCTATTAAAAATACACTTGAATAAAAGACATCAACACATCTTTATATTTGATTTAGCAAGTTAATTATAGTTTTTTTAATATTCACTAATTTTCTTTGTATATTGACAAGTTCCCCCTTCAACAAATTTTTCCTCAACTTATTTGCATTCTTATCATAGTGTTTTTTAATATCCCACAATTTTTGTTAATTCTCACCTGAGAATGTTTATTGATTATTTTATTTTATGTTTTTTAGAGAGAAACATCAATGTGAGATAGAAACATGCATTAGTTGCCTCCCATACTGGCCTCAACCAGGAATGGAACCACAACCTAGTTAAGTTCCCTCACTCACCCAGATGGAACCCACAACCTTTTTGGTGTAGCAGATGACTCTTCAACCAACTGAGCCTCCCAGCCCAGGCTCATGTCCCACTATTTTATTTGAAGTTTTTCATTTGGGCTTCCCTCTTCTGTTTGTGTTCTGCATGAGTTTTTAAAAATTACTAGTAGCATTTCAGAGACATTATTTATGAGTTTTCTCCGAATTCTGAGATATAACTCAGTAAGCCCCTAAAAGTTTAACTTATTAATAAAGACTTGGACATTCTCTTCTTTTTGCTATAGTAAGTATTTTCCCTATACATTTCAATATGAAAGATAATTTCCCCAGGAGGGTATTGCATAACAATAGGGATTGCATTTCTTTTTCATGCCTTCCCTTTATGCACCTGACCCCATATCTTTTTTTTATATATTTTTATTGATTTTAGAGAGAAAGATAGAGATAGAAACATCAATGATGAGAGAGAATCATTGATCAGTTGCTTCCTGCAACCCCATCCCACTGGGGATCAAGCCCGCAACCCAGGCATGTGCCCTTGACTGGAATCAAATCCAGGACCCTACAGTTTACTGGCCAACATTCTATCCACTGAGCCAAATTAGGTAGGGCAGATCCCATATCTTTGAAAATCTACTTTTGGCCATTTGTGTGTGTATTTGTATTCTTAAATATTTCTTAAGAGATTTATGCTACTCATTTGTAATAGTCTGTATATATTTGCCTGTTGACATTTTAAAGGAGATGTGTGTTGAGTGTCACCAAACAAGCCTGGCTACTAAGATATATCTCTTGAGTTAGCATCTACCAGTAGTTAAATTTTTTAAGGTTTAGGGCCTCAATACTTACTTGTAAAAGTCTATAAAATTAATTGGGGTACTCATTATGAGCATTCACATACAGAAAGATCACTTTTAGAATAATTTATATGAGACCAGTACTTAAAACCAAATACCAATTTGTTAAATGTCCAAGGTAGACAGATAATGTTTTATAGTGGCTGGATTTGTCCACATGCATGACACATGTGCTCCTAGCATTTATGATACTAAAGAAATCTGAGTAATTAAGCAGAATATAGAACATTGATTTGGACCAAAGAGAGATGACTTGATAGTACTGAAGAGTATTTTTCCTAAGTAATGTTGAAACTAATTAATTCTTTCTGCCTTTTAGGAAAGACTATCTGGTCAGACTCCTTTGGATCCCTAGATCATTATCATTATATTATACTAGAGACCCAATGCACAAAATTCGTGCAAGAGGCTCAGCTCTTGAAGCCCCAACTGCCTCTGCCCTTATATCCCTGGCTTCATCTGGAATGTCGTCCAGTCAGCCGTTCTGCTGTTTACTCTAATTAGCATATTAGCTCTTTATTATATATAGGATGTCGACAAAGTTCTGGACAGAATCTACCCATATTCCTACATGAACTGCTAGATTTCCAGTTCTTGCTAAGGATCACTATCCTTTCTCATGGTGTCTTTTTCCCTTTACATGTACTAATGTTAGTAATTATTGCTTAACTGCTATTTTGTGGGCTAGGGAGTCACCCTTCGTCCAACTTTTTTGTGTTGCCAGTGCTATTTTTTAATTGCTTGGCTGAAACACCGTGACACTAAAAATAACTTGCTTCTTGCTTCCTATAGATACTTTTGAAAATATTAGCTCTTTTCCATGGCCAGTGAGGCTTAGTTGGTTGGAGCATGGTGATTCCATACTCTGAAAGATCATGGGTTCCATATCTGGTCAAGGCTGAGGGTTTGATTCCCAGTTGGGGTATTATGGGAAGCAACCAATCGATGTTTCTCTCTCACATTGATGTTCTCTCTGTCTCCTATATTTCTCTTTCTCTAAAATCAATAAAAATGTATCCTCAGTGAGGATTAATGCAGCAGCTCTTTGAAGAGATCCCTATAAAGATACATTGACTTAGTAAAACATCCTCTTTTTAAAGTATTTTGGGTGATTTATTTGGTGTGGTTTTGAGACTGATTTGCTGGATTAATTTTTTTTGTAACCTGGTCCCTTGAAATAACTAGTATTATCTTGTAATTACAGGAATTTTCAAAGTTGGCTATGATCTTAAATATAGCAAGACAGATGAAGATTAGAAGATGGAAAATAACAGCAAATGGAGATCTTTTAAATAACCAGGTTATCACTAAAGTATTTAAAGAATCCATATGCAGACTCCTTCCTATATCAATACACCAAAAATTCTCTTTTTATATCAGGAATTATTGTCTGTCACAAAAAGTATATTCTTATGGACTTTTTGGCTCCTCATTCAATCAAAATGGGTTTCTCTATTTCTGCTGTTAGTTAAATTTTGGCTTTATATATTTGGAAGCTCACATATCAGTTTTGCAAACATTCAAAATATCATAATTAAATATTCCTCTTTTTTCCCCAATAAAACCACACTATGTTCAATAGCCAGAAAACCTAGGAGTAAACTCTTACATTTCAAGCATACTCATTGCAAGTCCAAACTTCATCACCATGTAAATTTTACCTCCTATTACCTTGATCATTATTCCTTCTTACTTATGCTATTAGCATTAGAAATGACAATTTGAAGATTTTTTCCCCCTCCAATAATGACCACTATACCTTAGCTGTTGTCACACACTATCAAATTTTTAAAGTTCATTACTTTCAATGAGATGTATGATTTGATTGAATTCCACTTTATTCCTCAATTCATCCTGAATTATTCATGTCTCAGTGGAAACCAGAAATAATTTATTTAGAAAATGGTATATATAAGTTACTTATCACCACTATTTCCTATTTTATGAGAAAAGTATATATAAGAAAGGACATATGAGGAGCAAAAGACAAACATGTTTTTTTTATATATCTATATATATGTGTGTCTGCATGCATGAAAATAATTAATTGTAAGGTTTCTAAATATGAAATGAAAAGCTAGGTTATTATGTAGATTAAATTTGATACCTTATTAATTTCTTTCTTCACACTAAATACCCATTTGATAAATATTTATATTCTTTTTATTGCTTAATTACCAGAGCAAAAGAAACCATCAGCAAAACAACAAGAAAGCCCACTGCATGAGAGAACATATTTGCTAATGTTATATCCAATAAGAATTTAATCTCCAAAATTTATAGGGAACTCATACAACTTAACAAAAGGAAGATAAACAATCCAATAAAAAAGTTGGGCAAAGGACCTTTCGAAAGAGGACATACAGAAAGCCCAGAGATATATGAAAACATGCTCAAAGTCACTAATAACCCAAGAGATGCAAATCAAAATGACAATGAGATACCATCTCATACCTGTCAAAATAGCTATCATCAACAAATTAATAAATGACAAGTGGTGGCAAGGATGTGGAGAAAAAGGAACCCTTGTGCACTGATGATGAAAATGCAGACTGGTGCAACCACTGTGGAGAACAGTATGGAGTTTCCTCAAAAAATTAAAAATGGAACCCCTATTTAACC
The DNA here is from genome assembly GCF_964339955.1 of Pipistrellus hanaki. NCBI lineage: Eukaryota > Metazoa > Chordata > Mammalia > Chiroptera > Vespertilionidae > Pipistrellus > Pipistrellus hanaki. Next base: position 114,334,096 of record NC_140503.1, on the reverse strand, counting down.
CAGTAATTCTACTTCTGGGAATATATCCCAAGAAACCAGAAACACCAATCAGAAAGGATATATGCACCCCTATGTTCATAGCAGCACACTTTACAATAGCTAAGATTTTTTTTTTTTAATAAATGAATTGTTTGCATTCATCTTGAGGCTAGAAGCTAGGGTGATGTTTGGAATCTTTTAGAGTATTTTCTTGCTCTTGTAGCCTCACACACTATAAACACCTACCATGAGTGCATCACAGAGTAGGAAGAAGTCTGGATTATTACTACTTAAAGTACTTGACATATTTAAGAACATGTTGACTTGCCATTAAAATCATGAATGTTTACATATTAAAAGTAAAATAAAAATAAAAATATTATATGCAGAATCCCACTTACATACAATAAGGTTAATTTACAGAGTACACCCTCAGAGAATGTAAGACCTTGCATGAATAGCTTTCATGTTTACCTGCCCTTTGGTCAGCCCCACCCATCCTGTAATATACTCTATGTATCTTTATGTCAGGGGGGAAAAAAACAAACTAATGCACTGTAGTCACCCATTTCAATAAAATGCTAATATGTTTATAATGTGCTTCTAATCTCTGTTGACTCTTTTTCTAAGTAGAATATGCCTAAATATGCATTCTTCTTGAACCTCCTCTTACAAAGTATATACATAAAATTTTAAATTAGTAATTTAAGCTTATGATTGATATTCAAGTGATTTTGAGAGCAAGTTGAGAAAGGTCTTGGCATAAAAGTAGGACTCTTTGTACTTTGGTTTTTTTCTATAAGCTTTCCAGAGATCTTCTGTAGAGATGGGAGACCACACAGCTTAGTCATTAAGGGGTCTTTGCTGCACAGCAAAGAACAAGGAAATGGTGGATGCTGGAGGTGCTTCTTATAATATCTTCCTTATCTCTCTGACTCCACAAAAAGTTTAATCCTAAGCAATGGATACTTAGCATATCTGATTTCTACGGATACAGTAAATTTTTCTTTTATACTCATGGACTCATTTTCCTTAGAAGTTGATACAAATGAGTATCATTTGATTGCACTTCTGAATTAATGTTTAATAACATACTAACTCATAAAAATGCTTACTCAAAATATAACTAACAAGTCTACCTAATATATTTTTGTATTGATCCTGAAAGTTCAATATATTAAAATGTTGTATAATATAGAACTTTATTTATTTCAGTGAACACAAATTTATCACACATTGATGTTTGGTAAATATTAACAGTGCGGATCCTAAGAAAGAAGATGCCTACCAAGAAGGGCTCCTGATGACTAATAGGGCTCAAATTAAAAACAACTCAACAACAACAGAGTAAAGCAGTCATTTCTACCTATACCACAGTTCACACTTCAGGGAGAAGGCTAAACTTAGCTTCTTACCTTCTGCACTGAACTGCCTTCCTGCACTGTGTTTCTGCAATCTGAGCCAGCCCTTATAAAGGAGTTTCTGGAATTCTATTTCAACCAATAAGATTGAGGCTTTCCCTGAACAGTTAGAGCTTTGAAGCTATATCTCCTACAATATTTTCACCAACCAATCAGAGCAGCTTCATTCTGACCAATCAGGACAGTGGCTTTAGGACCAATCAAACTGTGAGGATTTTAATTGCTCCTTTTAATGAAAATGGACTAGTCAGAAACCAGTTCTCCTTTGACTGTCAAAGCTCACTTTCCCTTTCCATTGAAAACTGAAGGCTGTATTTCCTCCCCTCTAGCTGAAACACCGAAGATAAAACACTGAAGTTGTCTGGCTGCAGCACAGCAGAGCAGACTGGTGTAGGGCAGAGAGGAGGGGACCGGCACAGGTGGAGCAGACTAGAGCAGAGAAAAGCAGCGTGTTTAACCAAAAAAGGACCTGGTCCCAGGGCCATCTGTCTCCAGGGCCACCTCACAGCCAGCAGTGCTTCTTCATAATTGAGCTGTAACACTATTAAGCTGTTTCACAGCTGTGCTGTTCTCATAGTTGTGAGCAATTTGCACTGAATAAAATTTATTTTTTCATTGCACCCTAGATTAGGATTCCTATTAGTGTTGAATTGAATTAATGCCAATGAGCATAGGTTGACAACAGTAATAAAAAGCAATAAGTACCAATAGCAGCCAATATGATATCACTCCCAACTTAATTATATCATACATGAAAAAATAAATAAATAATATTTGACAAAAGGCAAATTGAAAATCTTAGCCAAAAGGTCACACTCTAGAGTCAGTATCCTCAAAGGGTGAACTCAGAGTTGGAAGTAAATAAAACATTACACATCCTCAGGCAGCGCTTAAGTCAAGAAATGTTTTCTCTGTTGCTTACCTTCTGTATAGTTACACCATCTGCCCATACTTAGCTTTGGTTCCTATTTGCTTTCACTTCAGAAGTAACACAAAATGAAATAACACATTAAAAACCTTTTGAGAAATATCACATGTAGACACATAGAAACCTCTCAGTAGCTGCCAACTTTATAGGCTCATCAGTGATCTGTGCAGTAAGTGTTTTGAAAATCCAGGGATTTGTGCTGGCTGGTGTGGCTCAGTTGGTGCAGGATAGTCCAGTACACCCTAAGATGGTGGTTTCCCTGGCCAGTGTGGCTCAGTTGACTGGGTGTCCTCATCCTCCCTTGCAGCAAAGGATTACCAGTTGGTTCCGGTCAGGACACATGCCCTAGATGCAGGCTCACTCCCTAGTAAGTGGCATGCAGGAGGCAGCATGCTGACGTTTCCCTCTCATTGATGTTTCTCTTGCTCTCACTCTCACTCTCTCTCTCCCTTCCTCTTTCTAAAATCAATAAAATTAAAAAAATAAAATTCAGAATCTTAGTCTGGGCAGTGATGGAGTCTACATTTACAACACATGAAATGCTCTCAAGTTGATAGTTATCCTGGAGTAGCACATCCATGTGAAGCTGCTTTAATTATTCCAACTCAAACAGAAAGTTTTTTTTCTTTGATTTTTCTAGAGCATGTATAATTTTTGAATACTATTTTTCAGCTATCAAATTTAATTAATTTTCCAAACATGAGCCTTTCAGTTCCTCATTAATTGAAGGCAGTGCTCATTATTTTTTTTAAAGGTATGATAAATATATAGTGAAGACTACCACTTGTTAACTGCCTCTTTACTACCAGTCTATTGTTGAACCTGTAAATGTTACCTTCTTATTTTACCTTTGAATTTGGCAACAAGCTGTAATAGGTTTAAACTCAATGAATATCTTCCCATCACCTACTTGATGATAAGCTTTATTTAACATGTTTTCACCATTTACATTTAATTATTTTCTCAATGAGACTGAGTATAACTAAGAATTATAGTATTCCAACCTATTAGAGAGAAAGAGAGTTTAGATGATATTTCTGAAGTTACTTGTTAAGAAGGAGTAGCATCCACAGCAACTGGCAGCTATAGCAGCACTCTGTCAGAATGGAATACTAAAGAAGGGAGATTTCCCAATATATTTATTTCATCAGAAGTCTTGTGGCCCCCAAAGTACCTAATTTTATGTGCTTTTTAAAAAAAAAATGTAATGCATCTTCTTTTTATGTGGGGTGACATTTAACATTAACTAAATTTAGGTCATCTATATTAATGTCCCTTAGAAAAAGAAACTTCTTTAATATGACCTACCTCCTGGGTCCTCAATTCTCATACTTTTCAGAAGAGCTTGGTGCTGTGTGAGTTCATGCAGCATGTGCCATGTGTGTGGAGTGTGTGTTGTGTGTACATATGTGGTTTGTTCTAGTTTAATATGGTTCTAATTTGTATTTTTCCTTGGTAATAACTATTGTGGTTTGAATATAAATCATTGTATATGCTATTGCTGTTATGTGTTTACTCTTTTGAGTATGATGGAGAGGTTTTCTGACATGCTATGTTCTCCAATATCTTCCCAAGTATATTTAAGTTAAAAAAAAAACATAACAATAATTGTATGTAATTTTTAGACATTTAATATCATCCATAGGTCCATTAATTTTACATCTCTTTCAATGACAAGTGAAATGGTAAAGATATTTTCTTATTATATTTGACTTTACATTAAGAGTGTTGACATAACCATGCCTATGAATCAAAGTTAAACAATGCTACTAGCTGTTGATAAATACGAATGACTCATTTTAAGACACTATATTACTAATATAGGTCTTCAATTGTGTAGTCCATGCTGCTTTGCATATGGTGGACTCTTCATATTTGTGAAGCCCCTCCATGACCCCTGTCCTGTGTCTTGTCTCTACCATTCTTCACTGCACACAGAAAGGTTCTGGAGCTGTACGGGGCAGATATGTCTAGATGCAACTTGCTATTTTTCATGATGTCGTTGATCAGATAACTCTGTGGGATTTAAATGGCCTTTAGGCCATTCAGGAATGGATTGGTTCATCAGTGATTACTATTTATGTCTATCCTTAGTTCTGAAATTTTACTTGGTAGGGTTACAAAGGGGTAGAAGGCATTCTGGATAAGTCCCTGCCTTGCACCTTTATCAAAGCTGTGGAAATCTAAAACCACAAAGATTGTGTTCAGGTGCTTGAAAATGGGAAGTGAATTATATTACTAGAACATTTACTTCTTATTTCATTATTTTATTGAATCTGGTAGTGAATGACTACTGAGGAGAACTTTCAATAAATAAATATTTGAGTTTGATAAATTTTAAACAAATGATGATTTTTCCAGATTTTTAAGTGGAGTCAGGATTTTTCTCCTCTTCAATTTTGTAGCTGGAATTTTTAATAATTTTCTTACAAATAAGATTTATTCTGGTCTCCAAACTCATCCAGAAGTTTGTGAGGCAGAAAAGTATGAATTTCCTGACATTTAAATGACAAGGCTTTACCTTAAACTTTCATTGTTATATTTTTTGAACTAAGTGCCAAAAACACAATCCTGAGGGGAATTTCATTTGCATACTGCTGAGCAGCTTGATGTCATCAGTTGGAGCACAGCAAAGTGCACAATGGACCACCTGACTTTTTATGGCAGAGACTGAAATAGGAAATTGAAAATACGGAAGAATTTTATTCCATGCCAGTTATTTGGTTAAAGTTCACTTTGAAAACATGAAATGTCTCATTCAGTTTAATGTATGCAAATAAAACCCACAGAGGATGACAGAAATCAAATGGCAAAGACTCAAGTGCTGTAACTGAGAGCAAAGCAGTTTTATACTATTTTTCAGGAGGATGCCACAAAATACTGTTAAAGTGGCTGGAGATTGTATTGAAGATTTTGCAGATGTGGAGGAGCTTAATAATTTAGGATTCAAATTATCAGGAAGGTGAGTAATTTAGCAAAACAGAGGGTTTTCATCTAAGTTAATGTTATTTTTCATTAAATTGGGAAAAAGGAGTTCATGATTATGTGCTTCCTTGATAAATAAGTTTGTATATATAAAGATATTATCCAAATAATTTATTCTATTAAAGCCCTTTGCTTGAAACAACCAGGTAATGGAAGTAAAAAATAGAATGTTCACTTTTTGGCTTTGTTCATTTGAACAATTGCAACATTATCAGCTCATTTTTCTTTTTTACATTTTTATTGTGTTTTAAAAATAACTGATTTGGTTGTTCCTTGAAAACTGTAGTGTATAAAATTTTAGTTGCTACTAGTAGTATTGTGGTTATTCTACTCCTAGGTAAATTCTATATTTCCAGGGCACATGTTATACCTTTCAATCATGAACATTCATTGAATATTGTTTTGTGACTACTTTGTCTTTGCTTAGAGTTTCTCCTTCACGTGTTTGTGGGTTTGATATACTCTCTGATAGACTTAAAACAATGCAGTCTTTGAATACTCCACTATTTAATACAAGGAAATTTCTAAATCAATCTCCTAAAATGTGGCTGAACTTGAATCTCAGGAAGGATTTTAATCCCTTTATTTTTTGGAAGAGATTTAATATTAATTTATGCTAAATAATATTTTATTTATTAAAGAAAACTATGCACCTAATTTGAAAGTCAAATAAGTTTTTTAAAAGGATTTAAACAAAAACATATACATATGCAATATTATTCAATAATATACCAGTTTTTCCATTAGATATTATAAAGATTTATGCTTCTTTTATTAATATTTTTTCTGTTTCAAATTATGTATATATATTGCTATTTTTCAACTTATTAGTTTTACATATTTATCTATTAACTTTATAGTAGTTGGATTTTTATATTTCTTTGACTTGCCTGCTTTTTTTCCATTACCATTTCACATTATTTTATTAAATCAATATTCAATATTTGTATTGATATGATTTTATAGATATTCACCACTGAACCAAATTGCATATATATTATATAATATATAAGTATTTAATATATAATATATCCACATATGCATTTTTTTCTTTTATGTTTTATTTTTCTAGATTTAGTAGTTCATTTCTTCTGTATTTGCTTAATTTTCTATGGCATTGTACTTCACTTGTTCCGATAGTCCAACAGTTTTAAAAACGATTACAATATAATTTTAAAATGCTTAAATTCAATAGTCTAGCAATTGAATTCTTTTCCTGCTGATATGTTCTCAGCCCGCCTGGCCATCTTGCTCCCCAAAGGAAGGCTTGCTCTCTAGGCCAGCACGCTCACCTGTGGGATTCCTTCTGTTCCTCCCCACACGAGAGGCTGAACACAAAAGCCTACTAGAGACAAGGCCAGTTGCATGGGCACACAACTTTTGCAGAATCCTCTGTTTTTTCCTTTTTCAAAAAGACTTCATTTTGTTCAAACACATTCTCCTGATATTTTAAATAATTGGCACATAGAAATTAAACATTTTCAGTAAATATATTTATACCTTATTCATGTTTGTTTATAAAACTTCAGGTTGTTCTCAGAATTGTGAAGGCATTTTTGTACTTTCAACTGGTCTGCAACATTGTTCTTGCCAAATGTGGTATTATTCTCATTCTCAGTATTTATATTTTGAATGGTTTTTCTCAGAGAGCTTTTAGAATTTCTGTTTATCTTTGATTCTGTACATATTTCCTTTTTCTATTCTAATATTCAATAATCCTCAGTATTTACAGATATGGGTTTCAGTTGTGGAAAGTTTGCTCATATTATACCTGTAAAATATTATTTTCTCATTTCTTCCTCCTCTGTTAATTATGCCATATGTTGGCTGTTGGATTTTCTGGAATATTCTTCTAATTGTTTTATCTCTTCCCTTATTTTTCATTGTTTCATCATCCTATTTTAACTTCTTACTGATTTTCTCAAGCTTATTTTCAATGATGTTGAATTTATAATTCAGTTATAATAATTTCATTTGTAAGAGCTCATTGTTTTTGCTGAACCTTTATTTTAATGGTATTATATTCTTGTTCTATTTATATATTATAGCTAATGGAGTTATTAATTATAGTTTTGTCACATGAAGACATCTTCCTCTTTTCTTTCTGTCATTTTTTTCTCTGAGTTTATTTTTATGTTTTGCTTGTTTTTTCTTCTTTCTTTTATATAATAAGCTTTCTCAAATGGTTTTTGACTTTTAGATGTCCATTCATATTTAAAAGTGAGGCATGAAAGAACTGATTATACTTTTGGTGTTCATACTCAAGTGTGCCAATATCTGGAAGTCTTTTTTCTTTGGACATTTTTCTCTAGAAAATTGACTACTGGGCAGTTCCATATAATATGTGAGGTCCAGTCCTAACTGGTTTGGCTCAGTGGATAGAGCATCAGCCTGGTTTGATTCCGTTCAAGGGAATGTACCTTGTTTGCAGGCACATCCCCAGTAAGAGGTGTACAGGAGGCAGCTGATCTATGTTTCTCTTTCATTGGTGTTTCTAACTCTCTATCCTTCCCCCTTCCTCTCCATAAAAATCAATAAAATATATTAAAAAATATGTGCAGTCCAATGCAAACTACAAATGCAGAACTCCTTCTTGAAAAATTAAGAATATCAAGACAGCAATAGTAGAGCATTAAGTTAAGATTGTGGTCCTCAGAGACTCAGAAATTGCAAAGCCATGAAGCTCCTCTCTCTCTAGTAGACATTTGCCTGACACCCAATGTTCTGGGAACTGAAGCTCTCTACAGTGAACAGATTTTCTCAATTATTTCTAGACTTTCAATTAACTTCTCATTTTCAGCTCTGTGCCTCACTTATACCTTCTGCTTTTTTCCTTTGTCCCCTGTTTCAAAGCGCTTCTCCAGTTTCCACTGAGAACAAGGGTATATTCCCTAGGGGTACAATGGTACGTTTCCCAGTAGAGTGGTAAGAAGCTGGCACCATTGTATTCATCCTCTCTGTGTACAGACATTTAGCCAACCATTCCCATTGCAGCTTACATCTCACATCTTCATTCTGGAACCTTTAAATTTGGAACCCCTTGAATGTTCTTTATTATATTTTTTATTTCTTCACTTAAAGAAAATAGTTGTTGCTTTTTCCTTTCTGCTAAATAGAATTCACCCCATTTCCATCTTCTTTTAATCTTCCAAAGATTTGTTAGAATCTCTTGTCTATGGTTACCTTCTTTAGTATCTCTTGGTTCTTGAGATTTTATACCTCATTATGCTTATTTGTATCATTCACTGTGGTGTAGTGTAGAAGAGGAGGCCGTGGAGTTTCCTCAAAAAACTGAAAATGGAACTCCCATTTGACCCAGTAATCCCACTCCTAGGAATATATCCCAAGAAACTAGAAACACCAATCAGAAAGGATATATGCACCCCTATGTTCATAGCAGCACAATCTACAATAGCCAGAATTTGGAAACAGCCTAGGTGCCCGTCAGCAGATAATTGGATCAAAAAACTTTGGTACATCTACACAATGGAATACTATGCTGCGGTAAAAAAGAAGGAATTCTCATCATTTGCAGCAACCTGGATGGAATTGGAGAACATCATGCTGAGTGAAATAAGCCAATCAATGAAAGAGAAACACCACATGACCTCACTCATTTGTGGATAATAAAGAACATTATAAACTGCTGAACCAAAAGATAGATATAGAGACAGTATATCAACAAGCAGACTGTCAAATTACAGCGGGGAGGGGAGGAAGATCTGGGGGAGACAATAGATCAACCGAAGGACTTTTATACATGCATATAAGTACAACCAATAAAACTCTGGGGAGGGAGGGTATGTGTGGGAGTGAGGGAGGGGGGCAAAAAAAAATCAATAAAATATATTAAAAATAAATAAATAAATAAATAAATAAATAATTGAAATAATGTATTTAACCATCTCTGTAAACATGTCAGCTCTGCATCAAGGTTCACACACAAATGAGTTTTGTCTCTCTGTAGTGAAGGCAGTGAATGAGTGAATTTTTAGAAATCTTCCTGCTGACTAACTTAATGTCCTAATTTTCACTAGTCATTAAAGACTCATTGATGTTCTACTAATGAGAAAACAAGGTGCAACCAAATCCTTTGCCAAATTTAAGGATGGAAGAGAATAAGAATCAGGAGGAGGCATTGTTTAAATTGAACATAAGCCTTGTTTGGTGGTTTGCTTCTCTAAAGTTCATTAAGATCAATTTTACTCCTAATTCATACCCTGTGGCCTGATATTTTAATATACAAGGTGTCCCAAAAAAATGTATAATTATTAATTCCAGTGGGTTAAATCAGAAAAGAAATGAAAAATCATTTGAACTATTAGCTGTTAAGTGTGTATACACATTTTGAATACCCTATATATTCCTACAGAGACAAAAGGTATTTCTTTTTTAATAAAAATATCCACCTTTGAAACTTTTTTGTTGCCATTAGATTGCTATGATATATTTCATTCAAGGGATTTCTTGAAAATCACTTGGAAACATGTCACTTGGAGGATGCCACTTAATTTGAATGGAAGAGAGCATTGAGTGTATGCAGTTACAGTGTCTTGTTGGAAGAGGAGAGGTTGCTGGTGAGCATAGAGATCAGCACCATACCTATGTCTCTGTGACAGGGATTGCTGTGGCTTGAAGGAAGCTGGTTACTATGTGGGGACAAATAAAATAAAGCCTTAACTTGTTTCAAATCTCCTAATAGAAACCAAGAGCAATGTGTCACCTTTATGTCTAACATGTCTTTTTTTCAACTATTCTCCTAATGCATTTTTTCAAATATTCCAAATTATATGTATCTTTAGACAGATAATAGGCACTTACATTGTTCCATTCTTAATTTCTTTTGATGTTATCATAAAGAAATGGCAGGGAATAAGGATTCGGTGGTGAGATCAGAAAGACTTGGGTCTTCAGTTCTGGTTTATCACTTACTACAAAGTAAATACTAAATTTATCCTAAGCCAAATATTTTTTCAAAATTATCTGCATATGGGAATTGCCTAGGAATTAAAAAAATGCATATATTCATCATTAGGACTCATTTCAGGTAAAAGATTGTAATCCCTTGGGTTGTGGCCTGGCCCACAGAGCTCCCTTGGGGACAGCAAGGGTTGAGAATTGTTTCCTCTAAGCCTCATTTTCCTCAGCTTTAAAATGGGTACAATAATAGCACCAGTGATGTAGGTTTATCCTAAGAATTAATGAAGAAAATGCATGTGAAGAACATAGCACAATGCTGGAACATTATAAATAATTCATCTCTCCCACTGCCTGCCAGAACTATAAATACAGCTAAAGAGGAGGTTGTACACTTGTTCACTCTTGCATGCATAGCACATAGAAATTACCTTTTGTGGGCTCAGTAAATCACTTGCTCTGTCTTGAGAAGGGAAGAGAGGCATTGCAGGGTTGACTTTTTCTCAGCCTCAGAGACCCTCTGAGAAACAAACAAAAACATTGGCTAGGTTCTGCTGTAGAATCACTTTTTTAGCTAAACGTTTAAACCTAGTTAGTATTTTTTTACTGACTGATACACAACTTTGTCCTAACACATATCAGTATCTGTCTTCCAGTGTAACTATAGAATTATCTTTTTAAATGTCTTCCTCCTTCCTTTTCTTTTTCCTGCCCTCCTCTCTTCCTTCCTCTCATCTTTCTTTAATGTTTTTCCTTTTCTATTTTTTTTTCTTTCTTCCTTTCCCTCTTATCCACCACCCATATCTCTATTTCTATCTATCATGGAGGTTTTATCTTAAAATCTTTGGTTCCAGGATAAATATTTCTTCTTGTAATATTTCCTGGCAGTACCCTGTCTACTATACCATGGGCAGTCATTGTAAATTGGTCTTCAGAGTACCAATAGTCCCTTTCTTTTATTTGAGTACTGCATAACAATAATTGAATACCCAGACTTGCAAATGCAAATGCAAATGCAAATGCAAAAAAAAAAAAAAAGCAGGTTATAGCTCCAATCTCCAACATTCACATTGTTCTCCTTCCACAGAGACACTTTTAATGTTAATAATTAAATAATGTTTATAATGTTTTGTGCATTCACTCTACTAACATATTTTGGGTCATTATCATGTGTCAGGAATTTTATTGATACTAAACAGAACAGATAAGAGCATAAACTGGTGGAAGTTTCAACAAATGAGATTATTATTATTGCACAGTGTGATATGTCTATAGGGAGATATTAAGTATCCTCCCTATAACTAAGGAATGAAAATGGCAAGGGTCTTCACTTAGTTTTACCAGCTGGGAGAGAGGGCCAAGTTTCATGCCATCTGAGCTGTGGTTTAAAGAAAGAAAATAGGAGCTTTATGAGGAGTAAAGAAAGGGTAAATGAGGTAAGATGTGGCTCAGTATTCTGGAGTGTGAAGAGACTGATTAGAAATAAGGCTGGAGAATGTGGGGAATGCAGTTTAAGAAGCTTGGGATTTATTCTTGGGACATAGGGCAACCCTTAAAAATGGCTTAAATAACTTGGATAATGTATGATAAAATTTCCTTAAAATTAATATTTTCCTGTCGGAATGAAGAAAAGTAAAAAAGTCAGCTGATAACAGGCAAAGAGAATGCAGAAAAATAGATAAAATGTGCCATCATTTTTAAGATACCCAAATATAATCTCTCCTTTAATATTTTTTTTAATTTTTAATTTTATTTTTTTATTTTTAAATAAATCTTTATTGTTCAGATTATTACAGGTATTCCTCTTTTTTTTCTTCCCATAGCTCCCCCTCATCTGATTCCCCACCCCACCTCATGCCCTTACCTCCTGCCACTGTCTTCATCCATAGGTGTAATATTTTTGTCCAATCTCTTTCTGTAGCCCTCACACCCTCTTCCCCCTGAGAATTGTCAGTCCACTCCCTTTTTATGTCCCTTATTCTATTATATTCATCAGTTCATTCTATTCACCAGATTTTTTTATTCACTTGATTTTTAGATTCACTTGTCATTTTTTTGTTCATAATTTTTTAAAAAAATATATTTTATTGATTTTTTACAGAGAGGAAGGGAGAGAGATAGAGAACTAGAAACATCAATGAGAGAGAAACATTGACCAGCTGCCTCTTGCACATCCCCTACTAGGAATGTGCCCACAACCCAGGTACATGCCCTTGACCGGAATCGAACCTGGGACCTTTCAGTCCACAGACAGACGCTCTACCACTGAGCCAAACCGGTTTCGGTTTGTTGTTCATAATTTTTATCTTTACCTTTTTCTTCTTCTTTCTCTTTTTAAAGAATACCCTTTGCATTTAATATAATTCTGGTTTGTTGGTGAAGAACTCCTTTAGCTTTTTCTTTTCTGTGAAGCTCTTTATCTGACCTTTAATTCTGAATGATAGCTTTGCTGGATAGAGTTATCTGGGCTCTAGTCTTGCTATTCATCACTGTATATTTTTTTCCAGTCCCTTCTGGCCCGCATAGTTTCTGTTGAAAAATCAGCTGACAGTCGTATGGGTACTCCCTTGTAGGTAACTATTTTTCTCTTACTGCTTTCAAGATTTTCTCTTTGTCTTTTGCTCTTGGCATTTTAATTATAATGTGTCTTGGTGTGGTCCTCTTTGAATTCCTCTTACTTGGGCTTCCTGGACTTATAAGTCTATTTTCTTTCACCAGGTAGGGAAAGTTTTCTGTCATTATTTCTTCAAATAGGTTTTCAATATTTTGCTCTCTCTCTTCTGGCACCCCAATAACTCAGATGTTGGTACACTTAAAGTTGTCCCAGAGGCTCCTTACACTATATTCATATTTTTGGATTATTTTTTTGTTTTGTTTTTCTGGTTGAGTGTTTTTTGTTTCCTCGTATTTCAGATCTTTGGTTTGATTCTTGGGGTCCTTTGATATACAGTTGAATTTCTTTGTATTCGTTATTTCAGACAGTGTATGCTTAATTTCTAACTGGTCCTTTTCCTTTTTTTTTTTTTTTTTTTTTTTTTTGCATTCTCCTTAAGGTTCTTAAAGGTCTCATTAAGCTTCTCAGAGGTCTCATCAAGTTTCTCAGTTTTTAGAAGATTCTTGAGTAACCTTATAAATGTGGTTTTGAACTCTATGTCCAGTAGTTTGCTTTCCTTCATTTCTTTCATTCATGACATGTTTCTTTGTCTCTGCATTTTATGCTTCCCTGTGTTGATGGAGTGGAAGAACTACTGTGCTGGAGACATGCTTATGGGGCAGGGCTTGCTTCAGTGGGGTTTTGATGCTCACTGAGTCTGCCTCTTGAATGTGTCACTTATAGATGAGAGTAGCTGAAATCTGGTGTTGTCTCACTGACCACCAGATACACTAGCTCTGGATCTCCAATGGTGTGTAGGTCAATTATTGTCTGAGGCCACCCAGCAGGAGCTACAGTGAGAACTACAGTTTTCTCCTCTTTGCTTGGGGTTTGGAGGTTTTGGAGCTGTCTGACCAGAGCTGAAGTTTGTTAGGTTAAGCTGCGATAGGGCAGGCCATTTATATGCAAAAGCCACTTCATGGAGCTTGGGTGGGTTTGTAGATTGTGCGGAGTGGGATCTCTGGGAGTCACTAGGCTAGAGCATGGGAAACAGCAATGGCTGCCAGTCAGCCATCTCTGCATCTCTGCATTTTCAAGTCCCTATGTCTCATGCCCCAGCACAGTAAAAAATGATTGCTGCACACACCTCTGCAAGAAAGCCACTCTCACTTTCCAACCCAATGACAGACAGTCTAGTTTCTCCCCATAGGAGTTTGGGTCTCCAGTGTCTCCCCAGAAACTGAATTTCAGAATAATCAGGAGCTTGTCTCCCTTCAAGTTGACAAAAGTAGTGCACCCAGTCCCTCACCAGCAGCCCAATTTGTACTCCTCCATACCTCAGCTTTTCAGCGCTTGTGCATGTCTCAATGCTCTTTTCTCTTTCCTTCTAGTTATAGAACTTCCACTCAGCCAGCTTTCCCGTGGTTCTGGATGATAGATGTTTTGTCTTTTAGTTGTAGTTTTGAAATTGTTGTGCGAGGCAGCAATTTAGGTGTTTACCTATGCCACCATATTAGTTTTCTAATACTTGTTTTAGTAGCAAAAAAATTATTGAATGCCTGCTAAGTGCCAGATATTTCTCTAAGAATCATATGCCTGGTAACTGTTATATAAGGTAGAGTCTATTATTATGGAATTATTTTTAGCATTATGATTATTATTATTATTATTATTATTATTATTATTAAATGTGAGTCATGGTAACTAGCAGTTGTTAACTGCACAGATATGGAGGCCATGCAACTTGAGGTCAAAGCTTCACTGCACAACTTATTTTCTGTGTGACTTTGGAGAAATTATTTTATATACATAAATATACTCACACATATCTGACAGTGTTTTAATGGCAGCTTTGAACTTCTTCAACCTATCCCTTTTCCTTTGATAGATTTTAATAAAGTTGTGAAAAGAGGTAAATAAAAGCAAAAAAAAATGGATGTTCATATATGAGTGAAGTCAAACTCTACTGCTTCATCAAATAAATGAACAAATATCAAACAAAAGTAGATGAGCTGGATTGCCTTCAAGCAAGGACTCTGGAAGTTGTAGCAGGATAAAGCAGTAGAATGGAATAGGAGGGAGGGGATATGGGTAGACATATTCCCTGTGCCCTTTGTGGGATGGGAGACTTTATTTTGATTATAAAGCAACTAATTTCATAGACTCCATGTATCTTTTTGGACTCCTGTCTTTATTGTTTCTCAACTGTATGACTTTGTGCAAATGGACTAAACCTCTCTTTGCCTCAGTTTCCTACTTTAGACCTAAATAAATAATATTATTAAACTCAAAAGATTCTGTAAAGATTAAATTAGTTAATAAATATAAAATAATCAGTGGTGGCTCACAATGCCACCATAAAGCTTATCTATAATCATCATCACTTTATCATAACCATTACTATTATTAAAACATCCTTTTTCATTTCATGTAATTTGCATATTACTTAATAGTTGTATATTCTAATCTCAAGCTTATAAAATGTTAGGGCCACAGGCAAGTGCATACTACCATTGCTTGCTGAATTGTCCATATTGTCTGCCTTGCTAAAATCAAAGTATAGTTTGAAATCCAGTCAAGGAGAGCTTGCAAACTGTTTGGTTGGAGAGGGAACTAACCAAAAGAAATAACAATTTCAGTGGACATCCTTTCTCTATGGGAGATGGTGTTCATCTGTAGTAGACCCACTTGGGAAATGTAACATCAAAAATTGATATTTCAAGCACAATGCAAATGAAATACATGCAGAAATATATATATTTATTTATATATATTAAATATATATTAAATATATATTAAATTATATATATATATATATATATATATATATATATATATATATATATATGCCTAAGTAGCCTTAATTGGTTTGGTGCAGTGGATAGAGCATTGACCTGCAGACTGAAAGGTCCCAGGTTCAATTCTGGTCAAGGGCATGTACCTTGGTTGTGGACACATCCCCAGTAGGAGGTGTGTAGGAGGCAGTTGATCAATATTTCTCTCCTATTGATGTTTCCAACTTTCTATCCCTCTCCATTCTTCTCTGTAAAAAATCATTAAAATATATTTAATAAATAAATAAATAAATAAATAAATAAATAAATAAATAAATGCCTAAGTGACTAAATGACCCTTGGTGTCCTCTGAAGGTCAGAGTGCTCCCACAACCAACCTCCTGCACCTCCCTCCTCAGCCGGCCAACCTTCTGCAGCCTGATGGGCCTCGATTGCCACCAGGCCAAGGGATTCTATCATGCACGAATTCATGCACCGGGTCTCCAGTATTGAAGAAACAGTGCTAATGGAAGATATTCCTATGCTCCTGTTATCTATTATAGAATTTGAAATGAATGGTGATTTTTTTGTTTATTGGTTGGTTTATTTTTATTTATTTCTTTTCTATGGAAGGGTCTCTGAGTAATGTGATTGTGATATGACAAAAAGTTTAAGCATTTTTCAGGTGTTTGAGAAGTGTGCTTAGAAAGATAATTTGGGGCTGCACACAGAACAGTCTTGGGGGAAGATGAAAAAATGAAATGCCTTAGATGTTGATACACAGAACTGGATAATGCAAGGACAAGTCCTTTAAGTTGTAACATGGGGTGATAGCTGGGAAGGATTTTTCACCTGTGCTTGACTGGTTGATGAATTTAGAACAAGCTTTTTGCAGGGCAGAAATGTCTGTGGTACTGTTAAGTTTTCAGTACCCATCAGAGAAAGGATAAAATAACTTATATTTTCATGAAATTATTTTTCCAGTTTTGTGGTCTATCCTAGAAATATGTGATGCAAAATCAAAGATTAAACACATGTTTACATTGAGTATAGATTAGTGCTAAAGAAATGGTAGCCAACTCCAACATATGCACACACAAACCCTGATTTTATTCAAATTTAAGTGCAGGGGAAGCAAGTTGAGTAAAAAACAGCATAAAACAAAAAATGTGATTGTGACCTAGGGATGAGGTCTTTGACTCACATTCAGATCTTCTTATATAGAAGAGAGTTAGACATTAAGAGATGATTTGACACAATTGCAACTCTAGAAAAGTTGGGATCAGAAAATTAGGTTAGAATGGGGTGAAACTCTGTAGAACGTGGGGAGTTACCAATGGTACTGATTATCCTCTTCCCAAATAGAGACGAATGAGAAACTGTGCCAGAGTCCACCCAACCAAGAAATCCCTTTTTGTTATGGTAAAATGCTTGAACATCCACAGAGTGATGGTGATGGGAAATTGGGAAAAGCTCCAGATCAAAGCCAGTAAACTCCAGGAATTAAAAGTGAACACTGAACTTGAGCCCTAGCATAGACATTCTAAGCGCTTTTAAGTTGAGGGCTCAGTAAAAATGTATGAGCAATAATTATGGGAAATTAATGCAAAGTTGTACTGGAGAGCGAATAACAAGTAGTGAATAACTACTGCATTTCACCATTGGAATGATGCTTGATCTATGTCCCTATACAGTAACTTACAAAGTTACAGTTCTTTATATTGGCTATAAACAGATTCCAATAATCTGTGGAATAGTGTGCCGAATTTTTGCAGAAGACACTCTGGAGGCTACTCAGTTTTGCCACTTCTACAAAGATGTGTCCAGAATTGAAAGACATGGCTGAATAAGTGCTATATTTGAGGTCAACTAACATTTGTTTTTCATGCGGCAACCTATTATTGATATTTTGCTGAGGATGGGTAGTGTTTCTCCATACTTGCGGTAAGAGCCCTGTGAAAAACACCAGGAAGTGCTAGACACAGTTTTCTGAAACATTTTTGGCAAATTTGATCTTGAAAATTCCTGAGTCTCTGAGTGTTGTTTTTTTTAAAAAATGGGTTGTTATAAGATAGAAGTATTTTTTCTATCTTTGTAGAATAGACCTTATCTGCTTAAAATGGAAACAGTGCTTAATATAGTAACAATAACCCAGAATTTTTGAGAGTGCTGTAGAATGATTGCTTTCTCTAGATCAATTTTTCTAAGGAGTACATAATAAAGAACTTAATTAATACAATTAGCTGGTAGCCTGGCAGGTATTATGGGTCACTGAAAGTAGAAATACATAATAAATCTTGTAAAATTGAAATGTATGTGGATAAAAGACTATTGAAGAAACAGACTCTTGATAAGTCTAAGTGATCACTGCATCATCACAAGTCCACGGTGCTCTGGGATGGCTTTGCAGCACGATGGTTTCAGTTTCAGGTTTAAAGATAGCCATTGGAAAGAGGAGGCCTCTCTTCAGAACCCTATATGCATGTTAGGCTGACTGCGGAATGTGATCCTCAATATTAACATGTACAAAACTGAATTCTAGATATTACCTCCCAAAATCGCTCCTCTTAATATCTGTAAATGGAAACCCATTCCTATTTGCTCAGATCAAAACTTAGATTGATTCTTGACTCCTTAATTTTCTTTCTCATATCCCTCCCATTAGCAAAGCCTGCTGGATCATCTTACCACTTCTACAACTTCCCCCTGATCCACACCACGACCATCATATGATTGAGTTATTCCAGTATCTTGCTACATGGTCTCACTGAATTAATCCTTGCCCAAGTGCTATTCATTAGGATCTTTAGCTAATGTCACTTCTTCAGACTGGGTATATAAGGGATCTCCTTTTCTTCTCACGTAAATTGATATTTTGATCATGTGATCTTGGCCAGTGAAATGTGTAAGAATGTATTCTTTCTGGGTAGTAGCTTTAAGAAGCAGTAATGGGCCGGAACCGGTTTGGCTCAATGGATAGAGCGTTGGCTTGGGGACTGAAGGGTCCCGGGTTTGATTCCGGTCAAGGGCATGTACCTTGGTTGAGGGCACGTCCCCAGTAGGGGGTGTGCAAGAGGCAGCTGATCGATGATTCTCTCTCATCGATGTTTCTAACTCTGTATCTCTCTCCCTTCCTCTCCGTACAAAATCAATAAAATATATTTAAAAAAAAAAAAAAAAAAGAAGAAGCAGTAATGGTCAAAAAAAGACCCCAAATAGCTACAGCAATATTGATAAAGAAAAACAATTTTGGAGGAATCACAATACTAGATATCAAACTATATTAAAAAGCCATTGTTCTCAAAACTGCTGGAACTGGCACAAGAACGGACATATAGAGCAATGGAACAGAACAGAGAACCCAGAAATAGAACCAAACCATTATGCTCAATTAATATTTGACAAAGGATGCAAGAGCATATAATGAAGCCTTGACAGTCTCTTTATTAAATGATGTTGGGAAAACTGGACAGATACATGCAAAAAAATTAAACTAGATCACTAACTTACATCATACACAACAATAAACTCATAATAGAAAAAGACCTTAAACGTAAGATGGAAAAATATAAAATATTAGAAGAAGACATGGGCAGCAAAATAGCAGACATATCTAAGGAGAAAATAAACAAATGGGACTACATCAAAATTAAAAGCTTCTGCACAGCAAAAGAAACCATCCACAAAACAACAAGAAAGCCCTCTGCATGGGAGAACATATTTTCCATTGTTATCTCTGATAAGTTTTTAATCTCCAAAAATGTTATGGAACTCATAAAATTTAACAAAAAGGAAGATAAATAATCTAACAAAAAAATGGAAAAAGGACCTAAATAGACACTTTTTGAAAAAGGACATACAGAAGGCTGAGAGACATATGAAAACATGCTCAAAGTCACTAGTCAGATTTATATACCCCTAAGTTCATAACAGCACAATTTACTATAGCTAAGATTTGGAAACAGCCTAAGTGCCCATTAGCAGACAAGAGGATTAGAAAATTGATACATCTACATAATGGAATACTATGCTGCTGTAAAAAAGAAGAAATTTTTACTATTTGCAACAGCATCAATGGAACTGGAGAGCATTATGCTAAGCAAAATAAGCCAGCTGGAAAAATCTATTATCACATTATCTCATTCATTTGTGGAATATAATGAACAACATAAACTAATGAACAAAAATAGATAACAGTGACAGCAAAGTATCAAACAGACTATCAAACTTTAGGAAAGGCTGGTGGGGGGGACCATAAAAGATCAAACACATGACTTGTATGCAGGCATACAAGTCACAGACCCTAGAGGGGTGTGGACATGTGCTGGGAGGTTGAGGTGGATGGGGGTAGATCAATGTGGGAAAAGGAGACATATGTAATACTATATATAATACTTGAAATAATAAAAATTATTTTTTTTTTAAAAAAAAGAAGCAATACTGGAGCATCCATAAGCCACTAGAGATCCTATTATGAGCTCTACTCTCTAACAGTCTGGGTAGATATATAGGATAAAAGAAAAATCAATATTGTTATTTTAAGCCACTGAGACTTTCAACTTAGCAAAAAGCTTAATTCTGCTTATCTTAACTGATAAAAGTGTTCCAGGAGATTCCAGAGTAGAAGAACAAAAC
Organism: Pipistrellus hanaki; assembly: GCF_964339955.1. Taxonomy (NCBI): domain Eukaryota; kingdom Metazoa; phylum Chordata; class Mammalia; order Chiroptera; family Vespertilionidae; genus Pipistrellus; species Pipistrellus hanaki. The sequence goes on along the minus strand of NC_140503.1, from coordinate 114,313,864 downwards.
CCAAGACTATTTGGCATTGGTTATGGCAATGGGTGGTAGGTGTCAAGAAAATATTATTGGAAGCTGATGGATGATGATTTATGTTATCATAAATCTAACCTGTAGTAACATGACAATTGGGCTAATAGTCAGATGTCTCCTGAGGGGTCCTGGATTGGAGAGGGTGCAGGCTGGGCTGAGAGGACCCTTCCCTGAGCACAAATTTCATGCACAGGGCCTCTAGTCCAAATAAGAAAAGCCTAACATGCCTAGTGTCCAACGGCTCATTCAACCATTCAACCAGTCAATATGACACCCATGACCACCAGGGGGTAGAAGCTCTGTCCGGTAGTTAAGTTTGCTGCTGGAGTTCAGCTGATCAGGACTGGGCGAGATGGACTGGATACGCCCCGGAGCCCTCCCACGATCTTTCCCCGGTCCTGATCATGTGCCAGCCCTCTCATAATCCAGGAACCCTTGGCATGTCAGAGAGCCAGTTTCTGTCAAATCCCCGCAGGCCAGGCTGAGGTTCCCCACCAGTTCATGAATCCATGCACCAGGTCTCTAGTATTGTAATAACTATTATGTGGTGCAAGGTGTGTACTTAGAACATGGGGAGGAGCACATTGTAAAGTAGATGGTAGTCTAACCACTATTCTATACTATACATCTAAAACTAATACAAAATAGCATTGAAAGTGCTCTGTAATGCAAAAACAAACAAAAATGTAAAATAGTCCTCAAGGCCCAAAACCTTGTAGAGGTAAAGAATTAGCAAGTTGCTCAGATATCAATTTTCGTGCTCACTTCAACAGCACATATACTAAAATTGGAACAATACAGAGAAGATTAGCATGGCCCCTGTGCAAGGTAGACATGCAAATTCTTGAAGCGTTCCATATAAAAAAAAACAAACAAAAAAAAACCTTTCATCAATACATTTAATGAGTATATCTACATGTATGAGGTGCTTTTGCTAAGTGGATTGATAATAAGTCTTTCCAATAATATAAGTCTTATTTATTGTGCTAAATTGTACCATAATGGACAACAGTATGTTGTCTCTGTAATGAACTAAAACTGTAGTCATGCTTACCAAACTTGAGATGCAGATTCTCTATCTTGCAAAATCCTCATATCACCTGACTGCTTATCTGGTGAATGGATATGAAGGAATGACTGTGGATGATGAAATCATATTCTCCCCCCCAAAAAGATATTAGACCCACTCCTAAAATTGGGGCAGAGGGCTCATGGCAAGAGTACAAATGGAAGCTCAAGAAATGTCTTAATATAAAAAATTTTAAATCAATCAAACAGACTGTTAAAAAATGCTTTAGACACTTATTTTAACAAATATATTTTTTAAATGAGCTGAGAAGGTGAAATTAAATTTATAATTTAGAATTTAGACAGTAGTGGAAAGCAAACTTTGAGCCTTAAGATGATAGTGTAAACTTTAACTGAAGACAAATAAGTATTCTAAAGGAAATATAAAACATCTAATTAATTAGTTGGGTATTTCATGAAGTAATTTGGAACCTCATAAGTCTGAAGTTTAAAGCAATTTGTGCTGGTCCAGAAAAATTTCCAACCAAAGTGACTTTGAATCCCTGAGGAGGAAATGGAGGCTATCATTACAAAAGGTGTAGTTTTTTCTGGCCCATGATGGCAGCACAGTGTTAGCTGTACAAAAAATATTCAATGCAAAAATGCTGCAAACCATGCTGTTTTCTGTCTACGTCTGAGACATACTAGCCTGCAAACCTCTGGAATTAGTATGCATTAACTTGTGTTCATTAAAGACAGGTATTTTGATACTGGGAATTTACTGGTGTTAAAAAATCATTTCATTTTCTGTATGACTGAAATCCTCCTGAGTAGCATGGCTATATGAGAAAAGTGCTCCTTTTAAAGATATTATCTGACCCAGTAGGAGATGTTGATTATTGATTGCTACAGGAAATATGTAGAAATGTTTTAGACCATTCCAATTATATTCAAGGGATCATACAACACTATAATATTACAGAACTTTGTTAAACAAGCAAGTAATGCTCTTTTCAAAATAAAATAAACAGTAAAATTTCTCCTTGAGTTGTTTACTTCAGCAGTTCTCAAATTTTAAGTCTCAGGCCCCCACTATACTGTTGAAATGATTGAGGAGCCCAAAGAGATTTGTTTCTGTTGAGTTGTATAGATTGATATTTACCATATTAAAAATTTAAACTGATATTTAAAATTTTTAAACTATATGGTTATTTAAATACTATCAGTGCAATACATATTTTGCAGATATTTTTATAAAATATAATTATATTTTCAAAAAATAGAAACATGTTATTCTGCATTTTCTATTTTTTTATGTTTGGCTTAAGAAAAGGCAATGAGTTCTTAAATCTATGGCAGTATTTATTCTCTTGTATGCCACACGTCATGTAGCCTCTGTGAAATGAGAGTAAAATGAGAGAGTTTTTTATTTAAAAAAAAAACTAAAGGCCTGATTCACATATTTGTGCACCGGTGGGTACTTCAGCCCTCTTGCAATCCAAGACCCCACTAGTGCACAATTGGGGCCAGAGAGGGCTCCTAGGCATGTCTGGCCTATCTTGCTTCTTCTGGATCAAAGTCAATCAGGGTCTGCCAGCCAGGAAGGAGCCATGGGAGGTCTCTAGGGCAGTGTTTCCCAACCTTCTCTCATGATGAGAATCACCTGGTGGAGTTGTTAAACCACAGATTCCTGAATCCCAACTAAGAAGTGCTAAACTAGAATTTTTGGGAACATATAGGTAAAATTGCCTACCTAACTTAGTGCTCTGTATATAAAATCTGTCTTAGAGCACTAGTTAAGTATACAATTTTACCTATATGTTCCCAAAAATTCTAGTTTAGCACTTCTTAGTTGGGATTCAGGAATCTGTGTTTTAACAACTCCACCAGGTGATTCTCATCATGAGAGAAGGTTGGGAAACACTGCTCTAGGGCACATTCAGCCCATCTTGCCCAGTCCCTATGGGCTGGATCCCAGCAGCAAGCTAACCTACTACTGTTCAGAGCATCTGCCCCCTGGTGGTCAGTGTGTGTCATAGCTACCAGCCAAAAGGTCAACCAGTCGCTTAGGCTTTTAGATAGATAGACAGACAGACAGACAGACAGATAGTTTTGATGGTGTGGTCCCCTGAAAGGTTCTTGAAGAGCTTCAGGGGTGCTTAGATCAGCGTTTTTCAACCGCTGTTCCGCGGCACAGAGATGTTGCCTGGTGTGCCGTAGGTGCAGCAAGACAAGAATTTTATAATTTTTCACTATTTTGTTTACTTAATATTTCATAATAAAGTAATTATAAAATACTTTCTTTGTGTTTATTTGATTCCTATTCAAGAGAATTACTTTATATATAGTCAATGTAGGCACAGAGTTAATTTTTTTAACATTTTCTAATGGTGGTGTGCCTCGTGATTTTTTTCATGAAACAAGTGTGCCTTTGCCCAAAAAAGGTTGAAAAACACTGGCTTAGATCACATATAGAAAACCACTGTCCTAGTTTGTATGCATTTGATGCTCAAAGCTTCACTGCCAAAGAAGGTAAATAGCAGCCATGGTTAGCTAAGTGAAAGTTAATTAAAATTAAATTAAAGAAAAAATTCAGTTTTTTATTTTCATTAGTGCCTTGGCCAAAAGAAAAGAAAAAAAAAGGCAAACTACCACATCTTGACCAGGCAAAACAGAAAGGTGTGAAAGTTACGATAGGATCTTCATGAAGATCCCCTCCAGACCCCATGTGAAGTAGGCAGGGCCAGAAATATCCTGACAGATGAAGGAGTTTAACTTAGGCCTCCAACTACTCTAGTGGCCAGGATGGTCCTTCTAAAGCCTAAGCCAAGGTATTTCCTGGTGTGTATCTTTTGGCATGAAAATACATCGGAATAACCCTTTTTAACACTGTTCACCGGCTGTCAGGAATGCTTAAATGGATTCTATGAGACTTACTACTCAGAGATGAAAAGTGTGAAGTGCACAGTCTGGTTTAGGTAATACATTGGCAGAAGCTATTTTATTTCAAAGAAAAATCCATCAATTAACAATTGAACATGACAGCTAGAGTGACAGTGTTTCTCTGTGTTCAAAAGAGGTAGTTAAAGAAAAGGGAACACTGGATATCTGAAGAGGAAAACTCACCCCTGGGAAAGAGAAAAGAGCCCCCTGAGAATGTAAAAGGCTCACAAAATAGATCTGTCAGATCCTTTCACACTTTGATGAAAGACAGCGCTTGATATTAGGAAGATGCTGGGCCAAAATAATTCTTCACCTTAGATGAATTCTAAGCTGAACTAAAGACAGAGATTACCATGAAAGGAAAAATGAACCAAGATTTGGAAAAGTTCAGTGCAATGAAGAATAATTTTGCCTACTCCATAATTTGTTTAAGATAAGACTTACCTATCTCCAAATCACTGTTGAAACAACAACAAAATAGGCATTGGGACATTTTTATATTGTGCATCTCTTTAATCATGCCACTGACTGCAATACATCTTAGTGAGACCAGCATAAATGTTAATGTATCAATATTTGTTCTCCAGACTGGGAGAAAAAGAGAGAGGCAAGTGCTGATCCAAAGCTGCCACAGAGGAAATGGATCAGTCCCTGCTTCTCTCCTCAGACCTCTTTCTGGCCCTGATTCGCAGCCTCCTCAGCAGTCAGTGCTGGTGCACCACACCTGCAGCGGAAGCAGTCAGCACTGGGTTGCTGTAGCTGCAGGACTGACTTCTGGTTGGTCGAGCCTCAGTCCTTACTGATTGTTAAGACCCAGGGTTTTTATATATTAGGATGAGGTGTCCTAAAGAAAAAGGGGTCTCAGCCAAGCACCACTCTAAAGGGAAGAAATTGAATTATTCCCCACCTACAGCTTCTGGTGACTAAGTTAAAACCCCCTGTGACTCCTACTCTGTCTGGAGCCTGAAAACAGGATCCTGGAAAAACTGTCATAGGGTGAGAATTCTTACTGGAGTTATTTTTTGAGATCTCTATCTGTAGTCCATGCTTGAGAGAGAAAGGTAAAAATCCACGTTGGTCCAGCCTTTTCAAATTCAGATTGGCTGGCAAAAAAATATTTGTAAAAAATAGTTCTTGGAATTTTGACTCATGAATTTGATTTTAGGTACCCATTGATTGTCAACATTTTCTCTCCCAACGAAAACTATCCCCCTCTTGTTTGACTAATTTTGTGTCCTGAGAACTTGGTTTGACAACCACCAGGTCAGGGGCCTTCAAAATATGGCCAGACAGAAAAGTGGGATGCACTGCATTTGTGGCTAGGGTTCTATTGACTCTTGCTTGCTCTCAAGGGAATTGTCTGTGTTTTGTTTTGTTTTTTCTTTTAATTATCCTTGAAATTGTCTGTGGGTCTTGGAAGGCTAGTATCATTTATATCTTCTCTGTAGATGCATCTTCTGCCCAAGAGACTATTTAATACTGCCAGGGATATTTATCCCAGCTGAAATCTGACAAGATATTTGTAAGAATATATATTTTAATTAGTTTTATTGTCATAAATTGGTCAATTAGAAACTAATATTAGAGCCTGATAGGAACTTTTTAAGGCCTTCTACCCTAAGTTCAAACAAATAATTATATCTAGAAAGAAACAAGAACATTCTGAAGCCACTGTGAATGGACTTGCTAAAATATTCCAGAGACATACAGCACTGAATCTAAAACATAGGAATCTTTCTATTTCTGACTTAGTTGAAGATCTCTCTGATGTAAAAAAGCAATTTACAAATTATGTAGTTGGATGGGTTCTGAGCTTCTTGATATCATTCAGGTTGCAACATAATTTTTTGAGGAATTAGAAACAATTACTTGTCTTACCTATTATAAACCTTTCAAGCTATAAGATCTCTGTTTGCATCTATCTGTATGTCTATGTATGTATCTAGAGTTGCATATTTTTTATCTCTAGATGATATTGCCAAAATTAATGTGTAACAACTTCCATTTAATTAGCTTAAATTATGTATACACTCAGAAATAAAGAAACTACCTAAATGTTTTCCAAGTTCATGTGATCTACGATAATCTTCAGTAACTAAAAGTTAAAAATGTTCTTGATAGTCTTACAATATTCAAATAAACTTTAATTACCAAATATAGTTTAAACAGAATATATAGTATTTGGAGAAAATATGTGAGCATATTTTCTTTTCAAAGGTTCAGTGTTGCCTTGTTTAATGAATCTTTTCTATATCCCAAATTTAATAATTCAATTAAGATGAACACCGTTTTCATATTCTTATAAATCTATCTCAATTTTGACCTTCCAAAGCTTTATTACTTAAATTTATGCAACATGACTATAAACCAAAATATAAATTAATATTTGATTTAAAAGTACATCAGTTTATTCCAAATCAAATATTGGTCACGAGTGTAAGTATAAATTACTGAATTAGTAATTACTTCATAATAGTTGAAAACATGTTTTTGTTTTGTTTGTTTTTTTGTGTGTGTGTAGATTTTATCTTACCACCTGATTTGTATGTTCCTAAAAACTGAGAAGATTTTGAAATTTTACTTGCTACTCAGAGTTAATTTAAATGCTTGGAAATGGCAGAGCAGTTCAAATTTATATTATATGTAATTATTTTAAATATTTCCCCCAAATATGTTTTAGTAAATGCCAGAAACAATTTCAACAAAAATAAAAGCAAAATATATAAAGCAGATTTAGTGTTTTACCATATAAAGTTAATAACTGAATAAAAATATTCTATTAGTTGATGGCTGAAAATGCTAAATTAAACCTGTAAATTTTGCTATGAAGTTCTCTTAGAATATTCATTTGTTTAAAGAAACATTCCTTTTTATTCAAATTATGCAGATGTTTGTTTAATCCATTCACTTTAGTTAGCATGTTTAGACATGGCTTTAATCCCCAATGTTTGATGGTGAAAACATAATTTAGTCCCACTGAAGCTAATGCAATGAGAGTGCTATGCTCTATTATTCTCCCAAAGGTCCACTTATGTGCATTGTGCTCCAGTCCAAAAAATAAATCTTGCAGTTCAAATTGCCATATGTTCTGAATTTTAGCACAGGTGAGCACAGTAAGACCAGCTGCTGTTGCTCTAAATAACAATATCATGTAAACAAGAGAAAGTATCTTTTGAAAATGAATACATATTACTTTTATAGATTAGAAAAAGGGAGACATTTAAAAAAAAATGACTACAGGAAAAAATCCATTGTTTTTTTAACTTTGCTTTTTTTATTCTTGGCACTATTACATATGTTCCCATCCCCCTTTGCCCACCTCCATCTAGCCTCTACTCTCCTCTTTCCCTCTGAACATCACACATTGTGGTCTGTGTAGATTGATTATGCATATACGTTCTTTGGCTAATCCCTTCACCTTCTCTCATCCAGTCCTCACCACACCCCTCCCCTCCGACATCTGTCAGTCTATTCCATGTATCCATGCCTCTAGTTCTATTTGGTTTATCAGTTCATTTTGTTCATTAGATTCCATATACAAGTGAGATCATATGATATTTGTATTTCTCTGGCTGGCTTAAATCCTAATCTTTTTTAAATATATAATTTTCTACATTTATAAAAGGGGTTGCTTTCTGACTTCTGTTGGTTGGTTTGGCTTTCATAAATTAAGTATTTTATTTCTAATTATGTATTTTATTTCTAATGAAATAACATGTATTTCATTATATATGAAATTTAAAAATAATAGTAACACTGCTGACACCGAAGTTATAAGAATTTATGTGGAATAGAAAAGAAATAGATTCTAATACATATAGAAATTTAGTGTATGATAAAATTAGTTACCGAATTCATTGGGCTCTGTAGGAAATGGTATTGGGTATATGGGTAACTGTTTGAAAAAAAAAATATATATATATATATGTTTAGTTCCATGCTTCACACCATGCACAAGAATAAAATAAATCACTACAAAAAAGCATGGGTGAATGCTTTTTAAAAATTTTTATATGTTTTTATTGATTTCAGAGAGAGGAAGGGATAGGAAGATAGAAATGGGAACATCAGTGGTGAGAGAGAACCATTGATTGGTTGCACTCCCCTTACTTTGGATGAAGCCCACAGCCCAGGCACGTGCCCTGACCGGGAACCAAACCATGACCTCCTGGTTCATGAGCCAATGCTAAACCACTGAATCACACCAGCTGGACAGGTGAATGCTTTTTTATGTGTAACTCAAATCCAAAGATTTTAAGGATAATTGATCACACAAAAAATACATGGCAAAACAATAACAAAACAATTCTAAACAAGGGCAAAAGACACCTAATAAATTGAGAGAAAACATTAGCAATATATGGTACAGAAAAGGCACTGACATCGTTAGCATGTGAAAAACTCTTAAATACTAAAGGACAAAGGATAAAAAAAAAAAAACAGAGTAAAACTTATGAAAATACAATATAATGAAAGATATAACAGAGATCAATATCATAAAAAATCCAAAGTCATAATTACCAAAAATGCATATCAAACAATATTGATGTACCCATTCTCACCTATAAAATAGTGGAAATTTTAAAAATTGTGAAAATACATTTTGTTGGGGAAAATTGCTTGTCAGAATCCTATCTAATAAAATAGTAATATGCAAATTGACCATCACTCCAACACACAAGATGGCTGCTCCCATAGTCAAAGATGGCTGCCCACATGTGGACACAAGATAGCTGCCACAAGATGGCCAGCAGGGGAGGTCAGTTGGGAGGGGCCAGGCCTGTAGGGAAGAGGAGGTGGAGGGACTCAGGCCTGCAGGGGAGAGCAGTTGGGGGGGACTAGGCCTGCAGGGGAGGGCAGTTGGGGGGGATCAGGTCTGCAGAACAGGGCAGTTAAAGGTGACCAGGCCTGAAGGGGAGGGAAGTTTGGGGGGCATCAGACCATCAGGGGAAAGCAGTTAGTGGCGATGAGATTGGCAGGGGAAGGCAGTTGGGGGGGACCAGGCTTATAGGGGAGGGCAGTTGGGGTTATCAGGCTGGCAGGGGAGGGCAGTTAGGGTTGACCAGGCCTGCAGGGGAGGGCAATTAGGGGCAATTGGGCTGGCAAAGGAGCAGTTAGGCATCAATTAGCCTGGCAGGCGAGCAGTTGGGAGCCAGCAGTCCTGAATTGTGAGAGGTATGTCCGACTGACAGGTAGGATCAGGCCCAAATGGGTATTCAGATATTCCTCAAGGGGTCCTAGATTAGAGAGGGTGCAGACTGGGCTGAGGGACACCCTCCCCCCACCCCCACCCCATGCATGAATTTCACGCACTGGACTTCTAGTACAAAATAATATAATTTGGCAATAGCTGAGAAACCTAGTCATTTACCTCTAACAGAGAAATTCCATTTCTAGGAATCTACCCTAATAATATCTTCCCTGGGTCCATCACATCCACAAAGACCCTAGGCTCACCAACCTGAAGTCAGTCCTATAGTCAGCACTGGTTTGCCATGACAACCCAACAGTCAGTCCTGCAGTCAGCACTGGGTTGCCATGACAACCCAACACTGACTGCTATGGCTGCAGGCAAGGTGACCCAGCGGTGACTGCTGAGGGGACTGTGAATCAGGGCCAGAGAGAGGCCTGAAGAGAGAAGCAGGGGCTGATTCATTGCCTCTGTGGCAGCTTTTGATCAGCACTGCCTCTCTTTCTCTCCCAGTCTGGCCAGCAGTTGGGTCTCCATTTCACCATAGGCCTCCACCAAGGCAAGTTTGATTTTTCAATTTCTATTTAACCTTTTCATTGAAGGCCTAACCAATTTACTAAGGCAACTGAATAAATAAAATAGAATAAAAGTTTACATATTTAAAACAAAGTAAAACTCTGAAGATATAATCTTGAGCACAGAAAATTCTAGTGAATCCACAAAAAAATGCTTTGTCCTAGCTAGTGTGATTAATGGTTAGATAGTTAACCTATGCACCAAAGGAACATGGGTTCAATTCCTCAAGAACTCATAACTGAGTTGCCAGTGGTATCTTCTTTTTTAAAGTATATGTGGTATCATCAGCCCCTGTCTGGGTGCATGTGAGAGGAAACCAATGGTTGCCTCTCTCTATCTCTTCCCTTCCCTCCTCCTCCCTCCATTTTACTCTCTAAAAATCAATGGGAAAAAATATCCTCTGATGAGCATTAACAAAAAGAAACTATTTAGAACTAGTAAGTGAATTTAACAAGGTTGCATGATAAATATCAATGCACAAAGATCAATTGAATTTTTATATATTACTGTAATCTAACCTCTGTATTTCTACTTATTCATGCTATTGTACTAACAGTGAGTAATTAATTGAATGATGAAACTTAAAACTATTATTTACAATACAATGAAATACTTAGGAAATACTTTAGCACAATATATACAAGATTTTTTTTATGTAAAACATTGTTAGAGGAAATAAAGAATATACTAATGTATTGAGAGAGATACAATGATTATGGAATGGATAACTAAATGTTGCTAAGACTTCAGTTCTCCTTAAATTGAACCATAGATCAAATTACTTTTAATGGAAATAAACAGACTGTTTCTAAAAATTAGGCATCAATTTAAATGACAGAATAGCCAAAACAATTTTGGAATTCAATATTTCTTATAAAACTACAATAATCAATTCATTTGGGCAGTGTTATAAATATAAAACAATGTAGCAGAAAAAAATGTTTAAAGTAGGTTCCCATATATATTTTTAATTGATTTTTCACAAAATTGTCAAAGAAATTAAATATCAAAAAAGCAGTGTTTTAAAAAATGAAATATCTGGATACCAATATAGGAAGAATAAGCCTCAACTCATATTTTAGGGCATACATAAAAAATTAAAATAAGGTCAACTATATACATAAACATAAAGCCAACACTATAAATCCATAAGAGGAGATATATGTGACTTTATAATAAGCACGTATTTCATAAGAAGGACCCCAAAAACAATAATTATTTTTAAAAGTTATATTAAACTTGATCAATATAAAAAGTATTTTGTTTTTAAGATACCTCTGGTATAAAAAAAATACACCTATATTTCATATTTGACATTTTCATACACTATATTATATATTTAACATTAATTTTATATTTATTATATAAAGTATTTCAATTCAAGTATAATAATACCTTTACAATTCAGTAAGAAAACATAACTCAATTATAAATGGTTAAATGTTTATACATATACTTTAAAAAAGAAGATACAAAACACATCAAAGTTGATTAGCTTCAATAGTCTAGAAAAATTAAAATTAAAACTCAAATTAGATACTTCTAAATATGTACTAGATTTCCTAAAATTAAAAGGGATTGATGATAACAAGCATTGTTGAAGCAACTGGGATTCCTATTTTTTGTAAGACATTTTTGAAAGCTACTTATATAATTTAGCATGAACTTACCATGAGCCAACAATTCCACTCCTCAGAATAATTAATATCTAAGACTAATATCTAGTCCAGAAAATGTCTTGCAAAATAATTTTTGGCAGCTCTATTAATTTAATTACAAGACCTCAAAACTGGGGAGAACTCCAATATCGATCAATAGGTAATTGAATAAATAAACTATGGTATATTCAACAAAATGCATGCTTAATTTTTTAAAAATTTACCTACTTAAATATGATATTGTAGTACGGTATTTAAAATATTCTAAATAAAAAAATTTAGACATAAAGGGTGTATATTGTATGCTCAATTTATGTGGAATTATAGAAGGCAAACTAACTTTAGAGACAAAAAAAAAGATCAGTAGTGTCCTGTGGTCAGAAACAGGAAGCAGGCCATCTGAAAGGGGGCATGGGGAAACATCTTGAATAAATGGGAATATAAGCTTTGGGGTGGGAGTTTTAAATACGCATTTTATATTCATCAAACTGTGACACTTTGGAGACTTAAATAAATTAACTGACAATGCAAAAATATTACCAACTAATTTCACTATTCATTTGTCATACTGTTACTCTTTTTTGTATATTTTAAAGAATTTTTTATTTATATGAACATTTATTGAAGTACATACAGGCTCCATGTATTTTCTCTTTATCTTTAGATTTCTGAAATTACGCCTGGATATAGCAAAATTAGTATTTATTATTATTTCTATTTGATATTTAAGGGATCCTTTTGGTCTTTTTGTAACACTGATATGAGAGAAACACATGGATTGGTTGCCTCCTCCATGACCCCCACCACGGCCTGGGCTGGGGAGCAACCTGCAACCAAGGCATGTGCCCTTGTCCAGAATCAGACCCAGGAGCCTTTGGTCCACAGGCCAGTGCTCTATCCACTGAACTAATCCAGCCAAGGCTTCTGAGAAGATTTTTCCATTTATGGGTATGCTGGCTACTTGAATGTCTCAGAGAACATTAATTAGTAATTATAATATTTTAGCATTTTCTCCTGTTTTCTGGTTTATTCTTTTGCCTTGAGAATAAAAACTATGTATTGAGTTTGTGGCCTTTCTCTCTAGTTGTTTGCTTTTGGAGAACACAGTACTTTCTTAGCTCATCTGGGAATGTCTGGAAGCACAGATTTAATTACAGGGACCTTGGCTTTATGGGTCAGCAGGGAAAGTAAGACCCCAAACCTGCAGACTGGTGGGTTTTTCTTAGAGAACTCAGGTTCCTATTGTCTGGAAGAAGAGTCTCCTCATTCCTTGCTAGAGGCATTGCTATATATATATATTTTATTTTTATTTTTATTTTTTTTACAGAAAGGAAGGGAGAGGGATAGAGAGTTAGAAACATTGACAAGAGAGAAACATCTATCAGCTGCCTCCTGCACACCCCTCACTAGGGATAAGCCCGCAACCAAGGTACATGCCCTTGACCAGAATCGAACCTGTGACCCTTTAGTCCGTAGGCTGATGCTCTATCCACTGAGCCAAACCGGCTAGGGTTATAGGCATTGTTTTGCTCACAATGCTGGGATTATTTTATTTTATTTTATTTTATTTTATTTTATTATTTTATTTTTTTACATTTTGGAAGGAGCATTCACATGTTCAACAAGTCATCTTGAATCAGAATTGCTATTTAGTAACTATACTTTCCTTAACAATATAAGTTTAATGTTTTACCTCAATTAATGTTCTTCTCAGTATTATTTTATCACAGTATCACATTTTATCAATGTACCTGCCTGCCATAATGCCTTCACTAATACATTTTTATATTTCCTTACTAAACCAAATTCCCAATGCTGAATGCAATTTATGCATTTTAGCATTAAAACCTGCAACTCTAAGAAATTCTGAGAAAGCATTTTTAATAGCACATATATATTTACCTCATGTTCTCTTCATTCACAGTTCAGAAATTTAGAGAAATTGGTTGCCCATTGTATACACAATTCCCATTCCATTGACAGATACTTGATACCGTATATATTATACTTGAGACAGCATTAGTCTAAGTTATAATCAAATTATTAAAACAAACATGACCAATAAAAAAATTCAAATTCTATCATTTGATGTATCAACTTTGAAGTTTTACTTCACATAATTTTTACCACAATTGTTTTTCTCTGAACTGACTTCTCAGTATATTAAAGTAATGCTTGGGAAAACACTTAAAGGAGAGAAATTCTTTTAAAAAGTCAATGCTAAGAGTAAGATGAACAAAAACTACAAGTGGAGAGTAAATTAAGTTTTCTTGATTTATGAACTAGAGTTGAAACCTTGACACCATTCCATATAAAAATCCCCTAAAGCTTATCACATATGACCTTTATAATAAATTTTGATTATTTTTTTCTGGTTTTCCATGAATCATAATAAAGTCTGGGACCCTTATTCTTGCTAGTCAGCCTTAAAATTTGCTTTATTTGCAGGTAATCTTGCTATAATCCAAGTAGAATAGTACATCAATTAGTTTTAAAAAATCAATATAGTGATGCGCCAATATCAAATCTCTAAAGCACAAGATCTTGGATTCAGAAATAATAACATTTTAAAGGTAAGTGCAATGTTACTGGAAAAAAATTAGAAATAGCTTCTCATAAAAATGCCTCTGGCATGTTATATTAGAATTTAAACAATTCATGTAACCAAGAACTAACTAATGTCCAAATTAATAAACATTAGCATAATCTAAAGAACTTCAGACCTCATCCAAAGCTGAAGCTGTGAAGGTTAGTTGTTTGTGGTTATTTTTAGGTCCTGTAGATTTTTCTCATTACTCTACTCCTGTGATTTTATCTAGTCTCATGACTCTAACTGTCACCTCTTCATAGATGACTTGCATCTTAGAGCCCCTAGGTAGGAGCTTTGGAACTATACTTCCAATTACCCAATTGGATAGCAACAAATTCTGTTCAAATAGTTACTTCAGACTGGACAAACTTATTCTTTCCCAAGTGATTCTACATCAGTCAACTGTGCTACCATTCTTATACTCATCCAGATTAGAAAATACAATTTAAGTTATCTTTAAGTTTTTCAATTTCTTTACATTGTCCCTCAAAAATTTAATTATTTTAATTTTTGCTCTATAGGTAATTTAATTATTTAATGTTCGTTTCTTTGAATAATACATTTGAACTTATTTCTATATATTTTATCGTTATTTTTTTAAATCCTCTTCTGTACTTGTCTTTATATAACTCTATTCTATATTCCCATGTAAAATTCCATTTTGATTCACATACAAAATATAATGTGTCATGAATTATTATGTATTTTCACATTTATAGATATATATATATCTAACATTGAAAGTAATTTCTCCTATTACCTTCTATCTCTGATTTTGGTAGTGGTGATTAATTGAACAGAAATACTTAATGATGGTTTAAACTTGTCTACTTACTTTATAATTATTAGTGTATTTTGCATTAGTTTAAACATTCTGATTCAGACTCTAGATATTTTTGCATTCATTTTTCAATAAAAACTTTAATTTTATCTTTCACATTAAGTCATTAATCAATCTATATAGTTCAATCTTATCAGTAGTATTAGATAGGTATTTACCTTGACATCCATGAAATGAGTCATTTTCAAAATCTAAGTTTTGAGCAGTCTATCCATTCACTATTTAATTGTTGAATCATTTAATCATATATTAAGGACCATTCTTTCATGTATATATTTGTTCTTCTATTTTTATTTTATTTTAAAAAATATATATTTTATTGATTTTTTACAGACAGGAAGGGAAAGAGATAGAGAGTTAGAAACATCGATGAGAGAGAGTCATCTATCAGCTGCCTCTTGCACACCCCCTACTGGGGATGTGCCTGCAACTAAGGTACATGCCCTTGACCGGAATCGAACCCTGGACCTTTCAGTCCGCAGACCAATGCTCTATCCACTGAGCCAAACAGGTTTCGGCTATATTTGTTCTTTTAGATAATTTTATATTTGTACAACAGTACCATATAATTTGTTATTATTAATATGCTATAATGTTTGGAAGAGAAATTTATCCTGCTACTCTTTTTTTTTCACTTTTTTTATTTTATTTTTATTTTTTTTAGCTATTTGTGGATCTTAATTTTTTGAATAAACTTTATGTTAACTTTAGTTAAATACTTAAAAATATAAAATATCAATCTGCAATATTGAATGGGATTGCCCTAAACAAAGTATAATTTGGGAAACAACTATGTTTTGATATGTTTGCCTCTTTGACATTAGAACCTCTTTGTATTATTTTTTCCTAATATTTCACATCCTTTAAGAGTTTTTTAAGATCTTTTAACATTTCTATAGCTAATATGTTACATACTATTTTCTACTTTCTTACACTTGGTAAAATTACTATAAGATTTTATGAATTGATTTTATTTATAAAACCCTGCAACAGTTTTTTAACAATAACAAAAATAAATTGTTCAATATTGATTTCTATAAAGATTCTCACACATTTATATATCAAAGATTATAGGTCTATAATATTCTTTGTATTGTACTTGTATGATATTAGAATTAAGATTATACTAGTCTTATCATAAAATGAGCTTGGTTTATATAATTTTCTTCTCTTTTCTCTTTAAAATAATTTTAATTTTTTACTATAGTCCTACAGAAAAAGACAATATCATTATCAATTTGTATTTGAGGTTCAGGAATATTATAATTTTCACAAAGAAATACAGCAGAGCCAAATTTTCAACCAAGATCTGTATGATAGCTATGAATTTCCTTATAATTTCCAATAACTAGTAGATATCCAATAAACATTTTAATAATATATTTAAAATTGGCTCTGGTCAGGAGTCAGGCTGCCATGCCTGCATCTTGACTGTGCCACCTGTTGGCTGAGTTACCTTAATTACTATATTAGATTGAATCATAAGAAATTGGTAATATTTGGTTTTTTAAATTTACAAAATGACAATAACATATGGTTCATTTAATCAGTTGTTTTCCTCATTTTTTTTCATATGTGCTAGTATATTAATAGTTTGTTGTCCTAATTTATCAAGAATTAAAGAGCAATGCAGGTTGGTTCTTAGAACAGTGCTTAGAGTAAAGACCTAAGGCGGGATAGTTTATTATAACCATCATTCTTCATTTTTTAAGTATATATATATATATATTTTCAAAGTATCACCTTTGTGTTAAAATTTTATGTCATATTTTAACCAAAAAAATGCAAGTTCAGCTGCCTGCTACCACAAGAGCCAAGCTTGGAAGTCAGGGGTTGGCACAAAAGGAAAGAGCTTTATTCGGGTGTGCTATGACCTGGGCGCAAGGTAGACTCCTGTTTCAAAGACCATCTCCCCTTCCAGCTCTAGACAGAGGGCTTCTTTTCTATACAGTTGTTTTTACTAGCTTTTGGCATGCTCAGGCCCAGTCCATTCATCTTTCTAGCTTTTAGGGTTGCTTGGGTGTATCCAGGTACCATCTTGGACAATGAGGGAGACTCCCCACTGCTCTGTCTATGGTAAAAATCCCACCCCACCCCACTTCAAAACTCTGCCCCTTTATAATCTCACAGGGAAAATGATGGAAAGTTTCATCTTTTGTAGTTTCTCTCTGCTGTCAAGGGGTATAGTTGTACTACTCCCTGGAGGGAAGCTTTAAGGCAAGGGAGAAAGATGGCTGTATTTGGAAAGTGACATAGGTGGTGTCTAGAGGATGGCACTGCTGGAAAAGTGGAGCCAGTAAACTGCTTTATATTCCAAAAGGCGGCGTTGCAGATGGGCTCCCAGGGTAAGGCCTGTTGTATAGAGAAGCAATCAAGTGTAGTGAAGGGCATGCCTAGTAGTGCAGGGGGATTTGTAATGAAATCAGAAGCTGGAGAGACTAAAATATCCCCATGATCTAATCCTGAGTGGGGCTTTGGGTGGCACGCCCAACAGTGGAATAGGTTTGACTAATGCTGAGGAAGCCAGTCCGGGAAATGCAGACAAAGGCAATATCAGTCTAAGCGCTGGCATAAAGTATTACTAAGCTTTGGGAGGCACGGTCCTCTTCTAAAAGAGAAATTTTAAATCTCTTTCAGGACTGCAAGTCCAACTTTTCCTTGCAGTATCAACACAGCTTCAAGATCCAAGGTCTCCTCAGGCAGTGCCGCTTAATCCATGTGCAATGGGCTCAGGCTTGATTTCCATGAGCTTTAGGGAAGAGTGTGTTGTCAGTAGGACATTACAGGGACCAGTCCTTTGCCTAGTTACAATTATTCAGCACCTTGAGTCTTATAGGTTTTTAGTAAGAATCGTCTCCTGGCTGGGACAGGTATAAGGGCTTGTCAGATGGGTAGGTAGATCTGCAGCGAGTAAACTTTTACAAAATTGTTAGTGTTTGCCTCACATGTTGTACATATTGTTTGATTTTTTTTTCTGCTGTTTTAAATCTAAAGGGGGTGTTCCAAAAACAGACACTTGGAAGGGTCTCCCATAAACTTTTTTTAAAAAGTCTTAATTTAAGTCTGCTTCAGGGCACTACCCAAATCTGGAGCTGTAGGGAACAGTTATAGGGTAAACCTCGGATTGACCTTCTGGCAAAGCTGCAAACAAGTCCCAGTTTAGAGAGCGTAGCCCTCTTAGCATAATTAAGCCTGACCTTATGATACTCCCTAGATCAGAGGTCCTCAAACTTTTTAAAGTGGGGGCCAGATCACAGTCCCTGAGAGTGCTGGAGGGCCGGACTATATGAACTACTAATTCCTACTGTAACACCTCGGCTGCGCTCACTGCCCAAAAAACCTGGCGGGCCGGATCAGACTCCTCTCGGGCCATAGTTTGAAGACCCCTGCCCTAGATCCTAACTGGGTAGCTAATGGGCTGTGGGAGTGCTGCCAAAACAAGTGAAACTCACAAGAACATGGTAACTATGGTGACCACTACCTTGTTTACCTCTGACTTTAAAATAAAGTCTCAGCTTGCAGTCTGGATCTGTTCTGTGATCTCAGCCAGGCTCAGAAGATCCACTTAGACCCAGTTTATTCTCTTTGTCTGTCTTTTTCTTATCCTTCCGGGGCCCGCCCTCAGGCTCACTGAACCCTGGGCTCTGCTGGCACTGCACAAGTGATTCCCAACGTGGGGCTGAGCTCTGCCCAAGTGGCACTCAATGCGGGCCTGAGTGTGAGGGAACTGCAGTTGTCAGGTGAAAGGACGCGCCAGTGAAACAAGTACAGAAAGCAAAAAAGGAAGGTAAGGAGCACAGTTTAGTAATAACTAGGTGTAAAACATGGGAAATTCTGGATCGCAGGGAAAGAATGTAAGCAAGGGGCTATTCTGTGATCGTGAACAGCTTTTCGATTTTTTTTTTTTTTTAATTTTGTGAGTAAAACCTGCCCATGGTTTTCTGAGGAAGGAGGGGTAAATATAGATGCATGGGAGAAGGTAAGAGAACAACTTTGCGAACATTATTTAGCTGAAGGTCCAGAGGAAATGCCTACCTTTATTTTCAGTCTGTGGTCTGATTCAGGACTGCCTAGAGCCCACTCCAGAAAGGGAGTGGGTGAATGTGGTAGAGGAATCAAGATAGATGGGGAAGGCTGCCAGAGACTCCTGACTCCACCATCGGTGTGTCTGCTGCCTCCTCCAGCCCCTGGGTCCACAGCTCCTGTGGGAGAGAGCCCTCTGGACAATGCGCTTTCTCCCAAACATGAGTGAGGATCGGAGGGAAGAAGGGAATAGCCCAGGTGTGTTTGGGATGATGGGGGTGGAGATATGCTACAGTATTGGCTCAGGGCATGGCCTACAGTCCTACCTTATGTCAGGATTTTGTGGCTGCAGCCATACATCCTATAAGGAAAAAATATCCTGAGGCTTATATTATTCATTATATGGATGACATTCTCTTAGCTCATGAAAATGAAACACATCTAAATAATATCTATATAGATTTATGGGATTCCTTGAATTGTGCTGGATTATGCATAGCACCTGCAAAGTTCAAAGGATATTTCCTTTTTCTTATCTTGGCAGCATTATTGAGGGAAAAACAATAAAACCTCAGGAAATTCAAATTTTGACTGACACTTTACTTGCATTAAGTGGCTTCCAAAACTTATTAGGAGATATTAACTGGGTTTGACCTGCTTTAAAATTAACCACTGCTGAGTTAAGCCCTTCATTTCATATACTAAGGGGAAATTCATCTCTTTCATCCTCATGCAGCTTGACAGAGGAAGCTAAGACAGCCTTACATTAAGTTGAGGATGCCTAAGTTAAGCACAACTTACTAGAATTAATTACTCCCTTCCCTTACAGGTTTCAATTTTTCCTATGACACATACACCCACTGGGGTTATTTGGCAAGCTCCTGGAGTTGTTGAATGGCTATATTATTTGGCTCATTCTCCAACTAAGGTATTAACTCCTTTCCATGATTCGGTTTCCCAGCTAATAGCTCCAGCCCGCCTTCAAACAAGCCAATTAGTAGGCCGAGACCCTGACCTTATTGTGGTGCCATTTACGCTATACAGCAAGACTGGTCTGGCAACGATCAACAAATTGGCAAGTTGCATTGCTGATTTCTCTGGACAGGTTGGTAACCATTATCCAGCAAATAAAGTCTTACATTTTCTCTCAGTAACTACCTTTACCTTGTCAAAGATAGTGAAGTCACAACCTATACCTCAGGCACTAACCATTTTTACAGATGGATAGAGTTCTGGAAAAGCTGGATACTGCAACAGAGGTGCAAAGGGCCTTCAAAACCCTTATATTTCAGCCCAATGGGTAGAAATACAAGCTCTTATCTATGCTTTGACAGATTTTGCTACAGAGCCCATTAACCTATGTAGTGATAGTGCCTATGTGGTAAGTATGGCCAAAATTATTGAAACAGCTACTATAGGGCACACTAATTCAGGGGAACGCTTTCATTTATTTTTCAACCTTCAAAAAGTCATTAGAGAACAACAATTTCCCTGCTTTATTGGCCATAACCCATCTCATTCAGATCTCCCTGGCACCTTAGCTATAGGCAATGATGCTCTTTTTTTAATTTAATAAATATTTATTGTTCAGTTTATTAAAATTGTTCCTCTTTTTTCCTTCCATAGCTCCCCTCCACCAGGTTCCTACCCTACCTCTGCCCTTACCCCCCCACTGTTCTCATCCATAGGTATACGATTTTTGTTCAGTCTTCTCCCCACACACCCCACTCCCCTTTTCCCCTGAGAATTGTCAGTCCATTCCCTTTCTATGTCCCTGATTCTATTATATTCACCAGTTAATACTGTTCATCAGATTTTTTATTCCCTTGGTTTTTAGATTCACTTGTTGATAGTTATGAATTTGTTGTTCATAATTTTTATCTTTATCTTCTTCCTCTTCTTAAAGAATACCTTTCAGCATTTCATATAATTCTGTTTTGGCGGTGATGAACTCCTTTAGCTTTTTTTTTTATTTTGTGAAGTTCTTTATCTGGCCTTTGATTCTGAATGATAGCTTTGCTGGGGAAAGTAATCTTGGTTGTAGGTTATTGCTATTTATCACTTTGAATATTTCTTGCCAACCCATCTGGCCTGCATGGTTTCTGTTGAGAAATCATCTGACAATTGTATGAGTGCTCCCTTATAGGTAATGAACTGTTTTTTTCTTGCTGTTTTTAATACTCTCTCCTTGTCTTTTGCTCTTGGAATTTTAATTATGATGTGTCTTGGTATGGTCCTCTTTGGATTTCTTTTGTTTGGGGTTCTGTGTGCTTCCTGGACTTGTAAGTCTATTTCTTTCACCAGGTGGGGGAAGTTTTCTGTCACTATTTCTTTCAATATGTTTTCGGTATCTTGCTCTCTCTCTTCTTCTGGGATCCCCATAATTCTGATGTTGGTTCCTTAAAGTTGTCCCAGAGGCTTCTTACACTATCTTCAACTTTTCCAGAAGAGTGTTTTTTGCTTCTTGGTATTCCAAATCTTTGACTTGATTCTTGCAATTCTCTAGTCTGCTTTTAGGTCTCTGTATAATTTTTTTTTTTTATTTCAGTCAGTGTATGCTTAATTTCTAGTTGATCCCTTTTCATATCCTCGAGGGTCTCATTTAATTTATCAGTCTTTTCTAGGAAATTCTTGAAAAACCTTATAACTATCGTTTTGAATTCTAATCCAGTCTTTTGATTTCCTCCATTTCCTTCAATTGAAGCCTTCCTCTTTGTCTCTGCATTTTAGCTGCTTCCCTGAGTTGATGGAGTTGCTTTGTGTGTTAGGTGTTCTAGCAACGCCCAGTAGCTCAGCGTCCCCAGTTACCTGTGGTGGACCCTCTTGGTGCAGCCCTTTGTGGGCTGTATGTGCAGTCTTATTGTAGTTAAGCCTTGCTTGTTGTTGGTATCACTGGGGAGAGTTGATCTCCAAGCCAATTGGCTGTGAGGATCAGCAGTGTCTCCCCTAGGAGGGCTTCTAAGCTCAGCTTGGATGGGGCAGAGTCTCAGGGTGGTGTAGACAAGCTTTGGTTTCCCGTCAGCCCCATCCTAAGAAGTCCCTGTTCTCCGAGTCCCGCATCAATGGCTGCTGGCCGCACGCACCTCTGAGAGAAGGCTGCTCTTAAGTTTCGCCCCCTGCCTGACAGTCCAATTTCTCCCCAACTGAAGCTGGCTATCAGTGCAATCAGGAGGTTTTGTTTTCCTCCAGAACGATAAAGCTACCACGTGTTAGCTGCCTGCTCTCTCCAAGCACATGGCGAACAAGCCAGCATCGTATTCAGCCACCCTCCCTTTTCAAGTTCACAGATCTCTTCACCTCCACATCTCCCGAGGCTCAGCCTCCCTTTCTCTCTCTCCCTCTCTCTTTTTTTTCTAGTTGTAGTTCTTCCATTCAGCCAGCCCTCTGGTGGTTCTGGACAATGTCCACCCTGTTTCCCAGTTGTAGTTTTAAAATTGTTGTGGTAGGCTACATTTATGTGTTTACCTTATGCCATCATCTTGGTTTCTCCTATAGGTAATGATGCTCTTGATAGCCTCCTTGCTGTAATGCAAGAGGCTACCACATTTTCTCTTGCCCGGTCCTCCCATGCTTTGCATCATCAAAATGCTGCTGCCTTACACAAACAATTCCATATTTCTCAGGAGCAAGCTCATCAAATGGTTAAGCAGTGCTCTTAGTGTGTATAATTCATTGCCCTGTACAATCATTTATTTAATATGTAGTGCCTGCCTATATTCTGAGAGATTTCTGAAGTGAAGGTCCATTGTCACTTTGAATGCTTTTAGAAAGTCCAAATCTAGGGATTATTTATTTGAGTAGACATTTTGCTATCTCAGTTGTATTCTTAGTTCTAGTGGAGTATGCCTCTGTTCGTCCAGAAAAGGTATCTATGAAAACTAATAAAAATGTAACATTTCCTATGGTTTTAAGCAAATGTATAGAGTCAATTTGTCAGTTCTCAAATGGGCATATCCCTTTATATCATACTCCCTTTCTGTTGGGGTACATTTTGTTTTAGGAATTTTTTTTTTGCAGAGATCTGACAGGCTTGGGTAAACTTCGGAATGATCCTTTGTATATTGGGGCCCTTAAAATGTGGTTTATTGAGGTCTGTTAAAGCATCCCTTACATATTGGGTTTCTTATTAGAACTTCAGGGAATAAGATCATTCCAATGAGCTCCCCTATGGAATTAGAGTCAGAGTTAAAGAATCCCCATTCACAGACTCATTCTTCATCTCATTCTGAATAATGGGGTTTAAATTCTGACTAACCCAGATGATGAATTAAAGCTCCAAAAAGTGGAAAGAATTATACACTTATTTTGTTATAAGGCCAAAGTTTGGAGCCCAAATTTGGAAAACTCTGCAGTCCCTAAGAATCCACAAAGCTGCGTCTGGCTCCCCGGGATATTTATTGTAGACATGGGTTGTTTGCAATCAGCCATCAATCTCCTAGTGCCCTGTTTCAGTTGGAATATCAGATCTGGGCCCCATGAGGTGATGCTTTACGTTCAGATGATTCTTGACTGTGATGATGCTGAGCAGTCTCGTAAGTATTGCCAGTTATTAGCACGTCATCTATATGTTGCAGTAGAGTTCACAATTTTAATTGAACATTCTCCAAATCCCCCACTAACAATTCCCTGAATATGATCAGGGAATTCTTACTTAAATTTCACAGTTCTACTCCAAGCCCAGGCCCTCCAGGCTTTAACAAAGTCCCAGAGAAGTCGCTGAAAATTATAACTAAAAAACTCCGCTTTGGCTGCCTATCTGAACAAAAGCCACTCATGAGTCAGGTGATGGTGCAAAAGCAAAGTGCTTTTGTTCCGGTGCCGCACAACCCGGGAGAACAGGGGACTCAGTGAGTCTCAAAAACCATCTCCCCTTCCGGTCCAAGCCCATGGTTATTTAAGATATAGCATGGAAGGGCTTTTTTTTTTTTTTTTTTTTTTTTTTTTTCCCAAATTATCTTGCTAGCTTTTGGTGTGTTCAGGCCCTGTCCATTCATGTTTCTAGCTTTCAGGCAGGCTTGAGTGCTATCCATTCATATATTTAATTTTTGGCCAATCAGTGTAAGAACCTGTCATTGTCACATGTTGGCTAATTCCCCAAAACTCCAACTAAGAATCTATGGTAAGAACATGAGATTATAATTTTCAGAAAATGATACTGGATGGAGATTCAGAATAATGTAATAAGTTTTACTACAAAAGCAAGCATTCAATTCCCAAGAGGAAATAAGATTTTCTTATAAAATTTTGGGTTTTAAGGTAGATAAATGTTTTTTGTTTGTTTGGTTTTTTTTTTAATTCTCACTTTTATATTGTGAGTTTTCTACTCAAAATGCATTTTAAAATTATCTAGTTTGTCATTATTGGTCTACAAACATAACATGTTAATTATAATTGAGTTTGAGTGCCAGCTTTACATAAACACTTTAAAGAATTTTAGTATTTTACAGCTGAAAGTATTTACTTTGTAATTTAGGAGATTAATGTTTTGCAGGAAAGATGCAGGAATGACAAGGCATTCACAGTCTAAACACAATGAGATGGCCTCAAAAGGAGATTTACAGTGAAATATGGCAAGCAGAACAACAGGCAAAATCACAATACTGGTTATTTTGTTGACACTGTAGAACCAGACCATAATCATTATAATTAAAATAGGAGAAATGTCCTAGTCACATCAAAAGTAGATAGAGAGAATGTATCCTTAGCGGCAACTGAAAGCCAAATTCTTACTCTGTTAATCTGCAATAGTAACATCAATGAAATAGATTTTCATTGTGCAGAAATCTTTTTCACAGTTTGTTTTTCCTAAATGTACCCTTTTACTTTATGATGATTCATTCAATATTACCTACATAAATGTATAATAAAAATTCAAACTCTTGTATATACCTGCTTTTTTCCTTATTTTTCATCTTAATTGTGACTTTAACTTTACTTATTTTTTAAATAAGTCTTTATTGTTGAAAGTATTACATATGTTCCCCTTTTCCCCCCATTGACCACTTTTTGTGGGCATGCCCCTGCCCCAGACTTTCACAACCCTATTTTCTGTGTCCATGGGCTTTCATATATGCACACAAGTTCTTTGGTTGATCTCTTCCCACCCAATCACACTCCCTAACCTTCCCTCTGAGATTCCACTGTCTATTCCATGTTTCTACGCCCCTGGATGTATTTTGTTCATCAGTTTATTTTATTCATTAGATTTCACACATGAGTGAGGTCATATGATACTTGTCTGTTTCTGACTGGCTTATTTCACTTAGCATAATACTCTCTAGGTCCCTAGATCCTTATTTTCTATTGCTGCATAGTATTCTATTGTGTAAATATACCACAGCTTGTTTATCCACTCATCTACTGATGGCACTTGAGCAGTTTCCAGATCTTTGTTATTGTAAATAGTGCTGCTATGAATATGGAGGTGCATACATTCTTTCTGATTGGTGTTTCAGGTTTCTTAGGATACAATCCTAAAAGTGAGATCAATAGGTCATAGGGAAGTTCCAAATTTAATTTTTGGAGGAAACTCCATACTATTTTCCATAATGGCTGCACCAGTCTGCATGCTCACTAGAAGTGCTTGAGTTCCCTGTTCTCCACATCATCACTAGTTTGTCATTTGTTAATAGTAGCCATTCTGACATTCTAACTCATTGTCATTTTAATTTGAATCTCTCTGATGATTACCGACTGAGCATTTTTTCATGTCTCTTGGCTGTCTATATGTCCTTATTGGAGAAGTGTCTATTTACTAGTAGGTCCTTTGCCCATTTTTTTTTTATTGGATTGTTTGTCTTCCTTCTGATAAGTTGTAGAGTTCCTTATATATTTTGGATATTAACTCTTTATCAAATGTTTCATTCTGAAATGTTCTTCCATACAGTGGTCTTCCTTTTCATTTTGTTGATTTTTTTCTTATGCAGAAGCTTTTTATTTGATATAGTCCCATTTGTTTATTTTCTCTTGATTTGGAGATGTATCTTCAAAACTATTGATATAAGAGATGTGTGAGATTTTTCCTGCCTATAGTTTCTTCTAGGATTTTTATGATTTCATATCTTACATTTAAGTCTCATCCATTTTGAGTTTATTCTTTATTATAGTATAAATTCATGTTCTAGTTTCATTTTTTTGCATTTATCTGTCCAATATTTCCAAACTATTTAATTGAAGAGAACTCTCTTCACTCTATTGCATGCTACTTTGTCAAATATTATTTAAGCATAATGACTTGGGTCAATTTCTGTGGTCTTTTTTCTGTTCAAATGATGTTTATGCCTATTCTTGTGCCAGTGCCAGGCTGTTTTTATTAGAGTGTCTTTGTAATATAATTTGAAATATGGTATTGTGATCCCTCCAACTTTGTTCTTAAGATGGCTGCAATCTTATTTGTTCCATATAAATTTTTGGAATATTTTTTTCTAGATCTGTGAAATATGCTATTGATATTTTAATAGGGATTGCATTGAATCTATAGATTGCTTTATGTAGTATGGACATTTTAATGGTTTTTATTCTTTAAATACATGAACAGGATATATTCTTCCAATTGTTTATATCTTCCTCTATCTCTTTTTTTTAAACATCCTGAAGTTTTCCAACTATAAATATTATGGTAAATGGGATTGATAGTTTATTTTTCTCTTTCTGAGAATCATTATTGGGTGTAAAAATCCCATAAATTTCTGGGTGTTAATTTTGTATCCTGCTACACTGCTGAATTCATTTATTGAATATAGTAGTTTTTGGTGGAGTTTTCTATGTGCAATATTATATCATCTGCGAATAATGACAGTTTACTTCCTTCTTTCTAATTTGGATGCTTTTTATTTTTCTTTTTGTCTCATTGCTGTGGCTAGAACTTCCAGTGTTATGTTGAATAAGAGTGTTAAAAGTGGATATCCCTGTCTTTTTCCTGTCCTTAACGGAAATGGTTTTAATTTTTGCCCATTGAGTATGATGTTGGATATAGGTTTGTCATATATGGCCTTTATTATGTTGAGGTATGATCACTTTATTCCCACTTTGCTGTAAGTTTTTATTAAAAAAAGAATGTTGGATTTTGACAAATACTTTTTTCCTCTATTGAAATGGTTATATGATTTTTGACTCTCAATTTGTATGATCTATCACATTCATTGATTTGTGAATATTGTACCAGCCTTGCATCCCTGAAATAAATCCCACTTGTGCATAGAGTATTATCTTTTTATTATATTGCTTTTTCTTATTTGTTAAAATTATGTTGAGGATTTTAGCATATATGTTCATCAGAGATGTTGGCCTGTAATTCTCTTTCTTTGTAGTGTCTTTGTCTGGTTTTGGAATTAGAATAATGCTGGCCTCATTAAAAGAACTTGGAAGTGTTCCTTCCTCTTGGAGTTTTTGGAGAAGCTTGAGGAGGATATGTATTATTTCTTCTCTGAATGTTTGTTAAAACTCCCCTGTGAAGCCATTCAGAACAGGGCTTTTCTTTGCTGGGATTTTTTTTATTATTATTACTGCTTATATTTCATCAGTAGTTATTAGCCTATTCATGTTTTCTAATTCTACCTATTCATTTTGGAAGATTGTATTTTTCTAGGAATTTCTCCATTTCAGCCACATTGTCCAGCTTACTGGCATATAGTAGTTCAATTTTCTTACAATCCTTTGAACTTATATGGTGTCAGTTACTACTTCAATGCTTTTTTTTTTCTCCTCTTTCTTTGTTTCTTGATGAGTTTATCTTTTCAAAGAAACAGTCCTTGGTGTCATTGATTTGTTGTATTGGCATATTTTTTAGTCTCTGTGTAATTTATTTCTGCTAAAATCTTTATTATGTCCTTCCTTTACTTATTCTGGGAGTTTCTTGTTGTTTTCTTTCTAATTCTTTAAACTGTAGAGTTAAATATTTTATTACTGATTTTTCTTGCTGTTTTTTGAGGTAAGTCTGTTGTGCTACTATCGGGTCTAGTAATAATTAATGTCGTTTTTAAACATTCGTTTAAAATCTTGCTTGGCGTTGACTTGTATTGACATAACCTTCAAACACGTGGTATCTACAGAACGTGTGAAGTGCAATTAACAAGTTTTGCTTGAAAAAGTTTGTGTTTGGTTTGGTTTTTGTTGCAAAACTAGGGCTAAGAAGATGGCTGATGAAGAGCATATTCGGCACTGCATGCTTTACGAGTTCCAATTAGGAAGAAAAGCAAGTGAGGCTGCAAAAAACATCTGTAGTGCTCTTGGTCAAGATGCAGTTAGCGCCAGAAAATGCCAGCGTTGGTTTGAGAAATTTCGCGAGGGAAATTTTTCCTTAGATGACAAGAGTGGTCGAAGCCGTGTGTCCAATTTTGATCAAGAAGCTCTTCAAGCTCTTTTGGTGCAAAATCCTCAAATTACCCAACAAGAGCTTGCGACAACTTTAAATTGTTCACAAAAAACAATTTCCAATCAATTGCGTGCACTTGGCAAAGTCCAAAAGTTTGGAAAATGGGTTCCTCATGAGTTGACCGACAACAACAATAATCAAAGAGTCACAATTTGCAGTTCGCTCCTCTCTCGTCAAAACCGTTTGCCGTTTTTAGAGCAAATTGTTACCGGAGATGAAGAATGGGTGCTGTATGTTAATTTGAAAAGGCGGCCTCAATGGTTGGACAAAAATGAGGCTCCGCAGCCCACGCCAAAACCTGACTTGCATGCGAAAAAAGTGATGTTGTGTGTTTGGTGGAATTTTAAAGGAATTCTTCATTATGAACTTTTACCATCTACCCAAACCATTACAAGTGCAGTGTATAGTGCCTAATTGGAAAGGTTAGCCCAAGCTTCAAGAGAAAAAGAACCCGCGCTGATTAATCGGAAGGGCGTAATTCTTCACCACAATAACGCACGACTGCATACTGCAAGAATCACTGCTGAAAAACTGCGCCAGTTGGAATGGGAAGTTCTCCCTCAACCTGCATATTCTCCTGATATTGCCCCTTCCGATTACCATTTGTTTCGTTCTTTGCAAAACTTTCTTCTTGGAAAAAAATTTAATAATGAAGAATGCCTCAAAAATGCATTGACCGAATTTTTTGCATCAAAATCACAAGAATTTTACAACAGAGGGATTAAAATGCTTCCTGAGCGTTGGGCACAAGTAGTAGAAAACAATGGCAACTATATTGTTGATTAAATTTTGTTGTATTGTTTAAATAAATTCGATTTTTAAAAAAGTATTAGAAAACGACATTAATTATTACTAGACCTAATAATTTCCCTCTCAGGACTGCTTTTGCTTTGTCGCATAGATTTGTGGTTGTTCTCTGTTCATTTTCATTTGTTTCTAGAAAGTTTTTTTTTTTTTAATTTCTTTCTTGATCTCATTGGTAACTCATTCATTAGTTAGTAGCATGATATTTAGCTTCCATCTGTTTGAATGCTTTTTTTAGTGTTTTTACTACAATTTATTTCTAACTTCATTCCATTGTGAACTGAGAAGTTGATAGATATTTCAAACTTCTTGAAACTTGTAGATACTTCTGTTGTGTTTTAACATGTGGTCTAACATTGAGAATAACCCAAGTGCACTTGAGAAGAGTGTATTTTGCAACTTTAGGGTGAAACATTCTATAAATGTCAATGAAATCTAATTCAGTGTGTCATTTAGAGTTACTGTTTCCTTCTTAGTTTTTTGATATTTTCGTATAATAACAGAGATGACCATTAAAAACAGCAATTATGCTTGCCTTTACCACAATATTTTAAACACTGTCTAAAAAGTACAAAACAATAGGATTAAAGGAAAAACAAAATAAAAGTTATAGTCTTTTTTCTACATATTACCAATCCACTGTATGACTGCTAAAATAATAGAAATAACAAATTTGTAGAATAATTTTGTTTTGCAATGTCTATATGATCCCTGAGAATATTATAATTGCATCTTGAAATGTATAAAATTTATCTCAGAGTTTTAACTATCTAAATAGTCATATTATGTTCATGAAAAGCCACTAGATAGTATCTGAATATTATTAAACCATTCTTTATTTAATCTTATTGAAATTCAAGTGAGGAACATGATGTTGATCTTGAATTGTATAAAATTGTTAACTATTATCACTTACATAGTTCTAAATAAACATAATCAGAATGAATGTAGCAATATTCCCTCACAGTATCATCTTTAGAAGACAAAACTCTTTTTTGGTAGTCCTATTAACCAAAATAAAAACAAATTCAGAAAACTTTCTGACCCTTACATTGAACATATACAGAGTCAGCTTATTCAATGATAACTTATAACTTTTAAAATTAAGGCATAATGCATTGTTGAAAATATAGTGCTTTTAAACATGCATTTTGCTTAATATCAGTTACTATTATTCTAAAGTTAAAGAAAGATAGTAAAAGAATAGTTATATTTTCTAACAGAACATTGCCATCATTCTAGTTTTCTCCAAAGTAAAATTTAATCGTAGCATGTTTTCAAAATGAATGATTTAAAACACCAATTTATTTTTTCCTTGACAACTCAAAAGGAAATGAATGTCATTTAATGGATAAGTTTTATAATACAAGTAGCTTTTTATTAAAGTATTTATGTTTACTAAAAAGAGAGGTTTTGCTAATAATAGAAGGATAAGACATAATCATATCCTTTTTTTAAATATATTTTATTGATTTTTTACAGAGAGGAAGGGGGAGAGATAGAGAGCTAGAAATGTCGATGAGAGAGAAACATCGACCAGCTGCCTCTTGCACACCCCCTACCAGGATGTGCCGGCAACCAATGTACATGCCCCTGACCGGAATCAAACCTGGGACCTTTCAGTTCGCAGACCGACGCTCTACCACTGAGCCAATCCAGTTTCGGCAACATAATCATATCTTAACACTATATAGTTATTATATAATCATATACCAGATTATTTTATGTGCTTATCCCAAAAGCATACTTAGAAATGTCTCATCTTTCTGTCTCTTTTTTTTCCCCCTCTCTCTACATCTCTGTCTCACACACACTACTCCAATACTAACACATTACAAAATGACATAAAAATTTATAACAATTAATTTCAGATAATTATTCAGCTATTATAAAATATTTCATTGATTTGTACCTGTTTTTAGAAGTTCAGTATATACTTATATGTGTGAAATTATTACCATACACTGGTTAGGTCTCTCTATCATCTGCTAGATTTTTAAAAACATATACAATGTCTTTCATTTCCATAGTCCATGAGGTGCACTTTTTTTTAGTACTATTTATTTTATTTTTTAAATAATGAAAAGAAGCATCTTAGTGCTTTAGTGCTTACTGACTAAAGTACTTGTTCAATATTGCACAATAAAGAAAGGCATACATAGAATTATTCCATGCCTCTGATTCTAGTAATGCTGTGTGCTTCCCCAGGGCAGGGGGAACAATAGATTAAAATACCGGTGAAAGGGCTTTCCTTGTGGGAGAAATAAAAGGAAGGAGGACAGGTTAAGACATTATTTTTGAAAAGAAGGCAAGATGCAGATTATGGATGCTTCTTTAGGTCAGAGGATGGTGATTGGGTTTTCATTGAAATGCAATACAAAATCATTAGCAAGATTAAGGCAAAGAAGTGACATAATCCAACTCCCTCCCTGCACTCTTAAAAAAGCAAAACTCTTACTGTTTTGTGGATAAAACTATAGGGAGCCCATTCAAAACCTATTGCACATTTTTATATGTTAATAGAGAAATGGATAATTATAATTTGTAGGAGGGAAAAACACTAGTGCAGATTTTTAAAGGGTGTACTGAATATAATAGGCATTATTTAATATTTCAATAGTGTACTTAAATGGCAGTTGAATCAAGTAAACTATTTGAAAATGCTATTTTATGTCTAAAATTATAATAGCACTTTTAGAGTTAAAATGTTGATGTCTATTTGTTGAAAGAGTTAATTTGAAAATCTTTCCATAAAAATAAAATAACACCCTGGCCAGGTAGCTCAGTTGGTTAGAATGTTGTCTGATACTCCCGGGTTGCACTTTCGATCCCAGTCAGAGCACACATAAGAATCAACCAATGAAAGCATAAATAAGTGAACAACAAATCGACATTTCCTGCTCTCTCTCTCTTGCCTATTTATTCTCTACTGTCTAAAAAGAAAATTTATGGCACTTAATCCATTCATTATAAAAAAAAGAAATAGAGGGCCGACAAGATGGCTGTGCCCAGGTGAACACCTAGCCGCAGCCGCACACAACAATTTCAATAAAATAGAACTAAAATATAAAACAGACATTGCCCAGAACTACAGAAAGGTTGACTGACTGGAAATTCTACAGCGAGAAGCAAGGAGGAAACCAGAAGGAGGCGCGGAGGAGCTGGAAAAGCCCAAGGTACTGAGACGCGGCGCGCGGAGAGGACGGAGCCGGAGAGGAGGGAGGCCGAGTGCCTGGCGGGCGTTCCCTAGCGGAAAGGAGATAAACACTCCGACCGAGCTGGGCCCCCGACTGCTCTGAACCCCAGTTCTGGG
Source organism: Pipistrellus hanaki (assembly GCF_964339955.1). Taxonomy (NCBI): domain Eukaryota; kingdom Metazoa; phylum Chordata; class Mammalia; order Chiroptera; family Vespertilionidae; genus Pipistrellus; species Pipistrellus hanaki. Next base: position 114,281,523 of record NC_140503.1, on the reverse strand, counting down.
CCAGACCCCGGGGACTCAGGCTCAGCCATAGGGAGCTGGGCTGTAAAGCGGAACCCCGGGGTAGCGGAGAAAGGAGGTCCCGGAGGCGCGCACACTGCCCCCAGAGAAGGGACGGTCGGCTGTGCCGCGGGATTGCCCTGACGGGAAGGAGACTGGGGCTCCAGACTGCTGTGAACGCCACCTCCAACTCCACTTCCAACTGAACTGAACCCCAATACCGGGCTCATTGTGGGAGAGCATAGACTGTTTGGCAGCAGGCGAATATCGAGGGCACCTTTCTCTCAGAGGCGCCGGCAGCGAGCACTGAAGGACCCGCATAGGGCGGGGCTGACGGAAGCCAAAGCTGCAGGCTCCACCCTGAAACCCCGTCCCGTCTGTAACTGCGAAATGCGACAACAAAATAGATCACAAACGAAAGAAATGGAGGACAAAAAGCGTCTGGATATAGAGTTCAAATCTACGCTTATAAGGTTTTTCAAGAATTTCCTAGAAAAGATGGATAAGGCCTATGAGGATATGAAAAGAGATCAACTAGAATTAATAAGGAGTCAACAAGAAATGATAAGGGATCAACAAGAAATAAAGAATACATTGTCTGAAATAAAAAATATTTTACAGAGTCCTAAAAACAGAAGGGAAGATCGCAAGAATCAAGTCAAAGATTTGGAACATAAAGAGCCAGAAGACACTCCTCCACAGAAGCTAGAAGGCAAGAGAATCCAGAAAATTGAAGATAATGTAAGAAACCTCTGGGACAACTTCAAGCGAACCAACATCAGAATTATGGGGGTCCCAGAAGATGAGAGAGAGCAAGATATCGAAAACATACTGAAAGAAATAGTGACAGAAAACTTCCCCCACCTGGTGAAAGAATTAGACTTACAAGTCCAGGAAGCGCACAGAACTCCAAACAAAAGGAATCCAAAGAGGACCACACCAAGACACATCATTATTAAAATTCCAAGAGCAAAAGACAAAGAGAGAATATTAAAAGAAGCAAGAGCAAAGAAGGTAGTAACTTATAAAGGAGCACCTATATGATTGTCAGCTGATTTCTCAACAGAAACCATGCAGGCCAGAAGGGAATGGCAAGAAATATTCAAGGTGATGAATAGCAAGAACCTACAGCCAAAAATAATCTACCCAGCAAAGCTATCACTCAGAATCGAAGGTCAGATAAAGAGCTTCACTAATAAAAAAAAGCTAAAGGAGTTCATCACCACCAAACCAGAATTATATGAATTGCTGAAGAGGGTTCTTTCAGAAGAGAAAGTAAACAAAGATAAAAATTATGAACAACAAATATGTAATTATCAACAAGTGAATCTAAAAACCAAGGAAATTAAAAAAATCTGATGAACAATATTAACTGTTGAATATAATAGAATCAGAGGTATGGAAGGGGAGTGAACTGACGATTCTTGGGGAAAAGGGGAGAGGGGGGCGTGGGAAGAGACTGAACATAAACTGTGCACCTATGGATGAGGACAATGGGGAGAGGGGAAAGGGCAGAGGGTGGGGTGGGAACCTGGTGGAGGAGAGCAATGGTGGGGGGGAAAAAAGGAACATTTGTAATAATATGATAAATAAAAACTTATTTAAAAAAAAAAAAAAAGAAATATCTCAAATTCATAATCTAAACTCCTACTTAAAGAAAATAGAAAAAGAGCAAGCTCATCAGTCAACTGAATTAAAAAACAAGAAAGTAAAAGATAAAGGATAAAATGATGAAACAAATATTTGGTTCTTTATAAATATCATCAATTTTAATATAAAATAAAATCAATTTAAGCTTCTAGCAGGACTGACAAAGAAATAAATGGAAGACACAATGCTGGTTTACCATCATTGAAAAGGGTTAGCTAGCTAGCTTAACCAGTCAGACAGAGAGGATGGACACATCTTGGCTTGAACAATTAAAGCAGCCATAAATTAGATAGAAGCATCCTGGCCTGAGCAGCTGGGTGAGGCATAAGAATTAATAAGACATGTCTGGCCAGGGAAGAAAAAAAAAAGAGGTCCTTTTACTCCTTGAGCAGAGAAGCCAGTGGTTTCAGACTGAAGGCTTCGCAAGATAAGATTGCTAGGTATGAAAGCAACCATAAGGTAGATCAAAAGCAACTCCAACTTGAACAAGTAAGATAGATATGTGAAGGACAGAAATGCCACAGGCTAAGGGGGAAGAAAAACATACATTCACAAAGGATAAAACATATTTTTACAGAGAGTAGAGGAATGTTTAAAATAAGGGGAAAGAAGGAGGCACCACATGTTTTGGCCTTTGGACTTTCAAACTACTTAGCAGAGTGACCAAGGAGGAAAGCACGGGGCCCCAGCTTAAGGGAAAGAGTTGCCAGGACATACACCTCAGAACAAAGGGAACAGTGGCCACCCTCTTTTGGGGACCCCTCTGTCTCTCCATTAGAATTAGAATTAGGGTTTTTAGAGATAGTGCCTTCTTGCAATAGTTTCTGTACTTCTCACCTACCACCTTTTGTCCGTGGCTTCATTCTTCATATTCATCTGGTCAAGAAACTGGGAAAGAAGTCACCCTTCACCCTGCTCACCAAAAAATCCCAAATCACATTAGCTGTTTAATGTCGTTAAGATACTAAAGCAGTCCTGTACACCTAATTTGTCAACTTAGGTGAAACAGACCAATTCCTCCTGAAGCACAAACTATCATTTCTCATCTAACATTAAAATACACACACACACACACACACACTTTTTGATATGTGACATAACACTGAAATACATTACAGTCATAATTAAAAAGTGTTTATAAAGAAATATTTAAGTTTCGATAGTTTCACTGAATAATTCTTCAAAAATTTTAAGAATCAACACTGATCTCTTCCAAAAAGTCCAGGAGAAGGGGACAAGTTCCAACACATTTTATGAGACCAATATTGCCCAAACACCAAAACCAGACAAAAACAATACAAAAAGGAAAACTACAGGCAATGTTTTGTGAATAGAACAGATGCAAAACTGTTAGCAAAATATTAACAAGTGAATTCAGTAATATATGTTATATTATTATGAATAGTATAGTACTAAAAAAGAATGATATAGACTAATGCATTTATTCCAGGGATATAAGACTGTTTCAATATTTTAAAAATCAATGTAATCTGCATATTAACAGGCAAAGGAAGAAAAATCAAATGATTATACACTTCATGTAAAAAAAAAGCGTTTGTCAGAATTCTATATCCATTAATTATAAAGATTCGAAGATGTCTAGGAGTGTAGGGAATCTTTCACAATTTGATAAAGAATATCTACAAAAACTTACTGATCTCTATTCCTTGTCTCCCAGGACCACAGATTTCCAACATTTTTGCTTTGCTTTCTAAGGTTTTCTGTTTGGCTTTATAGCTTTGTGTATCAGACAGTTTCAGAACTCTGTAGAAACCTTGAAGGTAAAGGCAGATGACATTTGGGCTTAGGTGTCCTTTTTTTTCCACCAAGATTCTGACACCAATTTTTGTCTCCTTATCCCTGTGTCACTACCAAAACTCTGCTGTTTTCTGTGCCTTTTGGTATAATACTTGCAGAAAAATACAAAGGGCTGCAGACTGTTGATTCATCTCTTCATGGCTCCATCTCCTTTAGGATATGATTCCCAAGTTCTCACAGCTTCAACTCTCTCATATATTCGGATTCATTTTATTATTATTATTATTATTATTATTATTATTATTATTTTATCATATTCAACTTTTTTAGTTTTAGTAGTTTGTCTTTTATTTTTCTATGCTCCTGGCCAGATCTTTGGCTCGCTGAAAGCTACTCTATCTTAGCTTAAAGTGAACATCTTGAAGCAGAGGTTTCCCAAAGACTAGAGAAGGAATCATTTAGACATAACATCCAGAAATGAAGATCTGTTATCTGATCCTGAAGGATGTGACAAGTTAGAGAATGAGTAGCCTGGAAGAGAATGTCACAAAGAAACTCCGAGTATGAGGACTGCCTTGAGGAAGGATAAACAGTTTGCAATAATAAATAGAGAATTCTATAAAATGAACCCTAAGACAATGGTAAAGTTCACATGAATACTTCTGCCCCGCGGCTCTGGTTCATTAGGTTTGCTGCTTCCATGGCTTAGGCTATCTCCAGTGTTTATGGCCTGGTCAGTAGATCCTGTGGTTGAAATCTAGCTGAAAGCTACAGTGTGGCACAGTTCATAGCCAGTCATGTCTTCCATGAGAAGTCCCGAATGTTGTCCTTATTCAAGATTATGTTCAATGAAAAGAACTCATTGTTAAATTTGAAAAATAAATAAAAAATGTCTAAAAATTGTGCTGTGTATGAAAGAGAATGAATAATTTCCTATAGGGAATTTTGTACTTAAAAAGAATAGTTTTCAGCCCAACTTGTATGGTTCAGTGGTTTAGTGTCAACCCATGAACTAGGAGGTCACAATCTTATTCAAAGTCAGGGCACATGCCCAGGTTTCAGACTTGGTCCCCAATAAGTGGCATGCGGGAGGCAGCCCATCAATGATTCTCTCTCATCATTGATATTTCTATCTCTCTCCTTCTCCTTTCCTCTCTGAAATCAATAAAATATATTTTTAAAAGAATAGTCTGGCCGAAACAGGTTTGGCTCAGTGGTAGAGCGTTGGTCTGCGGACTGAAGGGTCCCAGGTTCGATTCCGGTCAGGGGCATGTACATTGGTTGCGGGCACAACTCCGGTAGGGGGTGTGCAAGAGGCAGCTGGTCGATTTTCTCTCTCATTGACATTTCTAGCTCTCTATCTCTTTCCCTTCCTCTCTGTGAAAAACCAATAAAATATATTAAAAAAAAAAAAGAATTGTCTGAACCTACTTAAAACACAAACATATTAAAATAATTTTAATAATGCTACTGTTTAAAAATTTCAGGCTAATGCAAATCCCAGTATTATGTTTGTGTGATTTCTTTAAATGAAGGTTCATTACATATGGATATAGGCTAATTTTCATGTATATTGTATATATTTTTCATTCTATCATTATTACCTCAGCTGTTTGTGGTTTTTTGTTGGTAAAATTACATTCCATTTCAGACTAGCTTAAACATATGCACTATTTTATACATTTGAAAGTAGATTATGGTACAGTTATATCATTCAAGTCCCAAGTTCCTTCCATTTGTCCATTTTAGCAACTGCAATAGAAGTTGCATCAAAAGATATAGCCCTCTGTGTTTGCAATATTACAACCCCCAAATTCAAGGATTTTCCTACTAAATCAACAATGTTCAGAGGCAATCATTTCTAACGTTTTCTTTTTAGGAGTGAGCAAACTTTTCTTAGAATTACACTAACATCTCATTGGCCAGGATGTAATTCCTCACTCCTAACCACTCCAGTCACTGACAGGGGAAATAGAACTCCATGAGCTTATCAGACCCGTCAGAAATCACCAGCAAGATGTGATGGGATCGGCGACCTTGGAAGCAGATGTTCAAAGGCATGCACTGAAGGAAAGTGGATACTCTAATGAGATTTCTGGTAGGGAGGATGAAAACAAGTGAGTAGATTAATGTTGCTTGATTCAATACTCTATAAATAACCATTGTTTTATAATATGTATTGTTCTAAATACTTCACATCTATTTTTTAAATTTTCTTTATAGCACCCTATCATTTATAGCTTCTGCATTGTATTAGGAAAGAGGTGAAATATAAAAAATGCATTTTACAAGTAACTTGCTCCTTTGTCAAATCCTCTCTAGTGAAACTGGGAAACTGACCTCTCTCTCCCTTCCCTCTTATTACTGCTTGACTTTTTGGTTAAGCTTCTTAGCCTTATTTCTGTTCCACTGAAGATGCTTGAACTTTTTTCTCTTGGTAATTTCTCAGCATTACTGTGAAAGAAAGCGACATACAATCTTTTGGGCTAGGGTTGTGAAAAAGCTTATTTAATTTACATCAGCTCTTATTTGAAAACCTCAGCTGGTCTCGATCAAATAAAGGAAAAGGATATATGTTATATTATGAAATTTCTTTTTTTCAACAATTTGATATGCTCTTAACAGAAAGCTTTTTTTTTCTCAAACAGAAATGAAATGGTTTTCCAACTTTACTGTACCCTTAATGTAACTTTAGGCAAAACTAACTAATGGATCTATGATTTCATGAGGAATTGCATATATAGTGAGTCACTTTTGCCCTCTTCCCCACAAAAAAAGCATGTGGGTAATTCACTGATGTAAAAAAAAAAATGTCTGAGATGTATATAAACTATCTCTATTGCATTTTTCTAATATTTCTATCTTCTGACTTCAGGGGAAAAAACAGCATTTTCTCTCAAACCTGGGCAACAGATTAATTGTGGAAATGGCCTGATATTTTAATTAAAAATTTTTTCGTGGTTAAAACTTTTAGGATCTACTTCTTTGGCAACCTTCAAATGTGCAATACAGTATTTTAATTGTAGTTACTATGCTGCATGTTACATTTCCATGACTTTTTATTCTATAACTGAAAAATTTGTACTTTTGAACCCATTTTAACCATTTCACTTACCCTCATCTCTGGCAACCACCATTCTCTTTTCTGTATCTATAAACTTGATGGTTTTGTTTGTTTGTTTTATGTTTTTTAATTCCACATATAAATGAGATTATATGATATTTGTCTTTCTCTACCTGACTTGTTTCACTTAGCATACTACCCTCTAGGTGCATATCCATGTTGACTCATCCATCCATGCACTTTTAGGTTGTTTCCTTGTTTTGGATATCCTATCAGCGGAGGGGCTGAAGGGACTGGGGGAGTCTGGAGGCAAGCATGCTGAGTGGTTGGGCCCACCTAGGTAGGCCCGGCCTTGTCTCACACCTGCCACCCCAGTGGAGCTGAGGGGACTGGGTGCCCTCATGTTGTGGCTATGGGTGCTGTCACCTTTAAGTCAATTAGCATATTTCCTCCTTATTGGCTGTGGGTGCCCCATCTTTGCAATGGCATGAGGGTCAATTAGCATATTCCCTCTTTATTAGATAGGATATTAAAAAGTTATATGCATTAAATTACTATATTATGTATAGATATATTATCTATTCAAGACAAGCACTTTTTTTGACAATGCATTTCAAAAGTGGAATATATGGCAAATAATTCATATTCCACTTCTTATAAGCAATAAATTTGATAAGATATCTTATATAATAAAATAGTAATATGCAAATTAACCGTCACTCAGCTACACCCACCAGCCACACCCACCAGCCACACCCACAAGCCAATCAGATCTATTATGCAAATTAACTCAGCCAGCCCAGGCCTCCGCTTAAGGCTACAAAGTTTCAATTGTAGGAGATAACTTCCAGATACCAGGGCCTCCGCTTGGGTTGTCGGGGGACATGGCTGGCCTGCAAACCACCACAGACCTTTCACCCAGGCGACCCCATGCCCCAAGGAAATCCCCACTCTGATCCAGGACATCCTTCTGGGCAAACCAGCTTGCCTCTACCTTTGCACCAAGCCTCTATCCCATCTAATAAAAGAGTAATATGCAGATTGACCATCATTCCAACACACAAGATAGCTGCCCCCATGTGGTCAAAGATCCTGCCCTCATGTGGACACAAGATGGCCACTACAAGATGGCCCGCAGGGAGGGCAGTTGGGAGGGATCAGGCCGGCAAGGGCAGTTAGGGGTGACCAGGCCGGCAGAGGAGGAAAGTTGGGGGCAAACAGGCTGACGGGAGCAGTTAGACATCAATCAGGCTGCCCTGGGAGTGGTTAGGAGGTGATCAGGCTGGCAGGCAGAAGTGGTTAGAGACAATCAGGAAGGCAGTCAGGTGAGCAGTTGGGAGCCAGCAGTCCTGGAGTGTGAGAGAGATGTCCAACTACCCTAAATGGGCAGTCAGACATTTCTCCAGGGGTCCCAAATTAGAGAGGGTGCAGGCTGGGCTGAGGGACACCCCGCGCCGCCCCCCACCTGCCCCCCCAATGCATGAATTTCATGCACCGGGCCTCTAGTAGTTTAATTAAACTTATTTAACTAAAAAAGTAAAAATGACTACATTCTGTGACTAACAGATATCCATTTTTAAATAATCTAATAAGACCTGACATCTTACAATATTTAGTTTATACAAACTAGCAGTAAAGCATTTTGGAATGATACAAAATCAGTATCTTTATTTTATCCTGATATTGTCTGAGTTCCCATGGTCTCCAGTGGCCAATAAGTCTTAGCTGAAAATGTACAGAAAATAAAAAATGGTCATTGAATGGATATGCCTGCAGAAATTATACATGTGACAAATAAAAAAGAGGATTTGTGTGAAATAAATGGGTAATATTAAAAATTCTTTATAAAAACTTTTTAAGATATGATTCCCATTAGAAATAAGGAAATAAATGTGATGCTGCTGCTCACAAAAAATTCTCTCAAATTTCTTGAGACCATTTTACTGTTACCAAAATGGAGTGAGTATCCTTGAGGTGTGGAGGTTAGAGATATGGAAATGTTAAAGGAGTGCTGGTCGGTGTGATGTCTTAGAGCACCCACACCCCACAAACTGGGAAACTTCCTAAAAATAGCAGAGCTAATGGGACAGAAAATCCTTACAAAATCAAATACATACATATTGTTGCCTTCTCACTCTTATTAATGAGACTGGGTAATTTTTTGCTATATCTTTTCAAAATGTAACAGTATTTCATTAAGATATCTCAAATGAATGATAAAATTATCATCACCATATACAGATATTTTTAGACTCAAAATAGTGACCTGTTCTTTTTCTTGAAATTTACAGATGTTACTAAGAAATAGACAAATAGGCATTCAAATTGTGTCAAGTTGTTCATGTCTAAACTATTTTTTAAGGCCTATCTTAAATTTAGACATAAAATCATCTATAATAAAAGTGCAATATGCTAATTAGAGCAGATGTCCTTCTGGACAACCTCTGGATGACCTCTGCAGCAGTGGGGGCTGAGGCGGAGGCAGCAGAGGCCTTGGCCGCCACAGTGAGCTGAGGCAGAAGCAGAGGGTGGTAGGGGCCCAGACCCTTGCACAAATTTGGTGCATCGGGCCTCTAGTATACAATATTTGTGATTTATAAATCATGCAAGCATTGATTTAAGATAAAAACCATACTGTGTCATTTAATTACGCCACACTGGTTGAGAGAAGCACTGAGCGCCAAGGACTCTATGGGTCAGAACTGAAAAATTCCATTATTTTCCTTATCACGTACGAAACTAACTTCATTCTAACTCCCAAGGATGGAGTCAATCAGCTGATCCTACAGTCTTATAAATGACCTGCTTGATTAATTTTAAATTCAACTAATTTTATTATAATGGGAATCTGCTGCTTGAGGAGAGAGCCACATAAATCATTTAAATCTCGTTGATTCTGGATATTTAATTAACTTCACTCTTCATCAAAATTCAGGCTTTAATAGTGCTTATGCAGGCACTTCTTCCCAACTCTTCAACATTCTCATGAAAGTTGGCCTTTCAAATGCCAGTTTATGGAGGGACTGTAAATGGGGCTTGGCTAGTTTTGCACATTCTTTGCTCAAGCACATAACTTTTCATACTTCCAGGAAGTATGAAAACCAAGAGCAAGTGATTGGACCAGCAACTGTTTAATCTTGTCTGCACAAGTTGTAAGGGTGCAAAGTTTGTTCTTACAATCCCCAGTGGGTAAATAAAAAGAGAGAAACAGATAGGTAAAATAAAACTGTGGTGGTGTTTTTTTATCTCAATTAATTATGTACGAACTATAAAATTTGTGCACTTGGGGGAGGGGGGGTCCCCAGCCTGGCCTGTACCCCTCGTAGTCCAGGACCCCTCAGGGGATATCCACCTGCTGGCTTAGGCCTGCTCCCGGGGGATCGAGCAGTCAGACATCCCTCTGGCAGCCTGGGAGGCCTCATGGAATGTTCCTGGGGAGTGGGCCTAAGCCGGTAGTTGGACATCCTTAGTGCTGCCATGGAGGCTGGAGAGGCTCTCGCCATGGCTTATGGCTGAGTGGCGCTTCCCCATTGGAGCATCTGCCTCCTGGTGGTCAGTGCTCAGCATAGCGACGACCATTAGGGTCAATTTGCATATTACCCTTTTATTATATAGGATGATTTGATTTGCTTAATATTCTTATATTGTGCTTTTATATTTTCACTTAAATTATTATTATATATATTTTTAAAATTTTTATTTGTTAGTTAAATTCATTCATATGCTTTTATTATCCATCATACATTTATTAACTGACTTGTTCTAGATCAGTGCTTAAATTTCAGTGTGCATCAGAATAACTTGGAGGACTTGATACTTCACACATTAATTACTAAGTCACTTCCCCAGATGTCCTATTTAGTAGGCTTGGTGTGGTGCTGCTGAATTGGCATTTTTAGAAAGATGTGAGTGCCTCTGGTCAAGTGAGTCACTGGTCTAAGCATTGCAGGGGTAGCAATAGTGAAGAGAAAGTTCTTATCCTCATGGATGTTATGTTTTTAGGGGAGACATAGGCAACAACACACAACTAAACAAGTAAGGAAGATGCTTGTTTGCTATGGTCATTGCTATGGTCTGAGTATTTAAGTCCCCCCTCTCAAATTCATAAATTGAAACTAATGTCCATTGTGATGGTATTACTCGGTGGGACCTTTGGGAGGTGATTAGGCCACGAGAGCTCCTTCTAATAATGCCCGTGCACAAGAGTCTGGGAGAGCACTCTTCCCTCTTCCACCTTGTGGGGATGAAAGCAGTCTCTGACCCAGATGAGCCCTCCCCTGACAATGCTGGCAGCCTGATCCCCAACTCACAGCCTCCGGATCAGTGATGGATACATTTCTGTTGTTTATTAACTACTCAGTTTTCAGTATGTTATAAGAGCCCAAATAGAGTAAGAAAATCATTAATATTGTGAAAGAAACCATGGTTACAGATAGAGATTAAGCGGTGCAGTAATTAAGGATTATATTAACCAGCATGTCTAGAGAGGGTATCTCTGATTAGGTAGAGGTCTTGAGACCTGAAAGATAAAAAGCCAGCCGTGCTAAGAACTGTACAATTATTTTAAGGAGATATCTTATCCTGGCTCTGTTACTCATTAGTTGTGTGACTTTGGATATAATTTTCCTTTCCACATCTACAAAAGAGGTAAAAATACCTGTTATGTAATTTTTATGAAGGTCAAATAGGAAAATCAGGCCTATTCTACTTAAGACATATTTTCCCCTACCCTTACAATTGTAACATGTCATGTACATATTCATACGAATCATTAAAGCTTCAGATATGTATTATTTGGCAATAATTTAAAACTTATTTAAATTCTCCATCATCTGTTACCCTGGTCATTTCAGGAAGAAATAGAACATAATCCATTTTGGCTAACTTATTCATCCCTAGTTTTATATCTGGCATAGTAATAACTTCAAAATTGTTTGCAGCTTTTGAACGAAACTAACACAAAATCATTTATATGGGAGCCTATATGTAAACTAAACAGACTACATTTCTAATCTGTACCAGTTTACAGGTATGGATAAAAAATTTTCCCACAATAAAATGGCATACAAAATTTAAGGATAAGATATAAATTTGTAGTTAACAATACTATGAAATTCAAACCCCTCCTCAATGTCCATTCATCATTTCATGCCAAGATATTTGTTTGCATTTTAGAATGCAAGTTTCTATTAGTCCTGATAAACATTTATTACTGACTTTTGAGTAGATGCAAAGCGCTGCATATTTTTGTCTTCAATACAACATTCAATACACTTGCTTGAGTCCATCCCAACTACACTGTATTGAAGAGAAAAAATATGCTTTAAGAGAGATAAATACAAATATGTATTGGAATGAAAAGGAGGGATTATCAATAGGTGGGGAAGAGGCAAAAGACACAAAACGGTTGTTGGAAAGAAATTCTGTATTAGATGCAGCAGCAAGGCTAGGTAAGGCTACCTAGCGAGTGGGGAATTCATCCCATTAAGAGTGGGAACATTTTCCTGCCCAGTATCATTTTGATATTGATAACATCATTCCTGGACCATAAAAAATCATCAACTTAAAATTAGTTTGCTTTACCTGGTCAAATATTTACTTAATTCACTCCTAAGGACTTGGCAGAGTCAGATCAAATTATTTTGTGAGCCTTATGCAACCCCTGGCTGGATGTTCCCCACCCCTGCATCAAGTAATTCCACATACAAAGATTAAAAGGCTGAAATGAATAGGGTATGATCAATGAATGCCAAGTTTATGAAATCTAAAGTGGGAATACAATTGCAAGGTCATATTGTAGCTATGTATTTCAGTGCATGTTTGGTTGTGAAATTCAAAGGAACACAAAATGGATAGTCATTGAAGTTTTGTCAGCTAGTGGAAAATATTTTTCCATGTCTACATATAGTTGGAAAGAGTAAGATTCTTTTTAACTTCAAATTACCTGCTGGTGAGAGTTTAAGTGTAACCCTTAATAGTCCTCAGCCATTTTTTGATAATTAATCATTAGTACAATAGGCAAAAGTGGGTCAGCCAAGTGAGGTCATGAATATTATGGAAAATTTTGCATGAAACTTTATGTTGTGTGTTTTGCAATGAAATCAGCTGCCTATGTAAGACTTCTGATACTGTACTTAAATGCTAGTAGTACATCTTGCTAATTATTTCAGTATCAGGTCCAATAGCGATAATACACTGAACTGATGTCTTTGGAATGCAATCATCTTATGTCTTTCTGACTTACAATAATGAGATTGCATTTCAGTATATAATTTTTTCATTGACATTCATTAAGACAAATACTTCTCAAATATAATAAATGCATTTAGAAATGAGAGTCCATTTTTTCACAGAAAGCCAGTTGTGTTAGAAACAAAATATTTTTAGTAATAACGTATGCATTGAATTTTAGACATATAAGGATTTATATATGTGACTTTAAAAAAACAAAACATAAGCATGGCAATAGGGAAGTGACTACAGAGATTGTTTGATACATGTGTTCAGGATGCACTTCTTAATAAACTTTAAGGGTAGTTTAGAATTCAAAATTTAGGATTATAAGATCAGACTCATATCATTGAAATAACTAAATGCACTCTATGGAATAAAATCCTATATATAAAAGGCTAATATGCAAATTGCCCCTTTAGGAGTTCGACTGACCAGGATTTTGACCGCTCGCTATGATGTACACTGACTACCAGGGGGCAGTGCAGAATGAAGGGAGGCCCCAGCCAGTAGATGGAAGGCCCTGATCGGTCCTGATGGCCAGCCAGGCATAGGGACCTCATTCATATATATAATATAATATAATATAATATATATATATATATATATATATATATATATATATATATTGATGATAATATATCTATATAAACATGTCTGGTTGAGATTGTTAATAAATATTGACTTTTTCGCGGTATTAATGAAAATTTATGAAATGTAACTGTCTGACTAATTTTACTCTGTCATCATGCTAAATCTATTTCACTAGCTGATAGTTTTATAGTATTTCAAATGTTTGTTTGTTCTGTTGATCCATGTTTCTTATTGATCTTTGTAATCCATTGTTTAAGCATTTAATTTATTCAAAATATATTGATCATGATAAATATTTCAAAGGGCAGAGAAGATAATCAGGTAACTCCTAATATTTAATATTATTTTTCTTTTATTTCTAAACCTAATTTTTCCTTGTTTTAAATTTTATTTTAAAACTAGAGGCCCTGCACAAAATTCATGCATGGATGGGGTCCCTAGACCTGGCCAGCTATCAGGGCTGATCATGTTCCCTGCCTCTCTTCCTCCCCGCCTTCCCCTCTCCTCCTTCCCTCACCACCTGCATGCTGCCACTATGCAGTTCCCCCCTCACTCTCCACACACTGCCACCACACAGTTCCCCCTTTTCTGCTTCCTCCTTCCTTGCAGACCACTTGCCACCACCTTGTGGTTCCCAGCCTCCTTGCCTCCTCTATCCTCCTTCCCTTGCCACCTGTGCACCAAAACCATGCTGTTCTCCACCTTCCTGCCTCCCCCTGTCCTCCTTCCCTAGCTGCCTGCATCCACTGCCATCCACCCCTGGTTCCTTGTCCCAGCCCAGGGGCCTCTACCTGATCAGGCGATGGAGGCCAGCTGGCCAAGGGGAGAAACTGGGAGGTTGGCCAGCAAGCCCCACTGGTGATCAGGGCTTGCAGGCTGGAGGCAGCTCCAGCATTGAGCATCTGCCCCCTGTGTGGTCAGTGCACATCATAGTGACCAGTCTGGTCACTCTGGTCATTCTAATCATTTCATCGTTATGTCTCTTTGACTTTTATATATATACTCGAGGCCCAGTGCATGAAATTCATGCACAGGGGCGGGGGGGGGGTGTGTGTGTGTGTGTCCCTCTTACCCAATCCTGATCAACCAGACCCCAGCAGCAAGCTAACCTAACAGTTGGAGCATCTGCCTTCTGGTGCTCAGTGCACGTAATAGTGGCTGGTCCAGCGGTTGACCTAACGGTCGACCAATCAGTCAGACACTTAGCATATTAAGATTTTATTTTATATACTAAAGGCCTGATGCATGAAAATCCGTGCAAGATTAGGCCTTCCTTTCCCCAGCTGTTGGCACCAGCTTCCCTCCAGCACCTGGTTCCCTGGCTTCCCTCCTCCCACTGCCAATAGGCACCCAGAACCCATGCTGACTTTCCTACAGCCCCTGCTTCCTCAGGAAGGATGTCTGGATTGACAGCTGGAAGATGTTCAGTTTAATTAGCATATTACCCTTTTATGATTATAGATAATATTATTTTATTCTATTTTTTTTTTTACTATTATGATCCCTTTTAAGAGGTTTTATTAAGCTTTCATAGATAACTTAAAATTGCTTTGGCTTCAGAGATCCATTTATCTAAGAAATTATGGGGTCAGCATTTACATATCCTATACTCAGTTTTTCTTAACCTTTATGCTGTTTTGAGAAGAAGGGATTTCTTTGGGTCTCTAAATTAAATTATCCTTCAGAATTATATAATGATTTCAGATCAAAATATTTAAATTCTGAGGACATAATTTCACTCTATTAAACTTTAGAGAAACAAATGTAAACATACCTACACATGTGACTTCCAATTGTTGGCTTATAGTGTCATGGTGCTTCAGGCATAAAACGTCCTAATCCTGTTCCTAAGGAAATGTTTCAGGCTGGACCACATCAATTAGCAGTCCTTTCTCCTGATAATACTGGTTCTCTGTAAGCACAACTACCTCAAGTAATGGTCGTGTCAGCTAGTTTGAGACTGCTTTCTAGACTGAATCACAATGTTAATTAGAAGTGGGATGATTCTTATCAGAATATATGCCCTGTTCTTATTTCTCTCCAACCTAGCTATTTTGCACTCTCTTGCTTGTCATTGGTGCTGTTCAGAAACAACATATGCTTCTGCCATATACAACAGGTTTTCTAGTCTCTTTCATCTGGAAATGCATTTGATTAGCTGGGTGGAAAAAAAGCAAAAGTGATTTGTGATGTCTAAAACTGGACAGGAAACAAAAGTCAACCATGACCACTTGGCAGTGAGCCTTTAATAAAAGACCATGGCTATTTTGAAATTATTTGATTTATTAGTTAATAAAGTGCTTAATTACACTACCATTTAAGTTTTAATAAAAAAACATTTGTTTCTGCTCATCTTCTGTTTACATCTTTTAAGATAAAGTGACAAATGAAAGTAGCCAAAAAATCAGAATTAATTAAATATTTACTTAACTAGAGGCCTGATTAGGCTTCCCTCTTGCTGCTGGCAGGCACCTGGGACCTGGGCTTCCCTCACAGCAGCCCTGGCTTTGTCTGCAAGGATGGTTTAATTAGCACATTATGCTTTCATTATTATAGATATTTAGCATCTAGGAAATGTCTTAATGTGGACATGATTTACATTGGTGCAGTCATCTAGTGTCTAAGTCAACGGGCAAAACCATGATCTTTAATGTGTGACAGGTCATTTAAAATAATTTTAAATAAGGTACCTAGGAATAAATTTTAACCAAGGAGGTTAAAGACCTATCCTCTGAAAACTGTATGATACTGCAGAAAGAAACTGAGGAAGATAGAAATAAGCGTCCCTGCCTTGGCTCACATCTTTCCTGTAACATTTCTAGGGAGCAAAGCAGGGCACCAGCTAGGGTTTCTCTTGTTGCTTCTTCTACCCTATGTCCTTCCTTTGTTTCATTGACTCTGATATTAATAAACATACTCTCAAAATCACCTGAACTCATATTTTGAAATCTTTCCTGCAGGAAATAAAAAACCCATTCACTAGAGGCTAGCCTGAAGCAGACCCACTTAGGTCCGAACCAGTAACAAATTCATGTGGAAATTTTACTAACTTTAAGAAAGCCTTTATTGTTGAGAGTATTACAGATGTTTCCCCTTCTTCCCCTTTTGCCCCATTTCACCCCATTCCCACCCCACCTCAGGCCTTCACCACCACGTATCCACAGGCAATGCATATTCCTATATAATAAAAGCCTGATATGGTAAGTGTCTGGTCATCCGGTTGGCTGTTCAACCAATCAAAGTGTAATATGCTATTGATATGATAAGGCTGCTCAACCCCTTGCTATGATGTACACTGACCACCAGGGGGCAGATGCTCGGATCAGTAGGTTAGCTTGCTGCTGGGGTCTGGCTTATCTGGACTGAGCGAGATGGGTTGGACACACCCTGGAGTCCTCCCTTGGTCCCTCCCTGGCCCTGATCATGCACAGGGTGAGGGCCCCTCATCTTGGCCTGTGCCCTCTCACAATCCAGGACCCCTTGTGGGAAGTGGGAGAGCCAGTTTTTGCCCGATCCCACAGGCCAGGCGAAAGGACCCCACTGGTGTACAAATTTGTACAGTGGGCCTCTAGTATGTATATGAGTTTTAAGGTTAATCTAAGAATGATATGCCTTTTGGTTTATTCAGATATTATGTTTTCTCTTAATAACAGTGTTTATATAGGCCCTATATCTTCTTTATTAAGTTAATACTTGAGTATTTTAAGTTTTGGTTGGTATTTTAAATGGTGTGTGTGTGTGTGTGTGTGTGTGTGTGTGTGTGTGTGTGTTTGCTATAATGGTGTAAAGTATAATTTAAAAAAAATAAATTTATCTTGGAACCAGAAACTTCATTGAATTTCCTCATATATTTTTTAAAAATATTTTTATTTATTTCAGAGAGGAAGTTTAGGGGAGAGGTAGGAACATCATTGATGAGAGAGAATCATTGATCGCCTCCTCCTGTAAGCCTCACACTGCCCTGCCCAGGAATCAAACCGTGACATCCTCTTCATAAGTTGATGTTCAACCAATGCCGGCTGGCCAGCTTCTCTCATTAATTTTAAAGTTACCAGAGTGTTTCATAACTTAAAGCAGTCGCTCTTATTATTAAATTTATTGTATTTCCATTTGTGTTTTTCTTAATATAGATCTTGAGCTTTACCTATTTGCTTTTTATCATCTATTGGGATTGAATATGTCAAAAATATTCTTTCTAAAATAAGCTAAACTTTAACAGATGGACAGTATTGCCTTTGAAGATTTGACAAATAGAAATATCAATCAAGCAGTCAAACATCTAAATAGCAGCAAATAATTCCTTATAAAATGACTCAATTGAAAACCAATGTGTGTTGGGGTAGAAGACACAAACAGCTGCATAATTATGATGGGTTTGGTGAGGAAAAAACCCACAACAAACAAGTACAGAGTCAATATTTCAGCTTTGTTGGCAATCATGACAAATACAAACTTCGAAGGGCAAATCAGATGTTGCAGTCATGAATAAATTTAACCTTTTTATTTTATTTTTTTATTTTTATTTTTAAAATATATTTTATTGATATTTTACAGAGAGGAGGAAGGGAGAGAGATAGAGAGCTAGAAACATCGATGAGAGAGAAACATCGACCAGCTGCCTCTTGCATACCCCCTACCGGGGATGTGCCCGCAACCAATATACGTGCCCGCAACCAATATACATGCCCTTGACCAGAATCAAACCTGGGACCTTTCAGTCTGCAGACCGACGCTGTACCACTGAGCCAAACTGGTTTTGGCAAATTTAACCTCTTTAAACCCTGTTATTTATGGTTACAAAAAGATAAAAAGGAGAGATAATTTGTGCCCAATTTTAAGCATCCCATACTTGAATTTTAAAATGCAAAATTATGGGTAATGTCACCTAAAATTATATTTGGGAAATATGTGTGTGTGTGTGTGTGTGTGTGTGTGTGTGTGTGTGTGTGAGAGAGAGAGAGAGAGAGAGAGAGAGAGAGAGAGAGAGAGAGAGAGAGAGAAATAAATTATGTCCATAGCTCTGTTTGAAAAACTCATTCAAAATGAACCAAAGAGTCCAAAGAATAAGATTCACCCCCAAGTGATGTTCAGAGTCAAGGTTGTTTTGCTCATATTAGAAAGCAGTTTATACCATGCTGTTCTGAGAAGGTGCCTTTTCAAATGCTCAGTGATACAGTCCTAAGCACCAACAGCAGGCGGTAGAATTGGTTTTCTATCTTCAGAGTGGCAGACATGGCTATTGAAACCACATGAAACTGCAGGGCCAAGGAACATATGACCCAAAGACCAAGTGCTGTCTTTTTGTTGTCTTCATTATTTTTTTATTTTTTGTCCAAGATGGAATCTAGTGAATTTCTTCAGCTAGAAACTTGGATTCAAAAGTTAGAGAAGACTTTGTCATGGAAAAAAACAAAACAACTATATTTATCCTTGATATAAATTGTGTCAAAATGATGCAATTGTAAGGTTGTACTATTTAAAAAGGAAAAAAAAAGTTATAAAGTATGGGCAAAGTACATTGCTAGACCTATAAAAAGATAGAGTTAGATAATTTTTTAAATTGTCAGATGAGTCTAATTGGTATATATTTGATTTAATATTTAAAAAAATGACCTTTGTTTTGTTGTTTTAAATAAAATTTTGTTCATATTAAAAGTAGCTTTTAATACTTTGTTAAAACATTTACTCTTTCAGAAATGGTACCAGTTGCCGGGACTGGTTTGGCTCAGTAGATAGAGCGTCGGCCTGGGGACTGAAGGGTCCCGGGTTCGATTCCGGTCAAGGGCATGTACCTTGGTTGCGGGCGCATCCCCAGTAGGGGGTGTGCAAGAGGCAGCTGATCGATGATTCTCTCTCATCGATGTTTCTAACTCTCTATCCCTCTCTCTTCCTCTCTGTGAAAAATCAATAAAATATATTAAAAAAAAAAAAAGAAAAGAAATGGTACCAGTATGATAATACCATATTGCAATATCCCACTCTTTAAAATTTACTCATTACTTAATACAGATAGAATACCTAATAATGCCAGGTACAATCCAGATGGTTGGACAATGTCAAGGAACCAAATAAAAATTATTGTCCTTACGAAGCTTACATTTCAATTTAGGAGACCTAAACGTAGTAAGTAAATTATACATGTATAGTATGTTACAAAACTAAATGTTAGAAAGGTCAGGGAGGTAGAATGTGAGAGTAGATGCACTGTTAGGTAGAATGCTTGAAATGTTGATATTTGAGCAAAGTCTTGTGGGAAATTGGCATCAGATTATTAGAGAGAACAGTGGTACAAGCAGAGCTAGAGTGAGAACAAAGGCCCTACGGTGGAAGTGGCAGGTTTGAAGAAGTGTAAGGAAACCGTTATGGTGGGAACAGTAAATATTGAGAGAATACTAGGAAATGCTATCACAAGTAGTTAGGGGGAAAGATCGGGCCTTGAAATGAATTCAGATTAAATTAAAAACCAGAATGAGTTGTATTCAGGGGTGTAGCCTAATCTGATGTACAGGTTTAAAGGGAACACTGTGGCTATTGCACTGAGGATAGACTACATGAGGACCAGGGCTGTGAGAAGTGTTTGGGTTACCAGACAGATTTTGAGTGCAGAGTCCCCTTTTTCTGATAGAAAGGATGTGAGGTATGATATTAAGAGAGACATAATGTCATCTCCAAAATTTCTGAGCCCTGAAAGATTAATTTGCCAATAACTGATATGAGAAAGGTGGTTTAGATCTGGGAAAGAATGTGAGAAATTCAATTTTATACAAGTTTTTTTTTAATCTTTTATTATTTTTAACTGCAGACATTTATATAATTGTATCTACTTATATCTGTATCATCCTATTTTATGTAGATGTAGTACAGGTATATCTGGTATGTGTATATAATATATATTAATATATTTAATGTATATTTAACACATTTTTCTTCAAAGAACAACTACTTAGGTACAAATATATATTGGGAATTGTAAGCAAAATATAGTACAAATAAATAATCCTACCTAATAAAAGAGCAATATGCAAATTAACCATCACTCCATGACAAAATGGCAGGGCTCATAGACACAAGATGGCGGCTCCCAGTCCTCTCAGCCCCACCAGAGACCCCCAGTCCCAGAGAGGGCTGAAGTTGAGAGCTGGCAGCTGCAGCCCAGGCTGCACCCCCTGTGCAATCCACTATTAGCCTCCATCCACTCACCCCAGCATGATCTCCCAGCCGCAGCTGCAGCCATAGCCTGGGAGGCTCTTGTGCCCCCACCCTCCCTCGATCCATTTCCAGCCCTGGCCTGAGCTGTAGGCCTGTCCGCTGGAAGGTGCCTGTGCCCCTCTCCGGGCTTTCAGCTGAGACCAGGGCTATGGGCCTGGGAGGCAGCCACGCCTCCCAGGCATGATCCACTCCCAGCTGTGGCCCAGGCCATAGGCCTGGGAGGCGGCTGTGACCCCACCCCATGGTGTGATCAGCTCCCAGCCATGGCCCCATCCTAGGCCTGCCTGTCAGCTGGAAGCCGCCCATGCCCCTCTCAGCACATTTGCTCCCAGCCATGGCAAGGGCTGTGGATGTGGGAGGCATCTGCACTGCTCTCCCCGCCCTCCCTCAGTGATCAGCTCCCAGTCGCAGGCAGGGGTATAGCCCTAGGAGGCAGCCAAGCCCCTCAGAGTGATCCCCTCTCAGCGACAGCCTGGGGTGTCGACCTCCAAAGGGCCTGCGCCCTCATGGAGAGATCCCTCCCACACAACCTGTAGCCTTGGAACTTCCCTTGCCCCCAGCGGAGTTATTGGAGATGGGGGAGGGGGGGACTATCTGGGCAATGCTGCCCAGCAAACCTCTCCCATTGGGTAAAAACTTCTGACCAGGTTAAGGAGGTAAGTGGGTTTTGTTTAAGCTCTTTACAAACCACAAAGGAAATGTCTGAGGTAGGTTTCACATCCAGTAATGTAACTGCCATGTCCCCGTTTGCCTTCAGAAATTAGTTGTTAGTTACTTCCGAACTAAAAACTAATTTCTTAAGACAAACAGTGACATGGCAGTTACATTACTGGAGAGTACCCAGTGGTCCCGAGGTTGGCTCTGCAAGGATGAGGGTGGGTGCTCCCCACCCTGGTTCCTCAGCACCTTGGACAGGGTTTGAGCCCACCCAGGAAGGCCTTTTCCCCTACAGTTTTCACCAAGGCAAAGAGGTTTTGAAGACATGAATAAGTAGTGCCCATGCACAAGTCCTGAAGATGCTGGGGCCAACAGAAATGACAAACTGGGAAAAGAGCAAAACCAGAAACATCGGGATCCCAACATAGATCATCTTTTTCTTCAGAGGCCAGTGTGTTTCCCTCTTCTTCCTCTTCTGGAAGCAAGAAGGATTCAAATACAATTCTACCAATAGAAAAGTTAAGAGAAAGAGGACAGAAAAGGAACAAAAGGATAAAAGAAAGAAAGGACAAAAGATGAAACATCAAGAAAAAGAAAGAGAAGGAAGAAATGAAGAAATAATCACATGATATCACTTTTCCAAGGTCTCAGGAAATTCCTGTTTAAGGAGTTTATTTTGTGACGCTTTTAGTTTGGGTTTACATTTTTACTGGTTTGTCAAGACCACAGCAGGTACACTGTCCAATATGTTAAAAGAAAAAAACCCTATCTAATAAAGAGGGAATATGCAGGGGATGGCATTTGGGGGTGACTGGGCTGTCAGGGGA
The DNA here is from genome assembly GCF_964339955.1 of Pipistrellus hanaki. Classification (NCBI taxonomy): domain Eukaryota; kingdom Metazoa; phylum Chordata; class Mammalia; order Chiroptera; family Vespertilionidae; genus Pipistrellus; species Pipistrellus hanaki. Next base: position 114,259,536 of record NC_140503.1, on the reverse strand, counting down.
GGGCAGTTGGAGATGATCAGGCCAGAAGGGAAACAGGCATTAATCAGGCTGACAGTGGAATGGTTAGAGCACATGTGTCAAACACAAGGCCCGCGGGCCAAATCCAGCCCGCCAGGCCTTGCAATGTGGCCCGCACCGCGCTGTCATCACTGCACTCCGCTGTCAGTTTATGACATTGTCAGTTTATGACTGTTCAGTAAACCATTTGGCCCGCGATTTAGGCTGGATTTTAGATTTTGGCCCCTTCTCTGATTGAGTTCAACACCCCTAGGTTAGAGGGTGATCAGGCTGGCAGGCAAAAGTGGTTAGGGGCGATCAGGCAGGCAGGCAAGCAGTTGGGAGTCAGCAGTCCCGGATTGTGGAAGGGATGGCCGACTGCCAGTTTAGGCCTGATCTCTGTGGGATCGGGCCTAAACAGGCAGGCAGACAGACATATCCAAAGGGGTCCCAGATTGAAGAGGGTGCAGGTTGGACTGAGGGACAACCCCCCCCCCCCCCAGTGCATGTATTTTATGCACCAGGCCTCTATTAACTGATATCAGGAAAGGTAGTCATAATTCAATATAAATTCTATAAATTAGTCTAATTTTTAATTAAGTCTTCTTACTGATTTCAGAGAGGAAGGGAGAGGGAGAGAGAAACATCAATGATGAGAGAGAATCATTGATCAGCTGGTCATTACATGGTCAGTCATTATGCTTCATGGTGTAATGACCATTTGCATATTACATCTTTATTATATAGGACTAGTGGCCTGTTGCAGGAAGATTCCTGCAATAGGGCTTCCTGCTGCAGTCACTGCCCCGCCTGCTTTCCTCCCTTCTCCCCCAGCCCCGCCTGCTTCCCTTCCTTCTCCGCCACCCACTTGCTTACTTCTCCGTAGCATTACTCCCTTCTGCAGACTTGGCTTCTTTTTATGCTGTCTTGATATGCAAATTAACCACCATATTGGTTGGGTTAATTTGCATTCTCACCCTGATTGGCTGGTGGGTGTGGCTTGGAATAACAAATGTGCAGTCAGTTTGCATATTACTCTTTTATTCAGTAAAATAAGCAAAGTTTATTTTAACATATAAAGCAACATATGCTTAGGTTCTAAGAATTAAGACATGGGTATCTTGGTGGTCATTCCTACCCAGGAAAGATAGATTCAATTTGTATATGTTAAATATAAAGAAGACAATTCTTACTCTGCAAGAAAAATATTATTCAAGAATTGATTCTGTGCTATTTGGCTATCTATCTGGAGAGAAGTCATCCAGTTAGGGGCTCACCTCATAAATTATTATCAAATAGAAAAATCTCAAATAGATATTTTTATTTCTCAGGGACTTGATTGATACAGACTATGGTGGGAATGGATCCCTTAGACTCTAAGGCTGAGAGTTTTGTAATACACGACTGACTTTCACAACTGACCACAGCACATTTTTAGGTTATCAGTGGAAATTACAAAATTCCTCAGGATGGAAATTTGATAAGATCTTTCAGTTATCTGTGCCTCACTGTTTACTTTGTATTTTATTTTTAAATAAAACATATGATGTACTTAATTTTATAAGAAACCTTTTATGTACAATAATAGGCATCCTAATGTCATAATAAATTGAGTTTAGAAATAATCTAAAATTACCAACACCAGTAGCTTAAGTAAAAATATTTTACATTCATTGGATATATACTTAGTGGCAAGATTATTATGATCTCTGAACAAAAAATAATCTGGCCACTCGGTGTATATACTATATAATCCTATATAATAAAAGGCTAATATGCAAAGTGTCCCCTCAACCAGGAGTTCGACAAGCAGGCAGGCCAGCCAACTGCCCATATTCCCTCCCCCTGGCCAGGCAGGCCAGACACCACTCATGCATGAATTCATGCACCAGGCCTCTGAGTGGCCAGATTATTTATTACCGTATTTTCTGGCGTATAAGACAACTTTTTTTTTTTTTAACACATTTTATTGATTTTTTACAGAGAGGAAGGGAGAGAGATAGAGAGCTAGAAACGTCGATGAGAGAGAAACATCGACCAGCTGCCTCTTGCACACCCCCTACCAGGGATGTGCCTGCAACCAACGTACATGCCCCTGACCGGAATCGAACCTGGGACCTTTCAGTCCGCAGACCGACGCTCTACCACTGAGCCAAACCAGTTTCAGCAAGACGACTTTTGAAACAAAAAAAAGTCAACCGAAAATCGGGGGCAAAAGACCAAAATTGCACAAAAATTACCTGAAGATCTTGACGGCAAAGTAAGTCTTTTCTTTGAAGTGGGGGGTAGTCTTATACAGCGAATATAGGCCTAAACCTATGTTTTAACTGTAAAATTAGGGGGTCATTTTATATGCCAGAAAATACAGTATGTGTTTAGAGATCATAATAATCTGGCCATTCAGTGCATATTACAGTTATTAAAATTATATTTCAATAAATCTGTATTGATATTATTTAAGTGATATAAATAGAATAGAAGTTTCATGGGTTAGAGACTATTTCATCATAATTGATTTTCCATACATATTTATCACCTTTTCTACTGGTACACCAGGAAAATGCAATACAAATATATTAACCTATTACTAAAAAGAGATTAATAGCATTGATGAGTGCATGAAAATTTCAGTAAAAGGAAGACTAAAAAGAAGTAAAGGTGTAATGACTAACTAAGGAGAACAGAGAAGAATGCAACTCAAGAATATGGTTTTAAACTGTTTTCTGATTCTTTGCATCGTTTTATTCTTCATTCAAAATCTCCAGATGAAGCTCTCAGTTTCCCAAGTTTAGGACACGAAATTCAAGAATTACTGAAAGGGTTGGGGAAGGACTAATATCTGACCTCCTGTGAGTTCTGAAACAGGAAGTGTGGCCTCACCCTACTTATCACCAATCTTGGGCAGCAAAATGTAATAAAACTGCTATGCACATCGAGCAATTTTCTGTTTTTTCCCTTAGGTACTGTCATTTGCTTACTGCCAAATCCACTACTACTTGTCAGAATCCAATACTTCCTTTAAGTGCTACCTAAAGAAATTTCCTCCATATATACTTTTCTCTAAATTTACAATTAATTTACTAGATTAGGATGAATTCTTTTTCTCTGGTTCTTTGTAATGACTTTATAAAATATTAATTATATTCTGAGTTTTGGGGTTTTTTTTTTTACATCTCATTTGTGCTTCCCATCATTCTGGGAGGGAGGATATGCTTTTTGTCACAGTACTTATAAAAATAATATTTTGGAAAGAACGCTGGGCTCTGAATTTCTCTTTCCTGCAGTAATAGTAACTATTGCAGTAATAGTTTAATTTCTCTGCTGTTCATTGACTAAAGGTTTCATTTGGGGTATATTTCTTCCAGTTTCTTTCTCTTTGTTGCAACTTGGATAGACACATTCAAGCTCATGTGGCATGAGTGCACTAATAGCAAGAGTGATTGGGTTTCTGAATATTTGACAAGTCTCTTTGCAAAAGTTCACTCGTACTTCAGTAGACAGGTGAAGCTTAAATGAAGAAAAAAATGAAGACACTATCAAAATAAATTTTTTCAATTACAGCCTCAGGGAAATGCGAGCAAATACTGTACTCCACAGCAAGTACTGTTTTCAGCATAAAAAGTGATCTCACTGCCCTGGAAATGTCAGAAAAATGTCTTTGCTCAGATAGTTGAAAAACGACTTGCTTTCAACAGCGTTCTTCCTGTAATCCAACATGATAGTTAACACAGTATAATTATCATTTTATTAACATTTCTTATATAATTATCCAATATATTTTATTGACTATTACCGTAGTATTTGCCTTCAATTCTTCCTTTTATTTCCTTCATTGTAAATACCTTCTGTCAAGCAGATTATTTTATCTGACCAATAAATTTGCTATAATATTTCTGATATTAAAATAAATATGCAAACATGGGTAAATAGTTACCCAATAAATGTTACTGATAAAATATTCACATGAAAACATTCTGGGTGGTTGTACAAATTTCTGATGGATTAGCACAGTTTTCTTTGGTGTCAATTTTCCATGTTCCACAGAATGTCAGTATTATATCATTGTTCCACTATACAAATCATTTCTGTCAGTGCTGGTATATCAATTTGGTGTGTATGCTTGTGTGTGCTCAAGAGGAAGAAAAGCTTGTGAATGCACAAATTTTCTGCTATATCTCTTTTTGCAAAAAATAACTTGATACAGAATGCTGCTATTCTGTACAACAGGGAGTACTCTATATATTTAAAATTCAAATATCTAGTCATTAGACTTATAATCATAATTAGACATTTAAGTAATGTATCTTAATCCATTACTCTTTATTCTAGACCATTCAATATCAGAAAATATCTAGCACAAGAAGGCAGATAATTAATTTATTCCTTAATTCAAAGTTGCTTGAGATAGAACCATATGGATTTCCCCTGGAGTGTGAAAAATCCTTCCAATCCTATATAATAAAAGCCTAATATGCAAATCGACCAAAGGCGGAATGCCTGGAAGAACGACTGGTCACTATGAGGGGCACTGACCATCAGGGGGCAGATGCTCAATGCAGGAGCTGCCCCCTGGTGGTCAGTGTGCTTCCACAGGGGGAGTGCTGCTCAGGCAGAAGCCAAGGTCATGGCTGGTGAGCACAGGACCCTCTCCTGCCTCTGTGGCAGTGCTAAGGAGCAGCAAGCCAAGCAGTAAGGAGCCTCAAGAATACAGGCAGTAAGGCCTTAGGGGTCACGGACTGTGAGAGGGCAGTCAGACATCCTCCGAGGGGTCCTGGATTGCAAGGACCCCTCCACTGCATGGATTTCATGCATCAGGCCTCTAGTTTCTAAATAACTGACAAGAGTACAGCCTTCAGTAATAAGGGTGTGAACATTATAACTGTTTATATAGAATAAATGTTGTATAATATAACACTTTTTACACTCCCTGTATTAGTCTGCTAGGGCTTCCATCATAGAATACTCCAGACTGGGTGAGGTAAAACAATATAAATTAACTTTCTCATGGTTCTGGAAGTTCAAGATCAAGGTGCCAGCAGCTTGGTTTCTCCAGAAACCTCTCTTCATTCTTTATAGATGACAGCCTTCTTCTGTATCCTCTGATTACCTTTTTTATGTGCACATGCTCTCTGAGTGTCTCTTCGTAGGAAGACAGTTGTCATATTGAATTAGGACCCACCCTTATGAACTCATTCAACCTTATTCATGGTACCTCGTTAAGGGCCCCATCTGCAAAGGTAGTGACATTGGGCATCAAGGCTTCAACCTATTAGTTTGAGTGGGAGATACAGTCAATCCATAACACTACACCTTCAAGGTAATTTGTTGTATCCACCGTGCATCTAATTCCACAGTTTCAGATCTGATAACTCCATAAGATGTGATAGTAGAACCCAAATACAATAATGATAGTTTTTGTTGTTGTTGTTGAGGGCCCTAAATACTGTGTAGAAATAGCAATCCCTCTTTTATGAGTTCAGATTAAAGTCCAGTAAGAAATTATGTTTGTATATTTTCAGAAAACAACTCTGAGACCATCTGGAATTCTGTAACAGAGATGAATAGACAGAAGTGCTCTAGGCATGAAGACAGAAGAGAAACAGTCCAGAGATGGAAGATGCTGACGACACCTCGCCATACCAGCAGACAGCAGCTGCGTGTTGCTGAAGGATGCCCAGGACCAAACCAGAAATGGTCGGACCTACATCACCACCATTTGTCCACCAACCAGATCTGAAATAGCATGGCTGACATGTACACATAAGGAACTATTTGACATTGAAATTGGGACTCAAAAGAACTGTTGGCCCAGAAAGGAACTCACTACAGACTGATTCATTTGCCTTTCAGCATAAGCATTATGGCTTTTCTCAGTTTAGGTTCTTACAAGGGTATTTATTAGATCACATGATCTCACACATCTAGAGGAAGTGATGAACAACATAGACTGATGAACAAAAACAGACCCAGAAAAAGAGAAGCAGCGAACAGACTTCCAAACCTCAGAAGGAAAGTAGGGGAGGGTGGGGGTAAAGAGAAGAGATCAACCAAAGGGCTTGTGTGCATGCATATGGACCTGGTCAGTGGCCATGGACAACAGGGGGGTGAGGGCATATGTAGGGAGGGGTTTGGGATGAGATTGGGGGGATGAGGACAAATTATTTGATACCATCCAGGGGTCCTCAAACTTTTTAAAGTGGGGGCCAGATCACAGTCCCTCAGAGAGCTGGAGGGCCGGACTATATGAACTACTAATTCCTACTGTAACACCTCGGCTGCGCTCACTGCCCAAAAAACCTGGAGGGCCGGATCAGACTCCTCTGCGGGCCGCATGTGGCCCGCGGGCCATAGTTTGAAGACCCCTGCCGGCATAATCAATAAAAAAAAAAATGAAAAGAAAAAAGAAATTTACCTCTAGTAATTGGATTAAAAAAAAGTTTTTCATGCAATAAGAAACTATGCTGCTGAGTTAATTATTATGCCATCTTCAATGTTTCAATTTCTTATTTTAGGAATAAAGTAAAAAAAAATGCATTTTGGATTCAGGATTGCATATTCAAACAGAGTAAATCATATAGACTCTGTAATGTTATTGTGGCATATCTGTGCTGAAAAACACAATAGGCTATATCCTTGACTTTGATTCCCTGATTCTTTTAAGTAATATCTATAATTTAATACTTCTGGAAACCAAAATACAAATTTTAAAACAAATTAATATGAAGAAAATCTATTAAAATTATAAGAATATATTTTAAATGAATGAATTTGATCTTTTGCTAATAAATCTAACATTTTTTTATTAATTCATTCAATAAATAATTACTAAGTCCTTACCAATATCCCAGACACCATTTTAAGTTCTCAGGATACATCAGTAAATAAAATACAAAGGTCATTGTCCTAGGTGAGCTTATATTCTATTAGTTAGAAACAGACAATTAACAATGACCATATAAAAAATAAATCACATGGTAACTTAAAATGTGAAGAGTACTGTACAGATAAAGAAAAATTATCATGGGGAAATTTAAAATGTGGCATTGGAAGAAGTTACCATTTTAATTATGTAAGTCAGAGTAGATCCTATGAGGGAAAATATTAGAGCAAAATCGGAAGTAGATGATAAAATTAGACATGCAATATTCTGGCATAAGGAAGAGCCAATGCAAATGTCTGGAATATTTGAGAAAAGTAAAGAAATTTGTTTGAAAGAATGGAATGAATAGATAGGAAAGTAGTAAAAGATGAGGTCAGAGAGAAATTTTATAACTACATTATTTCATAGAACCAGTTTTATCTATATACAAATTTTGGGGGGGGAAGATTTTATTGATCAGTTCTTTTAGAGAACAAGAGAATCCACTTTGAATTTCTTATTCAATATTTACATTTTGTTACACTAAGTTACAAAGGCTATATATGAAGAATGATCTATAGTTGGAAGTAAGAAAATCTAAATACATTAAGAATAATTATTTTAATAATCATAATACTGTCAAAATATTGGACATTTTTTCCCAACTTTTTATATGTTTGCAGTTTTTCATGTTTTATTTTCCTTCAAGTCTTTTTTTTTTTAGACTCTAAAAAAATCTGAAACTGCTAATGTAGTAGGCATGTGCTACATTCAACAAAAGTTGAGAACAATATCATTAGTCTTTTTATTACATTGAGTAGTAAACCATATTTTCCTTCCTACCAAGTAATTTAGGAATGCACAATGCCAAAGTCAGTGTCCTACTATCTATTTCATGTTGCTGATGTCATTTTTTTTACCTTTTGTATTTTTTTGTAGACCTCAGATGCAGACAATTAAATTAATTTATTTTCCTTTCATGACACATTATTCTCATGGTTCTGTGCACGGTCCCCTTTCATCTTACTAATATTTCTATATTAGCTGTTCATGTCTTCAAAGTTATGTGTTTTTCATTTAATACAAAGAGCAATTATAAAGTGGTAACTCACTTGTATACCTATTCAAATTGAATGAATAAAAAATCTTACTTCCAAAGGTTTATATTTTCCTCTGAAATCTGTGGTGAATTAAAGTCGGTTCAAGATTTTAACAAAAAGGAGATGAAAAGTAATGCAAATTTATTATGCCAAACAAAATGATTAGGTCAATTCCATGGAGAACTCTGCCAAGCAAGTATTTAAACTACTCTTTTACAGACAAAATGGCACAAATTTGAGTAATTTCCCAGTGAATTTCATTAATGTATAAATATAAAAGTATCCAGTTACTATCTCTTCTCTTCATGTCAATGGTATATTATATGCTTTTAAAAATTGCTTGTATCATTTAAAATACCTTTTCTCTTTTTCAAAACAAACCAAACCAAAATAATAATAATTAATAATAATAATAATAATAATAATAATAATAACAACAACAACTGAGGATGGACTTTGCCTATTTATTTATGGTCATAAAGTGCAAAATTCAAATTATATATTATTCTATTAAAATTTAATATTTTTCCAAATTATATTTCAATAGACAATAAAGCAGTTTCTTGATTAGACAAGTGTTGAAACAGGTAGAATAATATGTTCCCCACAATTGCTGTTCTGAGTCAAGCCCTGCAGAACTATGGCATTTATCAATAAGTAGATATAAAGCAATGGTCCAGGAACTAACCTGACTACTTTGGAGTTTGTTTTCCACATCTGAAGTCACAAACCACAGAGAAAAGCTCAGTACCTGATTGGGAAAGTCCCTTCCTGCATCCCATAATATGTGCTGCACAATCTCAGAACAAGTGCTTCTCTGACATATACCCCGAGGCATAAGTTTCCAAAAAAGGAAAAAGCCTGCTAACCTACACTCTGATTGGTTAAACCTACCAAATTCCATGTTCCCAAGCAATAAAAAACTCTAAGTGCCACATTTGGTACACAGAACCTGAGATTCTCTCTGTGTTCTCACCCTCTGCTGAGCCTCAAAAAATCTTTCTGATTAGTGTTTCTGTTTTCTTGGGATACATTTCCAGAAGTGGGATTACTGGGTCAAATGGCAGTTTCATTTTTAATTTTTTGAGGAAATGCCATGCTTTTCTCCACAGTGGTTGCACAGTCTGCATTCCCACCTGCAGTGCCAGAGGGTTCCCTTTTCTCCAATCCTCTCTAGCGCTTGTCCTTTGTTGATGGTAGCCATCTGACAGGTATGAGATGGTACCTCAGTGTTGTTTTGATCTGCATCTCTATGATGATTAGTGGCTTTGAACAAGTATTCATGTCTCTTATATAAGAACAAAACAAAACTGCTGTTTGAAACTCTCTGCTATTGTTAAATAGACCCTCGTCTTGTAAACTCTGTCATTATCAACTCTTTTACTTTAAGACAGTCTGTTATTCTGTAAAATGACTTTATTTTTTAGTTCAAATAATAGAAAAAGATAAACTTAACTGTCTGACCTTGCAAGCTAGCCATCCAATGTAATAGATGAAAATAGACTAATAATGATAGTAATTATGCCAAGTACAAACTCATTATGTATTGAAGGTTACAACTGTTTATAACAATAACTTACACAGAGCCCTTTGTAAGTATCTGCAAATAAAGGGGCTTGAAAAGTATAAATACAGGACACTTCCTCTATCTGGTGGCTCAGAGATTTGGAAAGAGACACCTACCTCTGGGCTGAGCACAATAAATGACTCCAAATTAATTGGCTCATTAAGGTATCTTGTATCTCATTTGATGATTGACAATACAACAGTACATACATGTAAGTGATAAATGGTAAAATTGTATTAAAATCAATACTTTCCAATAATTTCAAAGTCTTCCAACTGCCAGAACTTCTAAGATGTACTGACCCACAAAAATGTTTTCATGATTTCAACAAAAGGGTAAGGTTATTTAAGGTCTTTGGAGCACACCCATACAAAAAAATCAAATCATCTGATATAAAAAGTGTAGTTTTTGTTTCTGAATACCAACCGAATGGTAAATTATTTAACTGATGTTAACACATTTGTCAAAGGTTTTGAAAGAAATTGATAGGCTGTTTATGCTTAAAAAAATAGTAATCTATCTATCTAATTTACATATATATATATATATATATATATATATATATATATATAAAATTGATTTCAGAGAGGAAGGCAGAGGGAGAGATAGAAACAGAAATGATGAGAACCATTGATCAGCTGCCTTCTGCACACCCACTACTGTGGATGGAGTCTGCAACCCGGGCATGTGCCCTTGACTAGAATTGAATCCAGGACCTTAGAGTCCGCAGGCTGACATTCTATCCACTGAGCCAAACCAACTAGGGCAACAAATATTAATTTTAATTAGTATACCACTTAAATTTTCATCCTTTATGAAGAAATTTACAAAGATACCTCTTGTGGGACAACAGAGCTGAAATCTGAGAAAAGGAAGAGGTCAATAGTATCAATTTTCCAAACTGTAGTGAATGTATTCCAAACCTACACAAAGTAATTTATTTGCCTCAGAGACAGAGGGTAATGCAAAAGTTTCTGTACTCCTTGAACATCAGGGAAGACTTTTCATATTTATATTAATTAGATTAACATTTGGATATATTATTTGATTAATTTGAGCAGTTATATCATTAACTTGTAAATAGCAATATTAAACCTAAAAGAAAAAATAGTTTGACTATTGCTCTACAGTGAAAATAATCAAGTATGTGCTCAGCTTTCTGTTGTCCAGGCTTTTTCCTGTTTATTGATGTCTAAGGACAGCTTAACCCACCCCCAGCAGTAACAGGATGTTTGCTTATCTACAATCAGCCTAGCCCCCTGCTTGCTGCATTGTGTGGACCCACATCCTGGAACAGCAAATTGAAGAGGCTTTGAACTGAAACTAAATACCCAGGTGTTAGCAGCTGGTGTCATCCAGGAGTCTGTTATAATTTACTCCTCAGCAAAATACCTTTTACCATATAAAAACCCGCACAGAGACTCAGAACCAAGAAACAGAATCTGGGGCTATATAAAACTGGGTTCAGCAGGATAGAGGTGCTCAGCTTTGGGGAACTGTCTTCCCTGAGCCAGCAGTACTGCTTTGGAATAAAAATGAATTTCTGCATCTTTCTAATGCTTGATGGTCTATCTTCCCCGTCTCTTAGTTACTTTGCTATAACATTTGGTGCATTGGCTGGGAAGACACCAGCCAAAGCTGCCCCTTTTGGGGCACCAACATAATATGATTGGTAATATTAATCTTTCATCACTTGGATCATAAAGTGATTGCTAGTTTTGTTTTGTTTTTTACATTTTTGACAATGTTCCCTATCTCTAGTCTTTGAAATATAGCCTAACTCAGTGGTCAGCAAACTCATTAGTCAACAGAGCCAAATATCAACAGTACAACAATTAAAATTTCTTTTGAGAGCCAAGTTTTTTAACCTTAAACTTCTTCTAACTCCACTTCTTCAAAAAAGACTCGCTTGGGCCATGGTATTTTGTGGAAGAGCCACACTCAAGGGGCCAAAGAGCCACATGTGGCTCACAAGCTGCAGTTTGCCGACTATGGGCCTAGCCCATCCTCAAGGACCCATGTATTAAAAAGAGTGAATATCAATATATCTTTCATATTCACATTATTACTCTTTTCAAAGTATAAAACAATACAGATAAGGTTGAATTTCCAAAGCTTATCTTTTCACATTCTTCTTCATACTGTCCTTGATTTAACCACCATCACGGATTTGCCATATATGGAATATTCTGTGATTTTATTTTACTCTCTATTGTAGTCATAAAAGATATTTATAGATAGAACAGGGATCTCAAGATCTGAGCAGATTTTACAAAATGCTATTCTTGCTATGTGTTAAAATGTAACAGGTCTTTTGCAGACCAGTTGTAAACAGGGTAAGCTTAGCAGGCACCCCACCTGATAAGTGTGGCCACCTGCAAAGAAGAAATTATCATGTAATTGACCAAATGGTGTCTATAAACAATGGCTAAGTTTCCATTTAGAGAGACAGAACCCTGGGTGTGAATCCCTTGTGTTTATTACTTGCTGCAAGTAAATGAAACTATCTTGTGACAACCACATCTTGAGCTTGGTAACAAAATAATTTTGTTTGTGTATTTAAATTTTTCACATAAATTTATACTTTTAAAAAGCTTTCCTTTAATCTTCTATCTTATTTTGAGATTCATTCATACTAATACCAATAGATTAGTTTATTAATTTGGCTGCTGTAAAATGTTTTATGTTTTGAATATAACAATTTTTCCTTCAATTATTAAAAGGTCAGTTATTTTCCATTTCAGGGTCTTTAAAAACATTATTTAGTGAATAGCTTCATAAATTTCTCCTTGGGAACTTATATAGAAGTTGGGCAATCATTATAAAGAAGTTTTTTTTTCAACTATAGCAATAAGAATAACCTAAAAGGTGTTTGTGTGTGTGTGTGTGTGTGTGTGTGTGTATGTGTGTGTACATATATTCACTGCCTTGACTGGCTTCCAGATACATCTTTAAGTGGCACTCTAAGTGGCAGATTCTGTTATATGTATCTCTTTATAACTACCAAGATTTTCATTGTACAGTGAACATTGAAAACTACTGTTAACAAATATATGTCTGGAAGTAGAATTTTGTGGTGTGTAACTATATTAGATATTTATCTTGAAAATGCTTACTATCAATATGAGAGGTTAACCACTCCCAAGTCCTTATCAGTACTTAAAAGTGTCTGGTTTCTTCATTCTTTAAAAAAGTATTCCAGCCCTAGATGGTTTGGTTCAGTGGATAGTGATGCTCTCTAGGGTCCTGGGTTCGATTTGAGTCAAAGGCAAGTATCTGGGATCATCCAGGATCCTGTAGGATTGATCCAGGACTCTGGTCAGGGTGCATGTGGAAAGCAACCAATTCATGTGTCTCTCTCACATCTGTTTCTCTCTCTGTCTCTCCCCCTTCTGCCCACCCTCTCTAAAAAATCCAGTGGAAAAATATCCTTGGGTGAGGATTAACAAAAACAAACAAACAACAACAAAAACAATACAGCAAAGAAAAAGTATTCCATTGTTTTAATACATTCATCTCTGATTGCTAGCTATTGCCTCATGGCCATTGACTCAATGTAATTTTGTCTTAGGTTTGTACATGATAGAAATATACTCATTATGAATCTAATACTGGTTTTATTAGCTGTTTTTCAATTTATCTTTATTGTTAAAATTATTACAGATGTTCTCTTTTTTCCACACTTACCCCTTTTATCCCCCAACCATCTCTTCCAGGCCTTCACCACACTATTGTCTATGTCATTGGGTGACACCAAGCATGCTAAACTCAAAGGCTAACACAGGCCAAATAAACAAGGTTTAAGTTTATGTGGGCCACAAAAATTCAAAAGCTTCAATTTTCATAGAAACGTAGATTTATTTCTATAGAGACATGCTAAATACAAAGGGCTGAAATAAATGAATAATCATTAATATAAAATAATAGAAGATTTTAATAAAACAATATATTTTCTTGAACGTTAACTTACCAGACACTAAATAATTGCATAAATTAATAAGTGTAGTGCAAATAAACCTATTTTTCTTGTTATCAGAAAGTGAAATATTTCCTCTTGCAGACACCAAACAAGTCAGTCCAAGACTAATGATGTGGCAATTGGTTGCTAAAGTATTCGCTGCTAGTATTAGTGGAGAGAAATGGTGCACGTGAACGTAAGGTGGGTAAGGCAAATGAATGTAACACGATTATAGTAATCAGTCATTAGTGAACATTGTAGTTCATTATTAATAATTATGTATAGCAGGGTATTATAAATATTAAGTTATGAAATTCTCATTAAAATGTTTCTTACATTTTGGCTGGGCCACAAAAAAATATTTATTGTGAGCCTCATGTGGCCTGTGGGACATGACTTTGACATGGTCAGATTACACATATATGCATATAACTTCTTCTGTTAGTCTCTTCTAACCCACACCCACCTTTCCTCTGAGATTCCAGTCTGTTCCATGTTTCTTTGTTTCTGGGTCCATTTTGTTTATAGGTTTATTTTGTTCATTAGATTCCACATATGGGTGAGATTGTGTAATACTTGTCTTTCTCTGACTGGCTTATTTCACTTAGCATAAAACCAGTTTTATTAGCTTTGAAGGCCACAAAATGGCAATACAGCACGAACCAAGTCAGCAGTTGCATCAAAAGGTCTTGCAGTATCTCTGTCAGCCGTGGCTCAGTACTCTGTGCCTCCAGTTCGTGTCTCAACTTCATATTCACTTGTAGGAACAAATTCAAACAAGAGACAAAAATTACAGCCAATGCAGGGCAGGATTTATTTGTAGGAAAGAAATATACCCAGATAAGGCATGAGTGGGCAACTCAGCTGGCCCAGACAGACTGAGTGCCCAGATATGTAGGCGTTTAGAGGTTTTATACCCCTTGGCTGGAATGACCCTAGACAAGGAGCTCATCACCCCCTCCCTTATGTCTTAAAGAATGTATCTTTAAGCTCCAAGGCTCCTTCGCCTGGGTGTTAGGCCACCGAGTAGACCACATCCTGAAGGCTGGGAATCTTTCCTGCTCATGCAGGGGGCTGCCAACTGCGTTGTCTATTTTCAGTTAGTCTTGTTTCACACTTGTTTCCTCCAAATCCCAGCTGCCTCTCCCAGCCTCCCCAGCTTTATCTTTCTATCTGCCAACTCTTACATTTGAGTGTACTTTCAAGGCATTTCTGCTCTATCCCGGGCTGCCTTAGCTGTCAAAAGTGAAGTTGGAGTGGACAGTTCCTCTACATTCCTAATGTGTCTTTTGTACTCTGCTTGGCACTCAGCTCCTTGGGGCTGCCAGTTCTGATCATTGCTCGTACAGAGGCAACTTGTCTTTCAGGAATTTCAATAAATCATTCTGATAACCAGGCATCAACTAAACAGATAACAGTGCCCATTTCCTTTAAGTGACTGCATCCTGGGGAGCAGTGTTCCGGGAGAGTAACTCTAGGATTAGTCCCAGACTCTGGCAACCACAGCCAGGGGATGCAGAGGTGGCCCCTGGCAGCACTCGTAAAAGTCGAGGTGTGAGACAGTGGTATGAGCTTCTTTCTGGCTCACACCAATAATTACAGTCCAATGGGGCACATCTGTCCCCCTCGTGGCATCCCTAAGAACCAAGGTGCCAGATGCCTGTTAAAGCTCCCTTCCTGGAGACGGGTGCTCTGGAGCCAGGCAAAGGGGGATGCCTCATGCCAGTCGATCCCGGAGAATGTTCCAGCGGGCTCCTCCCTGTGTGTTTGAATTGGATGCCTTCCCTCAGGCCGACAGTTTAATATAAGCAGGTGAGTCGCCTTCACTTTAAGCCCAGGTGAGGTAGCTGCCTCTGAGCTGGGCCTGGGTGTGCCAGTTGGAGCCCGGACCCCTTGAAGAGCGATTCCCACATGTTCCTGTGTTGTGGGTGTTTGTAGCCGGCTCCTTTGGTTTTCAGTTAGATAGTTTGGGGGCTCCTCTCTCAAGTGTGTCTTAAAAGTTGAAATGTCTTCCCCAGCCTGGCGGCTTGGCTGATTGGAGTCTCCCCATACAACAAAAGGGTTTTCAGGCCAATTGCCGTCAGGACACATTCCTAGGTTGCAGTTGGATCCCTGGTTGGGAACATACAGGAGGCAACCAATCATAGTTTCTCCCTCACATCAATCTCTCTCTCTCTCTTTAACAATTTGTTTTTTTAAGTTGGAAATTCTGATGTGGAGTTCGAACCACTTGCACTTCATGGAGAAGCCCTGGGTTTTGAGTTCTCTCCCAGTTGGGGGATGCATGCTGGGAAGAGGTTTATGGCAAGACCCTGTCCTGGCCTCTCTAACCTACTTCAATGTGGTTTTCTTCTTGTTATTTTGATGTATAGTTGTCACCAGGTTTTAGGTGGAGTTTTTTTGTTTTGTTTTGTTGTTGTTTTATACACTTTTATTAATTTCAGAGAGGAAGGAAGAGGGAGAGAGAAAAAGAAACATCAATGACGAGAGAGAATCATTGATTGGCTGCCTCCTGCACACTCCTGACTGGGATTGAGCCCACAACCTGGGCATGTGCCCTTGACCCTTCAGTCCACAGATCAATGCTCTATCCACTGAGTTAAACTGGCTAAGGCTTTTGTTGGTTTGTTGTTGTTGTTTAGGGAGAAATTGTTCCATATGTACTTGTAGACTCAGTGTGTCCATGAGATGAGTTAAGTTCATCTTGAACTAGAATCCTCTGGAATTTATATTTTCCCTGTTCCTAAATTGCCCTGCCAAAAATTTAGTTAAAAATGCCTTCACCTCCCAAACAGAAGCAAATCCTCAATGGGGTTCTTTCATGTTAAGGCTTCAAAGAACCCCAAAGATAGAAATTTATGGAAGGTAATTCACAGTAAAACAGAAAAACAAAAAAAACACATGGGAAAACCAACCATCAAGACTGAGTCCAGAGAAATAATGGAAACGTTCTGAGTGGGCCAGAGTTGCCCACTTATGACATGAGGTCATAATGTATCGAAAGAACTTTTATTCCAAGCACCTGGGTGCAGGCAGGCTGAGTCTGCAAAAAAGGAGTCAGCCCTGACTGAGAAGGAGGCAGGCTTTTTTCAGCTTCTGCTGGCTGCAGGCAGTCTCTCCTTGCTGCACAGAGCTTGACTGGCGGGTCTGGTCCTTGGTTCCTCCTGGCGCCAGATGTCCAGTGGTTATGTGGAGCTCAAGGCTGCAAGCTTTCTGCAAGATATCTTCTTAGCACAATAAGTTTCCTCTGCCCCATTTTATCCTCTTTAAACCTTTCAATAACCAATTGCACAATCATGCACAGGAGATGTCATGTCCATTATTGTATATATACTATATAATTTACTTATATAAATGTATGTTATATTTTAATAAAATCAAAAGTTTTAAAATGTAAGTGTCAACTTATAAATAGCCAAGCGTATTTGAAAAAGGATCAGTGTCTTAAACTAAAACTATAATAATTAGAAAATAGCCTTGGCCATAAAAAAGAATGAAATTTTGCCATTTGTGACAACATAGATGGACCTTATTTCACTTAGACCTACAGGGTCCTATGCTAAGTGAAATACATCAGACAAAGACAAATACCATATGTTTTCACTTATATGTGTAATGTAAGGAACAAAATGAACAAAAAAAAATAGAAATGGTATCATTGATACAGAAAGCAGACAAATAATTGCCAGAGGGCAGAGGAGTTAGGTAAAAAAGGCGAATAGATTAAGTAGTAATAATTCGTAGTTACAAAAAGTCACAGGACTAGGAAGTACAGCACAGGGAATCCTATATAATAAAAGTGTAGAATGCAAATTGTTCCCTCCATGGGAGTTCAACCAGGTGGTGGGGCCAGCCAGGAGAAGGGAGAGAGTACCGCCAGTGGCGGGCAGCCAGCAGCCAGAAGCTGCTAGGGATTCTACCAGTGCAAGAATTTTGCACACTGGGCCTCTGGTGTAGTCAATAATATGTAATAACTATACAGTAGGTCTTTGGGTTTATCAGAGATCCGTTCCTATGATGTGACATAAAGTGATTTTCGCCATAAGTCAGAACCCACCTACATAAGCACCTACATCACTCACATGGAGCACATACACTGCAGTAATGAAGTGAAACAGTTAAAAAAAATAAAATAATAAAAATAAATAAATAATAAATAAATAAATAAATAAATAAATAAATAAATAAAAGAAAGAAAGATAACAATTCCTGGCCTTTACTTTTGGTAAATAAATAATAAAAAATATAAAGCACATATATACATACATAGAAATGACAGAACTTTTTTTTTTTTAAATAAATAAATGGAGATGGCGACATAACCACAAAACTCCATACATTGAGTCCAACCTAACTCGAGGACTGTCTGTATATAGTGCCAAGTAGATACTTGAAATATCGGGAGGATTGCTTTATAAAGGATATTGTGGAAGCTCCTTTCACGTCCCACGTGATTCAGGGTTCAGGTTCTGGAGAAGGCTGCACACACATGAAAAAGAGACTTTGAAAAGATTTAATTTGGGAAATGGATGCCAGGCAGTAGTCCAACACTAGTGGGCTTTTCCATCCCTTTTGTTAAGGTTAAAATTATAGGATACACTCATATCCCCTAGGCAGGAAACTCCAATAAAAGCCAATCAGTGAATTTAGGACTAACAGGTGGGGGCTTCTTCAACTATCTGTACCAATATCTAGTAATTATCTCTGACCCTTGAAGAGTTTCCCAAACTTCTCTCATGATGAGAATCATCTGGTGGAGTTGTTAAAATACAGATTCCTGAATCCCAACTAAGAAGTGCTAAACTAGAACTTTTGGGAACATATAAACTAGAATTTGGGGGAACATATAGGTAAAATTGTTCCCAAAAATTCTAGTTTAGCAGTTCTTAGTTGGGATTCAGGAATCTGTATTTTGGGAAACACTGCTTTAGAGCAATTAAGGTTGACCAGCCCTACGAATTTCATCTATAGTTCTCTATTATTAAAACAATGATTGGCTTCTGGATGGAAATGACAGTCTAACCACTATGTTGTACACCAGAAACTAATACAAAATAATAATAAATGTGAATTGTATTTCAAAACTATAAAGTAAAAAAAGAAAAATAGTTTCAATGAAAGATTATGATAGTTAGTTGAACTACAGAACATCAAAGGTAAGAAAAAGATCTTAAAATAAAAGAAAAATGACCAATTGCCTACAAAGAGTAAACACCAAACTAACAGTTATTTTCTCAATAGCAACAATAGAATTAGGAAGTCATATGTCCACCATTCAACTAAATGAAAATAAATTGTAAAGTTAGAATTATAAACCAAGGAAATTATTTTACTATTGTAGTCAAAATATAAATACTTTTAGTTCAACCAAATAAATTCTCAATACAATATCTTCCAAATATTATCTCATATGGAAATTATAAAATGCAAAAAAAATGGCAATCAAAATTTTAATAATTACATGGGTAATACAAATAAATATTGACTTCATATTATCACAGTGATAATGTATGATGTCTAATTTATTGGTTTGCAAAAAATATAGAACTAGAATATTGATGATATTAGCTTATGTTCCCCATGCCTAGGCCAATGACTCCCGTTATTGAAAGCATTAAAGAAGTCATTATACAAACAAATCATTCTGATGTGTTTGAATGGCTCAGGAGAATGATAAATATATTAATTAATGTTATCCTATATAATAAAAGGGTGATATGCAAATTGACCAAACAGTGGAATGACCAGTCGGTGGGGGGCAGGGCCACAGTGCAGGCAAGGTGCATGCCAGTAGGCAGAGGGAGGGGATAGGAATGGGAGGGGGGCAGCAGAGAGATGATGTGGGGGAGGGGGGGTCGGGGCCATGCTTGCTGGTGCCATTTCCTGATCAGCTGCCCAGTCGCCTCCCTCAGAGGGAAGCTGGAGGCAGCAGAGCAGCGGCAGGGTGATGAGGGCTGCACGGTCCCCTGATTGGCCCACCTGGTCATCTCCTGCAGAGGGAAGCCAGACTGTGGCTTAAGCTGTCAGTAGGACAGCCCCTGAGGGCTCCCAGACTGTGAGAGGGCCCAGGCTAGGCTGAGGGACGCCCCCCTCTGTGTGAATTTTCCTGAATTGGGCTTCTAGCACTATTATCTAATAAAAAGGTAATATGTAAATTAGCTGTCACTCCAACACAAAGATGGTGCTGCCCATAGCCACAAGATGGTGGCGCCTAGTCATCTCAGCCCCACTGGAGTCCCCCAGTCCCATGGGGCGGCCCCTGAGAGCAGGCAGCATGAGCAGCCTGGCGGAATGCTTGCTTCATCACCGCTGCAATGAGGCAAGCGTTCCACCCCGGCCTGGGAGGGCCTCTGGGCAGTGGGCACAGAGCGTCCAGGGTGGGATTTGGGGGAATGTTTACATCATCACCCCGGCAATGAGGCAAGTGTTCCGTGCCCAGCCCCAGATGGGCCTCTGGTCGTGGAGAGCCTTTGGGCAGTGGGTGCAAAGTAGCCAGGCCCAGCAAAGAACTACTGGTGCACGGATTCGTGCGCAGAGCTACTAGTCCTAACTAATAAAAGAGTAATATGCAAATTAACCATCACTCCGCTCAAGCCATGCCCCTAGCCATGTCCCAAGCCACACCCACCAGCCAATCAGAGTCAGTATGCAAATAAACCCCAACCAAGATGGCTACAGCCACAGAGAGCAGTTGAGAGGCTTGGGTTTCAATAGAGGAAGCCAAGCTTTCCACACACCCTGGCCAGCCTAGGCCTCCACTCTAGGCTACAAAGTTTCAATTGTAGAAAGTAAATCTATCCCAGATACCAGGCCCTCCTCTTGGGTCGATGGGGGGCATGGCTGGCCTGAAAACCATCACAGGCTCCTCACTCAGGCTGCCCCATGCCCCAAGGGAACCCCACCTTGATCCCGGACACACTTCAGGGCAAACCAGCTGGCCATCACCCATGCACCAGACCTCTATCCTATCTAATAAAAGAGTAATATGCAAATTGACCATCACTCCAACACACAGGATGGCTGCCCCCATGTGGTCAAAGATGCTTTCCCCATGTGGACACATGATGGCCAGCAGGAGAGGGCAGTTGACAGGGACCAGGTCTACAAAGGAGGGCAGTTGGATGTGATCAACCCTGTAGGGGAGGTCAGTTAGGGGTGGCCAGGCTGGCAAATGAGGGAAGTTGGGGGCAAACGGGCTGTCAGGGGAGCAGTTATACATCAATCAGGCTGGCATGGGAGTAGTTAGGGGGTGATCAGGCTGGCAGGCAGAAGCAGTTAGGGGAAATCAGGAAGGCAGGCAGGTGAGCAGTTGGGAGCCAGCAGTCCTGGATTATGAGAGGAATGTCCAACTGTCCACTTAGACCCGATCCCACTGGGTCTAGATGGGCAGTTTAACATCCCTCCAGGGGTCCCAGATTGGAGAGGGTGCAGGCTGGGCTGAGGGACAGCCCCCTACCCCACGCACAAATTTCGTGCACCAGGCCTCTAGTACTAATATAAAAGGGCTTTATTGCAAGAATCTCAACAGTCTAAGTTAGCCATGTTGGAGAAGGGCTGCATATTATCAACTTGATACATTGACTTTCTAGCCTTGCTATTGGCTACAAAAATTTTCCTACTTTTTTTATATGCTTCAGTTGCTTTCTCTTTTGCCTTCCTCATTTGTCCTTTCATGTTACTATGGAATGTCTCTTTGTAATATCTCTTTGTGGTATCTTTGGAATAGTATCTGAACAGCTGTTTATGTGGAGAGCAACACTTACTGCAGTTTTAATTGAGTGTCTCTCTTAAGATTTTTTATGAGCATTGAAGTGTTATAAATAGTTTGTGTATAAGGGAAAGTTAAGTGGTTTTCTCACCATTATTTGTATATATTTGTGTAATACATCACATAGCATCACAAGGAGGAAATGTGGTATAGTAAAAATCAAAACAAAACAAAAAAATAGTAAAGCTGTTTCTAGTTTGCTCTTCATTAATTTGCTCTGTTTTGTTTGTAATTCACCTAACCTCTTTAGGAATAATACCAGTTCTTCCTACCTCGAGAATAAAAAAAAAAAAGACATACTAGCTATTACATTGCTCTAAAACAGTTCAAAATGCTACTATTACCAAAAAATAGACTATTTATCAAAAAAAGACATAGCTAAATCCTGCAGTTACTTCACTTATTTTTTGTCATAGCCTAAAGAATTATCCATCAAATGTTGTACCATCCATTCTAGAATCATTCAAACCCTAAAATTATCAATAATTTTTTTGTTTCTTTTTCTATTTGTCTCATATCTTTGATATGTATACAGTGTTAAATGGGGGGGGGGGGGAGTAAAAATTTGAATGTGTTTTCCACATTATGACAGGGAAATGTGGAAAACACATTCAAATGTGTTAAGGGTCAATATAAAAAAAATTCTAATTACTCATAAGTGTTGTTCTGAATATTGGTAATTACAAAAATGTCATAGAGATAGAAAGTACAGCATAGAGAATATAGTCAAAACTTTCCTTTCTTAGAAGTGTTTATAAATTAGCCCAGACTAAACGTGAAGAACCACTAAAGACAACAGTTGGCTTATATTCCATATAAATATTTTTCCTTTATAAAATATTTTAAACCATTCTATGCTTCAACAGATTCAAATTTCCTACTTTATGAAGTTCTCCTGCCTTATCAAAATTTCCCAAAACTTATAATTTCTTTGTTTTTTTCTTCTTTACTTTGTGCTTTAGCTACCTGTTTACCTAGAGTCTAGGTAAATAGTCCTAGACCAATTAAATTATTGATATTTTACCTATCTTGAAACACATAGATTTTCCAATAATTATTAGGTCATTTACTTATTTGAAAGGCTTATTTTATTTTAAAGTTCTTATTGAGCAATGGTAACCTTTAGTTTAAAACAAGTCTTCCTTTGAGAATAGAGAAATTGGAATAAATTGCTTATTAATTTTTTTAACTTATTGAGAAGCTATCAAAGCAGTAAGAAATTATGGAGACAGGTGAGAGAAAAGGGGATAGGACTCCGCATCTGATATTACTTTAAGTTCAATGCTTTTTCCAATTGCAATTCATGACTGAGAACTTGAGAAAATGAGTAGTATTTTGGAAGACTCTAGCATGGAGGGACATTTTATTTTATTTTATTTTATTTTATTTTATTTTATTTTATTTTATTTTAAATATATATTTTATTTATTCTTTACAGAGAGGAAGGGAGAGGATTAGAGAGCTAGAAACATTGATGAAAGAGAAACATCAATCAGCTGCCTCCTGCACACCTCCCACAGGGGATGTGCCCGCAACCAAGGTACATGCCTTTGACCGGAATCAAACCCGGGACCTTTCAGTCCGCAGGATGATGCTCTAACCACTGAGCAAATAGGTTTTGGCACGGGGGACATTTTAGAATTCAAGACATATGAAGGAAGAGTGACCACAGTTAACCACTGGGCTTAATGTACTCTGTTAACATCTACTCTTGCAGCTTGCCCCCAAATATGAGGTAAACAGAAAAACCTCAAATTACCAAAGGAACATAACATGGAAGTTTAAAACACATGTAATTGGAATTTGAATAGGAGAGACCACATAGCAAAAATGTAGATTGAAGATGCAGAGGAGGTGTTACATAAGACTGGAGAAAACACAAGCAATGCTTAGAGAAAGGGAAGTTATGTTCTATTGTAATTATGCCAGGCCCAGAGAAAAATTTGTCTTTCAAATTCTGGACCCCCGAACATGGAAGAAACTTTCCCTATTTATACTTTTTTCAGCTCTTTGTCTTCCATATTTAGAATGAGACTTCCAGACCTTCTGAGAAAGAAGGCCTGTGTGCTAGGAGGGGGCCATGAGATCATATTTTAAGGCTTGGCCTTGCGCCAGCACTGACAACTCTGTCTGGGGCATAGTTTATGGCCTCTCTGGAATGGGAGTAGTCTTATTTTTCTCATTATTAAGCAAGCAAGCATTTACAGAAGCCAAAATAGCAGGGCTAACATTTCAAACAGCAGTTTTTATATAAGACAGATGCTTCAGAAGAACCAAAACTCTCTTGAACTACTTCTGGTGGGAGAGACTATTGCTACAGACACTTTGAAACACTGTCAGGCAAGATCAATGAAAGCTGATCATTTATATATAATAACATCTAGAAATTCCTGTTTGGGGAACAGATCAAACATAAGTATATATTTTCACCAACATATGTAAAAGAATGCTCATCACAAAGCAATTTGGGGGACTGAATTATGTTCCCCCAAAAATGTCTATGATGAAGTCCTTAACCTCTAAAGTGAATGTTTGGAAATAGGACCTTTAAAGAGGCAATTAAGGTTAAGTGGGGGTCATAAGGGTAGTGCTATAATTCAATATAATTGGTTTACATACAAGAAAAGAAAGAGATACAAGAGATATGTGCAAAGAAAAAGTCATGTAAGAACACAGTTAGAAAAATGGCAACCTACAAGCCAAGGAAAGGTCTCTTCCAGCCTGCACAACTCTGAGCAAATACATTTCTGTCATTCCAGCTGCCCAGCGTCTACTTTGTTATGGCAGCACTGTCAGACTAATAAAATATTCAAACTGAAGTTTATGTGATACCCATCAGAAGTAGAACTAAGAGATAGATCATGCCATGGAGCCATTACTTGAAAGATAAGAAGGAACTTGGGTTGCATTAACTTGGGAAAGAGCATTTCAGGCAGAGATAAGAGCTGATGAAAAGTCCCAGAGTTGGGAATGAGCGAGAGAAGTTTGAAGTACATCAGGGGGTTCAATAAGAGCAGAGAATGAACACAGAGGAAAATGTGAGAAATGCAATAAAAAAGATTGGGTTGGGAGATAGGTTATGTGAGCTTTGTAAGCCATTATAAACACTTTTGGGAAAAGAAAAATGACATTATAACTTATTTACCAAAAGGATTACTCTGACTGCTGTGTTGAGAATAGACTGCAGGTGGCAATGGTAGAAGCAGGAACAAGTTAGAATGCTATTACAGTAATCCAGTGTAGAGTTAATGATGCTTTAGGGCAGGGTGTGCACAGTGGTTGGAATTTGGATACATTTTAAAAATAGAAACAAAATAATTTGACAGGTTAGATTTAGTGTGAGAAATAAAAAAAAAAAAAGAAACAGAAAAAAAATAGGGTTGCCATCAATTGGGATGAGAAAGCCTGGTCATAGAATAAGTTTTAGTAGAATAAGTTTTAGTGGGAAAATAAACCCTTGAGCATGCCATGTTATGATGTCTCTTAAACATCTAAATGAAAATGTACCTTAAACATCCAGATGAGTTTATTAATTATTACAAAAATAACACCCCAAATCATCCTAGCTTGAAACAGCAGCCATTTGATTATTTTTCATAATGCTGAGGAATGATTAGTATTCAACTGTATAGTTTTTGGACTTGTTTGTTGGGAGTCTCTTGTATGGATACTACAGGCACAATGCACAGATTCATGCACCAGTGGGGTCCCTTAGCCTGGCCTGTGGGGATTGGGTCAAAATTGGCTCTCCCACATCTGCATCCCCTGAGGATCCTGGATTGCAAGAGGGTGCAGGTCAGGCTGAGGGACCCCACCAGTGCACAATCAGGGCTGTGGGGGGACTGAGGGAGGCCTCCAAGGCATGTCCAGGCCCCATCGGCCAGACCCCAGCAGCAAGCTAACCTACTGGTCAGAGCATCTACTCCCTGGTAGTCAGTACACATCATAGCTACTGGTCGAATGGTCCAAAGGTTGGACACTTCGCATATTAGACTTTTATTATATAGGATAGGCAGTTGATGACTGGGGTTGAAATGTCCAATATGGCTTTATTTAAAAACTAGGGGCCCAGTGCATGAATTCATGCACCTTGAAAGGAACTGTGGGCTATGAGGCTGTGGTAGGCACAGGGGCTGGTCTCAGCCCATACTCTGTACCCCTACCCAGACCCTCCTGCTGTGGCCTCAGTCCCCTCTCTGTCAGCAGCCCTACTCCTGCCACCACAGCTCCATGCGCTAACTGTGCCAGCCCCACTTACACTCACTGACGGTGCCATCAGCAGGAGTGAGTGGCAACTCTGGTGCCGGCTGTGGGTGCAAGAGGCAGCTGCCAGCCCTGATCACCACTCAGGAGCAGGGGGAGGTGGAGAAGCCCTGAGGAGCAATTGGGGCAGGCAGCTGCTGCTCACACCCGCTGACGGCACCGAGCAATTGGGCCCAGTGCCAGCAGCAGGTGTGAGTGGGGCTGACACTGGCAGCAGGTGCAAGTGCCGGGCAAGACTGTGGTGCTCGGGAGCAAATAATTTTCAGTAACCACCAGAGGCTCACCCCGATGACAAGTGACTAGTGCCCCTCCTTGGTCTTATGTCCCTGCTCACCTGCTTCACCATCTTGCATGGTTGATGTCTTCCATGTTCCACTCTGCCAACTGCTGCTGACAGCCACTATGTTCCGCATGCACCCCCTGGTGGTCAACACATGTCATAGTACTGGTTGTTCGGTAGTTCTGCCATTCAGTCTATATAGATTATATTATGGATGGATGAATATCTGGGACACAGACCAAATGACATTCTTCTTTATGGGTTTTTTTGCATGTGGTCTCTTTATTTAGAGTTTCCAACATAGTAGCACAAGATGATGGGTTAGGGCTCCATAAACACAAAAGCAGAACTTGCCAGGCTTTCTTAACACTTAGAACTTAACCTGGTACCACCTATTTTGCTGCATTTACTGTAGTAAGCAGCCCAGACTCACTGTGGCAGGGTCTCCAAAGGCATGGATAAGGAACATGTGAGCCACTAGGGCCCACGTTGGAGATTAAATAACACATTAGATTATAGATATCAAGGAAATAGTGGATATATGAGTTGAAATTTTAATAGTGTTGTCTGATTTGGAGATGTAAATTTTAGAGTTTTGGGGCATATTGAGTACATGAAATCACTAAGAAAATGATTTGCAGAAGATCAAGAAGTGAATCAAATGTTCCTATTACATTTTTTAATAAATTTTTAGTGAGATATTTCATAGTAAATAAAAAGTAGGTTGGTAGAGAGATAGTTTGTGTGTGGTAGAGGAGAAAGTATGCATATTTTAATTATGTGGCAACCTAGTGATCATTGTATTATCCTGTTTTGTGAGCTTGTTTTACTACTTCCTTGATGTAATTGGAAATAAAATAATGGTGTGTAACTAAACTCGATGTACAGTGTGGTCTTGGGGTAAATTAAATGGGAAAAAAATAGTATCCTGCTCTGATGCATTTTAAAGATCTCTGGGGGGAGGGGATGTTTTTTCACCACAACATTAAGAATTGTCAAAATACCTTAAGGGGCTGTGATTCACCTCATTAACATCAGCTGGATGCAAAGACTCAGAGGAAGTGGCCTTAGGAAAGTTCAGTCAAGGTGTTTCCAATTCTCTCTTGAGCGCTCTCTCCCCACCAGTGCCCATCTGCCGCTCTGCATATAGCACAGCAACAGCCCAGACGTGTTTGGGACCCGTTCTAGTTCAAACTTCCCATGCTTTCTCAACTGCACTCTATTGGAAAGGGTAAGTAAAATGCAGGAACAGTTACTGAACTAGACGATAATGTCTCCTTTGCATTTGATAGTGAAATGTGGGGTTTGGAGTATAAACTTCTCATGGGTTCTTGTCTGACGAAAATGAACAATAAACTAGTGACTAACTGATTTCTTTAATAAAAATGTAGAAGTTTATTGAAAGAATATACAAATTTCATCTGGGAAAAGCCTTCTCTCTCTCAAAAAAAAAAAAATTATCTTCTCATCCCTTTGTCTCCAGTTAATATATGCTGCAGTTCTTTGTTTGAACCCAACCCCTTCTAATTGACCTTTCATTAATTTAGGAGCCCTGTGCTTTCCTCATTGATTATTCTGTTACACAGCATCAAGTTCAAAGGTCAAAGCTCACATGGTGCCCTTTTTTCTCTCCCCTTATCTTGCAACATCCTCTATTCTCTGTGAAAATATGTTTCCATCTTTCCATTTTCCTGTGACTTTTCTCATCCTCTTCCCCCTTATCCCGAGCCTTGTTAAAAATCCTTTGTACAAGTAAGATAAGCATTTTGGCTTCTACAAGCTGTTCAAGTCAGGGCTGCTTTTGATCTACCTTATAATCGCTTTAATTGCTCAAAGCCAGAAATACCTCTGTCCTTCACATATTCATTCCTCCCCCATCGGCCCTCTTTATTCCCTAAACTTGTCTATTTTTCCCTTAGAGTCCTTTCAGCAGCTTGGAAGTACAGTGGTCATAACCAAGTGTGAGTGTGGCAGGGAGAGGAAGCAGGTCCTTGCCCGCTTGTGAGAGGATGATCTCTGCAGCACTTCTCTGACCCTCGCCCTACTTCCTCAGAGCATCAGGAAAGAGCCAGAATGGCTGGGAATGCGTGGGACAGAGATGTCAGCTTTGCTTTTATTTGAATTCACTTTTCTTTGGTATGAAAATACGAAGGTAGGCAGAGCTCAAGTTTTGATAGTGTCCTAGTGTAAGCAAATAAATGACTTAATCTTAATCTGTGCAGTGCTTTAGACATGTGAGGGGTCCTTAAAGTTCCTGGAGTACAACTGACTCAATAGTAAACTTGGGTGGAGCTTAGGACATAGACATCTTAGTAAGAAAGAGCATGTGTTGCCTGGGTGTTCCTCCTTCCTCTTTCCATGAGGAAACTAGTTTGAATAGAAGGTGGCTGTTTAAAAGTTACAATATTCAGGAATCTGGGTACCCACAGAACACTATCTTAATACTTTTGACAACTGCTTCAAAATGTGACCATATAGATAATTCTTATGAGTAGAACCAAACCATTTCAATTGTGTTTTTTTTTTTTTCTTTGTTCAATATGTAAGCTGAGTAAATAGACTAGTGACTGTCAAAACTACACTGAGCAACTTTACAGGTTGCTTATGAAGCTTGATATGCATCACTAAGTTGTCTCAAGGGCAGGGTGTGCTGATTTGATGAAATTATCTTTGCACTTAATAATCCTCAGATTTACGCAACAAATTTAGCCCCTTGGAAATCATCTGTGCCTGCCTCTTTCTTACAATGCTGATTTATTTTTTGTCAGCAGAGATAATATTTTTTTTTCTTAGACCATTTTTTTAATTTGTTTACTCATCCTTCAATGAAAATAAATCAATCCACAACAATCTTATCAGTGTGTGTGTGTGTGTGTGTGTGTGTGTGTGTGTTGCTTTCGTTGATATTGGTTCTCATTGCAGGCCGGTCATGTATATTTAAAGTATAAATTGATATGCACATCTCCAGTTTCAATTTCCAAACATATTAATGAAATCTACCAAGGATGAATGTATAGATTTTTCTCTGTGCAAGGATTTCCTTTCCAAAGTGCAATAAGACCATTTCTGTTAGCTATTAGCTTGTTACACCCAGGTTTTGCTTCTGAAGACTTATTAATATTAGACACGGGACTTTTGGAGGGAGTTAGGTAAGAGAGGATGAGAACAGTATAGATCTAACCTCACAATAAACTAAGTGCATATAGAGATACTAAAAGGATTTTAGAGACAAATAGGCAGATTTAGGGAGTCTGAGAAATAAAGAGGGTCCATGGCAGAGGAAGCCATAGATGGGGGTTGGAGATCCAAAATGCTTATCTTACAGAGGACAGAGAAATGCCACAGGGTAAGGGGGAGGAAGCAGGTATTCACAGAGGATAAAGAAAAGTCACAGAGTATTGGGAGAAGGAAACTTTCACAGATGATAGAACGATAGAGAAATGGGAACTGATGCAGGAAAGAAGGAAACATTTCACAGGAGAAAGAGGAAAGTTGCAAGATAAGAAGGAGAGAGGGTGTGGGGGGGCGGGGGGAGTACCACCTGGGTTTTGGACTTTGAAGCTGACATTCTGCAAAAGAGTGACCAATTAGAAAAGCACAGAGTCATAAAATGGGGAAGGAGTCCAATTAGAAGGGAGAATAAAGAGACAAAGAACTACAGAAAGCATGTCAAATTCAAAGGCTAACACAGGCCAAACAAACAAGGTTTAAGTTTATGTGGGCCACAAAAAAACAAAAGCATACATTTTCATAGAAATATAGGTTTATTTCGATGGAGACATGCTGAATACAAAGAGCTGAAATAAATGAATAATTGTTAACATAAAATAATAGATTTTAATAAAAATTAATAAATTTTCTTAAGCATTAACTTACCAGACACTGAATAATTGCACAAATTAATAAGTGCTAACACAAATAAACCTATTTTTCTTGTTATCTGAAAGCAAAATATTTCCTATTGAGAACACCAAACAAGTCAGTCCAAGATTAATGACATAACAATCCACTGCTAAGATATTCGCTACTAGTATTAGTGGAGAGAAATGTGCATAAGGCACTTAAGGGAAATGAATACAATTCATGATTACATTATGATTACAATCAGTCATTAGCAAACATTGTGGTTTGTTATTAGTAACTAGAGGCCCAGTGTATAAAATTCGTGCTCGGGAGGGGAGGGTCCCTCAGTCTGGCCTGCAGGATCTCCAATCTGGGACCCCTCTGGAAATGTCCCACTACCGGTGTGTGCTCGCACTTTTAACAGATGACAGCTCCATTGTTGTTTCTTTCTTTTCATACTTAAACCCACTGGAATTAGTAGGTATTCCGTGTGTATACATTTTGGGGGGCCACCCTGTATATCTCTAGTCAGCGGTGAAAGGAACCAATGGTGGGTTTAGAAACGCCCTCGCTCACTCCCCACTGCATGTCTCCCCACTGCACTTCCCACCTTCGCGGGCAGTGGGAGAGTCAATGTTTTCTCTCATTAACTCGGAAAAGCACGTCCTGTCACCCGCTGCCCGGCAGGAGTGTGCTAGGCCCCAAGTGAGCGAGGCCCAGTCAGGGCAGCCTTCGCTCCTGGGTGCGGCACCCAAAGTGCACATTCCTCCTCCGCAGTCTTCCAGACCATCCCACCTTTTCACTGAGAGGACCGAACTCCTCGCATCCTCTGGGTTCCTGAGTTCTAATGCTGACCAAAGGCACCTCAGTGAGGGCCGCCTGCGCCCTCTGCAGGAACAAGGCATGCCACTCTGCCCTCTCACTGTCATCTCACAGGCGCCCAGGCACGCTCCAAAGGACGTGAGCGTGCCCTAGGGGGCGTGCACGTGTCTTGTGGGGGACACAGGCATGCCAGGGTTGATGGAAGTGCAGGGGGGGAAGGAACATACGTGTGCCTGGTCCCGGACTGTTGCGGACATGTGTGGGTGACAGAGCACTGGGGACACTCACGCACGAGGGGTGGTGGGGAGGAGGTGCTCACCGGAGACCTGTGCCTGTGCAGATCTGCAAACCCCCACCGCGAGGCCAGGAGGATGTCAATCTGGCCCGCCACAGCGGCTGTCCCTGCGATCATGCACCAGGAGGCTGCACCGGAATCAGCCAGCGGTAAGGGCGAGGGAAAGTGCGAGGGCTGCCGGCTGAGAGTGCTTCTCAGACAACCAACATGCCTTCAGTCGCAGGGGCAGCCGCCACTGCAGCCGCCTCATCGCCAGGCCCTGTGCTACCTCTTTCACTGGGCACATAGGGAGCTGGGCTGCCCACCACCAGGCCTCCTCTGGAGCCAGTCGCACTCTGAGGGCAGGATCTTCCAACAGGCCTCCCTGGAAACAGCTCGGGGAGGGGGCCTCTGGGCTGGTGGGACTGATGGAAGTGGGGTGTGGTATGGAGGTGGTGCCTGCGCTTCTATAACTTACACCGTGTGCTTTATACCAAAGCACGTGGCTGCGGCTGAGGCTGCGCCAAGCAAAGCCTGTGGCGGAGCTGAAGCAGTGTCTGTGCGTCATGGGGAGTGCTCCCAGCTGCCACTGCCCCTGTCATGTAGGATGTATAGGCTGCCCTCCACCGGGCCCGCCTCCCCCACCCCATCCCTGCTGCCACAAGTCCCCACCCACCCAAGCCTGCTGCCCAGGTAACCTGGTGTTCAGTCATCCATCTGGTTGTTTAGGTCTTGATGGACCCTAGCTCTTTATATATTAGGATTATGTATAGCAATATTGTAAAAATTAAGTTATGAAATTTTCATTAAAACATTTCTTACATACCGTTATATTGTCTGGGCCGCAAAAATATTCATTGTGAGCCACATGCAGCTTGCGGGCCTCGAGTTTCACAGGTTTGAACTACAGCATTTATAATTAAACCTTAGAATTAGGGGCTTAGTTGATTATCCCTTTGGGAATGTCTCCCTACATGGGAGTGTGTATTTAACTTTCAATACATTTCTACCCTTTTACTAACAAGTCCTTTTAGTCCATGAATTTTATTCTTCAAACTTTGTGAGATAAGAACCAGCAAGGAGATCTGCTCTCTGAACCTCACTTTTCAGTACTAGTGATATTTACTTATTTATTATTAATCAAAAAAGCTTAATAGTAAGTCAGTGGCTGGGAGGAAATAGGAATAGGAAGACTAAATGCATGTTTACCTTCTTAGTATAAAATGAAGCATAGATATAATAAAAGTTATATTCATGAGCTCTGTTAAAGTCCAGACATAGGTTGATTGGGTAAGTAAAAAGTTTTGCTTTTAGTGTTATTTCAAATGTTATTTTTGTCTTCTTACAAATTTTTGTAGAAATTTGGAAAATGTTCAGAGATGCTCTTCCAACTCTATGAATTCCAAATATACTTTTTGCTTCCACTTTAATCATTTCTGATTTAATTATTATTCTCCATCCTGATTTATATTACTTTGTAATTTGACCTGCTTTTCATTTGAAGCTTCGTAGAGCTCTTTTCTCTGAAAAATGCAATGCCCCATTGATGACTAGAGAAAAATACTTGTAATCTGAATGCTGAGAATGAGCTTATATTCTATGCTTATGGAAGCATACATTCTAGTTTTATGTTCATAAGACCCCTGTGAATTCTATAGGGGCACAAGCCTCTCATGTGTGGGACTCTTAAGTAGCAAAGGTCAATGAGTAACTAAATAGTTGTTTCATTTCACTAAGAATTAAGAACTAAGGCTTCACCTTGATGTTATCTCTTCCCTATTACTTGATGATCCTTCATTGTCTGGATTTGACCAAAAGAGAGGTAGAATAGAAAAAAGAAAAAAAAGAAAAGAAAAGAAATAAATTAACCCCCCAAAACCAGAGAAAAAAGTGAAGCAAACGAGGGTGAAACTGAGTAGTGGAGCCTAAAATGGCCTGAAAACCATGTGGATTCCTAATTACAAAATCCCCAATTGTTCTTTAGTTTCTGAAATTCTTTAGTTTCCACACTCCAAATACAAGCACATTTTTCCTTAGAACACCAACTCTCAGAAAACTCCTGAATCTCTCTGCTCAAATCCACACATCTATAACAATTTTATATAGTTTCAACTTGTAATATTCCCAATTCACTCATATTATTGATTCCAAATTCTTATTCCTTCTATCCATGTACGTGAAGTAGAATATACTTCTATAGAACCTACATAATGCCTGATAAACCTTATTTCTTCAGATTCAGCATGATTATAAATAATACACTGGGTGTTGATTGCCCTTCTCATAATAAATTCCTTAATTCCCATGTTACATTTCAAAGAAACCCAGAAGGAAATGGAACTTGAGGTTTGATCTACCATGAACACTTGCTTTTGTGCCTCATTTTCTGGGATGAATATTGTCTCAAGTTTAGTCATGGAAGCAGTTGCTCACATCCCTACTCTTCACAGTGTATCTGACTTAATTTCTATCGATTACATCAAAACTAATACAGAAATCATGGGGCACACATTTGGAAGGAAGAAAGATATATGTCAGGACAGTCTAACTTATTGGGCAGAAATAAATCTATAACTTAAGGTTTTACAAGTACTTTGTTTCTGCAACACATCCTATCTAATAAAATAGTAATATGCAAATTAATCATCACTCCACTACACCCACAAGCCACATCCATAAGCCAATCAGTAGCATGGAAGCCGGCAGAAGATGCAGAATTGACTGTTTATTTTTAAATGTGATTTTAGAGACCCTTGAAAATATCTTTAGTCAGAGAAGTCTGGCCTTCTCAGTAAAACAAACAAAACCATGGATTCCTTAATATAAGTATAACCTGTATTAAAATGAAAACCAGCCATCATTAACTTTAATATTACTGAGAATAAATTTACCATATTGTTGCCAGGCCAGTGTGGCTCAGTTGAGCATTAACCCATGAACCAGGAAGTCATGGTTTGATTCCCAGTAAGGGCACATGCATGAGATTCACCTCGATCCTCAGTAAGGGGTGTGCAGGAGGCAACCGATCAATGATTGATTCTCTCTCATCATTGATGTTTCTCTCTCTCTTTATTACTCTCTGAAATGAATAAAAATTATATTTTAAAAGTGTATCACATTCTTTCTGAACAGGAGAATAGTAAAGAGTGACTGGAGATCACATAGGCTTTATAGAAAAGGTTGCTGAAAAAAAAGTTGTAGAAGACACATGTAATCAATTTTTCCATTTTGCATAAAATCAGCAATGCTTTGTTAACACACAGGATGGTAATAAGTCTTCATTCAGAAAAGGCATTAAAGAGATGTGTTAGATATGAAAGCTTATCTGAAGGTTTCTTCAGAGATTGTCATTTTTACTCACATAAATACTCTGGGAATCCCGTCTCTTATCTTTGAAAGAAAATATCTTCAATTAAATCCTGAGTGTGTGTGTGTGTGTGTGTGTGTGTGTGTTTTCAGAATGAGTTTGTGTGCCATGTTAATTTTTTATGGTTCCAGTAACAAATTAGCAAACTTAATGGCTTAGAACAAAACACTTCTTATTTTACATTCCTGGAGGCCAGAATTCCAAAATAAGTCTCCCAGTGCTAAACAAGGTGTGAGCATAAAAGTCTGCTTTATTGGTTTTTGTGGCTCCAGGAACTGCCTACCTTTTTGCTTTTGACCCCTTCCTTGTATAACATTGCATCTTTCTCTTTGTGGTTAATCTCTCTGCTTCCCTCTTGTAAAGACGCTTGTGACTACATTTAGGGCCCACTTAGATAATACAAGATAATGAATCTCATTATCTCCAGATCCTAAATGTAATCAAAGTCTGCACAGTCCTTGTTTGCCATATAAAGGAACATTCAGAGATTCCAGGGAATAGGACTTCAATGCCTTTGGGAACCATTATTCAGCCTACCACATGTGCTATTAGTAAGTATGCTTTTAAAGCTATATTTTAATAATAACTACATTTAGTAAGTGTTTATTAGGTGTTAGCTAGAGATATTACCAATCAAGTGTTATTATTTGATTGAATATTACTGAAACTGGAAATATTACCATACATTCATATGCAAATATAACAAATACACATGTTGTTGTTCTTTTAGTACATGAAAGAAAGAGGTTTTAGGAGGAAAGATGAAAACTCTGCTAAGTCAAAATTTAAGCTGGTAAAGACAAAAGGTATAATCTGATTATGTCCAGATTTTTAAAAATCTAGATATTTTCGAGTATTTTTGGCATGTATATATATGGAAATAGATCCAAAATGTAAATGTAGAAAAATAGTTTACATATAAATTAATGAAAAATATATATATTGCATATCCTTTTTTCAGAATAACAACCTTATAAAACTGGTTGAGAAAATGTCATGAAAAATAAAGAAACATTTACGTTTTGAGCTCTCCAAATGTCACCTCTGCATTTGTAGATTATTGATATTTGCTTTGAGGTTTTAGAAGGTTGGGATAATACTTAAAAAGGAAAAAAAATTGACAACCAGTGAATATAGCTTTTGATAAAGGACTGAGGTCAGAAGCCACCAGGAATGACACTGCAGGAAGTTTGTTTCTATTGTATCAAATGTTAAACTAAGCTAAACCGAAAAATAGTGATAACATCTAGTTCTCTTGGGGAACAGCTACTTATGCTAAGCTTTTGACCCAGCAACCAAAATAGGTTCCAGTCTAAACTCTACAACCATAAATCTCTTGAGAAAGTAGATAGAAGGAAATGTTTAAGGTAAGAAGACTGCAGATGTTACCAATTAGAGGAGAAGAACTGTTCTTGTCTTCTTGAAGGAAAGATTTCAACCAAGAAACAAAGTGTAGAAAAGCAGGAATTTATTGACCGCAGCAGAACTGTACTTCAGTTGAGCTGTTTGGCTCAGTGGGAAGTCAGAGAATAGAGTCTTGGAGAGAGGTTCAGGAGGTTAGCCAGGGACCAGCTACTGCTGCCCACTGCTCCCCTGGTTGAAAGTATCACGGGTCCCTTAGAGGTCAGGGATACGTGGCTGTGGGGGAAGGAAAAAAGGAGGGGAATGGCAGCTGCATGATCCATACAGGGAGAGCACCCTGGGAACCTTCGTTTTCAAGGTTTTCAAAACTGAGTATTTAGGAGAGTCTTAAAGGAGGAGCAATAGAATACTCATCAGCTTTATGCTGATGTAACAAAATGAGATTTATTCTCTTAATAAATCTTGTCTGTCCTTAGGCACTTAGATTTCTGTTATCTATCTCTCTGAGTAGGGTGAGTTAAGCTATTTACCCTTTGTTTGAGGAGGAAAATTGCAAACCATTTACTCTTTAAAAAAATATATATTTTATTGATTTTTTACAGAGAGGAAGAGAGAGGGATAGAGAGTAAGAAACATCAATGATAGAGAATCAATGATCAGCTGCCTCTTGCAGACCCCCTACTGAGGATGTGCCCACAACCAAGGTACATGCCCTTGACCGGAATCAAACCTGGGACCTTTCAGTCCGCAGTCTGACACTCTATCCATTGAGCCAAACTGGTTTCGGCAAACCATTTACTCTTAAGTGTTTTTGGTTCAGAGAAGGTAGGATTTACTAGCTGGCTGAAAACTGCTGTTTAACTCTCTGTCTTAGTTTCCCTATTTTGCTTGATATAGCCACAACTGTTGGCAAAGGAAGCCAAACAAACAAACAAACAGACAAACAGGTAAAGGTAAATTTAGATGCTTATTTAACCTGGGATTGCAAAGTAAACATAGCCCATTTGTGATTTCCATTTCACCAGGTATTCTTAGGGTTAGATTCAACACTTCCCTACTAATACAGCTGAAATGATTTTAGAGATAGCAGAGATGAATGCATATGGGATGGACAGAGACAGCTCCAAACCACCAGATTGTTTACCTTACCTTACATACACAGAGGAGGCAGGAAAGTTACAAGATAGGGAAGAAGAAGAGGGTGGCACCAGGTGAGCTTTGAAACTTGGAAACTAATACCATATAGGAAGAGGGCAAAAGTGGCTAAGTAGGAAAGAACGGAGGACATAAAATAAGGAAGGGTCCAATTAGAAAGTGGCATTTACAGACAAATAGCTGTCACCATTTATAAACCTGTAAACTAATATTTTTCCCCCCTTTTAGAGAGAGAGGGAGGTTTTTCCCATCTGGGGAACTTTTCCCCAGGGGGGGAGTTTGTATACTGTTAATGTAAAAACGTTCAAACCTATAAAGAAATTTTGTGAGTTTTTTAAGCCAAACTGTCCACAATTGCTGGGAAGCAGTAACTCCACGGATTGGATCGGGATAGTGCTCCAGAGCATGTCGGTTTCTCATGTTTTTATGTTTATACATTGCAATCAAAGAAGGGATGTGGGTGGGTTACATGAAATCCATTGGGGATAGATGAGAGAGGCAGGAGAAAGGAAAGGGGAGAAGGGTGGTAAGGAGGAGGAACTCCTGGATGTGGAATAAAAAGTAAAATGACTGACACATACTTAGGTGGGTAGAGGATAGTAATAGTAAACAATTAACATGATAACAATAACAATGAAGGAATTTGTGGTATCTGTCCTGGCACAGATTGTGCCCCAAGGGGTCTGGAAAAAGGGAAGTTACAAGTTACCCAGACTTTTCAAGGAGGTTATTATAGATACAGAAAGACAGACAGGCTCAGTTAAGGTAAAGGTTGACATTGTCAGTGAAGATATGGGCCTAGGATGTAACTGCCCACCATAACTGTGTTTAGTTAAAGTTTAATTTCAGACCATCCTTTGTGGTTACTTTAGGTCTCTGAGTTTGCAAGACTGCCATGCAGGCCTTCCCTGAGCTTGTCAGGTTAGCATGTGGCCCCTTTGGTCCACAATATACTTGCAATAAACTTCCACACTTTTGCTTAAATCTTTTAGTCCATGAATTTATTCTTCAAACTTCATGAGACAAGAACCCGTGAGAAGAGTCCGAGCTTGCCATTTGGGGTATCACAGCTACCCAGATCATCTAAAGAAATGACCGGGGTGGGGGGGGGGGGAGGGGGGAGAATGGTGTCTCTTAAATCTAGATGGACTCAAGACATTTAGCGTGAAATCTGGAATTTCAAGAAAATTAAAGCCAAAAATGCATCTGCATTTATATGTACAGGAAATTTCACAGCAGATATTTTTGAGGAGGAAACTGGTCTTTCAAGGCGAGTCAGGCCACAAAAACTGAACAATGCACTGTTCTGGGTGAGTGTGAGGGGGGAGGGGGGAGGTTGTTATGAGAGGGCAGAGCTGGGTGAGGCTGACTCCTGACTTCATTTTGTGCTGTGGTGCAGGGCAGAGCTATCCTCCATTTTGTGTATCTGGACCCTAGCCCTCACCCAACCAAGCAGGGTCAGCCAAAGCAGTGACATCACTACCCTTATAAAACCCCTTGACCTGTCCAAGTTGGGCCTCTCTTCTGCCACATTATTGGTGTGAGTGGGACGGAGCCCATGCTAGCATGGAATTCAGGCTTTCTGCAATTGCATCGGACTCGGCTCACTGGTGGTCATTAGGGATCATGAAATCTGGGCGTAACAGTTATTGTTATCGCTGGCTCCAGGATAGATGACCAGGACAGATAATCAGATATGGTCTGGGGACCCCCAACACTTGGGGGCCTTCCTGTAAACCCACGAAAGGGGTCGGAACCACATCTGCAAGACAAAGGCCCCAGAAGGTTATAAAAAGTGAAGCCCTCTGCGAGTTTCTTCACTCTGATTTGGAAATTATTCCCGGAGTCCACTAGTGTTAATAAGCAGGATCCCTCCCTTTCTCTAGGAAGCGTGTTTGGTATTTCTTTGGTCTTCTGCAACATTTTTACCAATATATTATCTTTGTATTGGAGAACAAAAGATCCAAGAGGGAAGTGGTTATACTGGTAGGTTTTAGGAAGCAATATTATTGATTCAACAGATTCTGTCAAAGCCCTTCTTGATTTCTAACAATCCCCTTGCCCAATGGCCCAACTTCAAACTTCCAACCCAAATTGCATATTCCTGAGGCTTTTCTCTGGACTCTGAGGTCTCTCCTCAAGCTTAGGTGGCCTAGAGTGCTAGAGAATTAATGATGCCTGGAGCGGCCTTCAAGCAATTGCCACTCAGTGAGATAACATAAATCATGTGTTCTATGGGCTCCTAGAGTTTCTCAATTAGATTAAGCTCCATGCCCACAAGAGTAACTTGTTTGTTAATGCATTCTTTATTAGCTGCCTTCTTTTCTCTTTTCTGTCTCATTTCCTGGCTCCACTGGTTGTTTGCAGGGATCATTTCCCAAATAAATTATCTGCCTTTGAATATTTGTCATGGGGTCAGGTTCTAGAAGAACTCAAACTAAGATAATTACTGTTGGAACTGATTGTATACAGAAGGAATACTCAGAGTGAAGGTGGGGGTGGAGGGTGGATGAGGGGTGGAGAGAAATTTACCAAAGAATTTATATGCATATTAGAGGCCTGGTGCACAAAATTCATGCATTGGTAGGGTCCCTAGGCCTGGCCAGCAATTAGGGCCAGTCAGTGCCTTAAGGTTACTAGCGGGGCCTTTCATTCTGCGCTGCACCCTGGTGGTAAGCACACATGATATTGAGCCATCCAACTCCCAGTCTCCTGGTCGAACTCCCGAGGGGACACTCTGCATATACATATGCATGACCCATGGACACAGACCATTGTTAGCAATGACAGTGGAGGAAGAAGGGAAGGAGTGACAAGGCAGAGTAAATCAGTGAGTACAAAAAGCCATTTATTTTATTAAAGAAAAAGGAGTTTTCTTCTTAAAATGTTTGATGCATTTAGAATGTCAGACTCAAAAATACCTCTGTGGAGTAGGTATCATGATTTCTAAAAAGCCAGACAGCACTTTACTCTTATCATACATTCATATGTGTGGACAAAACGGGGCCATATGCTAACCTGGCTAGCTCAGGAAAGGCCTACATGGCAGCCTTTCAAAATCAGAGACCAAATAAGTAACCACAAAGAATGGTCTGAAATTAAAAACTTAAATTAAAAAGCAGTTTATAGTGTGCAGTCAAGTCCTAGGCTGGTATATTACCTGACAAAGGTCAACTTTGGTCTTAACTGAGCCTATTGTCCTTTTGCATCTATTATAATATACTTTGGGATGTGTGGGTAACTTTTATTTTTTCTGGACCTTCAGGGCACAACCAATGTACCAGGGTGGAGACCACCAGTTCCCTCATTGTTATTGCTATTGTGCTAACTGTTGACTTTTAACTATTCTGTACCCACCTATGTAAAAGAAGCAAGTGTCTATTATTTTATTTTTTATGGAATCCTAGAAGTTTCCTGCTTCACTTTCTCCTGCCTCCTTAATCTAACACCATTGGATTTCATGTAAACCAGTTTAATCTCCTCCTTTGATTGTGACAAGGTGAAAAACTGCCATTCTCCAAACCTTTATCTTAATTCGCTGAGATTCTGCTTCCCAGCAATTGTAGATAGTTTGGATCAAATAAATTCACAAAAATACTTTACAGGTTTGAATGTTTCTTACACATGTATTAAGAAATGAATAAAAAAATATTTATTTCCCTAAAAAAAAATGGAATTCTGAAACTGGATTAT
Source organism: Pipistrellus hanaki (assembly GCF_964339955.1). NCBI lineage: Eukaryota > Metazoa > Chordata > Mammalia > Chiroptera > Vespertilionidae > Pipistrellus > Pipistrellus hanaki. Next base: position 114,219,228 of record NC_140503.1, on the reverse strand, counting down.
TTCTGGCCAGAAAAACGCCATTGTGTGATAACCACTGGCATACTTTTTTATACCAGAGTTAAAATGACTAATGCTTGTGGATACTAGCAAATGAGGTATATCGGCTTCTGAAACATATAATACTTGAGAGATATAAGGGCAATGGTGAATATACAGAATGAGGTTTGCTGATTGTTAATGTCAGTGAAGCATGGACAGAAGGAATTGACAATGTAGGTCCTGATGTAAAATCCCCAAGTTCTTGATGACTGTAAGGGGCAAAATAGAATATTGGGAATAAAACTAGCTATAGTTATAAGAAATATTAATCATGCTCTGTTAGCCATGATTGCCTTGTTTTGATTAAAGAAAGGACATTCTTTTTTCTTTTTAAATATATTTTATTGATTTTTTTTTTTTTATAGAGAGGAAGAGAGAGGGATAGTTAGAAACATCAATGAAAGAGAATCATTCGCAACCAAGGTATATGCCCTTGACCGGAATTGAACCCAGGACCTTTCAGTCCACAGGCTGACACTCTATCCACTGAGACAAACTGGTTTCGGCAAAAAAGGACATTCTAACCTGGCTGGGAGTTGTATGCCCCCGGGACCTGAGAGCCAACGTTAGACATGACAGTCAAACTTGGGCATTGAAGTCTATTCTCATTCAAAAACTGCCTCCTATGACCTTTTTATTCAAACAATGGAGTCTCACCCTAGCTTGCATTACCTACTTACTGTGCCTGTAGTACCCATTTTTTTTTTTCATATTTCCCCATGTAATCTTTGTCTTACCCAATATAAGTAGCTGGCTTTTGGGAGGTTGCAGAGCAGATTTTCATGAATGACCTGGTGCTCTCCCACACTGCTGGCAGTGTTATAATAAACACTCGTAGATGATTCAACCCTGTCTCTGCTTGCTTAGCTCAGGTAGTGACAGGCAACCCAGACCCATTGATTGTCTGATTTCATGATCATCTATACTAATAAAAGGGTACTATGCTAATAAGACTGGGAGAACATCCAGGAGACCTTCTGGAAGTTCTGGACAAAGCTATGGTGGCAGGGCTGAGGTAGAGGTGGTTAGGGGCCAAGAGGGGAGGACAGTTGTAGGTCATCAGGCAAGGATGGGATGGAGTTATGAGTGATCAGGCTGGTGGAGGGGCAGTTGGGGGTGAGCAGGCCTGCAGGGGGGCAGTTGAGGGCAAGCAGACAGGCAGAGAGGGCAGGTGGGGGCAAGCAGGCCAGCAGGGGGTGAAGTTGGGAGTGATCAGGCTGGTGGGGAGGCAGTTAGAGGTGAACAGGCTGCCAGACAGAGTAGTTAGGGGCAATCAGGCAGGCAGGCAAGTGAGAAGTTAGGAGCCAGTAGTCCCGGATTGCGAGAAAGATGTTTGACTGCTGGACTAGGGATTGGGTCTAAACCACCAGTTGGACATCCCCCAAAAGTTCCCAGATTGTATAGGGTGCAGGCTTGCCTGAGGGGCACTTCCCTCTGTGCATGAATTTCATGCACCGGGCTACTAGTGTTGAAAGAAACTTCCTTTCCTTGCAGCAGAAGACAGAGGTAAGTGACAACCAGTTACTTACTTATGGAGACTGTGCTTTCCATCTCTGCTGACCTAGAGGTATGCTTGCTTGAGCAAATAAGAGTTATCTCTATCATGTAGCACAGCAAGGATCTCACTATTCCTAGTTATCTCTTCGGCCTGGTCATTTTGGACACCTTATGGCAGTATATCATCAGGCACTACCTAAAAAATAACCTTGATTTTCATAAGGAGATAAAATCATTGACACCTAATGGAATCTGGAATAGATATAGTTGGAAATCAGGGTATTCACCACAAGTTCTTTTGATGTTTTCATGCCTGGTGATAAATGGAAAATTGCAGCAGTCATGGACAGACACTGGTAAAATAAACAATTTCATATTTCTTAGGGATGTAGCTCTTGGCTACTCTACTAGAGTACCAGAAGTGCTGATTGAGCATGGGGAGCGTAGAGAATGGACCATGGAGGAGTCAGATGATTAATATTTGTGACCTTGGTAACAACTGTGGCACTGAGAGTAACGCTTTTCACATAAACTCTCTGGTCAAAGTCCATTTTTTAAAAATAAATTGTGGTTAGCCACTACACTGAATAGTCAATGACATGATAGAGTAAAGTTAATGTTGGATCTAAATGCCATATGGGCCTATATCTTTTTCATACCAAAGGCCCAGTGCATGGATTTGTGCCCCAGGAGGGTCCCTCGGCCTGGCCTGCAGGGATCAGGCCATAAACAGCTCACCAACATCCCCCAAGGGGTCCCAAATTGGGAGAGGGTTGTTCTTGGTTGAGACACCCTGGAATCAGGCTCCCTCCTCTCTGGTTCTGGGTGCGTCATCTGAGAACTGCAGCTGCCCAATCACCACAGCCCAACAGCTCCTGTGTTGAGCATCTGCCCCAGTGATCAGTGCACATCAAAGCTACCGGTCAGACAGTTGAACAGTTGGATGGTCACTTAGGCATATATATATATATATATATATATATATATATATATATATATATATACATATATATATATCCCATTGCACAATATTGGTGCAAGAATAGACCCTTGGGTTCACTTCCAGCTCCCCAGTTGCCCAGGAGCCAGCACATCCCTGCTCTCTGGCTGCCTAGGGAGCTGGCCCCACTCCCGGGCTGCCCAGACCTGGCCCATTCTCATTTCTGTCTGGAGCACCTCTGCCACCCCCTTTCCCTTATAGCAGGCTTCGCTCTGCTCTACACCTGCATATGCAAATTAACCTCCATCTTGTTGGGTTAATTTGCATACTTACTCTGGCTGTGGGTGTAGTGAAGTGATGGTTAATTTGCATGTGTCTCTTTATTTGGTAAGACTAGAGGCCCAGTACATGAAATTCACGCAAGGGAGTATGTGTCCCTCAGACCAGCCTACACCCTCTCCAATCTGAGACCCCTCAAGGGACAAGCATTGGGCCTAAATGGGCAGACAGACATCCCTCTCACAATCCAGGACTGCTGGTTCCCAACTGCTTGCCTGCCTGCCTTCCTGATTGCCCCTGGCTATTTCTGCCTGCCAACCTGATCACTCCCTAACCACTCTCCTGCCAACATGATTGATGCCTAACTGCTCCCCTGCAGCCTGTTTGCCCCTAACTGCCCTCCCATGCAGGTCTGCCCCTGCAACTGCTCTTTCCTGAAGGCCTGGTCACCCCCAACTTTCCTCCCCTGCAGGCTTGATTGCCCCCAACTGCCCTCCCTTGCAGACCTGGTTCCTTGCAACTGCCCTGCCCTGCTTCGGTGGCCATCTTGTGTCCACATGGGGGAAGCCATCTTGTGTGTTGGAGGGATGTCCATTTGCATATTACTATATTATTAGATAAGATAGAGGCCTGGTGCATGGGTCGGGGCCAGCTGGTTTGCACTGAAGGGTTTCTCAGATCAGGATGGGGGTTCCCTTGGGGCTTGGGGAGGCCTGAGTGAGGGGTCTGTGGTGGTTTGCAGACCAGGCACATCCCCTGGTGACCCAAGCAGAGGCCCTGGTATCTGAGATTTATTTATCTTCTGTAATTGAAACTTTGTAGCCTTGAGTGGAGACCAGGGCTGGCCAGGGTGTGCTGGAAGCCTGACTTTCTCCATTGCTGGGGAAACCCAAGCCTTCTGCTAGCTCCATGGTCACAGCCATCTTGGTTGAGTTAATTTTCATACTCACTCCTAATTGGCTGGTGGGTGTGGCTTGTGGCTGTAGCAGGGGTACGGTCAATTTGCATATTACTCTTTTCTTAGATAGGATATCTTAACACTTAGCATTCCTCCTTGGGTGGGGAAATGCTGACATAAATGTTTGATCTTGGTTTCTAAAATTCTCAGTATAATTGAGAACCAGTTGTCCATAGTGGCAACTAGTTTTGTAATATTAATGCTCCCAATATGGAATACATTAATATATTAGGTTCCTATTGCTGATGTAACAAATTATCACAAACAGTGGCTTAACACAACACTAATTTTATTACCTTACAGTTCTGAGTATCTACAGTCTGAAATGGATATCACAGGGCTAGAACCAAGGTGTTAGGAGGGCTGCATTCCTTGCAGAGGCTCTAGGGAAAATTTATCACTTTGCCTTTTCCAGCTTCTACAAACTGGCTCAAGCCTTTCTTTAGCAATCACTCCAACCTCTTTAAATTTTTATCTCAGGGTTTATAAATTGAACTCAGTTTATTAAAGAAAAAAAGAGGAAAATTCTATCACTATTGAGGATCATTATTATTTTAACCTATTATGCTTGTCATCCAGTATTACTTTGGCTCTCAGTTTTATTGCTATTTGGCAATAGAACCAGTTTTTCACTTTAAATAAAATCATTGAGTTTATACTGCCCTTGCCTGAGCTATCAGTCTTTTGGCAGATGGCTTAAATGACTTGATATACACTTGAGAAATTAAGGTAAATTTGTTTCATGTTGGTGGCTTTGTTGGCATTACATGTCAAATACTCTGCAATCTTTTAAAGCAAAAGAAAATTATGGTTTTTAAATATATTTGGCCAAGGTAAAATAGGGCTTTGAAAATTTAGAAGTAATTCTCTAAATTTATGACTTCTACCTCTTATTTATCAAGTGAAAAGGTCATGTAAGGAATTTTACAACTGTTGTTGTCTAGATTACCCACATTCATTTCTACTACGCTAGCAAGACTAGAATTTCTCTCTGAGGATGGCAACTCAAAGCTGGTGGTGTGACAGTAACACAATAGGAGAGAACACCAACTTTTCTATTTTTGGTTAGGATAAAATTGGATACTTTGTGCTAATTACTTTGTGGGAATTAGTAGGAGAAGTCTGTGTTCATTAGAAAGTCTTGTATGACTTTCCATTTCTAGTACTTTTCCACATTGTAAAGTTATTAGTATGAGAAATTTTATTGCCATTATCCAAGGAAAAACAAACTTGGCCTAAGTATGTCAATCCTTCCATCAGTTACTGTCACTGAGAGTGCTGGAGATTGGGGAGCTCACGTATGAAGCAGAGGCACAAAGAAAAAGAAAATTAATGAGATAGTTCACTCAAAGTATATCACATATTTCTGTGCTTGAGGATCATGTTTCTAGATATGAGCATTCTGAGTCAGGTTCTATCCTCCCAGAGGAAAAATATAATCTTCAGACTCTGGTTCCTAGTTCCTTCATTCATAAAGGATGAATATACTAATAAAAGAGTAATATGCAAATCAGTCACGATGCCCTCACAGTAACAACCAAACATCAGGCTCCGTGAGACAACCAGACTGGTGGTGGTGGTGGTGGGGGGGGGGGGGGGGCGGGGTCAGTGAGGGTCAACCAGGCCAGCGCAAGGTGGGAGGGAGAAAGAGAGAAACAGTTGGGGGTGACCAGGTCAGCAAGGAGGCAGGGCTGGCAGGCAGTGGCAGTTAGGGGGTGATCAGGCTGGTGGGGGGGGGGGGGGCAGGTAGGGGCCATCAGGCAAGCAGGCAGGTGAGCAGTTAGGAGGCTGCAATCCTGAATTGTGAGAGGGATGTCCGACTGCAGGTTTCTAATTGGGCAGAAAACAGCAGTTGGACATCCCCAAAGGGGTCCCAGATTGGAAAGGGTGCAGGTTGGGCTGAGGGGACCCCCACCCCCCATGCATGAATTTCATGCACCGGGCCTCTAGTGTACCATATAATTGGTCATTTCTCAGCTCTAATAACGCACTTTCCCTTGTAAGGGCACATACATATTAAGAGGCTTAATTCTTACTGTTTAAAATATAGAATATGTTTTCTTATAGAATGTACTTTAGAAAATTCTAAGTTCTTTCCAAGTCTTTTGAAATGGATGCAAATCTTTCTAAAAGCTAAATAAATCTCTGGCTAGCTATAGGACTCAAGAATATCTTTCTCAAGAGCTTGGGAAGCAATATTTTGAAATATTATAGTATCTCCTATCTCGCATGCTCTATGAAAGTGTAGAAGCCTAACTTTGCTGGAGTTCTTGTTCCAAATTCTAAAACTACTTCTTTTCTTATCATAATAAGAATATGAACATTTTGTTGTTGTTTTCCCTGCTTTGGGTAAAGCCAATTTGCTAACATAGATGGTCCCCTTAACAGCCAAGTGTATTTGGAATGAACTGTGTGTGAGAAATGGTGCTGTGAAGTTCTCCTGCTGGTTGGTTATCTTTAATACATATATGTAGGTTGGTTATCTTATGAGAAGAACTGTGGACCTCGTGGCTGCAGTGGGCACAGGGGCGGGTCTCGGCCCATCTTCTGTGCCCCCTCCCGGCCCCTCCAGTTGTAATCCTAGGTTCCCTGTCTGCTGGTAGCCTAGCTCCCGCTGCCAGTGCGAAGCAATTGGGGCCAGCACCATCAGCAGGTGCCAGGGGTGGCTGCTGTCCTGATCACCGCTCAAGAGCAGGGAGAGGCAGAGAAGCCCTCAGGGACGATTGGGGCAGCAGCCGCTTGCACCTTCTGCCAAATGATTGGGACCTACACTGAGCACCAGCAGCAGGTGTGAGCGGGGCCATTGCCGGCAGCGGGTATAGGAGGGGGCGGCAAGCACTGATCGCCCCTTAGGAGCAGAGGGAGGTGGAGAAACCCTCAGTGGTGACAAGGGCCAGCAGCCGCTGCTGTCACCCGCTGATGGCACCGAGTAATCGGGGCAGCGCCTGGCACCCGCAGCAGGTGGGAGCAGCAGCTCCACCACTGGCAGCAGGTGTGAGGGCCTGGTAGGACCACAGAAGCAAAGAATTTTCACTATCTACCAGAGGTTTGCCCTGATGACAGCGACTGGCGCCCTGTCTTGGTCTGGTGCCCCTGCTTACCTGCTCCATCATACCCCTGCCAATGCCTGCCATGCTCCCTGCTCTGCTGCCTGCTGCCAATGCCCACCATGTCCTGTCTATGCCCCTTGGTGGTCAGTGCACATCATAGCAACCGGTTGCTCAATTGTTCAGTTTTCAGTCGTTCCTCCTTTCAGTCTATTTGCATAATAGGGTTTTACATATATAGACAAGTGGTGTTGGCCTGGCTACATACGAATAGGAGATGTGTGTCTTTACAATCTTTTAGTGCATTGCTTGTGATATTAATGCTTGCTCAATAATAAAATGTCATCTTTCTCTTCACCTTCATGAAGAGATTTTCAGATTTGTAAAATTTTGATTTTTAATTGTATTTCCCCAATATCCTGTACATATCCTCTAAGCTTTCTTAAAAATTGTAGAGAATTCTGAAAGTTGTCAGAGAAAATTTATAAGATCATATATTTATCCTTTGAATGTTGAACTCAGAACAGAAGAGAAAAGAATCACAACTTTTACTAGAAACTTCTTTGCTTCTACGTTACCTTCCAACTTCCATTCCATAGGAAGGACACCATGTCCTTATTTCTCCTTTGTCCACTCTTTTTCAAATCCTCCCAAATGTGATTTTACAAAATAAGAATAATATAAATTGTTGTTTGAAAAGCTACACATCCGTTATCAAATCTTTTCTTCTTGGTCTATGTCATCTAGATCTCTAGGTTATAATGTCATATTTAGACAGAAGAAGCCTTTAGAATATGTTTTATCTATTTTATTAATAAATACACAATTGCTTTTTATTTCAAAATGATTAAAATGTAAGCCAACTATGAACTTTGTAATCCTCGTTTTCATACAAACTATAAAGAAACAAATTTAGAAGGTCAAATGTGATAATTAAAGAGTACAGAGCAAGATAAAGATAATTTAAGATACAGAGTTCTTGAGCAGAACAAGGCTTTTAGTCATGAAAACTCCATCTTAAAAATAATTCACAGCACACGAGGTCAAGTAATTATATAAATTTGTCAAGTATAACAAATGTAGAAAAGGAGGCAATACTATAAAATTTTACGTTTGTTGAGATCACTTAGCAGTGCCTCAGTATTATTACAAAATTTTTTGAAGTAATTTTGGATATTTTCCTGGATATGAAGAAGAAATCTTTTTGTTGTTGTTAAGCCTCACCCAAGGATATTTTTTTTCCATTGACTTTTTTTTTTTTTTTTTTTTTTTTTCCCCCAGAGAGAGTGGAAGGGAGGGGAAGAGACAGAGAAAGAGAAACATTGTTGTGAGAGAGACAGACTGGTTGCCTCCAACAAGCACCCTGACCAGGACCAGGGATCAAGCCTACAACCAAGGTAGATGCCCTTCACTAGAATTGAACCTGAGATCCTTCAATTCACAGGCCAGTGCTCTATGCACTAAGCCAAATTGGCTAGGGCAAAAATAAATCATTTTCAAAGTTGTTTTGTGAAATGATGATTTATTAATCATACCTAAGAAAACATAACCCCCTCATGGTTTGGGTCACCTTGATGGATACATTGGTTTTGGCTGAGTAGACCTATGAGAACCACAGATGCTACTGTTACATTAGCTGTGTTTCTTCGGTTCAATTTGCTTTTTAAATCCACAAAATGCTTTCAGCTGGCAGTGGCTCTCTATAATTAGAATGCTATTAGCCTTAAACGGCAGATCTGGGGGGAGGGAGCTTGTTTTCTCCTATAACTTTTCTCTGAGCTTTCTCTCTAGAGATTTAGAATCTGTGTGTTTTTAAAAGTTTAAATTAGTCACCGTGCACCAACAGCAGTAGCATTACAAGAATTTGCTTATTCTTGGTCTTTAACTTCACCCAATTTAAATGGTAGCCAACTTAAAAGAACTCAAGAGTTGCTTTGCTCAGATGTTGGTTGAATTGTTAAAAATCCACTTTGTAGACCCTTTTGCCATTTGGAGAGGAAAATATTCTTCTAACCACTTTTTTTTTTTTTTTCAAAACTCTGATTATACTACTACAATCTGCAAGTCCTGTGTTATTCGGTCTCAAACAAATATTATACTGAATTTTCCGCAATCAGTTTAATGTTTAAAAGAAACACAACAGCTGCCTTTCAGGGTTTCTAAACACCAAGCACGCATATCTCACCGTCAATAAATTACTGCTTTGAATGGCAGTAAAATGCAAGACAACTGACGCCTCCACTGCTGAGGAGGCAGAGGGAGCATCAGGTGATGCAGAGGTGCTTGCCCAGTGAAAGGGCTGCATGCTGAGGCGCTAACAGGGAACCTGCTCTGAAAGTCCTGCTTCAGGGGCTGAACAATGAATGCTATTAGGTGATTCATTTCAGGTGAAACAGAATTCCTAAAAGACTAGGGATTGTGATTTTCACCAACACAGTTTCATTGCACTGACCGTATAATCCTATAATCCTGATTTGTATCTCAGAAGTACTTTAAAAACATGCTGCAAAACATTTGACATTCCTTTCATCAAAAGGCAGAAACAATGTCTCTTCTTGAATCTGGGTGAGCCTTTCTGACAGCCTCAGCCAATACCATACAGTGGACATGATGCTGTGTAACTCCCAAGAGCAGGCCAGATAAGGGCATGTGCAAAGCTTCCGCTGGTCTCCCTTGGGACTCTTGCTCTGGGATTCTTTTGCTACTGAGTAGGAAGTGCACCTACCCAGAGGCTGCATGGAGATACCAATAGTGAGATCCTTTAGAGACAGAGAGAAGGGCTAGGGAACTCCTGCAGCACTTGCACACAGCTAGCTGCTATCAATAGTATTTGATCTTCCCAGTTAAGGAGTGAGAAATGGGAGTGAGAAAGTTTTAAAGATGCCCCCAACTCCAGCCACCTTCAAATTGCAATTGGATGAGTCTCCAGAAGGAGACAGGTCTGCCTAGCTGAGCCCAGAGAATCCCCAGAATCATGAACAAAATACATGATTGCAATTGTTTTAGGCCATTGATTTGGAGCATTTTTTATGCAGCAATCGATGTTGGGGGAAAACTCCAAAAGTCTAAATTCAGGATTGATTCCAAAGGACTGACACGAAGCCTTATTCTAATTCATAAGAGCTTTAATAGGAGAAACTTATATACATGGGCAAAGCAGCTGCTTGCTCCCAATGGTGGCCAGCCAGGAATAAATCCACACCTTCCCGGGACAGGGTCCCTTTTCTAAACGGGGTTAATAGTAAAACCATATGGTGGGTAGTCACATAGACCACCAGAAAAAATAATGCATTTCTAGGTTAACAGATAAGATCAGGCAGTTCTCCTCACTCTATACATTCATTGATCTCCTTCCTGGAGCCTGACCTTTATTTTTGGGAGACGTTCTGGCTTTCTGGGTATTCATCCAAACCTGAGGCTACGGAGAGTTAACAGTCACAGAAGGTTAAACAGAGCCCAGCATTTCTCAGCTGCCTTTTCTGCTGGAGACATCTTATCTACATGGATAAGTGGGAATGCTTCCTCATACACTGTAGCAGACTTATGGGCTAAAACTACAAAGTTGCCTACATACATTAAACTTACTCCTATTTAATAAGAGGTTCTGCCATATTATACATATTTCCTTACATGATTTCTATAAATCCACTTCTTTTTTTTATATAATTTTATATAGTGCTATGTTAAGCCCAAATTGAATAATTTAATTGAAAATGCCTAGGAAGAAGCATAAATTATGATATAAAATATCCTTAATCTCATGAATATAAAACAGATAAAATGCAATTTGGCAGATGTTTTGCTAATTTTTTTCTCCCTTGTCGCATGTGAACTAAACTAAGACAATCATTCATTTTATTAGGAAAAAAATGTTAATTTGTATGGGCTTTTATAAAAGTTTTTTTAATGTAGCTGAAACTCTCAACTCTCAGTGATATTAAAATAATAAGGCCTTATTAATATGTGGACTCATCCTTTCCACAGATTGAACATATTAGTTTAAATTCATAAGATTTGAAAAGGCATTTTATAAAGATTAGGGGCTCTGAAATCCTTTATAATAATTATTTAAGAAAAGTAATCACATCCATTTCATTACAGCATTTTTGCCAAATCATTCTTAATATTGTCACTTTTATAGATTATCTTCTAATAGGCAAATTGAATTTTTAATTAAAGCATTACTATTCAATTACTATTTTAGAAAACACATAATTATATTTGGAAATGTAGATTTACATTTTATCTGTTTGGACTACTATTCAAAGTAACATCCTAAGAACATGAAGAAGATCTACTTGCTTCCTAGAGTGAAGTAAACACAGGCCTTTATAGAAAACAATTAAGTATTTGGAGTCTGTATTTGCAACCTTTTTTCTAAATCCATGTTTCTCTTCTACCTTATGTTTACTTCTAATTTAGAACAATTTTAACTGAAGTCATATTTATAATTTTTTAATAATTCCAATTATTATGGTGGAACACTGTACCAGTTAGAATACAGCACAGGCTAAATTAAAGTCAGCGAAAAATCTCAAAAATCTCAGTTTACTAAAAAAGTATTTATTTTGCTGAAACTGGTTTGGATCAGTAGATAGAGCATTGGCCTGTGGACTGAAAGGTCCCAGGTTCAATTCCGGTCAAAGGCATGTACCTTGGTTGCGGGCACAGCCCTAGTAGGGAGTATGCAGGAGGCAGCTGATCGATGATTCTCTGGAGTTAGTGTTAGCTAATGGCATTAATGGTGACCACAGGAATAAAGCAGTAAGATGACAACTATTGCATATTTTCTATTTTAATATCGTAAATACTAATTACAATATATAGTTTACTCCACAACTCTTATTGCATATATATACCATTCAAGGTAGTGGTAAATGTGGGCTAACATAAATGAATAAGATATCTTTCCTCATATTATTCACAATAGATAAAATAGATATACTGAAAACTGTACTTATAAAGTGGCAAAGCTTGTGATAAAGCTGTGCAAAATGCATAATGGAAACAGAAAGAAGGGTGTACTTATTCTGCCTAGGAGAGTTGAAGAAACACCCACAACACATTTTAAAATTTTATTTCAAAAATCAGCTGTATTATTATACTCAAAGATAATGATACATTTAAAAAATAATCCTTACAGGTTACAAAATTAATCTTGTAAATTAAAGTTCTAATTGTGGTTTTAATTTCTTTTTTTTTCTTTTTTTTTTTTTAATATATTTTATTGATTTTGTACAGAGAGGAAGGGAGAGAGATAGAGAGCCAGAAACATCGATGAGAGAGAGTCATCGATCAGCTGCCTCTTGCACACCCCCTACTGGGGATATGCCCGCAACCAAGGTACATGCCCCTGACCGGAATCGAACTCGGGACCCTTCAGTCCCCAAGCCGACACTCTATCCATTGAGCCAAACCGGTCCCGGCGTGGTTTTAATTTCAATGAAATATTAAAAACCTATTTAATTTACTAATAAGCAAAAAAAAATGCAACATACTAAACTTCATAGAGTAATGGTAAAAAATACACATTTAAAATAGATCATTAAAAACAAAACTTAAATAAATCTTAAGAGTTTAGAAATAGCAACTAATAATTTTTAATCAGGAAATTCCATGTACTTCAATGGAACAAGGCCTCATCCTTTAAACAACAATTTGAGGTAAACGATTTCCCTTAAAGTAGTTCCTTTATCTGCAGTTTGTATGTGTGTGTGTGTGATTATAGTTACACTTGGTAATCATGGTCTGCAAATATTAAATGGAAAATCCCAGAAATAAGTAATTTAATATATACATTTTAAATCACATGCCATTCTAAATACTGTGATGAAATCTCACCATGTCCCACTCAGAATGTGAGTCATCCCTTTGTCCAGGATATCCACGCAGCATACTCTATTGGCCCATCAGACTCTTAGCAGCCATCTCAGGAATTAGATCTATCTCCGTATCATATAGTGCTTGCTGAAGTAACCCTTCTTTTACTTCATAATGGTCCCAAAGCACACTAATAGTGATGCTGAAAATTACTTGCCTGCCTGCCTGCCTGCTTTATTGCCCCTAACCACTTATGCCTACCAGCCTGATCATCCCTCACCACTCTCTTGCCAGCCTGATCAATGTCTAACTGCTCCCTGCCAGCCTGTTTGCCCCTAACTGTCCTCCCCTGCCAGCCTGGTCACCTCTAACTGTTCCCCCCTGCAGGCCAAGTCGCCCATAACTTCCCTCCCTTGGCAGCCTGGTAGCCCCCAACTCAAACTCAAGCTGTTTCCAGTGACTTTCCTGTACAAAATGCCTGTCTAGGCTCACGCTTCAGACTTCCCTAAAAACTCTAAGTAAGCAGAATCTAGACCAAACATGCCCTGTATCACTAGCTTGGTGGTCTTGGGTCTGGCGCTAGCAGCAGCCAGCCTTGGTTTGAAGTTTGGGGTCCCAGATTGGAGAGGGTGCAGGCTGGGTTGAGGGACACACACACCGTCAGGTATGAATTCCATGCACTGGGCCTTTAGTATCATATAATGTAAATGGGAAAGATTTCCGACATGGTAGTAGTTGGGATACATTATATTTTTGATTTTTTTAAAATATAAAATACCATCAACTACAAGTCAATAACAAAATGGCACTTTCTCTGGCCTTTGGGATAAGTTCTATTTTGTTTCCTCATTTCTGAGAATATTTGATTAATCTATTATAAGAACTCTACAATGTAATTATAATATCCTATAGTCTCTTCCATTCTACTCTATAACTAGGTTAGAAAGCCTTAAGTGTGATCAGATCATATATTAATAACCATAGGCTCTATATCCTTTTACCTATCTAGGTAGAATGTAAAAATGCCTAAGTATCATTTCTTTCCAATAAGTTAATTTCAAATGCAAACCATTGTGCTTTCTCTGTGAAGCTGATAAATACTATTGAATGGTTCATAAATTATTAAAGAAGATCCCTCAATCTTTTGAAAGAAGATAGAATAATAAAATATATGATTCTTTTTACTCTTACTTACAGCCATATGAAGCATTAATTTGAAAAAAAAAATCAGGTATTGAACTTCAGAACTTGGTTGGTGGTGAAAAAGAAATACATAATTGAGCTTCTCAGAAAAATTGTGCTTTCAAAGTATTTTATATTCATTCCAGAACATTTTTTAGTTTGATTTATTTGTAGTGTTTTTGTGAAGACTGATCATACTGAATAATGCCCTCCTTGATTTAAAAATTCTTTGGATATCTAAAATGACCACTGTGACCCTTACTATCAATTTAATTGGCAAGAAGCACTGAGACATGGCATTAGTGTCTTTTACCCTACTATATTATATACGGCATGTTCTTATCCAAAATATCCTGTTTAAATGATCCCTTTTTATCCACAACAAAGTAACTGCAAATGTATTCTTTGTTAACAGTCTACTAATTTCAAAGGCACTAGAGCCCAAAAGAACTATGAAAAGATGGCTTTGGGGGTGACAACCAGGTTGCTGGATAAGCAATTTAAATATCCAGGGTACTAAAGAGATTGGCTTTCTATTACAGCAATAGGCAGTATTTCTCTCCCAGGCATTCTATTGGGAACAATAACTTCACACATGACTCCACAATATCAACTGTAACTTCTCTAAACAAGTTTCTGATAGGTAAAAGGAATTCTCCCTCCTGCTTAGATGACAGGCCTTCTCAGGAACAGATTATCTTTACTTGTTTCCTTTCTTCTGTAAACAAAAGCAAAATATACATAATGGATAAAAAGAGATATGCAAAATACTAAATGTGACAGGGCTGCAGTTTCTAGGAGGAAATAGAAAAATAGAAGGATGATTTAACTCCAGACCAGAGAAGCAGGAGTATGTGAAAGAAGGCAATGAAGAGAGAAGGAAATATGTAAAAAAGGAGTAAATGAAGTCAGAAAAATGTTGAGTCTTTCAGATTCATGTAATCTGGCCACTGGGTCAAAGTAAATGAGAGCAATCAGCTTGTCATATATAAGAACTGCCAAGTGAGCGTTTTCAAAGTCTATCTATAAACCACACGAAGGCATTTGCTCCCTTGCAGAAGACAAGGGTCTCAGGGAACATTTTAGTTCAGAGAAAAATCTAACCAAATTCTTAAACTCTGGGACAAAGCAGAACTCAACTTTGCAATGCTGCTATCTGTAACATGCCAACGCAGTGCAGTCGGTATCCATCGATTCTGTATTCTTTGAAAAGAAAAAGACATTAAACTTTTTTGAGTAGCTGAGAGAGTGAAATCATGTACAAAAATGATGCTTCTGTAGGAGTAATTTTGTACAAATCACCTAGAAACTTGATAACATCTCAGATTTCAAGGCTTTATGCCCAGAGTCTATTCCGTGGGTCTGTAGTGGTGAATCAAGTAGTTCTAGGGAGCCCTTTCATGTCTCCTTTCAACTTCATGTCAAGAAGTTTGAAGGCTCTGATGTTTTACGTTACCTGCAAGTTAACAAATTAGCCTCCCCAGTTTCATGATACTGGCAAAATATATAACATGTTCCTGAGTCAGAGACTAAGGACTTTGTTAGTCAGACCACAGAAAACAGTACGGTCATAAGCTTATTTGCAACAGTTCCCTTTCCCCAAGTCCCACAGGTTGATGCAGATGGTCTCAGGCGAATGTCCATACATGCACCAGCTGTGTTATAGGAGAAGGATTCTGTTTTTAGGACATTTTAATCTTTACTAAAACTGGATATCTTTGTCAAAACCAAAATCTGGGTACAGTTTGCGTTTTTGTTTTGTTTTTTCTAAAAAATCCTATGACTCTTGTTAATTATTTTGACAAATAGAATATCTAGAAAGCAAGAAAAGAGGTATATGCATTCATATGAAGTGAGAAGCAGACATAAAATTGAGCACAAATCCATTAACTATTATGCCTTTTGTTATTAAAGAAGCCTAAGTACATATCTTTTTTCATAGTTGTGGTTATTTCTGTATTTATTCTACCACATAAGTTTACCCTTACCACTTTTTGTTTTTGGTTTTCTTTAACTCGTGTGGCATCTTTTCCCATCATGACCATTCTATCCAGGTAATGGAAACAAACAAACAACAAAAAAAAGTATGATTAGAGACCTGTAAATGGGTAAATTTTTACCCATTTACAAACTACCTGAAGAACCTCATTTCTGCTCTTGTCACTTTTCATTTTGACCAAAGCAGTTCTATCAAGCTAGATTTAGCTCCAGTTCAAATTGGCCATTTCTAAAAAACAAATAAATATTCCATAATAAAGTCTTGCTATTATTGGTGACACTCTTTATTTTATGTATCTACTAGGGGCCCAGTGCACGAATTGGTGCATGGGTGGGGTCCCTTAGGGCAGCCTGCAGGGAATGGGCCGAAACCTACAGTCCAAAGCCACCTGCCGCTCCTGCCTGCTGCTCCTGCTCATCCTGGCCCCACTGCACTTGCCGATGTCTCTCGCCCAGCCAGTCCTTATCAGAAGAGGCTCACACTGTCCACAGAAGCGCTTGCCAGCTGTTAGCCCTGCATCTGGTGCCCACCCAAAGGGTGTTGGGGGCACCACGACGTGATTGGCCTCCAGGCGAGCGGTGGGGACACACTTACTGGACTGGGATCCAGATTCCTCCTGCCAATGTTCACACTGGTTGTCAGGAACCACCTGGTGGCCGCTTCCAGGAGGCCAGCAGGAGTGTCAGGATTAGACTGGCAGTGCTGGTTTGTTGGTGCCTGGCCTGTTCTCTGGAGATTGGACCTGCAGGCCTACTAAGGGAGTGAGTGGCTGCTGCTGGGTTCCTGGGCCGCCAGGACGGGTCAGTCAGCTGAGCGGAGCTCCTGCTATGGGAACTTACTGCCCACCAGGGGGCAGCTCCTTCATTGAACGTCTGCCCCTGGTGGTCAGTGCGTGTCATAGCTACTGATCGACCAGTCTTTCTGTTGTTGGGTCATTCAGTTGCTTAGACTATAAATATATATATATATATTTCTCTCCATGTGTCTTTTCCTACTTAACATGACACAAATTATTTGTATTAATCCACTAAACAGTTCTCAAAATGACTTCTACTTATAGAATTATAAGACTAATAATTATCTATTTCATTCTCCTGACTTTAGTTAGGTAATACATCAATAACTGCCCTTTATAGACAATTAAGGATCAGTTACCTGGTAATTAAAAATTAACAGGAGTATATAGAGAGGTATCTACTAGTAAATTGGTTAACTCTAGGGACAATGCATGATAATATTTTTTCTCTTTCAAACTAATAAGTTGTGTTAATTACAAATTAATCTCCACTTGATATTTTTATTTGTTCAGATTTTTTATTCTCTATAAAATTCAAGTTAGTATTATCCATATATTTGTTTATTTTATTAAGGAAAGTATGTGCATGCTACAAAAGTCATTTTTAGCACACTATTTTCTTCAGTATTTCACTCTTATTTAGGAACCAGTTTTATTAGATTCCTTGAAATATCAACTGTGGACCATTAGAGATGTTAATAGTCTACATGGAATTTTCCATTATAATAATGCCAACATGCTTCTTTTCCGACAAAACACCAAACGGCGGATGACGCCGGTGCCGCGGGAGGGCCAGGAGGCCCCGGGGGCCCCGGAATAGGAAGTTGCAGCGGCTTCCGTGGAGGATTTGGCAGCGGCCTCCGGGGCCGGGGTCGTGGCCGGGGTCGGGGCAGGGGCCGAGGCCGCGGAGCTCGTGGAGGCAAGGCCGAGGACAAGGAGTGGATCCCTGTCACCAAGCTGGGCCGCCTGGTCAAGGACATGAAGATCAAATCCCTAGAGGAGATCTACCTATTCTCCTTGTCCATCAAGGAGTCTGAGATCATTGACTTTTTCTTGGGGCATCCCTCAAGGATGAGGTGTTGAAGATCATGCCTGTGCAAAAGCAGACCCGTGCTGGCCAGAGGACCCGGTTCAAGGCATTTGTCGCCATTGGGGACTACAATGGACATGTTGGTCTGGGTGTTAAGTGCTCAAAGGAAGTAGCCACTGCCATCCGCGGAGCCATTATCCTGGCCAAGCTCCCTATTGTGCCCGTGCGGCGAGGCTACTGGGGAAACAAGATCGGCAAGCCCCACACGGTTCCTTGCAAAGTGACTGGCCGCTGTGGCTCTGTGCTGGTGCACCTCATCCCTGCCCCCAGGGGTACGGGCATTGTCTCGGCCCCTGTGCCTAAGAAGTTGCTGATGATGGCCGGTATTGATGACTGCTACACCTCGGCCAGGGGCTGCACTGCCACCCTGGGCAACTTTGCCAAGGCCACCTTTGATGCCATCTCTAAGACCTACAGCTATCTCACCCCGAATCTCTGGAAGGAGACGGTGTTCACCAAGTCTCCCTATCAGGAATTCACTGACCGTCTTGTGAAGACTCACTCCAGAGTTTCTGTGCAGAGGCCCCAGGCTCCAGCTGTGGCCACTACATAATTAATTTTATACAAGAAAAATAAAGTGATGATTTAAGCCTGAAAAATAAAAAATAATGCCAACATTTTCCCCCCTAATTTTTCTGTTACAGCATTGATTTCTAATCACTTTTTGAAACTTTTTTTTCAATTTTTATCCTAATACTGTTAAATATTATGAACTTTGCAATATAAGAAAATAAGCTATCATTTCGTAACTCTAGATATAGTGCATATTTTCAGAGGTAAAGTTTTATTTCAGCTATTATTTTACAGTGTGTATCACCTGAATTATAAACATCTTTCATTTAAATACTATACAACTGGCCAATAAGGTAAAAACTGCTGACATTAGGAGTGCCTTTCCCTGCCTTCATTCACCTTCTCACTGCTCCTTCTCTATTTCTGACAAGTGGAGATTAATTTGTAATTAACATAATTTATTAGTTTGAAAGCTGCTGCTGCTTGCTGAAGACAAGCAATAAGCCTGGGAGTTCACTTCTACCCCTTTATCTACCCACTCCCTCCATGTTTAAGTGCTGGACTCTTTGATGACCGTGAAACTAAAGCATTGCATGGTGGTGATAATGCTGTAAAAACACTTGGAGTTGCTTCTGTACTTCTCTAGAATATCAAGTTTCAGGTGCAGTCCCAATGTACAGGTTTGTGTCCCATACCAGTGTCACAAAGCTTTACTAGTGATAGCAAAGGCTTATAATGATCTTCACATACATATCTGAGGGGCTAAAGATCATTGTTAAATCAGTATGTCCCTCACTTCTTTTCCAATGTGCATTGTGGGTGGGTACAGTGTGAGCTATGCACAGAATATAATACTCAAGTAATCTAAGCTTTGGGCACTGAACATGGAATATTTCTGAAGGCAATGAATTCCTTCTTTGGAGAACAACTACCATCCTCCCACTCTTAGTCCATGGAAATCTCAGACTCCACAGTTTTGTTAGAGCTGATTGCAAATCCATATCTTTATACATAATACACTTGTAGTCTATGAGTCCCTGTAAGCACACCGCACGTGACCCAAACCTTAATTACGAGGGAGTCCCACCCTGCCACAGTGATAATTTCTGGGACAAGTGAGGAAACATATTTGATTTTACCAGAGTCTTCACAGGGTCTTTTTCAGGGTTATCAATATCCTGTAGAGAAGGCCAGTCTGAAAATATGATTTGTGGTCAAGGTGAAGGCAAGAAATGAAGAAGGGATGCCCAGGCCGTGGTTCTTCCAGCACATCCCTCCCCGGTCTTCCAGCCTAGCCTGTGGGTAGAGACCTGCAGCAGCTCTTCTCCAGGTTGCTTCCATGAAACAGGTTGATTTCTTAGCTCATCCACTCCTTGTGTAACACCAATTTTCTTAATTAAAAATAGACTGCCCGCCATAATCAGTTTGGCTCAGTGGATAGAGCATCGGTCTACGGACTGAAGAGTCCCAGTTTTGATTCTGGTCAAGGGCATGTACCTTGGTTGCAGGCACATCCCCAGTCGGAGGTGTGCAAGAGGCAGCTGATCAATGTTTCTCTCTCATCGATGTTTCTAACCCTCTCTCTTCCTCTCTGTAAAAAATCAATAAAATATATATATTTAAATAAATAAATAAATAAATAAATAAATAAAAAGTCTTCCATATTTTTTTTTTTCAGTTGAGGACATCTAAATACACTATTAAATAGATGTCATAGCAAAAATAGAAAAACCTTAGAAATATAATATTCTTGATATACTTCATCACATAGGGAATGGTGAAGTCCATCTTTTATTATAATAAACATCATTAAGTATACTTCTCTTACAGTTACTAATCACTCTAGAAATTTAGTTCGGCCTAAACTTTGTGAATTGATCACACACATTTTCAGAGACTGTCCTTTACTGGGGACTTTATCTTTTCTGTGTCTCCGCACCATTACAAGACTTTGCAATTCTTAGCGCAACTTAGGGAAAGTTTTACCACTGACTTTCCAAAACCCATTACTGCTTTATTGCTGTCTCTTTCCCATTCCCTCTCTCTCTCCTACTCTCTCTCTTTCTGGTCTCCTTCTCTAAGACACACACACAGACATAGTTTAGCACTGTATTTGAATAAACCATAAAACCTTAGCCGATTCAATTTCATCCTTTCTTGTTCTCCTGGACTCTTACCAATTAATTCTGACTGTCGTAGACCCTGACCTACAGGGATCAAGTCCCCATCTCTGTAATCTGCATCAAATTGCAAATGTGATATTTTCAAGGAGAATTATATCAGGGAAATAAAATGTGAGATGGCAAGATTGAATTAGGTAATATATGTATGATTAAGTGGAAAACATTGAACCAATTATACAGGTTTAAGAGACTGCTCTAAGCAACAATTACAATGTCAGAAATCCGTTCTAGACTAGACCTGCCAGGGGGTAGCCTGCTTTCCTCAACAGTAAATCATCTTCCCTGAGGAGACACAGTAATTTATTCAACAATTATTCATTTAATACCCGTTCTTTACCCGTCAATGTATCAGGAACTTGGAGCACAGGGATGACAGGCATGGATCATATCTTCAAGTGCCTTGCATTTTAACATGAAGACAGGAATACGAATGACTACAATGTGAAAGTTGAAGAGCTATAATGAAAGGCTGGATCAGCTTCTACTAAATGGAGAAGTGTTGGATGTAAGGCTGTATGAGGAAGCCTTGCCGAGTAGCATGTGCATCTGCACTCTCCTGTTACTTCGTGTGGCTGATGGTTGCAGCTGAGGCCTTGATGGGGTCTTCACCACGTTTCCAAAGCCAGATGATTTCCGTTTATAAAAAAAAAAAAAGGGGGGCACACTGCATTAATGATCACAATACGTACTTTGTAAATATAGACAGAAATGATGTGGCCTAGTGAAGGGAAAGAGGCCCCAGAAATACCAAACACTTTTACAAGCCTTCGTTCTGAACATACTTATAATTCTCGTTGATGTTGCAAGGTACTTAGAGACAATGCGTATTAAGCACTCAGCACAGTATCTGTCACATGAGAGGCGCCTGAGAAGTGGAGGTTGTTTACAACAGCCTGGCTATTAGTGGAAGCAGTAGTGGGGGCTGCGTTGGGAGAGAGATATTATGTGGTCCCTTGGAACCCATTAGCCAAACCATGTCATCATTCTATGCCTGCCTGACACTAGAAGAAAAGATAAACTCAACACATTCAAATAGATATTTTTCCAGGGGCTTGGAGTGTTAAAGGATGATAACAGCTATTTCTCTGCAGTAGGGAGTGTGCTTCATTTAGTGTTAAAGGGCAAACAAAGAGCCTCCTGCTCTGCGCTTTGTGCACCCGGGCCCTGGTTTTAAAGTCCATTGTCACCCATTCTGTGGCAGTGTCTAATCTGCCCCCACTCACTCCCACCCATATGTAGATGAAGCCTGTCTTCTATTAATTAGTGAACATGTAAATGATGCCTTCTACTTAAGCTGCCCAGACCTATTGTTTTATTTTTTAAAATGTATTTTATTGATATTTTTACAGAGAGGAAGAAAGAGGGATAGAGAGTTAGAAACATCGATCAGCTGCCTCCTGCACTCTCCCTACTAGGGATGTGCCCGCAACCAAGGTACATGCCCTTGACCAGAATCGAACCTGGGACCTTTCAGTCCACAGGCTAACTCTCTATCCACTGAGCCAAATTGGTTTTGGCAGGATATTTTTTTCATAGATTTTAAAGAGAGTGGAGGGGAGCAAGGGAAGTGGAGAGAGAGAAACACTGGTATGAAATAGGCACATCAATTGGTTGCCTCCCACATGTGCCTCCAATGGAGCTGAGGATCGAACCTGCAACTGAGGTACTTGCTTTTGACTGGGAATTGAATCTGCAACCCTTTGGGCTAAAGCTCTAACCATTGCGCAACACTGACCAGGGCAATTGCAATTATATTTTAAGACACTGAAAATACTGCAATACAGTTTGGCAGAAATAAGTGATAATATCATGTGACTGTGTCATTGTGAAGCAAACTCTTTAGAGAAGTTTACAGTTCCATGACTAAATTCTTCACTAAAGTGCAAACAAAATTGGCTTAGCCAAATGCGTTATAGTGTGCTTTTATAATGGAATAATAGTATGAAGCTGTTAGACAATATGTTATTTAATGATATGGTAAAATGTCCATAAGCATTTTGTTAAAAATATGTTGTTTATAAAAAATGTTGAAAATAGCTTCTAAAATCTAAGTAATTTTTTCTTAACAATTCAGATAAATTTATCTAGAAAACCCTGTAGAAATAATTTGAAATATTCATATTTATTAATCAATTTATTATTGATTGGTAGAATAATAATAGATTATTAACATATATATTTTTATTCATGTATATTTTCTAAGTTGTCTACATTGGATACATGTTTCCCTGAAAGAAACCAATATTATAAATGTTTGCATTATTTAAAATAGTTCTCTCACATCTAAAATACATACATATAATTGACAAAATGACATTCTTTACCTATGCATCCTAACACAATTCTTACTATGTAAGAGGTTTCTTAAATATTTGTTGAATAAATTGAAACACACTTGGTAAAGAAATTGTTTGTTCTGGAAAGAGGCATATAGTTGGAGAATGTGACACACATCATCCGCCTGAAATGCTGGGTATATACAGCATGGCTTTACCTTTATTTAACTGGAGAGGATGAATTTGAATCTTGACTATAGTAAGGTTCATTTCAAACTTATTAATGTCACTGGGTATGCTCTGCGATTTACTCACTCACTTGATCTCCTGCTTTCAATTTGTTATCTTCATCTCCAGATTAGACAAAGTTCCATGCTAGAGTTTAACTTGGAGTTCCAAACATATTTTAACACAAACACAGAGGAGTCTTACACATCAAATTAATTTGATTATTTTGTATAGTTTGACAATAGAAACTGTAGGTTAAGAGATTTCGACTTTGTATGTATCTCTGGATTGCCAATTAAAATATTTTAATTTTACAGTTTCTACTCCATTATGCATCTTTGATCTCCCCTCAAAGCCCACTTCACTTTGTTTGGCTTTTCAAAGTTATTACATACAGTCCATATGTTATGATTCTTTGTCTTCGTATCCTTCAGTCTTTCTCAGCAGTTGGTGAATAAATATGATCAATCTCAGTGGCCCATACTCATTGCTTTGGGACCTTGTTCCTTTTCTCTTTTCTATAGTGTTTTGTTGTTATATCATCATTTAACTGAAAGTAACAGAGTTTAATTTATTAAATTCCAGCTGGCATTATTATATATATAATTGTAAAGACAAAAAATGTCTCTGGCTCCCTTCTTCATCTTTCTTTTCTTTCTTTTGGTTCACAAATATTAAACAGTGCAGTAATTTGAGGTCCAGTCTCTACACTTAACTGCCTGTGTTTAAATCCAAACTCTGCCACTAGTTAACTGTGTGACCTTGAACATACGCCTTAACTTCTCTGTATTTGTTTCCTCAGATGTGAAATGAGAATGATTATAGCGGGTATGGAAGTAAAATAATGGGCCCTTAAAGATATTCACATCCATGAATATGTTACCTTACAAATGGGATTTTGCAGGTGTGATTAAGTATCTTGAGGTGGAGAGGTAATCCTTAAAGTGAAACAGAAAGGCAGGGGGTGGAGTAGGAGATGTGATGAAGGCAGAGATTTGGGGTGAGACACAGTGAGATGCAGATAGGATTGGCCACTGATGGCTTAGAAGGTGGAGAAATTGAGGAACCAAAAGAGTAAGTAGCTTCTCGCAGCTGGAAAAGGCAAGCAAATGGGTTTTACACTCAGGGCTCCAGAGGGAACATGGTCATGTTGATGCTGATGTAGCCCAGTGAGACTCATTTTAAAATTTGACCTCCAGAACTATCTTATACAATAAATCCTATATAATATATGTAATATATCTTGTATAATAAAAGGCTAATATTCAAATAGACTGAATGGTCAAACAACCAAACAACCGAACAACCAGTAGCTATGATATGCACTGACCATGAGGAGGTGTGCTGGGAATATGGTGGGCATCAGCAGCAGGCAGCAGAGTTTGGAACATATTGGGCATCGGCCCTGGTGGGATGGTGGAGGTGAGCGGGGGCGTCAGACCAAGGTGGGACTCCAGTCGCTGTCATTGGGGTGAGCCTCTGGTAGCTACTGAAAATTCTTTGCTTCTGTGCACCTCGGTCCTGCCTGGCACTCACACACACTGCATGGGAGCTGGTGCTTGCACCTGCTGCGGGTGCCCCATGCCAGCCCCTATCACTCACCATCAGCAGGTGCAAGCAGTGGATGCCGGCCTCAATCACCCCTGAGGGTTTCTCCACCTCCCCCTGTTCCTGAGTGGCGAATGGGGCAGTAGCCTCCTTTTGCACCTGGCTGCCAGTGCCAGAAAAACTGCTCACACCCACTGCCAGTGCCAGAACAGTTGCTTGCACCTGCTGCTGGCCCATAGCACCCATCCCAATTGCTCAGCACCAGCAGTGGGTGCGAGTGGGAGGCTGCTGGCCCTGATGGCCCTTGGGGTCTTCTCCACCTTTCCCTGCTCCTGGGGGGCAATTGGGGCAGCAGCCCCACTTGCACCTGCTGCTGGCACTAGCCCCAATCGCTTTGTGCTGTCAGTGGGTGTGAGTGGGGCCGACGCTGTCAGTACATGGGAGTGGCAGTGGTGGGAGCCAGCTGCCAGCAGGCAGGGGACCAGGGACCATGGCAGGAAGGACTGGGTGGGGGCATGGAGAATGGGTTGAGACCTACCCTTGTGCCCACCCCAGCCTTGAGGCCCAGAGTTCCTTCAAGGTGCATGAATTCATGCACTGGGCCCCTAGTAAAATAATAAGTTTGTATTCTTTTAAGCCACCAAGCTTATGATAGTTGCTTACAGCAGCAATAAGACATAGTAGGGCTTGTAGGAGAATTTTGAAAGTTAATATTAAGCAATTGGAAGAATACCTTGCTTATATGCTTTTGTATATAAGCACTGTATATGCTTTTGTAAAATATGTAAGTATATACCTAAAGAAATAAGTAATAAGAAATTTGGAGTGCCTCCTCCTAATACTTTACATGAAGAAAGAAAATATATGTAAAGAGAACTGTTTCCATTCTTCATATGTAATATGCCTTATATGTAGACATTATACAAACACATTAAAAAAAAAAAAATATATATATATATATATATATGTGTGTGTGTGTGTGTGTGTGTGTGTGCATATAATATATAATATTAATGACGGGGGCAATGGTATATGTACAAAGATAATAATTTAATTTAAAAAATTAAAAAATATTAAAGACATTACTCATATATGCCATTATCTATAATATGAAAGTGTAATATGCTAATTAGACCAGATGTCCTTCTGGACAACCTTCTGGACAAATCCTGGGCTGCAAGGGAAGCTGGGTCTGCCGTGCCAGAGGGAAGCCAGTGCCATCAGCCAGGGAAGCAAGACCTACTCTTGTGTGAATTTTTTGCAGCAAGCTTCTAATATATACTACTAATAATATAATGGAAAGCTGCTGAGGGCTTTGCCACATCCTTGGAAAATACTGCTCACTCTGAATGGGTAAATGCTTAGAAAAAAAGGTCTTCCCTAACACAGTGCTTCAGTTCAGAAACACCCAATTCAGTTTCAGAGAAAACCCAAAAATTATTTGCATACACAGAGTTGCTTAAGGCCTTGACTTGTGCAAGGGAATAAACACTGCATTTTTGAAACCTGCATAAACACAGATCTCCTCAGAACATTCTGCAGCAGAACCGGATGCAGCTGGTCCGCTTAGGAGCGACTTTTCAGGTGTTCTTCAGTGAAGAGGTTGCAGCTGTTAATATAATCGCAACAGATGGCCATCCGCGCTGGCGCTCGGAGAGCGGTGCCCCAGACTCCCTGTCTGCCATTCTGGCTGATTCAGTACTTCTGTGACTCCGATTACTGGAGCTTGGCAGCGACAAACCACATGCCTGACTCGTGGGATAGGGGCTGTTCTCTTCCATGACCTACTTGAATGACAACCCAGAAACATAGTCAGGAAACATATCTCAAGCCAAGCGAGGTTTTAAAAGACTTCCCACCCCACCCCCAGTTAGGACAAATTGAAGTAATGGTGTGTGTGGGGAACATCTAGGAAATTATCCCTACTTAATCATCAGAACAGTCCTTACTAGGCTGTCAACTTGGGTAACTGAAAACCTGCTGGATAGTCATCAATTGTTTGACAGAAACATCTCTTCCTATGCTTTAATATTAGTACAGTTTGATTTTATATGTAATAGCAGACAGACATGCAGTTTTCAGCTATTAAAACTAAAGAAAATGAAACAAGTATTTTACTTGCATTCTAAGGAATTTGTGTGTCAACTGCTTAATTTATATTAACCATTATGCTCTACATGCATTTTCTTTCAAACCTCATAATTCTCTGAAATAGGTGTTGACTCAGTTGTGCACTTCATACATGAGAATATCAAGATATGCATGCTAAGTATTATAGTATACACACTCTAGATTCAACTGACTCCAAAGCCTATGCTTGTACTAAGTGAACAATTCTGCCTTCTTTAACCTCTCCTGGAGATTACTGCGCAAATTATAGGGCAACATGTTCAAATTTGAAGCACACACACACACACACACACACACACGCACACGCATGTCTAATCCTAAGAGCCTGGCATTTCATATTTTCTGTGACCTTATCTGGTACATCTCTGGTTATTGAACTTGACTGTGCACAGCTGCCTTACTAAATATTAAAAACCCACAGGAAGCACAGAAAAGCTTGAGCCGCAGAGGGCTCGACAATGCTTTTATCAGAAGGCTATAGCACTCAATCAATGTAACCGAAATGTACTTTCATCCCAAAGTGCTCCAATCTTAGAAGTTACCTGAAAGATGCAACACATTTATCATCCAGACAACAGATTCCTGGTGGGTTACTCCTCAATTCCCCTGGTCTGTGTGATTTTCCTCCACCAGGGGGAACCAGAGCAACAACAACAACACTGCAATTCTAAGGAAGAAGGCCTCATTTTCTGAGGAATATGACTCATCCATGGAGAGAAGGTGGTGACACCTACTAGCACAATCCCTGACAAACCAAGGCTTTATAAGAGCCCCTGGTGCTAGCTTTAATTTTTAAGGGAGGATAAGATAATTTATGTGTACAGAAAATTCAGAAACTCTGTTTATCATAGTTCTCCTGCCAAATATACCTGAGATGTTATCAAGAGATAATTTTATTTTTTGCTTACTATTTATCTTTTGTAATGGAAATGGTTCCTAAGGGAAAGGCAAAAAGGTCGGCTAAACAGATAAGAGGCAAATAGTAAAATTAGCTTCTTAACAATAGAAATCGTGGCATTTGGGCAAAGAAAGCATTTTTTTTTTTTTTTTTTTTTTTTTACTTAAAAACTTCTGAGACCTCCACAAAGTAGACATTACCTCTAAAACTATTGCTAAGAAATACTAAGGAGTGAAAGTCGTATTCCAAGTATCTCATTGTACTGCTCAGAATAACCATTAGGATTTTTTGTATATATTTTCTATTCTTATATTTGTGTCTATATGTATGTGTCTATGTGTACCATATATGTATCATATATTATAAAATCTATGTGGAATATATACTTTATAACAACATAGGTATATGTATAATTTTTGCAATTTCTTTCTTTTTTATTCACTTTATATGATATGAACATCTTTCCATATTAGGACATAAATATATAGTTTATTTTAATGAACTAGATATATAGAAGACTACATTACTGAAACAATAGCATAAATACATAAAGTTATGTCAAATATTTTAAAAAATGTATTATGAAAATAGTTCAAAACAAATTCTTTACTAATTTAGGCCTAGTATATAGGTGGCATGGAGCATTTCATTTGACTTAAATGACTCAATGCTTCTTCATCTGTGGGGGGAAATCCTGCAGACTATATGCCCCTCTGAGAGAATGACAGTGCATATGACCTTCTGTACACTGTCAGCCTGGAAGTAGAGACAGCTGTTTATTTTACTTAGTCTAGCATTTTGCAAACTTATTTGAACATATCACTTTTTAACAACCAATACCAGCATATATCTCTGCACAGATTGTGATAATCCACTTTAGGTTAATTCTTCTATTTTACCTTGACTCTAGAGCAGGGGTCCTCAATTTTTAATCTGCATATTGATCCTGTAGGGATCTTGCTGAGTTGCCAGTTCTGATTCAGCAGGTCTGATTCAGTAGCCTGGGATTCTGCATTTCTAATTAACTCTCAAGTTATGTTAGCCTGTCTGGGAATAGCTTCGACCAACAAGAATAGGATATAATTCACATAGAACAGAGTTGTTTTAATCACAGAGAGTGCAGGAAGGAGGAATTAGAAAAAATAACATTTTAAATTTGTAAAAGGAACTTTTCCTCCTTTATTTTTTCAATAATTAGTGCTTTACATTTGACTAAATCATAATAGTATATATGAATATAGTATTGATATATATATAAAGAAAGATAGATAGGAAATATCTCTAACGAAGTAGTATGCTTAATATTTTATGTGAGATATTATTTTAACAGCAGTATGTTAGCCAGATGTTGAGTAAGAGAAACAAGCTGAGAAACAAATGTTGTTGTTATTTTATTACCCCTGCCAACCACCACTATCCCTGCCTGATATGTGTGGAGTTGAATGGCAGTCTTTTTACAGTGGGTAAGCTGTTCGACATATATAACAGATGGGGTCATAACTTCCCAATTCCATAAACATGGTCTCCACTCCTGGAGGCAGTAATGTACTAAGATGCTTTTTCAATGTGTTTATAGTAGGTGCATTGCTGGCATTTTACAAGTTATTGAAGCTCAGGGCAGCAATAACTTGTAATGTAGTTTTCAACATAGCTTCAATGTGTTTTTAGGGGTGAGACACAATAGATAAAAAATGCCTTACTAAATTATTCTTTTATTCTGTCAGTTGGCCCAGGAGAGTTATGCCCTGGCATTTCAGTGTGAATTTGTAATTGTTTGAGAATCATTATTTTCTTATTTTCTCCTTTCCAGGACCATCTTATCAGCGAGGTTTTCAGGTACCTGTGGTAAACGCCATCCTTCTCTATCATCTTGCCCCAGGATTGATAGCAGCACACTCCTCTCTAAAACCCAGTTAGCCTCAGTGGAGACAGCAGCTCCAAAAGACAAGAAAAATGACTCCACTGAAACACACAGAAGATATTTCAGGATGGAAACTTATTTTTTAAGGTCTTTCTGTGGGCATTATCTTCATTCACTGAACAAGTGAGTATGTCAGATATCTAGTAAGTGCAATATACAAAGCAGAAATGTGTTAATTTTAGTGTCTTTATTAGTACAGTTTCTAAAACTTGATTTCAGGAAACAATAATGATATAGCAATGAGAAATAATTATTGCTATCCTGAAACTAAAAATCTAGTGAGGAAAGAAGAAAAGAAATGAATTAATGAATTAGAATATACATTATAGCAAATATATGTTTGTGTGTATGTGTGTGTATGTGTATATATATATATATATATATATATATATATATATATATCCTAATATGCAAATAGAATGAAGAGCGGAACCACTGAACAACCGATTGCTATGCCGAGCGCAGACCATTAGGGGGTGTACATGGAACATGGCAGGCCTTGGCAGCAGGCAGCAGTGTGGGAACCCATAACACGACCTGTGTGATTAGGGCCCACTCAGGGTCCGGTTTCTGGAGGAGGCCACACACTAAAATGAAGAGAGAGACTAGAAAGAGTTAATTTGGGACAAATGGGGGGCCAGGCGGGAGTCAACCTCTAGTGGGAAGACTCTCTAGGCTCAGCCCTTGCAATCCCTAGGCTGCTATGGGATACACCCATTACCCTTAAGCGGCTTTGGGAAACACCCATAGCCCTTAGGCAGATAATAATCGGATTATCATATCAATAATGATTTACATGATTACAAGATGGGGAAGTTGCCTCAGTTACTATTGTCTCAATTAGATAGGGTGTGGTTGGCTCTGACCTTTCAGAGCTTCAAGGTTGACCAGCCTCTTTCTATTAGTGAGACAATGATTAGTTTCCAGCACAGCAGAGTGTGGAACATGGTGGGTGCTGGCTGCAGCAGGATATTGGAGCAGGTGAGTGGGGTGCTGTAATCGGGGCAAGACTCTGGTGGTTACTGAAAATTTTTTGCTCCCACTTGCCGCAATCCCACCTGACACTTGCACATGCTGCCAGCACCAGCTCCGCTTGCACCCGTGACCGGCACCAGAGCTACTGTTTGCACCCACTCCTGGTGCTAGAACCATCGCTCACAACCGCTGCCAGTGCCCAGTGCCAGCCTTGATAGCTCGGTGCCATCGGCTGGTGCGAGCAGTGGCTGCTGGCCCCAATTGTCCCTCAGGGCTTCTCCACCTTCCCCTGCTCATGAGGGGCAATTGGGGCCGACAGTTGCTGCTCCCACCTGCTGCCGGCACCAGAGCCACCGCTCACACCCACTGAGGGCACCTGGCACCAGTCTCGATTACTCATTGTCGTCAGGACTTCTCCTCTTTCCCCTGCTCCTGAGGGGTGATCGGGGAGCAGCCTCTGCCCACATTTGCTGACAGTGCTGGCTCCTTTCATACCCGCTGCTGGTGCCAGCCCCAATGGCTCTGTGTCATGAGATGGTGTGAGCCGGGCTGCCACAGACAGGGGACCAGGGGCTGTGATGGGAGGCGCCGGGCGGGGCATGGAGGATGGGCTGAGACCCTCACCCGTGCCCACCACAGCCTTGCAGCCCACAGTTTTCCTTTCAAGGTGCATGAATTCATGCACTGGGCCTCCAATATATATAATTCTGTGAATGAATAGGAAAGCAAAGATATGATCATGATGACTTGAAAAATTAATATTGAGAATTCTCCATGCCACTGTCAGAGCAAAGTAATACAGACTGGTTGGTTTAAACAATAGTGGTTTCTTCATAGTTCTGGAAACTAAAATCCAAGATCAAGATGTTAGCAGGTCTATTGCACTCCTCAGCCTCTTTCCTTGGCTCGTAGATGACTTTATTCTCCTTTTTTTCACATGGTTTTTCGTCTCTGTCCCAATTTCTTCATCTTCTAAGGATAGCAGTCTTATTGGATTTAAGGCCAACCCTAGTTATCTATTTTAACTTAATTACCTCTTTAAATACACTATAAGAACAACTTAACATTTATGAGTGTGTAATCTAATAAAACCTAAAACCTACCTAAGGTGAAAATAAAATAGAAAAACAAGAGGAGTAAAACCATAACCAGAAAAAAGTCAATTATGGAGAGACCATAGTGAGGGGGAAGGCCTAGGGAGGGGGTGGGAGCGGCTGGAGCGGGGCAATAGGGGAAAATGGGAAACATCTGTAATACACTCAACAATAAAGATAAATTAAAAAAGAAAAATAGACACAGAGATAAGAGAATAAGTGGAAAATATTAAATTATCTTTTATAAATATAATACATATGATGAGATGAGTCATGGGAGACATAAAAATCATCAAGTATGACATCTATTAATAAAAATATTAGTATCCTACAGGAAAAATAAATGATGGAGGATTAACAGCAGATTAGATACTAGAGAAAATGAACATGATTATATGGCTATAGAAACTGTCAAAAATAAAGTCCAGAGAAGAAAAAAGATGGAAAATACTAAATACCACATCAGTGAGGTGTGAGATAATATGAAGTAATCTAACAGTGCATTTAGAGAGAAGAGAGGTGAAAAAGTTGGGGGAAAATATTTGAAGAAATAATGGCCAAAAAATTCCTAAATTTGGGTAAATTATAAATCCATAGATCCAAGATGCTCAGTGAATGAGCAAAAGAAACATGAATATCATGACAAGGAATATCATAATCAAATTATTGGAAAAAGACATAAAGAGAAAAAATGAAAAGCCATGTGAAGGAAACAGATGTGTTATGTTCATATGTGAAAAGATAGACAGACTCTTCAAAAGCACAGCAAAACCAGAGGACAGGAACAACATCTTCAGTGTGCTGAAATATAAAAATCGTCAGCCTAAACTGCTATCACCAGAAAACAACTCCATAAATGAAGGCTAACAGACTTTTTATAGACATACAGAAGGTATTTGTTTCAAAATAATGAGTACAACAATAAATATTTTTTTAAAGTTTTCAAACAAAAGGAAAATATCAGATAAAATGTCACATCTCGCCGAAACCGGTTTGGCTCAATGGATAGAGCGTCGGCTTGGGGATTGAAGCGGGTTCGATTCCGGTCAAGGGCATGAACCTTGGTTGCGGGCATATCCCCAGTAGGGGGTGTGCAAGAGGCAGCTGATCGATGACTCTCTCTCATCGATGTTTCTAACTCTCTATCTCTCTCCCTTTCTCTCTGTACAAAATCAATAAAATATATTTTAAAAAAATAATAAAATAAAAAAATAAATAAATAAAATGTCACATCTCTCCAAAGGAAAGAAAAACACAGGAAGTGGCTAATATATGCATACATACATAATTTTTATTTATAAAAATTATTTATTTATTAAATATAATAGTGGTATATTTTGTGTTTTATAATATTTATGTAGCAGTA
Organism: Pipistrellus hanaki; assembly: GCF_964339955.1. NCBI lineage: Eukaryota > Metazoa > Chordata > Mammalia > Chiroptera > Vespertilionidae > Pipistrellus > Pipistrellus hanaki. The sequence continues at coordinate 114,186,449 of NC_140503.1, read as the reverse complement.
ATATATATGACTAGGATAGTACACAGTGTAAGAAAGGATAAATGTAAGTATTTTTAAGTTTTATGTATTTCATTAGAAGTGATGTGATATCCAAAATATAAAAAAAGAAGGAACAAAGAAAAGATGAAAAAATAAAAATCTAATTGCTCAACCATAATTGTCACATTCAATATAAATTACTTAAACACTCCAATTAAATGCCAGAGATTAGCCAGACTGCTATTGCTCAGTGATTGAGCATCCACTGACTTATGAACCAGGATGTCACAGGTTATGGTTCAATTCCAGGTCAGGGCACATGCCAGGGTTGTGGTGTGCTGAAGGCAGCTGACCAGTGATTCTTTGTCATGATTAATGTTTCTATTTCTCTCTCCCTCTCTTTTCCCCTCTAAAATCAATAAAAACATTTAAATATACAAATAAAATAATTGACAGAGATTATAAATGGAAAAAAAAAGTGTAAAAGGCTTTAAAATGAAATCCTCACCTGCGTATATGTTTATATTAATTTTAGAGAGAAAGAAACATATATGTGAGAAACATCAATCTTGATCAGTTACCTCCTGTGCATACCCCTGCTAGGGATCAAACCCTCAACCTAGGTATGTGCTTTGACCAGGAATCAAGCCCACAATCTTTTGGGTGTGGGACAATGACCTAAACAATTGAGCCACTCTACCAGGGCAGAATAAACTCATTTTTAACTATAAATAACTAGAGAGATTAAAAGTATACAATTGAAGAAGCTATATGGAAACACTGATCAAAAGAAAGCTGATATATCTATATATATATAAAAGCTTAAGCATCTGGCCCATCAGCCAGTAGCTATGACACACACTGATCACCAGGGGGCAGATGCTTAATGCAGGAGCTGCCAAGCTGTGGTGACTTGGCAGCTGCGGTTCTCAGGTGATGCACCCAGAATGAGAGAGGAGGAAGCCCCATTCTGGGGTATGTCACCCAAGAACCGCTCTCACAATCTTGGACCCCTTGGGTGATGTTGGACAGCTACTTTTGGCCCAATTCCCACATGGTACGATGAGGGACCCAACCTGTGCATGAATCCATGCACCAGGCCTCTAGTCTTTATTATGTCAAAGTATATTTCAGAGTAAAGAAAATTCCCAAGAAGAAGGACAGTACAAGAATCTAGGTCCGCAACATATAAGAGTGCTAACTAGAAATGCACTTAACAATAGAGCTTGAAAATACATGAAGTGAAAACTGCTAAAATTAAAAGGAGAAATAGAAAACTTCACATTCACATTTGATGACCTTAAGTGTTCTCTATTGGTATCTATAAAACAAGTAGACAGAAAATAAGCAAGAATATCAACCCATGAGCAAGGAACTAACTTTATTACTTTAATTCCAGAAAAGGCATCATAGTAACCCCACAAAATAAAGAGGTAATATGTAATTTAACCCCCACAACCTCTCAAGATGGCTTCCTATGACCAGGCCGGCTGGGGGCTAGTGAGGGATGACCAAACAACTGAATAGCAGGTTGCATGGGGTGAGGGGCATGAGGGGCGACCAGGCAAGCAGGGGTGGGGAAGTTGGGGGCAATCAGGCCAGCATGAGGGGCCACCAGGCTAGTGTAGGGGTAGTTAGGGGCAAACAGGCCTACAGGGGGGTGCAGGTGGGGGTGACCGGGGGGGGGGGGGGTTTGGAGGCTATTAGGATGGCAAGGGGGAAGTGAGGGGCGAGTAGGCCAGTGGGGGTGGCAGTTAGGGGCGAACAAGTAGGCAGGCAGGTGAACAATTAGGAGCCAGCGGTTCAGGATTGTGAGAAGGATGTCTGACTGACGGTTTAGGCCTGATCCTGGTCCCAGATTGGAGAGGGTGCAGGCTGGTCTGAGGGACATCCCCACTCTGGGCACGAATTTTGTGCATCTGGCCTCTAGTTATTTCTATAAAATTTCAATTCATTTTATATTACCTCTAAATTTTGTTGAAGCTATGATTCAAGTGCCTATGTAGTTTAAACCCTCTTGATAGCATCTTATTATTATAAACTAGTAGCCCTGCACACAAATCTATGCACCAGTAGCTCACCAGTAGCTCGGTGCTGCCCTCCAGTAGCTCTCCACCCTTTATAGCTCCTATAGCTCCCCTGACCCATTCTCCCCCTTTACACCATCATAGCTTTCTGCCCTCTTCTCTCCTATAGCTCTCTGTTGCCTGCTTGTAGCCAGTAACTTGCTATTACCCTCCTATAGCTCTCCACCCACTACCTCGCCCACCTGTAGCTCCCTCTGCCCCTTCACCCCCCCTCATAGCTTGCTGCCCTGCTCACTCCTGTAGCCCTCTGCCACCCGCTTGTAGCTTGCTGCCCCACCCTCCTGCTGATCCGTGATCTGGTCCTTATGTGATTGGTCATTACACTTCATGGCATATTACATCTTTATTGCATAGGGTTATGGGCCCAGTGCACAAATTCATGCACTTTGAAAGAAACTGGGTCTTCAGGCTGTAGTGGGCACAGGGGCAGATCTGGCCCATCCTCCACACCCCTACCTGGCCCCTCCTGCCACAGCCCCTGGCCCCCTGTCTGCCAGCAGCCTCACTCCTGCTGCTGTCACTGCTCCCATACACTGATGGCACTGGCCCTGCTTGCACCCACTGACAGCATGGAGCGATTGGGGCTGGTGCCAGCAGTGGGTGTGAGTGGCAGCTGTTGGCCCTGATTGCCCCTCAGGAGCAGGGGGAGGTGGAGAAGCTCTCAGGGGGGATCAGGCCTAATAGTTGCCGCTTGCACCCACCTACAGTGCCGAGCAATTGGGGCCAGCACCAGGTGCCAGCAGTGGGTGCGAGCAGCAACTCTGTCACCAGCAGCAGGTATGAATGCCCAGCAGGACTGCGGCATGCAGGAGCAAAGACTTTTCAATAACCACCAGATGCTCACCCTGATGACAGCAACTAGCAACACACCTTGGTCTGGCACCCAAGCTCACCTGCTCCACCATCCCACTGCAGCTGATACATGCCATGTTCTGCCACCTGCTGCCAACACCATGTTCTGCATGTGCCTCCTGGTGGTCAGGGCACGTCATAGTGACCAGTTTTTCGGTTGCTATGCCATTTGATATATATATATATATTATATGTACACGATCCGTGATCTGGTCATTATGTGGTAGGTCATTATTCTGGTTGGTCATATATATAAAATTTCCATTGCAAGTATTATAAGCACTGTTGTCTTTTAAAAACTTTTCAGACTGCTGATAACTTTTAGCCAGGCAGGCTAATTCCTGTAATAAGCCATGCCAAGATCTCAGTAGCTAAACACAAAAAGATTTATCCCTTGAATCATCATTCAATGCAAGTTGTGTTGAAAATGGAGGACTTAACCCAGTTATGAATATATGTAGACTCTTTTTTTAAAATATATTTTTATTGCTTTTTTACAGTGAGGAAAGGAGAGGGATAGAGAGTTAGAAATACCAATTAGAGAGAAACATCAATCAGCTGCCTTCTACACACCTCCTATTGGGGATGTGCCCACAACCAAGGTACATGCCCTTGACCAGAATCAAATCTCGGACCTTTCAGTCCACAGGCCAATGCTCTATCTACTGAGCCAAACCAGTTAGGGATATATGTAGATTCTTACCTTCCATACAGCAAGGAGACACACACTGAGAGGTTGAGGAAGACAAGAAGGGAGGCTTTAGAGACCAGCCTTGTAAGTGGCATATGTCACTTCTGTTCATGTTCTATCCCCCGCAGTTCAGTCATTGTGGACCCATCCAACTGCAAAGGGGGGTGGAAAATTTAGTTTCAGGTGTGTGTAGAATCTACCATGAGATTTTCTTTGCCACAAGAGGCATTTGGTTTAATTAATGCTTTCATAGGTTTATAGGTATAAGCAATCCATGTATCTTAATTTATGCTATCATAACAAACTGTCATAACAGGAGTATAAATGGAAAGTTTAATTCATGGATTTGATTAACAAATAATTATTTTAAGCCATGCACTAGAATTAATATCCACCATTCATTCATCAAGGATTTATTTGTGTGTCTAACATAAAGTACTACACTAGACACTGGGAAGCCAGTCACAGATCCGGCAACCCAGGATCTCTTAGTCATACTCATGAAATGCTCATTAAGTTTCAGAACAGGTGGAGGACAGTGCCTACTTCAGTGTCTAGTGTTAAAGCAAATTCCACAAAGAAAGTGCCATTTCTAAACTGAACCAAATTAACAAGAAATCTACACTAATAAAACAGAAACATGGAAATTACCATCACTCTGCTCCACTACCAGCCAATCAGAGTGAGAATGCAAATTAACCTGAAAACATGGCTGCAGGCCCACCGTCCCCCTACTCTGGGCCTGTGGGGGTCGAAGAAGTCAGGCCCCAGCGCTTGAGGCTGGCTGCAGTCTGGGAGATGAAGAAGCTGCCTGCCCCCTAATCCCAGGCTGCAGCCAGCCTGAGAAGTTGCCCACACTACATTCCAGGGAAGACGGAGAAGCTGCCTGGCTGCGGTCCAGGCACCAGCATCTGCAGCTGGCTACAGCCTGGTAGACAGAGAAGCTGACCATCCTGAATTCCCAGGCACCAGTACCTGTGGCTGGCTGTGGCCCAGGAGACAAAGAAGCCACCCATTCCGCGGTCCCAGGAGCCAGCACCTACCGACAGCTGTAGCCCAGGCGAAGCCACCTGCCCACCATCCCCTGAGTCTGCAGCCAGCCTGGGTGCCTATAGCTGAGCAGAGGGAGGGAAGCCTGGATCCCAGGTGCCTGTGGTTGGTTGGAGGAGGGAATCCTGGGTCCCAGATGTGGGGCCAATGCAGATGCAGAGGTGGTTAGGGGCAATCAAACCAGCAGGGAAGCAGTTAGGGACAATCAAGCTGGCAGGAAGAAGTTAGGGGCAATCAGGCAGGTAGGTGAGCAGTTAGGAGCCAGTAGTTTATAAGAGATGTCCTACTGCCAGTTATCCCCTGAGGGGTCCCAGATTGGAGAGGGTGCAGGCCAGGCTGAGGGACACCCTCCCCCTTACATGAATTTTATGCACTGGTCCACTAGTGAGAAGATAAAGAAGAATTGGGGTTGTAACATATGCCAAAATCCCACACTAAGGAAATGGCCCACACAGACTTATATGTCCACAGAGCATCTGAACATCTGATAAACTATGAGAGCTCAATGCTTCTGGAGTCTGGAGTAGAGAGTAGAAAAAATAGCAAGGGATGGGAATGGGGATAAAATAAAGTGGTTAACTGTTTATTAAGTGCAGGAGCTTAGACTTTAACCAAATCAATGAAGTGAAATTTAATGCATTTATGGATCACTGACTGTTTTCCAAAATTTTCATTTATTTAATCAAATATTTAATTTTATTGATAGCTTTCTATCAAATATCACAGTTTCCTTACTTGTGTGACTTTATTTTATTATAAAAACAAAATAGATAGGATAGAGTTCTTAATTTCCAACAAGTTTATAAAGATCAGGACCCTATTCCTATTCTATAAATGAGGGAAATTAGGTACAATAGGTGTCCCCCAAAAATGTTTTATACACACTTAGAATAATTATTAATCCTAATGCGTTAAATCTTAAAATAAAGAAACATCAGTTTTTAAGTGTGTATACATTTTTTGGACACCCTGTACTTTTTATTAATTTTTTAAAATAAATCTTTATTGTTCATATTATTACAAATGTTCCTAATTTTTCCCCCTTCCATTGCTCCTCTCCACCAGTTTCCCACCCCACACTCTGCCCTTACCTACCCCCCACCCCACTGTCCTCATCCATAGGTGCACAGTTTATGATCAGTCTCTTCCCATACGCCCCTCTACCCTTTCCCCTGAGAATCGTCAGTCCACTCCCCTTCCATACCTCTGATTCTATTATATTCACCAGTTAATATTGTTCATCAGATTTTTTTTAATTCCCTTGGTTTTTAAGATTCACTTGTTGATAGTTATGTATTTGTTGTTCATAATTTTTATCTTTATTTTCTTTCTCTTCCGAAAGAACCCCCTTCAGCAATTCATATAATTCTGGTTTGGAGGTGATGAACTCCTTTTGCTTTTTTATTTTTATTTGTGAAACTCTTTATCTGGCCTTTGATTCTGAGTGATAGCTTTGCTGGGTAGGTTATTTTTTGCTGTAGGTTCTTGTTATTCATCACCTTGAATATTTCTTGCCATTCCCATCTGGCCTGCATGGTTTCTGTTGAGAAATCAGCTGACAATCGTATGGGTGCTCCTTTATAGGTAACTACCTGCTTTTCTCTTGCTGCTTTTAATATTCTCTCTTTGTCTTTTGCTCTTAGAATTTTAATTATGATGTGTATTGGTGTGGTCCTCTTTGGATTCCTTTTGTTTGGGGTTCTGTGCGCTTCCTGGACTTGTAAGTCTAATTCTTTCACCAGATGGGGGAAGTTTTCTGTCTTTCTTTCAGTATGTTTTCGGTATCTTGCTCTCTCTCTTCTTCTGGGTCCCCCATAATTCTGATGTTGGTTTACTTGAAGTTGTCCCAGAGGTTTCTTATATTATCTTCAACTTTCTGGATTCTCTTGTCTTCTTGCTTCTGCGGAGGAATGTCTTCTGGTTCTTTATGTTCCAAATCTTTGACTTTATTCTTGCGATCTTCCATTCTGTTTTTCGGACTCTGTATAATATTTTTTATTTCAGACAATGTATTCTTTATTTCTTGTTGACCCTGTACTTTTTAATTTAAAGTCTTTATTGTTTAAAGTATTACATGAGTTTCCTTTTTCCCCAATGACTTCTCCCCAGCCTCTCCCATGCCACCCTACTACCTATGTCCATTGGTTAAGCTCCTATGCATGCATATAAGTTCTTTGGTTGATCAAAATTCTTCCTCCCTCCATTAAGTGAGAATAATTCTACAAAAATCATTTCAGCTTCTCTGAAACAATTAAATACTGATATTTAAACAATTAAATACTTATATCACTATTACTAATATTTTTATTCATACATTTCTGTTAAGATTAAAAATTTAAAACTAATTTAGTTCAAAGTAAACAATATAATTTTATAGGTAGCCACTTTTTTAATAGTTCAGAAGATATATGTAATAATTTTCTATTATTGGAATAAGAATTTTTATTTTATAGGCCTTTTGGATTTTTAACCTGGTATATAGCTACATATACTTGTACTTTAACATGTATAGAAATCACACACACATAAATCACACACACATACACATATATACGTAAATATACATATATTTATTTCAGCTTTTTATTTTAGATTTTTAAATGACATAGGACAGCATACTAAATATGCTTTAAAGTGTCACTGATACAATTTTTTAAAAATTAAATATATTTTATTGATTTTTTACAGAGAGGAAGGGAAACGGATAGAGAGTTAGAAACATCGATGAGATAGAAACATCGATCAGCTGCCTCTTGCACACCTCCCACTGGGGATGTGCCCGCAACCAATGTACATGCCATTGACCAGAATCGAACCTGGGACCCTTCAGTCCCCAGGCCGATGCTCTATTCACTGAGTCAAACCGGTTTCGGCACTGATATGATTTGATATAAACTGCCCTAGCCAGTTTGGCTAAGTGGATAGAGCTTCTGCCTGTGGACCAAAGGTCCCAGGTTCAATTCTAGTCAAGGTCTCATACCTCAGTTGCAGGCTCCTCCCTTGCCCGTGCCCTGGCCAAGGCACATGCAGGAGGCAGCCAGTCTATGTGTTTCTCTCACATCAATATTTCTCTCTGTCTCTCCTTCTCCAATTCTCTCTAAAAATCAATGGAAAGATTAAAAAATAATCAGGTGAAGATTAAAAAAATAATAAGTAAGTAAACATACCTAGTTATTTGATATTTACAAATAGTAATGAAAATTTATCATAACTAAAACTAGAAAATGACATTTATAATAATATATAAGAAAATGTTTAATTTTAATTTACTTGAGGTTTGATTCTGCTACTTATTCTTAGGTGCAAGCGGTCATAAATACCCAGAAAAATATTTATAAGCTTAGTATCATCATATAGCAGTCAAAAGTAAGTTAACTATTGAATGATGCTAAATATCTTTGCTCTAATAGAGTTTTCAGATATTTGAGGGTAGGATGTGAGTGTGCAAATGTGTCAATATCAAATTTGGATTGCATGTTTTATTTATAGCTTCTGATAACTTTTAGAAAATATTTTTCATTTAAAAAGTATCATATATCCGTCATAGATGAGTGGATAAAAAAGCTGTGGCACATTTACACAATGGAATACTTTGCAGCTGTAAAAAAGAAGGATCTCTAACTCTTTGAGACAACATGGAGGGACGTTGAGATTATTATGCTATATGAAATTAGCCAGTCAGAGAAAGACAAATATCACATTATCTCACTGATAGGTGGAATCTACTGAACAAAATAAACTGATGAGTAAAACAGAACCAGAGACATTAAACATGGAACAGACTGGTAAATCTCAGAAGGAAAGGGGGAGGGTAACAGTGAGAAGAGATAATCAAATAACTTTTATGCATATATGCATTGCTCAGGGACAATAGGAGGGTGAAGGAATGGGGTGGGTGGAAACATGTTGAAAGGGGGCAATGAAGTAAAAAGGGAGGGACATCTGTAATACTTTTAACATAAAGATTTACAAAATGAAATTTTTAAAAATGTGAAACATTTAAAAAGTATTATAATCATAAAAATCAGATAAGACAAAATTATATTTTATTTATCTTTTAAGACTATTGCAATAAATTACTGCATGTACAATAATATAAGCATATGTTAAATATGCACAATATACATGCGTACACAAACATATGCATATATCTTTAATATGGGTCATATTTTTCATTCCATTTTATAAGTATTTTTGTGGTATATCACAAACATATTTCTATGACTGTAAATATTAAACTACAAACTCATTTTGTTGACTAAATGGGTTTCTACAGGGTGGCCCATAAATCACCATTTAAAAATTTAATAACTTTTTTGTCACTAGTTTAAAAAAATGTTTCAGATTTTTGAAATGTGTTCCCTGGAAATTTATTATGGAAAAATTCATGACAACAATCTTTGAATATTTTTGGAAAATCAGCCCTCCATTGTTCTAACACAGGGAGCATACATGTGCTATTTCCATGTGAGGAATCCACCCACAAAACCAATTATACGTCCACTTGGTTCAAAGTTTCCCCAACAGACATCTGTTAGTTATTTGCCACAAGCTGGAGATCACAGTCAGAAGGTGCCCAGGAAAATACTGAGCGTGCACAGCAGAGCTTCCAAGAGGAGCCAGACTACCCATTAAAATACCAATGGCATACTTTACAGACCTAGAAAGAATTCTCCAAAAATTCATCTGGAACAAAAAAAGACCCCGAATAGTCACAGCAATCCTGAGAAAGAAGAATAGAGTAGGAGGGATCTCAATACCAGATTTCAACCTGTATTGCAAAGCCACTGTTCTCAAAACAGCCTGGTATTGGCACAAAAACAGACATATAGATCAATGGAATAGAATAGAGAACCCGGATATAGACCTAAACCTCTATACTCAATTAATATTTGACAAAGAAGGTATAAAAATACAATGGAGTCAAGACAGTCTCTTCAATAAATGGTGTTGGGAAAATTGGACAGACACTTGCAAAAACATGAAACTAGATCACCAACTTATACCATACACAAAAATAAACTTAAAATGGATACAGGACTTAAACATAAAACGAATGCCATAAAAATACTAGAGGCATCCACAGGTTACAAAATCTCTGACATATGCCAAAAGAACTTTTTCACTGATACTGCCCCTAGAGCAATGGAAGCTAAAGAGAAAATAAACAAATGGGACTACATAAAAATAAAAAAGCTTTTTTACAGCAAAAGAAACCATCAACAAAACAACAAGAAAGCATATTTGCAAATGTTATCCCTGATAAAGGTTTAATCTCCAACATCTACAAACAGCTTATACAACTAAATAAAAGGAAGATAAATGACCTAATTAAAAAATGGGCAATGGACCTAAGTAGAATATTTTCAAAAGAAGACAGAAGGAAGGCCAAGAGGCACATGAAAACATGCTCAAAGTCACTAATTACCAGAGAGATGCAAATCAAAACAACAACGCACTACCATCTCACACCTGTCAGAATGGCCAACATCAACAAATCAACAAACAACAAGTGTTGGCGAGGTTGCGGAGAAAAAGGAACCCTTGTGCACTGCTGGTGGGAATGCAGACTGGTGCAACCACTGTGGAGAACAGTATGGAGTTTCCTCAAAAAACTGAAAATGGACCTCCCATTTGACCCAGTAATCCCACTCCTAGGAATATATCCTAAGAAATCAGAAACACCAATCAGAAAGGAAATATTCACCCCTATGTTCATAGCAGCACAATTTACAATAGGTAGGATTTGGAAACAGCCTAGGTGCCCATTAGGAGATGATTGGATCCAAAAACAATGGTACATCTACACAATGGAATACTATGCTGCCATAAAAAAGAAGGAATTCTCATCATTTGCAGCAACCTGGTTGGAATTGGAAAACATCATGCTGAGTGAAATAAGCCAGTCAATGAAAGAGAAACACCACATGATCTCACTCATTTATGGATAATAAAGAACATTATAAACTGATGAACAAAAGGATAGATACAGAGACAGTAAAGCAACAAACAGACTGTCAAATTACAGAGGGGAGGGGAGGGAGATCTGGGGGAGATAAGAGATCAACCAAAGGACTTGTATGCATGCATATAAGCAAAACCAATGGACGCAAAACTCTGGGGGGGAGGGCATATATGTGAGTGTGGGGGGGCAATGGGAAGATATGTACATATGTAATACCTTAATAATGATAATAATAATAGTAATAATAATAATAATAATAACAATAAAAAGAGGAGCCAGAAACGACCACTCCAAGAGTCCCCGGAGCTTGGAATCCCCGGGGCTTCCTTGCAGAGCATGCAAATGTACACATGTAGCCATAGGAGGTGCGCAAATTAATGCCCTTATCCAGCAGCATAAGGACCACATTAGGGAAGACAGCCAAGCGCTGGAGCCGGCATGGAAAATGGAGCTGGCATGGAAAATGCACAGAGCATGAGCTTACAAAGAGAAAAATGGAAATCTTTTACGTGATGTAATTTTTCTTTTTAAATATATTTTATTGATTTTTTACAGAGAGGAAGAGAGAGGATAGAGAGTCAGAAACATCGATGAGAGAGAATCATTGATCAGCTGCCTCTTGCACACCCCACACCGGGGATGTGCCGGCAACCAAGGTAGATGCCCTTGACCAGAATCGAGCCCAGGACCCTTCAGTCCGCAGGCCGATGCTCTACCCACTGAGCCAAACTGGTTTCGGCAATGATGTAATTTTTCATACAAAGTGAATGGTGAAGTGACTTACAGGCCATCCTGAAGTTTTTAAAAAATCCCGTTTTCTGTGCATTGTATTATAAAATAATAAATAGAAAAAATTAAGAAACAAAATGTATTTAATTTTTATTACACTTATGGGCCACCCTGTATTTTATGAGTATGATGAAATCAGTTACTTATAGTCACATCATAATCAATTGATGGTCAACTCTCACTTTTTCCACACCCTCCATTCTAAAATTAACATGGATACATTCAAAATACAAGTTTTCCAGTAGTTTTCCATTGCCTACTAAATGTAATTCAGACTTGATATCTTGCTATTAAATAATCACAAACAGGACAGCTTACATTTCCTTATTTATAACTCAATTTCACTTTACTGTGTACTTAGTTTACTTTAATCCTCAAAAAATTCTATGAAGAATTCATTCTTTCCAATAACTTCCTTGTAGTAAAATCAAGACTTTTCTTTTATCCTGGAATTTTATGTGATTAAAGCAAGAATACGTGTAGACCTTTGGCAGCCATATTCTAAAATAAGAACTATTCCATATTTATATGCATACTAAATATTGTACATATTGATATACTCTGAGTTCAGATCTAAGTATCCAGTTCCTTTGCACTGGATACTTAGATGTTTTTATCAGTGGTATTAATAGGGTATTCTCTACATTTCCAATCCCTTTTTTGTTATCTATAAAATGGGTATTTGGATGCCCATTTTCTACTGTCCGTTCATTACTGAATTCTTGATTTTTACATCTGGAAATAGTTAAAATACACACACTATAATATGTAGGCTCTGTCATCATCCAATATACTCTGGAATGATTTACTGTATGGAACAATGTCTTGGGTCTTGGGATGTAGTACAAGTTGAATTAGTCGAATTCTAATGTATACAAGCAAAATTCAAGTCCTTCAAACATCTATAATAATAAAAACATAATATGCTAATTAGACTGGACATCCATCCAGACGACCTTCCAGATGACCTTCTGGACGAAGCTGGGGCTGCGAGGTAAGCCCAGGTCCCAGGGGCCAGAGGGAAGCCCAAGTCCTGGGTGCTGGAGGGAAGCCAGTGCCGGCAGCTGGAGGAAGAAAGGCCTACTCTTTTTTCTTTTTTCTTTTTTTTCTTTTAAATATATTTTTATTGATTTTGTACAGAGAGGAAGGGAGAGAGATAGAGAGCTAGAAACATCGATGAGAGAGAGTCATCGATCAGCTGCCTCTTGCACACCCCCTACCGGGGATATGCCCGCAACCAAGGTACATGCCCTTGACCAGAATCGAACCCGGGACCTCTCAGTCCCCAAGCCGACGCTCTATCCATTGAGCCAAACCGGTTTTGGAAGGAAGGCCTACTCTTCCATGAAATTCATGCAACGGACCTTTAATAAATAATAAAAGTAAAGGAAAATTTAAGTTCTGATATTATGATTTACTTTTTAACTTTGGGGATTTGTTTCTCTCCTTCTAACCTAAATATTTCCTGCCCTATCAAGTATCCTTCTGCCAATTTCATTCTCTGCTACAATTAAGGTTCTGTGCAAAAAGGACAATAAGAATGGCATTTAAACTTGCCCATAAGGGGTCAAATCATTTCTTATTTGGAATCTGAGTTGGAATCATATTGCTTGCTTTATTGTGCCAATTCTATTTCTTGGCATTAAATTTCCCTTTGATAGCAACATATCAAGGCTGTAATTTTTAACCATTTCCTGTTTTTTTTTTTTTAAATAAAAAAACACACAAATAGTATAATCCCTCTTTTGCAAATGAGCAAAATGACATTTACAGCAATCAAGTAAATTTTTAAGGGGAAAAAAACACACATTTCAATGACAGATTGTAACCCAGAAATCCTATTCTTAGTCCAATTTATTTTCTGCTACAAAAAAATATAGCTGTGTCTGGCATTCACTTTCCATTATTGAACACTGGGAACAAAACAGATCCTCCTTCTGAAAGACTTAATGCCAGCCGAATTTCAGGGATTAATGTTTCTCTTATTCAGAGGAAATTAAAGAGGCTTTTGGCTTCAGGCTCAGTGATTTCTTCTGGTTTGCTTTCTAATATGATCCTCACCTTAGTGATTAGAGTAAGAACTCACTTCTTGAGACCAAACCCCCCAGTCTTACCCCAGGTCCAGTAGTTAAACTAGAACACATTTATTAATTACCCTTTTCATTCAATATACTATGAATATATAAAGATCATGCAAGTAAGTATAATACATGACAAGATATAAAGCAAAAGAATTTATAAAAATGTTGTTGATTTAAAATGCATAAACTATCTCAATACTCTCTGAATCCTTAAATTACTTATTCCTTCTAAACTGTTTTTGCTGCACTTCTGTTACCATTAATGCAGTTATTTAATGAGCGTTATAGGTACTTGGAAATCTGGTATTGAAAACCTGACCCCACCACACAGGAGATGGAAGGGATCTCAGCAACAAATACCCTTCAAACACCTATATTCTATCTACCCTAATCTATATATTATAAGGATGCTTAAGGGACTTAATGAGAGTTTTAAAGAACTTACTGAAAATATCAAAGATATGCAACAAGACCAGTCAGAAATGAAGAAGACACTAACTGAAATGTAGAATATTTTATAGAGTTTCAACAGTAGGGAAAATCAAGAAGCAAGTCATCAATTTGGAATGCAAGGAAACAAAAAACATCCAATCAAAGGAGCAAAATAAAAATATAATACAAAAATATGAAGATAGTGTGAGGAACCTCTGGGACGACTTCAAGTGCACCAACCTTCATATCATAAGGGTGCCAGAAAGAGAATAGAGAAAGCAAGATATTAGAAACCTATTTGAAGAAATAGTGACAGAAAATTCATACTTGATGAAATAAATAGATTTACAAGTTCTGGAAGCCCAGAGAGTCCCAAACAAGATGAATCCAAAGAGGCTCACATCAAGACACATCATAATTAAAATGTCAAAGGTTAATGACAAAGAGATAATATTAAAAGCAACAAGAGAAACACAGTTATCTTCAAGGGAGTGCCCATATGACTGTCAGCTAATTTCTCAACAGAAACTATGCAGGCCAGAAGGGAGTGGCAATAAATATTCAAAGTGATGAACAGCAAGAAGCTACAACCAAGATTACTCTACCCAGAAAACTTATCATTTAGAATTGAAGGTTAAATAAAGAGCTTCACAACCAAGAAAAAGTTAAAGGAGTTCATCACCACCAAACCAGTTTTACATGAAATGCTGAAGAGTCTTGAAGAAGCAGAAGGCAAAGAAGAAGAAGGCAAAGAAGAAGAAGAAGAAGAAGAAGAAGAAGAAGAAGAAGAAGAAGAAGAAGAAGAAGAAGAAGAAGAAGAAGAAGAAGAAGAAGAAGAAGGAAGAGGAGGAGGAGGAGGAGGAGGAGGAGGAGGAGGAGGAGGAGGAGGAGGAGGAGAAGAAGAAGAAGAAGAAGAAGAAGAAGAAGAAGAAGAAGAAGAAGAAGAAGAAGAAGAAGAAGAAGAAGGAAGAGGAGGAGGAGGAGGAGGAGGAGGAGGAGGAGGAGGAGGAGGAGGAGGAGAAGGAAGGAAGGAAGGAAAAAAAGAAAGAAAGAAAGAAAGAAAGAAAGAAAGAAAGAAAGAAAGAAAGAAAGAAGAAAAATATGAACAATACACTGGCAATAAATGCATATATATCAACAATTAAATCTAAAAATCAAAATAAAAGAATAAGGAATCTAATGAACAAAGTAAACTGATAAATAAAATACAACTAGAGGCACTGAAACATGAAACAGACTGATGAATCTCAGAGGAAAGGGGGAAGGAGGAGGGAAGAGATTAACCAAAAAACTTATATGAATAAATGCATTATATATGGACATAGATAATAGGGTGGTGAAAGCTTGTGGCTGGACAGGAACTTGGTAGAGGGGAGCAATGAGGGAAAAACAGGGTAACATCTGAAATATTTTCAACAATAAAGATTTAAAAAAGAGAGAGAATATTCAGGAGAAATCAAGGTTAAAAATAATTGTCACTGTTTTAATAGCAATCAATTACCTCCCTTTTTAATTAAAGAAAAAGAATCAATATCATGCTAAGTATTACCTCAGTCTCATGATAAATAAAATCATCAGCCTCTATGATTAAGTTATTGAACATATTTTAGACTGATGAAATCATAAAGAGAAAAAGACATGTTTCATCAGCTTCATTTTAAGGAGTCTTCAGACTTTTATATAATTTTCACCTGTATAAAAAACAAAAATCCATATTCATTTAAAATATGTACAGTGATCTTATTTTTATTACTGAATTTTCTGCTGATTCTCTGTGTCAAACTTCTTAACGTGTTATGACTCTTCTTCCATCTGTGAAATGAGGGTAATAATCCCCTCCTATATCACAGAAAAAGAGGATTAATAATATGTCTGAGAAGTATTTTAGCTATTTAGAAAATGTGTCAAGGCAAGGTATTTTCAGTGAAATCATCTTTAAAAATGGAATTTGCTATGGAATCATGGGAAGCCTACTTTAATGAAAATATAAAGTTTTTGAGAAAATGCTTAAAAAGTTATTTTTTATGAGTATCTTAATATTTATATGAAATATTATTAATATTGATAAGCTTAATTTAAAAAACAATAACTGTTTATTTCTTTGTGTGTTACATAGAATAATTTAAAGGGAAATAATATCATCTGAATGAAGGTTTGAATAAATAAGCAACAGACTAAAGAATGATAAGATGGGTTGAGTATTAGGGTTTAGAAGCTGGTTGAAGATTGGTGATTGTCACTAAACCTAAGCAGTTCCAAATGACCCACCATATATAGGCTGTGCTCTCAGCATAAAGGCTATATGGAGACTGAAAATGCTCTTTGCGTTTTACAGTGTAAGCGGCTCTCTGAGGCGGTATGGGCCTTTTCACACTTCAAAGATGACTGCCAACAACTCAGTATACTGTGAATATTGAGAAATTATAGCTTTGCAAAGACAACAGCTATGAAAGGCCCGGATGAGAGCAATGAGAACTTACTATTAGTGCTGCTTGGGGAATCTGCAACATTTGAAGTGAAGAGGCCATGGAAGAGTAAGCTGAGGTCTTGCAAATCCAAGGAGCTAAAATGTGTTTTATGTGTATACACCTGTTGGTGAATTCTTGGGATAATTGAGATGTGCTCATAGTTTTTTATTTCTGTTTTTTGAAAGTTATATCATTAATATAAATAGTTTATAATTAATACATTAAAATAAATTATTAAATAAAACCTATTTCCTGGATATCTAGTGGGAAGAAGTATGGATTTTGTATTCATTTATTTTGGAAACATTATGTAGCTTTGACTGAGTCAGGCATTTAGCTAGGTATGTGGGAAACTTCAATGAGTTTATAGTTTTAGAGGAAAAGGCCAATTGAAAGTAAATAACTATGAAATATGCCATTGGTATTTTACTGGAGATTACATTGAATCTATAAATTGCTTTGGGTAGTATGAACATTTCAATTATGTTGATTCGATCAATATATAAACATGATATGTTCTTCCATTTGTTTATGTCTTCCTCTATCTCTTTTTTCAATGTCCTATGTACTCAGTTTTCCAAGTACCAGTCTCTTACCTACTTAGTTTAAAGTTTATTCCTAGGTATCTTAATTTTTTTGTTGCAATGGTAAATGGGATTTATTCCCCTCCCCCCCTCTGTGACTTCATTATCCTATATAATAAAGGGCTAACATGGAAATGGTCGTCACACCTTCACACCCTTGTGCCCTTGCTTCTGTACCCTTGTGCCAGGGTGGGGACCTGAGGGACCTGAGGCCGTGCCCCCTGCCTCAGCTTGGGAGCTAGAGGACCTGAGGTTGTGCCCCCACCCCAGTGCCATGTCAGGGGAGCTGAGGCTGCGCCCACCACCTGGTAGGGCTTGATGGAGGACCTGGGGCTGCACCCCCTGCCTTGCAGGGCTTGACGGGGGTGGGGCAAGCTCGGTGTGGGTCTCCCACGATTTTGAGGTGCATGTGGGTGGGCAGGGACTTGACTCTGGTTCCTGCGGTGTGCCCCAGACTCTGATAGGAGGGAGATTTTCATATACATTTTATTAATTTTCTTTTATTTCTGACACTTCTATTATACAGAAAGGGCAAATAACAATATTAAAATATTTCCTCTTATTAATTCCCTTTTAGTGTGCAATCATTTCGTGCACTGGGCCACTAGTTGGTCTATGATAAAACCACAGATTTCACAGATTTCTGGGTGTAAATTTTGTATTCTGCTACATTGCTGAATTCATCTAATAAATCTAGTAGTTTTTTTTTTTATGGAGTCTTTAGGGTTTTCCATGTATAATATCATTTGAATATTGACAGCTTTACTTCTCCTTTTCCTATTTAGATGCCTTTTATTTCTTCTTCTTGTCTGATCACTATGGCTAGAACTTCCAGTACTATGTCAAACAGGAGTGGTGAGAGTGGGCATCCTTGTCTTGTTCCTGTTCTCAGGGGAAATGGTTTTAATTTTTACCCAGTGAGTATGATGTTAGCTGTTGGTTTGTCATATAAGGCTTTTATGTTGCAGTATGATCCCACTATATCCATTTTGCTGAGAGCTTTTATCAAGAAAGG
Source organism: Pipistrellus hanaki (assembly GCF_964339955.1). Lineage (NCBI taxonomy): Eukaryota > Metazoa > Chordata > Mammalia > Chiroptera > Vespertilionidae > Pipistrellus > Pipistrellus hanaki. The sequence continues at coordinate 114,168,456 of NC_140503.1, read as the reverse complement.
GTGTTGGATTTTGTCAAATGCTTTTTCCTCATCAATTAATATTATTATGTGAAATAAAAAGCATCTGCTCAGCAAAAGAAACCATCAAAAAAACAACAACAAAGAAACCAACTGCATGGAAGAACATATTTGCCTATGTAATATCCAAGAACGGTCTAATCTCCAAAATTTATAGGAAACTCATACAACTTAATACAAGGAAGATAAACAATCCAATTAAAAAATGAGCAAAGGACCTAAATAGACACTTTTTGTAAGAGGACATGCAGAAGGCCAAGAGACATATGAAAACATGCTCTAATTCACTAATCATTCAAGAGATGCAAATCAAAACAATGAGATACCATCTCACACCTCTCAGAATGGCTAGCATCAACAAATCAACAAACAAGTGCTGGCGAGGATATGAAGAAAAAGGAATCCTTATTCATTGCTGGTGAGAATATAGACTGGCGAAGCCACTGTGGAGAACTGTATGGAGTTTCCTCAAAAAATAAAAAATGGAACTCTCATTTGACTCAGTAATCCCACTTCAAGTAATATATCCAAAGAAATCAAAACACCAATCAGAAAGGGCATATACACACGTATCGTCATAGCAGCACAATTTACAATAGCTGAAATTTGGAAACAGCTTAAGTGCCTAATAGCGGATGAGTGGATTAGAAAACTGTAGTACATCTGCACAATGGAATATTATGCTGTTGTAAAAAGAAAGAATTCCTACCATTTGCAACAGCATTGATGGACATGGAGAGCATTATGCTAAGCAAAATAAGTCAGTTGGAGAAAGATAAATATCACATGATCTTACTCTTTTGTGGAATGTAATGAACAAAAATAGACCCAGAAATAGAGAAGTATTGAACAGACCATTAAACTTCAGAGGGAAAGTGGGGCGTGGGGGTAACAGATCAACCAAAGGACTTGTATGCATGCATAAAAACAATGGATACAGACACTAGGTGGATGAAGGCATATGTTGGGGAGTGGAGGTGGTTGAGGAGAGGTCAATGGGGGGAAAAGGAGACATATGTAATACTATATGTAATACTTTAAACGCTAAATAATTTAAAAAAATTATTAAATTAATAAGGCTTTCAAAATTCTTTTTGCCATTTAAGGTAATACACACTAGTGATAGCAATTAGCACCAGGATTTTTGTGAGGGACTGTTATTTGGCCTACAACATTGCCCATGTTCATTTATAAGGACCCCCTTCTGAAAATCTTACAACAAACATACCCATTTACCTACCTAAACACACACACAAAAAAACCAACCAAACAAACCAAAAACCCACCAGAACAAGTGGCAGGTTCTGGTGGATTTGATAAGTGATTGATTGAACAAAGTATAGAAAATTATAGTTGAAATCTAAATTTATGGCTTATGCAGGTTATGTAATAAAATACGTGATAGAATGATTAACCAAAATAAGGAATTTTAGTCATAATGGAACTAGAAGTATTTATAAAATACCTGTAGTATAGCTAGGCATTCAGTCAAATTTTCATTTTTTCTAAGATCACTTACAAACAAATGTACATGTTGAATGATCACTCCCACCATGACAGCTTCACTGCATACTGCAATGATGGAGAAAATATTTCTTCTTGCTCTATCTCCATGAAATACAGTTCTATATTATTAAAGGGGTAATGATTAATTTCAGATAAATGTATTTCAACTATGAATGCTCTCAGTGTTAATACTAATTTTTAACCATAAAATAATTAAGTTGTGAATTTTTCATGTGGTATCATCTATACTAATAAAAGGGTAATATCCTAATTATTCTGGGTCAACTGGCCATCTTCAGGACATCCAACTTTCTTCCAGACAAAGCCATGGTGGTAGGGGCCAAGGCAGAGGCAGGTAGGGGCAATCAGGCCAGCAGGGGAGGGCAGTTGGGGGCAAGATCAGGCCGTCAGGGGGTTAGGGGCAATCAGACATGCATGGGAGGGCAGATGGAGGAGAGATCAGGCTAGCATGTGAGGGCAGATAGGGGTGATCAGGGAGGCAGAGGCAGTTAGAGGCCATCAGGCCAGCAGGGGAAAGCAGTTAGGGCCAATAGCAGGTCAGCTGGGGAGGGCAGTTGGGGGTGATCAGGCAGGCAGGGGAGGACAGTTAGGGACAATCAGGTAAGCAGACAGAGAGGTTAGGGGTGATCAGGCAGGCAAGTGAGCAGTTAGGAGCCAGTGGTCCCAGATTGTGAGAGGAATGCCTGACTGCCAGTTTAGGCCCAATTCCTCCAAGGGGTCCTGGATTGGAGAGGGTGCAGGCTGGAGGCTGGGCTGAGGAAACAACCACCCACCACCCCCCGCCTTCCAGTGCATGGATTTATAGTCTACACATGTAAAGAGGTAATATGCTAATTGTCTGTTATGGTGTCCCAGTAATGACCAATTTGCATATTGACAGACCAATAGGAGGCTGGGTGCACAACAGGGGGCAGGTGACCAGAGTCACGTTCCAGGGGTCTGAGGAGAGTGCCTGACAGGAGCCTGGATTGCAGAGGAGGAAGAGGAAGTGGCCACGGGGAGCTCTTCCAATCCTCCTGCACGGACACCCTACCCCAGCCCTTATACCCTGTGTGTGTGTGTGTGTGTGTGTGTGTACAGACACTACACCCCTGCCCCGGCACCCCTGCGGGGGATGGGGAGACTGACTGGACAGGGAGAAGACCCAGCCTCAGAGGTAGCTGCAGACCGCACCTCCAACTCCTGATCTCTTCTGCCACCCCTGCCAGGGGCGCTCACAACAATAGCACGCCAGCAACCACCTGTCAGCACCCCCGAGGCACCCAGGGCCCCGCGGCCCGCTGCTGCTGGGCCCCCTCCTGCTGGGCCCCCTCTGCTGGGGCCGGGCATACTTCTGCTCCCTACAACTTCAGACTCAGATGGAGGCAGGCCTGAGTGGCTCCGCAGGGTCAGACCCTTCTCCCTGATAGCAGCAGCGCCATCTCCACAGTGGAAGTGTGCTGAACCTCGCTGGGAGTGTGGCTAAACCCATCCTCCTAGCCCACCCGGCTCAGACCTTGTCTGACCCCACCCCACTCCAGGAGATTGGAGCCCCGCCCTGAGTAGGTACAGCTGCGAAACAGCCACTACAATTTAAAGAATGGCACCAAGTGGGAAGGTTTGACAGTTATACCCCCTTCGGTCTTGCCACCCACCTAGTGCCCACCTAACACCTTTCCCCCTGCCAGTGCATCCAGGGACAACAAATGCTACAGGACTGCTGGCCGGAGACCACCCCTCTGAGGCCTGGGGAACCCTCTGCAAAGCTTCCGTAGCTACAGTCTCAGGAAACAATCATGCCCTCCTCCCCTAATCAGCGCCTCCTACCTGCGAGGGTACCTGTGAGCTTAAAAATAACAAACCCTTCCTGTTTAGACATCACTTATTTGAAGAAACATTTCTAGGTTTATTAGTTCAGAACCTCCTCATGGCAGCCCAGTGAGGTAGGCAGAGAAGAGATTACAATTCCCATGGTACATGCAATGTATTCAGAAATGAAGCTCAGAGAGGAAAAGTGTCAAGCCCAGTGGTTCCCAAGGTACAGCACATACCTCATAGGGGGCATTTGATTGTAAGTGGGGGCAATTCAAGAATAAGTTAACAGTGAATTTTGTGCATTTCTTATGATTCTAGGGGGCCTCATCTACAGCATATCTAAAATAAAAGACCAATATGCAAATGACTGAATGGTGGAATGAGCAGTCAATATGATAAGCACTGACCACCAGGGGCAGACACTCAATGCAATAGCTGCCCCCTGGTGGTCAGTATGCTACCACTCGGGGAGCACCACACATCCAGAAGCTGGCTGGCAGGCACAGTGGCAGTAGTGGGAGCCTCTCTCGCCTCCATGGCAATGTTAAGAATGTCTGAGTGATGGTTTAAGCCCACTAGACCATCAGTCAGACATCCACCCAGGGCTCCCAGACTACGAAAGGGTGCAGGCCGGGCTCAGGGACCCCCTCAAAGTGCACAAATTTTGTGCACAGGCCTCTAGTCCTATCCAATAAAAGAGTAATATACAAATTGACCATACCTCTGCTACACCCACAAGCCACACCCACCAGCCAATCAGAAGCAAGTTGCAAATTAACCCAACAATGGCAGCAACCTCAGAGCAAGCAAGAGGCTTGGATTTCTCTGGTAATGGAGGAAGCCAAGCTTTCTGCACACCCTGGCCAACCCAGGCCTCCTCTCAAAGCTACAAAATTTCAATTATAGAAGATATTTACAAACCATATATTTGATAAGGAGTTAATATCTAAAATATATAAGTAACTTACAAATTAGTAGGAATAAGAGAAATAGCCTAATTAAAATAAAAATAAGATTTGAATAGACACCAAAGAAGATATAGTTAAGGAGATGTTCAACATCACTCATCTCATAGAAATGCAAGTTCTTTTCTCTGTCTTCTGGGACTCTATTATGTCTATGTTATTCACTTAATGGTGTCCCATAACTCCTTAAATTTTCTTCATTCTTTTTTACTTTCTTTATATTTTCTTTATTGATTAGACAGTTTTCATTGATCTGTCTTCAAGTTCACTGATCCATAATACTGCTTGCTTGATCTAGTCTGCTTTTGGAACCTGCTAATGAGTTTTTCAGTTTAATGTTGTATTCTATAGCTTCAGGACTTCTGTTTGATTTTTATACTCTTTATTATTATTATTATTATTAATTTATTTATTTTTGCTGCAAAATCTCTCTTGGTTCACGCATTGTTCTACTGTTTTCATTGAACATCTTCATGACAGTTATTTTTCTCTATCAGATAAAATCTTACATTTATACTTTATTATTATTCATTTCTGAAGATTTATTTTGTTCCTTTCTTTCAGAATATGTTTCTTTGTCTCTGTTTTCCTGGTTCTTTGTATTGGTATTTAAACATTAGAAAAAACTGTTTCCTCTTAGTCTTTACAAACTAACCCCCTACAGAAAACTTTCACTTGTTTATCAGCCTATTTAGATTGCAAAGACCTCTCAAACATTTATGCTGACCTAAATCATTGCTTTTATTTCTAACATTCATCAGGAATCTTGAGAATGCCATTTCCTATCAATGCTCAGGGTCAGGCAAGTCATGGCCAGTCTCTGCCAGCTCCTGGGAAAGTGGAATTTTAAACGTGCTCTACCTCTTTCCCTTCCCAGAGCAGAGCTGTAATCTCTGGTTTTATACCCACTGACTCTGCACTAAGTGGTGAAGGAGCTATAGTGACTGCTTGATTGCCAGTTGAAACAGCCATCTTTGTTCTCAGTGATCCTTAGGCATCTAGGCTATGTTGGGGCCCATCAGCACAGCAAAATAGAAAACACAGAAGCAATTCCCTTGGCCAGCCCTCAAAACAGTTGGAATATTTGACCTGTAGTTTAATTCTTTCCATTCCCCAGGAGAAGATGAAAACTAGCAATTTGTTAGCAATTGTTTGACACTGTGGAGGGAAAGGAATTTTGAGACAGGTGTTTTGAATTTTTCCACTAGCTTTGATGTGGCTGATTTCATGGTTGCCCAGGATTCAGGGTCCTCTCAATGAGTTCTGGATTTCTCACAAAGGGAAATTAGGGAACTTGTCCAGACATTGTGGAGTAGATGTTTCTGTAGGGAGAAAGAGTCTAGGCCTCCTATTTTGACATCTTGCTGATATCACTCCCCAAAAACTGCAACTTTTAATTAGATATGCTTAACTTTAAAAATTACTAATACATTGTGAAGATTTGGGAACAGGTATTATATTTGTCTTACCTATCACAAATCAGACTTCAATGGCATTAAAATCCTACTTCTATCTCTTTACTTACAACTGAGAAAAGAAAGGTGGTAATAGAACTGCAATGTAGATAGCACATAGGGGTAGGCGCAGGGGTCTTCAAACTATGGCCCGCGGGCCACATGCAGCCCCCAGGGGAGTCTGATCCTGCCCGCCAGGTTTTTTGGGCAGTGAGCGCAGCCAAGGTGTTACAGTAGGAATTAGTAGTTCATATAGTCCGGCCCTCCAGCTCTCTGAGGGACCATGATCTGGCCCCCACTTTAAAAAGTTTGAAGACCCCTGGTAGGCTATTTCCTGTTGCTTTGCTAGGATAAAATGCATACATTTTAGATTGATTAAGGAAGCTCAGAGATCTTTTCATGTTTTCTCTAGACTGACAATAGAAGTAAAAATCAGCTAAATAGAATAATGTGGATAAGTATTAATGAATAATGATTATCAGTAACTTCAGTATTTATAAAAGAGAAAATTTATTTTAAATGCTCAGAAATAATCCTATATAATAAAACCCTAATATCCAAATCCACTGAACAACAGAACGACGGGTCACTGTGATGAGCATTGTCCACCCTGGTGGTCAGTGCACTCTCACAGGGGAGATCTGCTCAGCCAGAAGCAGGCTCACAGCTGGCGAGTGCAGCGGTGGTGGCAGGAGCCTCTCCCATCTCAGCACAGCGCTAAGGACCCCCTCGGGGGATGTCCGACTGGGGAAAGCAGGCCTAAGCTAGCAGGTGGACATCCCCTGAGGGGTCCTGGACTGCAAGCAGGTGCAGGCCGGGCCGAGGGACCCCCCCCCTCCACCAAGGGCAAGAATGTCATGCACTGAGCCTCGAGTAGATTATAAACTCAATGAAAACATGATTTCTCTTGACATCCATTATTCTTGGACCTACAAATATTCTTATACCTGGTGGATGCTTAACATTTATTTTAATGAAAAAGACAGAATTGTGTATAAAGTCAGCTGGCAATGTCCTCTTTATGTGTGTAATTTGAATAACCAAGAAATAACCACTATGACATTTTAGTCATTACCTATGAATACAGCTTGTGCTTTCAATTTTAACTAAATATGTGTTAGACTAAAAGCATATTTTTTACATTGTTTTGTAAGTAAAATATAAAATTAGGTAACCAAGTGAGGTTATAAAATGAGGTTATAAAATTTTTATTCTCAGGTGTTTTTTTTTTTAATAGAATTTGAAAAAGAAATCAAACATAATGAATAACAAAAATTATGTCTCCATTTATAATGAAAACAAATTCTGAATTTATCTTATTTGAAAAAAAACTGAATTTCATTTGAAAATGAGGTTAAATAAGGAAAGCATTTTTTCCTTAAATTAAATTTAAAATGAACATTATAATAATTTAATACTTTGCAATATGGGTAAAGAGATTTCTGTAATGGAATCCTATTATGCACATAATGCTAAAGTATATAGTGAAAAAAACTTTTTTCTGATAAATAGAAGCATGCAGAACCACATATAGTAAATACACCCATCAGTATTCTTTATAGGATAAGTAATGCCTATTTTTCTAAGGCAAAAATATAAATTATTGTCTGTTCTGCCATTTTCCTTGCCACAGAAACAGGCAAAGAAAGACTTAGGACCTCTGCTTCTCATCATATTTTCACTTTTTTTAATGAGAAGCTAATTAGGTAGGCAGCTTTTTAAAAAAAATATATATATTTTATTGATTTTTTACAGAGAGGAAAGGAGAGATATAGAGAGCCAGAAACGTCAATGAGAGAGAAACATCGACCAGCTGCCTCTTGCACACCCCCTACCAGGGATGTGCCCACAACCAATGTACATGCCCTTGACCGGAATCGAACCTGGAACCTTTCAGTCCGCAGATGGATGCTCTACCACTGAGCCAAACCGGTTTCGGCACTTCTTTTAAATATTAAGATAACATGAGAACATTTCTAAATTTTTAACATTGTACAAAAAAAGGAATTAAGTTTTTAATAGATTAATGGACTCTATTATAGTAGCTTTTTGAGATGTTAGTGTACTTTAGGTTGGAAAAAAATCCATGGATGTAGATATGATTTATTGTATTAATGTATTTTTATTGTTGATAGAATTACACATATGCAGATATGTTTTTAAATGAGTGGGAAAACTTTCTATCTGGCAAGACTAGAATTCAGTTTATATTACAAACTTTGGTTACGTTTACTGACAAGCCAACTTTTAGATATAGGAGTTTAAAAAAAGCTAGATAAACCTTGTACCTCTTTTGAATATGCAAATATGGTATAACCAAATTTCTTAATGCATTAATTTTAATAAAAATATTTCCCCATCAGATATAAGTGATTATTTCATGTTTCAAATTAAAGGTGCAATTTTCATATGAAAACTTTGAGAAAATTGTAACTATTAAACTTACAAAAACAGACAGTATTTGGGATATCACCTCTGGCTTTGATAGAATTGCATGTATTACACCAGTGCTCTGAGAACAACTATAAAAGCTAGATGAAATACCAAAGGTATTTGCTTCAGGGCACCAGAGACTTGCCAAGTTAGACAGAACTTCATGGGCAGACCCCACGAAGAGAAGGAAACTTGTGAAAAGTAAGCCTATATTCTGAATTGTCACTTTCCTCTTTGTGTCATTTCATGCGGAAGGTTCTGCTAATTGTTGGAACTGAGCAAGAGGACTACTGCTGAAGAAGAGAAAAAGCAACAGAGATTTTAACAATTATATGAGGCTAGGGAGACAAAAATTGAAGTTTGTGACTGACAATGCTGCCAGGACTTGGGGCTCCTTTAGCCTATAGAAAAAGGCAGATACTAAGAAATGAGAATGGAACTCAATTTTCCCTCAAGCATTTTCTGAATTCATAGGCAGTGTATATCAGTGTAAAAAGCCAAACAAAAACACAAAGGGCTGAAAAGCAGAGTAGAATTTTGTACAGTATTATTTTATTTTAGAAGAAAAAAATGGGTTTAGAGAAATAATAACATAAATTAGAAACTCAGAAAGACCCTATGATACAATCCAGACTCTGTGTATGTTTCCCTGGAGGAGTGGCAGCAAACCAAAGACACTTGGAATACTACAAATACTGCAGACCATCAGCAGACAGCTTATTATTAATTAGATTAACATGGCTGGCACCCCTTGTATAAACTACCAATGGACCAGTGATCTTATTCTGGAAGAAGGTAATATCATTCAGAGGCCTTACAATTTGTTGTATATCATTTCTAGTATTCAATAATCAACCCACAAAATACTAGATTACAAACCATCCCAAACTCTGTGGCATTCCACAATAATAATTTACCCCTTGTTCATTGATCTGTGACTCAACTGGTGCAAAGGGTTTGATTCTTTTTTTTTTTTTTTAAATTTAAGATTAAATATTTTTTATTTATTTCAGAGAGAAAGGGAGAGAGAGAGAGATAGAAGCATCAATGATGAGAGAAAATCATTGATAGACGGCCTCCTGCATGCTCCACACTGGGAATCAAGCCTGCAACCCTGGTATAGGCCCCTACTGGTAATCAAATCGTGATCTCCTGATTTCACCACCGAGGTATATCGGCCAGGCTATAGTGCTTCATTCTGAAGTTTGGAGAGAATGATATCCTGGGTTCCATGTAAAGGAGTATTATCTACTCAAAGGCAGTTTTCCTCATGGCAGAGGTAGAAAGTTACAGAGGATCAAGCAGATACCCAGGATGCTTTTTGAAATCTAGGCTGAAATACTGTAAACTGTCACTTCTACTCAAAATACAGTATATTAGTAAAAAAGAGCCACAGAGCAAATCTACTATCAAAGGGCGGGGGGCGAGGGGGGGGGGGGAGTGTGAAGTCTAGTGAGTAAGGACATGGAGTTAGGGAAGGTAAAGAATTGGGAAAGCAATACCATCTACCATAGTGTATTGATTTAGTTGTAATTGTTCCCATACCCACACAATTAAAATGTACTCAAAACTATCCCCAAGGAGAAAACCAAGATGGTGGCATAGGTGAGCAACTAATCTGCTGCCTCACACAACAATTTCAAAACTGCAACTAAAAGACAAAACGTCTAATACCCAAAACCACAGGAAAGCTGGCTGAAAGAGAAAGGAGCACAAGCGCTGAAAAGCTGAAAAGCCTAGGGACGGAGGCAAGCGAATCGGGCTGGTGGAAGGCAACTGGGTGCATGTGGGGTTTTTTTCAACCCGAAGAAAAACAAGCTCCCGATCACTTTGAAATCCAGTTTCTGGGGTCACACAGGGGACCCAGATACCTACGGGGAGAAGCTGGTCTGTCAGCCATCAGGTCCGAAAGTGAGGGTGACTTTTTTGCAGAGGTGCACACAGCAATCATTGTTTACTGTACTAGAGAGTGGGGAGTTGGAAACACAGAAAGGCAGATACAGCTGACAGCAGCTATAGCTGTTTGCCACGCCCCAGCCTAGTGAAGTCCTGAGACCCTGCCCTGCCCTGAGGCCCCACCCTACACATTCTACACACCTGCCCAGGCTCCACACAGCTGATTTTGCATAACCAGCGAAAATGCCGAAAAAAGGAAGGAAATCTCAAACAAAAGAAATGGAGGAGAACAAAAGACTGAATATAGAATTCAAAACCACGGTTATAAGGTTTTTCAAGAATTTCCTAGAAAAGGCCGATAAACTTAACTTTTTAAGTTTATTGAGGATATGAAAAAAAAATTAAACCAACTAGAAATTAAACATACACTGATTGAAATAAAATATATATATATATACACAGAGACCCAACAGCAGACTAGAAGAACATAAGAATCAAGTCAAAGATTTGGAATACAAAGAGGCAAAGTACACTCTTCCAGAGAAGCAAGAAGAGAAGAGAATCCAGAAAGTTGAAGATAGTGTAAGAGGCCTCTGGTACAACTTCAAGCAAACCAACATCAGAATTATGGGAGTGCCAGCAGAAGAGAGAGAGCAAGATACTGAAAAACTATTTGAAGAAATAATGACAGAAAGCTTCCCCCACCTGATGAAAGAAATAGACCTACAAGTCCAGGAAGTGCACAGAACCCCAAACAAAAGGAATCCAAAGAGGACCACACCAAGACACATCATAATTAAAATGCCAAGGGCAAAAGACAAAGAGAGAATCTTGCAAACAGCAAGAGAAAAGCAGCTGGTTACCTATAAGAGAGCACCCATAAGATTATCAGCTGATTTCTCAACAGAAACTATGCAGGCCAGATGGGAGTGGCAAGAAATATTTAAAGTGATGAATAGTGAGAACCTACAACCAAGATTACTGTATCCAGCAAAGTTATCATTCAGAATTGAAGGACAGATAAAGAGCTTCACAGATAAGAAGAAGCTAAAAGAGTTCATCACCACCAAACCAGTATTATGTGAAATGCTGAAAGGTATTCTTTAAGAAGAGGAAGAAGAAAAAAGTAAAGATAAAAATTATGATCAACAAATACATATCTATCAACAAGTGAATCTAAAAATCAAGTGAATTAAAAATCCAAGGAACAGAATAAACTGGTGAATATAATAAAATCAGGGGCAAAGAAAGGGAGTGGATTGATAATTATCAGGGGGAAAGGGGTGAGGGGGGTGCAGGAAGAGACTGGACAATAATCATATACCTATGGATGAGGACAGTGGGGTGGAGGTAGGTAAGGGCAGAGAGTAGAGTGGGAACCAGGTGGAGGGAAGCTATGGGAAGGGCGGGGAGGAGAAACAATTGTAATAATCTGAACAATAAAGATTTATTTAAAAAGAAAGAAAAGAAAATTTTTTTTTAAAAATTAAAAAAAACCCATCTCCAAGTCTTCAAAATTTCATTCAATCATTATGTGTGATGCTTCAACTCTAGACTACTGTTAGTTATCATATCTGAATAAGGCTCCTAATGGTCTTCTTATATCTCAGTCATATTCTTTTTTAAAAGATTGTGTAGTACCCATAGAAATCTGTTTTAATTCTTGAGATTACAGTTACATTGATATGTCAAAGCCACATGCAAAATTATTGTCAAATGCCTTTCTCTCTAGATATATTTGTGGATATTTTGGGTAAATGATACTTGAGTGTGGTCATATTTTTATATTTCTAGAAAGTTAACTTAGTTAAAATGTTGTAAGCACAATTTTCAATTTCTCAAAGGTATTAATAAAGAAGTTTATGGAAATACACTTTACTTGGTACTCACCTATTTAACCTGAGAACATCTTTCAGTAATGAAGGTCTAGAAACACCTCCTTCCTGCTACAGTAGCACCCATGCATGAGCACACAGGCACACATGCGCATGCACACACACTCACACACATTGAAACTCAATACATTGATCTAGTGAGAAACATATTAATTTCCCCATGCTTCTTCTGGGTGCTGTTTATTTCTTCTAAATTTTGTTTGCAAACTGGATAGTGATTATCCCTTATCTCATACGTCTCTTGTAGTTTTCTTGTAAAATGCAGTTAGTAACAGCTAACTCATACATTCAGCATTCTACCTCAAAATCTTCTCAACCTATCTGACAAGTTAATTAGGTATATTTACTGCCTCCCAGGTTATGACAGGTGGCAGTTGTACCAACTATTTGACAGTATATTATAGAGATAATCATATATCCAACCATCTGAAACAATTTCCTTATAACATACACTTGTACAAATTCTAAGAATAGTTTCCTTATTGTTGTCTTCTGGTCCTAAAGTCTCTGTTTAAGTTTATTTTATTTTTTATTTTTCCAGTTGCACTATACTTCTAGGTGTTAATTTCTGTCTCAGTAAATGTTACTATAATAACACTGCTTAACCAACAATCTAAAGATTTAAGACAACATTTATTTCCCACATTCCTCAGCTTTGTTTCAAATCATCTTGGCTAAATTTATCTCTGCTTAGTTTTAAGCTGGAGACTGGGTTGCAGCTTCATGTGTCCTTTATGCTTTTTGAATAGGGCTTGTTTTTTTTTTGCGTCATGGAGTTCAAAAATTTCCAGAGGAGCAATCGAATATGTGTAATGTCTCAAGGGCTAGGCTCAGAATGCACATTGTCACTCTGTTAACATTCTGTTTGCCAAAGTAAAACATATGATAACACCTAAATCAATAGATTAATGAACTATACTCAATTTCTACTGCAAAAACTTCTAAGTCACATAGCAAAGTGTCTTGATGTTGACAGAGGAGAAGTATTTGGAACAATAAGGCAATCTATCGAATGAATGAATGAATAAGTGGGAAAAGAATTAAATGGAAACTGACCAACATATTAGATTTTATAAGATTACTAGAGGCCTGATGTACAAAATTCATGCACTGGGTCGGGGGAGGTCCCTCAGCCTGGCCTCCACCCTCTTGCAGTCCAGGACCCCTTGCTCCTTACTGCTAACCTACTAGCTGCTCCATAGCACTGCCACAGAGGCGGGAGAGACTCCCACCACCACTATTGTGCTCATAGGTGGGAACCAGCTTCTGGCTGAGCTGTGCTCCCCCTGTGGGAGCACACTGATCAGCAAGGGGCAGCTCCTGTGTTGAGCATCTGCCCCTGGTGGTTAATGTGCATCATAGTATCCACTTGTTCTGGTCATTCTGCTGTAAGGTTGCTTAGTCTTTTGCTATATAGATAATATAACTAAGAAAAAATGTGAAACACAATTTAACATAAAACATCTATAAACATACAAACAAAACTTCCAAAACTGATTAAAAATACTGAAAGTATATGCTCAATATGTGGGTTTGACAGTATATTTGACAAGACCAAAGATGACTAATAAAATGTTTGTATAAAATGAGAGTGAAAAATTCTATTATAAATGTAGTATAAGGTCCATTAATAGGAAAAGATGGCAATTTTCCAGAAATATTTGAGGATATAATTCTAAAACTGATCAGCCATAAAATGACAGGTTTAGAATACAAAGTTAAATTCAAGCAGGCCTAAAAAACAATCCATACAACTATCAATACCTAGCAACAAAGAAAGCTCACCTAGACACAACAGAGTAAAACTTAGTACTCACCTTCTGATTTGTAGGTTGAAAACAAAAGACAACTAAATAATCTTAAGATACTTCAGGAAAAAAGAATAACTTTCAAAGATATAACCTTCAGACTTTTAGCTATTTTTTTTTCTTTTGGAAACAATGGATACTTGAGAACAACTGAATGCCATCTTTAAAGTGCAAAAGGAATAGCAAAATGAACATACAACTTTATACCACTGAAAAAATTACCTTTCAAATTAATTTGAGAAATAGGAGACTTCAAAAACAAAATTTGAGTTAATTCAATGCTATCAGACTCCTACGAAAATAATTCTAAAAGTAGTTTTTCAGGCAGGCGCATTATGATCATGTATAGAAAATAAATTTTCAAAAAATACATAGCATGCCCTAACTGGTTTGGCTCCGTGGATAGAGACTAGGCTGGAGGACTGAAAGTTCCCAGGTTTGATTCTGGTCAAGCACATGGACTTTGGTTGTGGGCGCATCTCCAGTAGGAGGTGTGCAGGAGGCAGCTGATAGATGCTTCTAACTCTCTATCCCTCTCCCTTCCTCTCTGTAAGAAATCAATAAAATATATTAAAAGAACGCATAGCACAAAAACATTCATTTTTAGGTAAATGAAAAAGAATATTCACCATACAGTATAGTTATGATAATGTGTTTTGTGGTTTAAAATAAATGAAGAAATAGAATTATCTAAACAACATTAAAATGAAGAATAAATTGAATTAGAACATTTGAAGGCCCTTTATTATGTTGGAAATTTATTAATTTAATGTAATAAATAAAGAATTCAAACCATAATTTCTGGTACAATTACTAAAATTAGGATATATACCACATAAATTAATAGAGGGGATAAAATAAATAATAGTACAAAGTATTTTATTAATCTAAAAAAGGCAAACCGAGGAAATAAAGTAATATGAAAGAATGCACACATTGATAACAAGTAAAATGATAAACTTAAATAATTCATATATTTATATTTATAGTAAATATAAATTAAATACATTAATTAAAAACATTGCTAGAATTGATAAAATATAAATGCCACCTTCCTTTATATCTCATATACAAATAAGGTTTTATATTATTGCTTTTGCTTATGGTCTGTCTGCCTGACATGAGCAGAAATGAATCCAATCTGGCACCAAATCAGAAATAAGGGGAACCCTAGTACACTGCTGGTGGGAATGCAAACTGGTACAGCCACTGTGGAAAATAATATGGAGGTTCCTCAAAAATTAAAAATGGACCTGCCATTTTACCCAGAAATCCCACTTCTGATAATATATCCTAAGAATCCTAAAACCAACCAGAAAGATGATATGCACCCCTAAGCTAAGAGCAGTGATATTTACAATAGCTAAGATCTGAAAACAGCCTAAGTACCCATTATATATATATATATATATATATATATATATATATATATATATATCTCACAATGAAACACTTTGCAGCTATAAAAAGAAGGCTCTTTTATCTTTTGAGATTGCATAGATGGACCCAGAGACTATTATGCTAAGCCAGTTAGAGAAAGGCAAATATCATATCTCATTTGTATGTGAAATCTAAAGAAAAAAAAACAAAACACCTGACTAACAAAATAGGTCCATCAGTATGGTTGAAACAGGACAATAGAATTCAGTGGTAGGAATGGGGAAAGGGGAAAGGAAGAGATTAACCAAAGAACATAAAAGCATGTATACAGAACCCGTGGACACAGACAATAGCATGGGGAAGTCTGGGCTGGAGTGGGGGTTGGGTGTAGGAGTGTAAAAAGGGAGAAAATGGGAGACATCTTTAATACTGTGAACAATACAATACAATGAAATAAATAATAATTTAAAAAAAGACATCAGATAGCCTGGCTGGTGTGACTCAATTGGCTTATTATCATCCCATGCACCGAGAAGTTGCCCATTCAATTCCTGGTCACAGCACATGCTGAGGGTTGCTGGCTTGATCCTCAGTAGTGGGCATATAAAAGGCAGCATATTGATGTTTCTCCCATCACTGTTTCTCTCTCCCTCTTCCTTCCTCTCTTTCTAAAATAAATATAAATGTATTTTAAAAACAATAACCGAGTATATGAGTAGATAAGAACATGAAAAAAAGAAACGGGCAATAGAAATAGGGTCAATAATGGCATTATCTGATATAACATGGTCAAAATAGCATATGTAAAGTTATCATTTCAGAGGGTAAAGAGAGAATGGGGAAGAAATAATATTTGCTTAACTAACTAAACTCAATAAATGGATTTATCATCTATAAACATATTTATAGCAGTATTACTCAATAGCCAAATACTTGGAAATATCCCAAATATCCATCAAAAATAAAAAATATTTTATTTTTATATATTTACTAGGGCCCCAGTGCATGAAATTTGTGCATGGGGGGTGTCCCTCAGCCCAGCTTGCACCCTCTCCAATCTGGGACCCCTTGAGGAATGTCTGACTGCCCGTTTAGGCCCCATCCCAATAGGATCGGGCCTAAATGGGCAATCGGACATCCCTCTCACAATCCAGGACTGCTGGCTCCAAACTGCTCCCTTGCCTGCCTTCCTGATTGCCCCTAACTGCTTCTTCCTGCCAGCTTGATCATCTCCTAACCACTCCTCTGCCAGCCTGATAGATGCCTATTGCTCCCCTGCCAGCCCAATTGCTCCTAACTGCCCTTCCCTACAGTCCTGGTCACCCTAATTGCCCTCCCCTGGTCCCCCCCAACTGCCTACCTTTGCAGGCCTGGTCCCCCCCAACTGTCCTCCCCTGCAGGCCTGGGTCCCCCAAAACTGCCCTCTCCTGAGATCTGATCCCTCCCAATTGCTCTCCTCTGCAGAGCTGGTTGGACGTCCCCAATTTACTCCTCTGCCAGCCAGGTCACCCCTAACTGCCCTCCTTTGCAGGCTTGATTGCCCCCAACTGCTCTCCCTTGCAGGCCTGTTTCCTCCCAACTGCCCTCCCAAGCTGGCCTGATCACCCATAACTGCCCTCTCTTGCAGGCCTGGTCCCTCCTAACTGCCCTCCCCTGCTGGCCATCTTGTGATGGCCATCTTGTGTCCACATGGGGGCAGGATTTTTGACTACATGGGGGCAGCCATCTTGTATTGGAGTGACAGTCAATTTGCATATTACTCTTTTATTAGATAGGTTAAATTGTGTAATATGCACTTAATAGAATATTATGCAGTAGTAATAATAAATTAACTACAGTTATATACAATGATGTAGATGGATCACTGAAACACAATATTGATCAACAAAAAATGCACAAGCATATATACCCTATGATACATGCAATGATATTGATAATAGGCAAAACCCTGCTGATTTGAAGTCAGAATAATGATTACTTTGGGAATAAGAAAGTGTCTAGTATTTGACAGGGATGTGTCAAGGGTTATTTTTGGTGCTGATAAAGTTTCAATCCTTTATATATGTGGCGGTTGTGCAGGTATTTACACTTTGAAAAATTAAGCAATTGTATTTTTTTAAATTAATATGGAAAATATGAGTAAAAATTCTGCTAATAGTAAGGTTCCAATGCATCAAAAATGTGAAATTCATAAGTGTTTATTGTAAGCACTTCAACACAAAGTGAAAGACACTCAATAAACATTTGTTAAATTATAAAGGTACACTATTGGCTACCAAAAAGACTTAAATACTGACAACTTACTTAAGACTATAATCTAGAAACCTAATAACAATTGATCTAATTTAAATTACATTTCAGCTAGTTTTATAAGAAATTGGATTCACAAAGAGTTCATTTTTAAATTTATATAAGAATAATACTCTATTTCCAAAGAAAATAGACCCATTCAGGCCTCTAACATAAACTATAAGTTTATTGTTAAATGCTAAATGATTCTCTCTTCCTTAGAAGAAAAATAATTGCTTCCTCATTTTTCATCCTGTCTATTCATCTATAAATTTGCATGATTGGTTTATAGACGCTAGTGTGCTTAGATGGACTGAATGAATTGAAATTGGAGCTGGAAATCTGCTAAGATTCTATTCAAATTTGGAGATTAGCTACTTTCTTTGTTACTGAGTGGGGCACTTCAACAATGCTCAGTATTTTTTAGTAACTCTTATTTTTGTTTTTATTGGTAGCCATATGCATTATCATGTATTGCACATTGTTCTTCCCACAGAGCCTCTTTTCTCTTGGAATGTCTAACCTATTTATTTTAAACATATAATTTCTTCCTCCTTCCTGTCTTTTGCATTTTAAATAAAGGAGGTATTGAACCTGACTGTCTTATTGAAAGAGCAACACCCCAACATCTCTAGTAAACAAAGTCCTGCATAACTGGTCACTTCCTGGAACACTAACCAGACTGCCTGTTTATGGCTGCCCTTATTCTTCTGCAAGCGGAAACCGATTTGTGCTTCACTGACAGTGATTCTGTATAGGAAAGTCAGAGTTAGAAAGCAAATTTAGTTTTGACTGAAGTAGAGCTAACATTTCCAAAACAATTCTTAAGTAGACCAGATAATTTCAGAAATTGAAAGAGCACTTTCTCTCGCTATGGCTGAACTGCATGGGAACCCAAATATTATATCAACTTTTTCATTTATGTTCCCAGCAAATACGTATATATTAGCATTGCCATGTACCAGGCACTGTGCTAGGAGACACATTAAGGGGGCAAGGAAACAAAGACAAACTCCATCTACATGATGCTTATATTTAAGTGAAGAAGACAAATATTAATTTTAAGCGCACACACACACAGATAAAATTACTTCTATAGTAAACATAGACAATTACAAAGTTTTAAAATAGAATAAATTAAAGTAACTGGAGGAACCAAAGAAGGTATTCAGGAGGATGTGAAGATAACGTTAAGATGCAAAGAGAATCTAGTTAGCTATCTGGAGAGAAAGAGGTTGGGAGGGAAATTATTTTAGGCAAAAGGGAAATATGTGTCTAGTTTTGTGGCACAAGGGAGTTAGAGGAATAAAAAAGGCTGCTGGAAAGCACAGAGCCAGGAAAGCGTAGTGTGAAATGAGACTGCCATGTTATGGGTGGTGATTTGTGTACTGACAAAACTCAGAATTTGCCATATTTGCAGTGTTTGAACAATTGAAAGTGTGGTGAAATAAGTTTGAGAAAAAAATATTTAGATTCAGTTCAGTTTCTTGGAGAGTGTGAGATTAGAAAGAAGAAAAATTAGAATAATGTTTAAGTTTAATATCAAACTGGGTTTGGGATGCACCAAGTATGTCTAGCTTGTGGGTCACGAGCCACATGCAGCCCACAGCAAATATTTTTGCAGCCCAGCCAATATAACGGTATGTAAGAAACATTTTAATAAAATTTTGTGACTTAATTTTTACAATATCCTGTTATACATCATTATTAGTGACAAACTACAACGTTCACTAATGACTGATTACTGTAATAGTGTTGCATTCATTTCCCTTATGCACCTTACAACAGGCGCACCATTTCTCTCCACTAATACCAGCAGCGAATATTTTAGAGGCTGATTGCCACGTCATTAGTCTTGGAATGACTTGTTTGGCTTGTGCAACAGGAAATATTTCACTTTTGGAGAATAAGAAAAAATAGGTTTATTTACATTACACTTATTAATTTGTGCAGTTATTCAGTGTCTGGTGAGTTAATGTTCAAGAAAAAATAGTTTTTTTAAAAATGTATTGTGTTATGTTAAAGATTACTCATTTATTTCAGCTCTTTGTATTCAGCATGTCTCTCTGTAAATAAACCTATGTTTCTATGAAAATAGAAGCTTTTATTTTTTGCAGCCCACATAAACTTAATCCTTGTTTATTTGGTCCATGTTAGCCTTTGAGTTTGACATGCTTGGCATACACAGCTCACAATAGAGGGCGCTGTCATTGAATAATAACCAGATGTCTCCCATGTGGAAGTCCTTATTTATTCTAAGTGTATTTGGAAGCTATTGCTGTGTGTTCATCCCAAACTCCAGTGAAGATTTGATCACATTTGAGTTTCCATAGTTTGGAGTTCTAGAAACTTAGGTAATTGTAATTTTTTCTTTTACTTCTGAGAAATCTACCCTCCACTTACAGGATATGCTTCAAATTTATTTTTGCATTATGGCCCATCTCACAAGTTGGGGAGATATGCTATTTCTCTAAAATAACTGCACATCTCTACTATAATCTCTTTAGATTAAATATCAAAGATAATCTATATCTTGCCAATTAATTAATTAATTCTTCATTTATTATCAAATACTAATTCTGTATTTTGCTTGCACCAAGTAGTACTTCGGGCACTACTGGTATAGCAAAAAACAGTGCTGTGTGACCTCTGCTTTCATGAGGCTTGTGTGAAGAGTAGAAAATAGATGTTAAGCCACTACATAGGGACTTTTAAAAATATATATATTTTATTGATTTTTTACAGAGAGGAAGGGAGAGAGATAGAGAGCTAGAAACGTCGATGAGAGAGAAACATCAACCAGCTGCCTCCTGCACACCCCCTACCGAGGATGTGCCCGCAACCAATGTACATGCCCTTGACCGGAATCAAACCTGGGACCTTTCAGTCTGCAGACCAACGCTCTACCACTGAGCCAAACTGGTTTCGGCGGGACTTTTTTTTTTTTTTTTTTTTTAATAATTTATCAATTCATTTTATTATTTTATTTTATTTTATTTTATTTTATTTTATTTTATTTTATTTTATTGTTTAAAGTCTTACAAATAGTAGTACAAATGTCTCCTTCTTTTCCCGGTTAATCTTCCCTGGCCTCCCCTACCCCCCAGCACATGCCTTCACCCTCCCCGCCCACCTATGTCTTGCATCCATTGGTTATGCTTATATGCACGCATACAAGTACTTCTGTTGATCTCTTACCTCCCCCGCTCCAATACTCCCCAGCCTTCCAGTTGTAATTTGACAGTCTGTTCAATCCTTCTCTGCCTCTGTATCTATCTATTTTTTCCATCAGGTTATAATGTTCTTTTTTTTTTTTTAATATATTTAATTGAGGAAAGGAGAGAGATAGAGAGCTAGAAACGTCACATCAATGAGAGAGAAACATTGACCAGCTGCATTTTGCACACCCCCTACCGGGGATGTGCCCGCAACCAACGTACATGCCCCTGACCGGAATTGAACCCGGGACCTTTCAGTCTGCAGACCGACGCTCTACCACTGAGCCAAACCGGTCTTGGCAGGTTATAATGTTTTTTATTATCCACAAATGAGTGAGATCATGTGGTATTTTTCTTTCATTGCCTGGCTTATTTCACTTAGCATAATGCTCTCCAGTTTCATCCATGCTTCTGCAAATGGTAAGAATTTGTTCATTTTTATAGCAGCATAATACTCTATTGTATAGATGTACCATAGTTTTCTAATCCACTCATTCGCTGATGGGCATTTCGGCTGTTTCCAAATCTTAGCTATTGTAAATCGTGCTGCTATGAACTTAGAGATGCATATATCCTTTCTGATTGGTGTTTCTGTTTTCTTGGGATATATTCCTAGAAGTGGGATCACTGGGTCAAATGGAAATAACATTTTTAGTTTTTTGAGGAAACTCTATACCACATGTGTCAAACACAAGGCCCGCGGGCCAAATCCAGCCCGCCAGGCCTTGCAATGTGGCCCGCACTGCGCTGTCATTACTGCACTCCGCTGTCAGTTTATGACATTGTCAGTTTATGACTGTTCAGTAAACCATTCGGCCCGCGATTTAGGCTGGATTTTAGATTTTGGCCCCTTCTCTGATTGAGTTCGACACCCCTACTTAGAGCACAAAGGAATTGCTCTGGGAGGAAAAAGAAAGGCCTCTCAATATTTTGCATGGGGTTTCTATGTAGGGTTACTCCTCTCTCTCTCTCTCTCTCTCTCTCTCTCTCTCTCTCTCTCTCTCTCTGTAAAAAATACATTTTTTAAAATGGTTGACAGATGTCCCCTATTTCCTCCCCTTTGCCCTTTGCCCTCCTCCACACAGCCCCTATTCCTTTAGGCCTTCACCATACTATTGTCTGTGTCTATGGCCCATGAAATCTATATATATATAAAAGCCAAGTTATCTGACCATTTGACTGAATTGATGTGTACTGACCACCAAGGGGAAGATGCTCTGATTGGTAGGTTATCTTGCTGCTGGGGTCTCACCAATCTGCATGGGGTGAGATGGGCCATACATGTCCTAGAGCCAATCTCCCATGGTCCCCCCTTCCCTCCAGCCTCTAAAATATTTCTTCTAATTAATTTCCTTTCAATGTGCATGAATCCATACAATGGGCCTCTAGTAAGTATATAATTTATTTCCTTTATCTCTTGCAGTCCCCATCCCCATCCCTCTGAAATATGTTTTTCTATTCCGTGCCTCCAAGCCTCTGGACCTATTTTGTTGGTCAATTTATTTTGTTCATTAGATTCCACAAATCAATGTGATCCTGTGATATTTTTATTTCTCTGACTGGCTTACTTCACTGTGGGAACCCTGATCAAAGTACACTGGATGTTCAAGGACAATCTGAGAAAGGACACAGAGATTGTACTGTATGCACTGCAAAGCCATACACCCTTCTATAACCCAAATATCAATGTCACTATTTGGCACGAAGCCTCTTTTGGCTAAGTTGGTTACTGACCATAAAGATGTGTTAATTACCAGCTGGTGTGCAGCTGCTTGGTATGGCTCCTGTTATTGTTGCTGTATTAGTAATATTCGTGCGGCTATTTTGGAAGGCTACTTTGAATAACTGTTTTTTCTGATGACTCCGTGTTAGCAATGGCTTCTCAGCCTACAATAAAGACTCTCCTATAGTAGTATGCCTATGACTGCTCATTTCTTCTCCATCCACTACTCGGTGTCCATAGAGGTCCAGTTCCTGACAGAGAAGGATCTGTGCTCCCAAAAGGTGGCATAGTCAGGCAGGATCAAGTGTTAAGGCAGAAATCATACTGGCGGGAAGCAACAAATCAAATACACTGGGAGGTTCAGGAAAGGACTGTTTATTCGCACTGGCGCTGGTTCAGCAGAGTCCCCTCCAGAGACTGAGCGCTGAAAGCAGTGGGGCTTTGCCTTATATACATTCCTGGCTCTTTGTCTCCCATATATGGCATAAATGCACATTCTCTTCATTCTTTCTCCAACACCTGCTAAGCTTCCAGGTATCTGTTGCAGTTTGGGGAGGAGAGGCAGGTGCAAGCAAGCAGAGCTGGGACTCTAGCAACCTCTGCACCTGCCAAGCCCTTCTAGAGGCATAGGGTGGGGGGCCCGCCTACCACTTCTAGGCTTGCACCCCTTCCTCCCTCCCGTGGTTGCCCATGCTCTCAGCTGTTTCTCCAGTATCTCACTGAAGGCCTGTTGCCTAGGCTACAGAGAGAGGCCTCCTGGGTTCCTTATCTGGCCTAGGGGGAAGGCCCCAAACTGCTGGCAGAGAGTATAGGGTGCTCACACAAGTTGCCTCTCCTTTCCCCCCCTTACCCCCCCCCCCCTATCAATTTTCCAAAAAGTGAGGGAGATTACAGAAGCCAGGGGCATGGTTACAGTGGTACAGCCAAGAGGGGGCGGGGGTATCTGCCCTAGATTTGCCTTCTCACAAGTAGCAAGTGCTGAGCATAATACATTCCAGGTCCCTCCATGTTGTTGCAAAGTTAATTCTTTAACCTAGACACCAACAACTTTTGCTCAGAAAACCATGAATATGCAGAAAAATGGAATTATTCACATTGATTCCAAAGAAAATTAGTATAAAAGAATGCATATTATGCATTAGATTGAATATGTGTGCAAATATATACACACACAGGAGGAGGCAAAAATAGGTTTACAGTTATAATAAAAATAAGTAATACAATAATTAATAAATAATAATACAAGAATAAGAAATAGAGGGTGGCTGAAAGCGGTTTGGCTCAGTGGTAGAGCGTTGGTCTGCGGACTGAAGGGTCCTAGGTTCGATTCCGGTCAGGGGCATGTATAATACGTTGGCTGCGGGCACATCCCCAGTAGGGGGTGTGCATGAGGCAGCTGGTTGATGTTTCTCTCTCATCAACGTTTCTAGCTCTCTATCTCTCCCCCTTCCTCTCTAGAAAAAAATCAATAAAATATATTTTTTTAAAAAAGAAAGAAAGGGTGTAAGTGAGAGGGAGATATTTGGAGATTATAATAAATATATTATTTAACCATTACAGACCGACAAACATCATAAAGGAGGAGGTTGGGGGTAACTGGATAAAGGAAGGTAAAGGGGTTATCTAATGAGTATGCATACATAGCCCATGGACACAGACAATAGTGTGGTGAGGACCGAGGAAGGAGGGAATGCAGAGCATCTGTAATAGAGTCAATAATATAAAGATTTAAATAAAAATGCATTTGAATCAGTTTTACAACTTCATAAAATTAACCTCTGCCTCATTGGTTTTTATATGATGCCTTAAGTACTTAAATTTATTAAGAAATGAGAGAACTTGTCAAAATACATTTGACGACTTGAATTTTTCTTGAATCTGTTTGTAAGTCTTGGTTTCTTCACAAAGTTCCTGAAATTTATGCCTTACATGCTAAACAAATTTATTAACAGAAGAAAAAAACAACAATTGGCTTAATTTTCTTGGGTGACATTTGTAATGTAAAATATTTGCAACTATGAATAAAATTAGGGTTAAAAATATTTCATTGAGTGAGAAATTTTGCTTATCATTGCTGAAAGACTTTTGTAAGAACAAAGACTTTGAAGTAACCATGTTTATTACATATCAGATATGCCTCAAAGAAATGTAAGTAACTCGAAAAGGTCAGCGGTAGAAAACTGCCTGCAAGCACCCGTGTAGTGAATTACAACTCCTGCCTCTGCAGATGCAGAGGATGACTCCTTCAATAGCTGACATGAGCCTTGAAGTTTTCAATTACTCGCAGGAAACTGAACGTTTCTTCTAAAAAATATTTGACAAGCCTGGCTGAAAACTTTGACTCTGCAGAAGAAAATGCTGTTGGATCACTGGACTGTGTATGAAAGAAAAGCCAAAAGCAGAGGTCTGACTCCTCACAGATGGAAAAGGAACTACCCATGTATCATGCTTCTGAAATTAAAACTCCTGAAGCCCTTATCCTGGCAACAATTTACATTTAATTACAGAAAAATAAAAGCAAGTGTCATTATCTTAAAAAAGAAAAAAATCATTTTATAATGATAAACACTTCAATTTAAAATTATACTATTTATTAATTCTTACATATAGAATTGCATAGTGATAGTTTTTAATGAGCAGATGTTATAGGAGATACATAGACCAATCCGGTAGAGAAGAAATTAGAAGAGATATCTAACTAAAATGATCAATAACACACTTGAGAAGTCATTCTAAGAACTCACTCCTATATTGTCTTAAAAGCCAACTTTTGAGAGATTGTAACAGAATGCTCATCCCATAAAATAACCCATAAAAACTTTATAAAACTTAAATCTCAGGCACTCCTGAGCAAGGAGAATTAGTGGAAGCTTGAATTATCTTCTTATACAGAGAAATATGTAGTTGTTCCAGAGCTAGAACATGTTCTATCTTCATCCAATGAAAGTATATTGGGGGTCAATGGGAAAAATGAACAAACACAAAGGGGACATCTGAAACACTTTCAACAATAAAGATAATTTTTAAAAAAATACAGGTCAATTATACATTATTGAAGTTATAAAATTTCATTTCCATTTTTTCTTTATTGATTAAGGTATTTACATATGTGTCCTTATCGCCCCATTTCCAGCCCCCCCCCCACACACACACTCATGTCCTCACTCCCCTGTTGACTGTGTTAGGCTTATATGCATGCATTCATTTGATCTCTCCCCCTTACCCCTCCCTACCTTCCCTCTGAAGTTTGAAGGTCCGATTGATGCTGTTCTGTCTCTGGATCTGTTTTCATTTATTGTTTGTATGGATGCAGTAAAAATTAATTGAAAACAAAGAAAAAAAATATATATACAGGTCAAAATATAAATGTACCTTTCATACTGGCAGGTGTGGCTCAGTTGGTTTGGTGTCGCCCTGGGCACCTAAGGGTTGCCCATTCAATTCCAGGTCAGGTCACATGCTCTTAGTAGGGGGCGTGCAGGAAGCAGCTGGTCCACATTTGCTTTCACACCATTTTTTTCTCTTTACCTAAAAAAATTAATACAAAATCTAGCATAACCAATGGACACAAGACATTGGGGGCAGAGAGGTGAGGGCATGAGCCCAGAGATTAGGGGAGGTCAATAATATTTTATTGGGGGAAAAAGGAGACATATGTACTATTATTTGTAGTAGTTTAAACAAACACCAAAAAATCAATACAAAATCTTTTTTAAAAATGTATCTTTTATTGTGTTCAAGAATGAAATGGCTTCTATTTCAATATTATCTTATTTTGGTTTAATTTATTTTTACCAAGAGGAGATATACTAATACATTTTTAGTCAAGTGAACAGAAGTGTTTCTTTTTTTAGTTTAATACAAGTAAGAGAGTATTTTTTAATGCATATCTACTAGAGCTTCAATTTTTCTAAAAGATTAAAGTTAAAATATGCTAATGACAGATAACACACTAACCAAGATTAACCACTAAGATATTACTCCAAAGGGAGGAAAAACAAAAATAGCCTAAGACAATATAAACAATTTAAAAAATGCCTCTTTTCATCTTGAGGATACATCATGAATTTTAACAGCATTTCTACAACTTTGTGCATAATAGGAAATTTTAATGCCACTGAGCAACTAGATCTCAAGTGACATTGTGGTGTGGTTAAAAATATATTCCCAAAAATATTGTAGAAAATGCAGCATACACTATCCATGGAACAATGAACATTTCAGTCATTCTCTCTTGTCTAGGAGATCAGAAAAGAAAACCTGTATTTTCATGTGTATCTTATTATACAAAAGTCATTTTTTAAATAAAAAACAAATTGGTTATTGTATCTTTATTAACAGACTGTTACAATTTATGTGATGGACAATGACTTTGTTAAAACAATTTGATAAAAACATAGGTTTCATGAACAACTACAAAGACTTGAAACCAAATGAGTATTTTAATAAAAGTTCAAAGCAAAAATTCATAGGAATAGTAGTGAGGGGTGAAATGAATCAGACTGAGTAGGACAAATACTGTAGTATCTCATTTATACACGGAAACTGAAAAACAAATTTCACTCATAGAAACACAGAGTATAACAGTTGTTACTGGGCGTGGTGGCGGGAGAAATTAGAGATGCTAGTCAAAGGATACAAGCCTTCAGTTGCAAGATGAACTAGTTAATATTTTACTGTGTACTTGAAATTCGCTAACAGTAAATTTAAGTATTCTCACTATACACACAAACACACACACACACACACACACAATAACTATGTGAAATGATGGGTGTGTTAATCCAATTGTGATAATAATTTCACAATGTATCAAATCATTACGTTATACACAATTACACACACATATACAGACAGGCACACACAATTTT
The DNA here is from genome assembly GCF_964339955.1 of Pipistrellus hanaki. NCBI lineage: Eukaryota > Metazoa > Chordata > Mammalia > Chiroptera > Vespertilionidae > Pipistrellus > Pipistrellus hanaki. The sequence continues at coordinate 114,141,185 of NC_140503.1, read as the reverse complement.
GTCAACTATAGGTCAATAGTATCAGTAAGAGCTTTTAAAAAGAACTTATACAGAATTAAGTTTGATATTTTTCCATCTTATATTAAATCTTCACCTAAAATATTTAATTTTGCAGGTTAACATCATTAGCAATAACAAATGCTGTTTAATTACACAAGCACTATTGGTTAAGAATTCTATTTAAAAATAATAAATGAGACTGGTGTAGCCACTGTGGAAGACATTATGGAGTTTCCTCAAAAAGTTAAAAATAGAATTCCCATTTGACCAAGAAATAACACTTCTAGGGCTATATCCCAAGAAACCAGAAACACCAATCAGAAATGATATATGCACCCCTATGTTCATAGCAGTGCAATTTACAATAGCTAAGATTTGGCAACAGCCTAAATGCCCATCAGTAGATGAATGGATTAGACAACTGTAGTACATATACAAAATGGAATACTATGCTGCTATAAAAAATAAGGAACTTTTACCATTTGCAACAGCATGGATGGAACTGGAGAGCATTATGCTAAGCGAAATAAGTCAGTCAGAGAAAGATAAACATCACATGATCTCACTCATAAGTAGGATATAATGATCAATGTAATTTGATGAACAAGAATAGATCCAGAGACAAATGGCGGGGCAGGGGGGGGGGCGGGGGGGAGAGGGATGGTGGTTAGAGAGCAATCAAAGGACTTGTATGCATGCATATTAGCATAACCAAGGACACAGACACTGGGGTAGTGGGAGCTTGCCCAGGGTGTGAATGGCTGGGTGTGTGTGGGGGGGTCAACTAGGGAAAAGGAGACATATGTAAAACTTCAGATAATAATAATAATTTTTTTAAAAGATGCAGAAAAGAACCAAATGAAAACAAAAAGAAATAAATGAGATTCCATTGCATTATTGGATTCTTTATGCTGGGGTATACACTGTTTATGGCACAACCATATTGTTCTAGTGTTTGAAGCGTTGTGCCTCTATATAACTACAGAAACACCAAAAGCAAACCACAAACCACTAGATATTCTTAACTATTAAAAAGCTATTTAAAAAATTACTGCCAAAGTGGAGAAATAAATAGCCCTTCTCCTCATTTAATATTAGTGGCCATTATTAACATACATAAATGTTGAGTCAATAAAATAGCCACTTATCCATTACCTCTTTATAAATTCATGTTTGATTGCATGACAGTAAGAATAAAATGACTTCTGAATTTTTTCAGTTGTATTTTCTCTTTCTGACTTAAAAGCATATATAATTTTCAACTTGAAGAAGTAGAAAAAAAACCCTTCAGATCTAACTTCTTGCTTTATTTTTCTGAGTTCTATTTTTGTATCTGACAATTCAAAAATGTGACCTACTTTTTCTGAAGGTTGTAAAATCAAATGGCATGGCTTTGCAACTGTTAATGTGAGTGTTCCACTTTAAAAATCAGGTTAAATTTTATTCTTATGAGTAAGATTAATTTCCAACCAGGTGAAAGAGATAAAAATAATACTACCCTTGATAAAATGAAGCAAATAATAATGATGTGCTAGTATATACACATTGACTGGTAGCAATGTCAGCAATATACTACAGATTTGTTAAAGCATACCCAGAACATGTGAAATTCCTTTACCCACATTTAACTGAAATAATCTTCATTGTAGACCATCCAGATGGGATGATAGTACAAGAGGCCCCAGCCAACTTCCACTTGGCACTTACTTTTCACTGTGTATTGGAGACAATTAATAAATAAAAGCTCCATATTTTTGGTTACTGTATTTTTGTCTCCAAATATGTTTATCTAACTCAAGTCAATAATGTTACTCCCCTACATTTTTATAGACTATTTATTGTTTTTTTTTCTTTTAAAATTGTATCAATGGTAGAATTGATTTTTGCATATGGTATGAAATATATATTAATATAATTTTCCTACATGTGCATGAAATGATCCCAGAAGTTTCTGCCGTGTTAAATTCTTCATAGCTCAAATGCTGGATTATGAATGACCATCATCGAGGCTCCTTATTCTCTCTCATGTATCTGTTTGCAGATTCTTGGGCCAATAGCACACTGTCTTACTTACTATAAACTTTAATAAAGTTGTTAATACCTTGTTGTTGTTTTTCTGATTTTATTCAACAGTGTCTTGGCTATTCTTTATCTTTTTCATTTCCATGTAAATCTTAGAAGTATAATAAAATTTCTGAAAAAAATATCCATAACATCAAATCTACAAACCAATTGGAATTTTAAGGGAATTGACATTAAATATATCCAATTCAAAAATAAGATATATATATATATATATATATATATATATATATATATATATATGTAAAAGGTAAGATATATCATTTTTTGAGTATTCTTTTATTTCATGAAATAGTGTCTTTAGAATGTTTACGCATATAAGGCATAGAAATTTTGTACACCTTTTAATATTTTCATGACTAATTTTAAGATGAATTAAGTGGTATCTGTTCTTAAAATATTTGAGTTTGTTAGATAAAAAGATAATTGATTTTGTTTATAGCATTTATACTATTAAGTCATCTGTCACAGTATTTCTTTATAATCCTTCCACTTTTTTCCTGTTTTACTCATTAAATAGGACCTCAATACAAATATGTACTAAAAGTGGTCATTGTAAGCATCTCTTTCTTGGTCCTTGACCTGGAGAAAAAGCGTTTAGCTCTTCATTATTATACTAGAGGCCCAGTGCACGAAATTCGTGCATGGGGGCAGGGAGTGTCCCTGAACCCAGCCTACGCCCTCTCCAATATGGGATCCCTCTCACAATCCAGGACTGCTAGCTCCCAACTGCTCGCCTGCCTGCTTTCCTAATTGCCCCTAACCACTTCTGCATGCCAGCCTGATCACCCCCTAACCACACCCCTGCCAGCCTGATTGATGTCTAACTGCTCCCCTGCCAGCCTGGTCCCTCCGAACTGCCCTCCCCTGCTGGCCATCTTGTGGTGGCCATCTTGTATCTACATGAGGGGAGGAAAAGGAAATGTTTCAGAAAGCAGATTTACAGAAGTAAAATGTAAAACCCGAGTGTAATAGCAAGAGCAGAGAAGGAAAGATAGAAAAACAAAACTAAACAGCCTTTACTATAAAGACATTCAGTTATCAAAGGATTAATGTGAATATCAAAATTTTACAGTATGGTAAAGCAATGCTCACACTGTTGATCTTGTGTCATTAAAACATTAAATTATGCTTAACAACCTTTAAGAAGGCAGGTGAATTCTTATAATAAAGACAGAATATCTCAGTGAATTTTTACTCTCTTTTTATTGTGTGCATATTATGCACTAGGAAGTCTCATTGTAAGGGCCTTAGTTTATTGAAGGTAAGTTAATTTTCACTCATTTTAAAGAAAAAGAAATTGAGAGAAGTTGTGATTTCCACAATGTAACATAGCTTAAAAGTTTAAAAACTGGAAAGAAAATAATTTACAGATATAAATCTGTGTCAAATTAAAATTTTTAAATAGTTTCATTTTCCCTAATGCACAGCACTTCTCTATTGCTTGAGGTCTCACATTTGCTCGTTTTGGGGTTAATATTTGTACATAAATTTTAATAATTAAGCTAAGTAAAACATTTTTTACCAGTTATTTTTTATGATTATGATCTTTGCTTTCAGTAAATTTAGTTGGGAAATGTGTTTGTTTCTTCTTTTTCTTAAAAAATATGTTTTTATTGACTTTTGAGTGAAGAAGGGAGAGGGATAGAGAGAAACATTAATCTTCATTTCTTCTGCTTGGTAAGAACCCCATAAGATAACAGTGTTTCAGAAAGAGAAGATAATATATTGGCTTTAAATACTGAAGAACACAAAAACTGAAGGAATTCAATCTGTGGGTGAGGATACTCTTATTCAAAATTCCAGACAATCTGCCATCTCCAGTAGGTTTTACTTGGCTTAGGCATCTGTCCTTCATGACATGAAGCCAGACCAAGCAGCTGGGTTTCGTCTCAAACAAGGTGCATTGTAAACTTTTTAAAATTTAATATTTTCTCTTTTTAAAAAGTCTTTATTGTTGAAAGTATAACTTATGCTTCCTTTTCCCCCCATTGACCCCTCCCAGCCCGCCCCCGCCCCCACCTCTACCCCAGGTGGTCATCGTCCATTGTAAGCTTATAAAGAGGAGTGTGTTCTCTGGTGAGGTGGGAGAGCCATTAGGCTTTGAAAAGCAAAGAGAAAAAGAGCAAAGCTTTCACTGAGACTTGAATGAATGTACTAAGGAAGAATTATAAAAACGGAAACTTTTCCAGACTGATAATGGCATTCCTGCTGAGAGTGTAAGTTCCTGAAGTGTGCAACGGAACCCAGAAGAGTGGTTTCTCAGACAAGAAAATTGATTCTGCAATTCTCCATCTGTACATGGGCTGTCAGCCCGATCGCACTTGTTTCTGTCTAAGCATTAGCAAGACAAGTATTGACTTTTCCGCCACGCTATTTACATGTTTGAGCCATCTATCCCTGGAACACAGGAATCTGATAATGCCCCTCTCCACACTTTTGCTATTCTATGTAGGGTATGGGCAGCCAAAGTAGAATCTGATGGCATTTTGGAAAATCAAATGATTGACATCTTTGTTAATTATGGACGCAAAAAAGAATGAACTCATGAAGTATGCTTGGCAAAGTTTAAGAAAGCAGAGTGGGCTTTCTTGCTTTAGAAGAAAATATTGTTTTGTTTAATAATGAACAAAAGAATGTGAAATTTTATATTTCAGTATTATTAGTAGACTAACCATTAAAACCAAAACTATAAATTGTATTATACATATAAAGTATCCAATAGAAAAATAAATGTTAATACTCTAAATTTAAAATTAATTAATTAATTAATTTTTATTTTACAACCCATGTGGAGAGGGGCATTATCTGTAAACTGTATTGTGTATATTGTGTATTCACTACCCAAGTCAAGTCTCTGTCCATCACCATTTATCCTCTCTACACCCTTCCACACTCCCCCACCTATCTTCCCACTGACAATCATCACACTGCTGTCCATATCCATGTGCTTTTCCTTCTTTTTGCTCAACTCTCCACTTTCCCCATCCAACTTCACCCTCAATAGCCATCAGAACTGCTCTCTACCTATGAGTCTGTCTCTATCCTGCTTAATAGTTTATTTTGTTCATTAGATTCCACATATGAGTGAAATCATATGGTACTTGTCTTTCTCAGATTGGCTTATTTCATTTTGCATAATACTCTCCAGGTCCATCCATGCCGTTGAAAAGGGTAAGGTTGCCTTCCTTTTGAAAAGCTGATTAGTATTCCATTATTTAAATGTATTATACCATAACTTTTTATTTTTTTATCCTCACCCAAGGATATGCTTACAGATTTTAGAGGGAGGGGAAGGATGGGAAGGAAGGAGAGACAGGGAGAGAGAGAGAAAAAAAAAAAGAAGCGGAGAGAGAGAGAAAGAAATAGAGAAACATTGATGTGAAAGCAACATAGATCAGTTGCCTCTTCTGTGTGCCTCAACTATTGACCAAACCTGGAACATAGGTATGTGCCCTGATTAAACCCATGACCCTTCAGTATATGGAATGGTGCTCCAATTTACCAAAACCACCCAGAGCTAAGTGTACCACAACAATTTACCCACTCATCCACTGATGGAAACTTGGGCTCGGGGCCCGAGGTAGAGGTGGTTAGAGGCCAAGAGGGGAGGGCAGTTGTGGGTGATCAGGCTACTGCAAATCTTGGTTACTGCAAATAAAACTGCAATGAATATAGAGGTACATATATTCTTTGGAATCAGTGTCTCAAGTTTCTTCAGTTATATTCCCAGAAGTGGAATCATTGGGTCATAAGGCAGTTCCATTTTTCATTTACTGAGGTAACTCCATACTGCTTTCCAGAATGCCTAAACCAATCTGCATTCTCACCAACAGTGCACAAGGGTTCCCTTTTTTCCACATACCCACCAACACTTGTTTATTGATGATTACCATTCTGAAAGGTGTGAGGTGATGTCTCATTATAGCATTATTTTGCATCTCTGATGATTAATGAAGTTGAACATTTTTTCATGTGTGTTGGCCATCTGTTTCTTCGCTTTGAAGAAGGGTCTGTGCAGGTCCTTTGCCCATTTACTAATCAAATTGTTTTGTTGTTGTTTTGTTTGGTGTAGAATTTTATGAGTTCTTTATAAATTTTGGATATTAGCCCCATTATCAGATGTATCACTGGCGAATATGTTCTCCCATTCAGTGGGTTATCTTATTTTTTTCTTTTTATAGTTTCCTCTGTTGCACAGGAACTTTTTAATGTCTCTCTCTCTTTTTTTAAGTATAGTTTTTGGTATTTAGAGGGAGAAAGGGAAAGGGACATAGAGAAATATCAATGTGAGAGTCTAACATTCTTCAGTTGCCTCCTGCATGTACCCACCAAGGGATCAAGTCCATAACCCAGATATGTGCCCTTGACTGTGAATCAAGTCAGCAATCTTTGGTTCACTGGACATGCCCAATCAACTGAAGCACACTGGCCAGGGCAGGGATATTTTAGTTTGATATAGGCCCATTTATTTATATTTTCTACTAGTAGCCCAGTGCATGAAATTCATGCATGGGGGTATGATCCCTCAGCCCAGCCTGCACCCTCTCCAATCTAGGACACCTCAGGGGATGTCAAACTGCCAGTTTAGGCCCCAAAAGGCAGTCAGACATCTCACAAAGCAGGACTGCTGGCTTCTAACCACTCACCTACCTGCCTACCAGATGGCCCCTAATCACCCTACCTGCCATCCTGCTTTCCCCCAATTCCTCCCCCCCCCCCACCATCCTGATCATCCCCAACTGCCACCTCTGCTGGACTGCTCACTCCAAACTACCCTTCTCCCCCACTGTCCCCCCCCCAACCCCACTGTCCTGATCACCCCCACCTGCCCTCCCTGCTAGCCTGCTTGCCCCCAACTGCTCCCTTACCAGCCTGCTCAAACCCAACTGCCTCCCCTCTGGCCTGATCACCTACAACTGCCCACCCCTCTTGGCCTCTAACCACCTCTACCTCTGCCCAGAAACCGGCTTTGTTTAGAAGAATGTCTGGAAGGTCTCCTAGAATGTCTCCCAGTCTAATTAGCATATTACCCTTTTATTAGTATAGATATATACTAATGTATGCAAGTGTGGGGCTGGATTAGGGTGGGGGTTGTCCTGGATCAGGGTGGGGGTACTTGAAATGGGGCTACTAGAAATTAAACACTGATTTAAAAAAATAATTTTAAAACTATAGTTGATTGAGTTACAGGGAAACTTTTAAGTATATTTAGAACAACTTGGTTATATGCATCTACTTTTTCACTTGCACATTTGAAAAACACTAAATAAACTAGCATTTTTCAAAGAAACTAGCATTTGATTTGAGAAATGCTGTGCATATAAATTACAGACTAGATTTCAATCTTGATTTCTGTATTTCTTAATGTGGTGGGAAGCTTGGCTTTCTCCGTTGCCAGGGGTGACCCAATTCTCTCTCTCTCTCTCTCTCTCTCTCTCTCTGTCTGCTAATATTCCCATTCAGTGGGTTATCAAGAAGAATATATATATATGAAAAATATTTATTTCATATATATATGAAAAATATTGCTACAAAGGAAGACCACATTTTAGTGCCTATATTTTCTTCTAGGATTTTTATGGTTTTGAACCTAACATTTAAGTCTTTAATCAATTTTTAGTTTATTTCTGTGTATGGTATGATGTAAGTTGGTGGTCTAGATTAATTTTTTTGCATTTATCTGTCCACTTTTCCCAACACCATTGTATGTTTTTGCCTTCTTGTCAAATATTAATCTACTATAAAGGTGTGAGTTTATTTCTGGGTTCTCTATTCTACTTCTTTGATCTACAATATTTGTCTGTATTTATGCCAGGACCATGGTGTTTTTGCTGTTTTGATAACTATGGCTTTGTAGTATAATTTTATATCAGGGAGCACAATACCTCCAACTTTGTTCTTCTTTCTCAAAATTGCTGTGATTATTTAAGGTCTTTTACAGTTCCACATGAATTTTTGGAATATCTGTTTTACTTCTGTGAAATATACCATTGGCATCTTGATAGAGATTGTGTTGAATATATAAATAGCTTTAGGTAGTATGGACATTTTATTGTTAATTTTTCCTATCCATGAACATGGTACATGCTTCAACTTATTTGTATCTATTGTACTTCAATATTTTCTTTAGTGACTTGTAATTTTCTGAATAAAGGTCTTAGGTTAATATATTCTTAGGTATATACTATTTTTTTTTTGAAGCAATTGAGAAGGGGATTATTTTCTTAGTTTTCTTTTATGATAGTTCTTAGTGTATATAAATGCAACTGATTTCTTGATATTTATATTGTATCCTGTTTCTTACTGAATTCACTTATCTGTTCTAGCATTTTTTTATTGAATCTTTATGTTTCTCTCTATATAATATCATGTCATCTGCAAATGATGACCGTTTTACTTCTTCATTTTTAATTTTGAAGTATTTATTTCTTCTTCCTTTCTGATTGCTGTGGCTAAGACTTCCAATACTATGTTTATTAAGAGTGGTGAAAGCAGACATCCCTGTCCTATTCCCAGTTTGAAGGGAAACAATTGTAATATTTTCCCACTGAGTATTGTGTTAGCTGTGGGTTGTCATAAATAGCCTTTATAACATTGACGTATGTTCCCTTTATGCCCACTTTGCTGAGTTTTTATCAATAACGGGAGCTGGATTTTATAAAATACTTGGTATCTATGATATGATCATCTGGTTTTTAGCCTTTGTTTATGTGGTGTGTCACATTTATTAATTTGCAGATATGATAACTACCTTGTACTTTTGGAATAAATCCAATTTGATAATGGTGCATGATCTTTTTAATACATTGCTGGATCTAGTTTGCTAATATTTTGTTGAGGATTTTATCCTCTACTAGTAGCCCAGTTCATGACATTCGTGCATGGGTGGTTCCCTAAGCCCAGCCTGCACCCTCTCCAATTGAGGGCCAGATCCCTGTGGGATAGGGCTAATATGGCAGGTGGGCATCTCTCTCACAATCTGGGACTGCTGGCTCCTAACCACTCACCTGCCCGCCTGCCTGATCACCTCTAACCCCTCTGCCTGCCTGCCTGATAGCCCCTCACTGCCTGTGCTTGCCTGCTTGATCTCTAGTAATTGTCCTCCCCTGCCGGCCTGATCTCAACCCCAACTGCCCTCCCATGCTGGCCTGATCTTGCCCAGTCTTTGACTCTTTTTGTTTTCCTCAGTAGTCCTCCAGGCCTCCCTGCCTCCCTCTTCCTCTTTCCCAACTGGGAGGGGCAGGGCAAGTGGGGGCAGCTCCACTTTCTCCCCACCCTCCCTACCATTGAGGCCTCTTTAGGCCCAGTCTCCTGTGTTTCCTCATTCTGAGAGAAGCTCTGAGAGCAAGCTGGGAGGGAGAGAAAGAAAGGGAGAAAAGGCTGTGAGCTGGTGGGTTCTGTGTGTATATGCTGTTGTGAGTGAGTGATTGTGAGTGCCAGCCCTGCCTCTCCTGTCCCCAGCACTGCTGCCACAAATCCCCATCCACCAGAGTCTGTTGTGCATGCACCCTGGGTGTTAGGTTGAGTCTCCGGTCTTTGTGGATTGATAAATCCAGTGTTTGTATATATTAGGATGTTCATTAGGAATAGTGGCTTAAATTTTTCTTCTCAGTTATTGGTAGTTATTTATAGTAAACACTATTTGAATTTACCAGCTCCTGTGGCCTATATAATTTGTACATTGAATATTTTATCCTTTCATATACTCAAAAGTTTGCTCCTCTAAATGATCTTTTTTCCTTCTGTATAATCAATTTTCTGTTAATAGAGGAGATTCTCTTCTTTAGAAGATTTAGCTGACTAATATTCTGTTATTTTTATTTTAAAAAAATCATTCTGTAATTTCTTTGGCTTAAAACAAACCATAAAACACAAAATATTTTCTATTAATGCCACTTTCCTTCAGCTTCATTTGTTTATTCTCTTTCATAATATTTCAAAAGTGTATATAATAATAATAGTTTTCATTTTATTTTTAAACCTCTTTTTCATGTCTCCACCCTTCCTACCATTCTTTCTGTGGCTTCTTCTGTAATCCTTGGTTATAGGACATCTGTTCAGCTTGTCCTCAGTTGTTTATTCAGGATTATTTTTCTGTGTTGTAGATGTAATCCCAATTTGACCTTGGATGGAGGTCATTACAACATCCACTTATTCTTCTGCCATCTTGGATCTCCCCTATTTTTAATTACTTTTTATATTAAAAACCAGAGGGCTGGTGCATGAAATACGTGCACTCTGGGGGAGTTTCTCAGCATGGCCAGTGCCTCTCACAGTCCAGGAGCTCTTGAGGGAGAGGGCTAAGCTGTCAGTCAGACATCCTCCTTAGTACTGTCGTGGAGGCAGGAAAGACTTCTGCCACCACCACTCTGCTTCCCGTATTTTCCGGCATATAACACGACCCCCTAATTTTACAGTTAAAACATAGGTTTAGGCCTATATTCGCTGTATAAGCCTACCCCCCACTTCAAAGAAAAGACTTACTTTGCCGTCAAGATCTGCAGGTAATTTTTGTGCAATTTTGGTCTTTTGCCCCCCGATTTTCGGTTGACTTTTTTTCGTTTCAAAGGTGATTTTATACGCCGGAAAATACGGTACCAACCATGAGCTTGGCTTTTGCCTGAGTGGTGCTCCCCTTGTGGGAGTGCACTGAACACCAGAAGGCAACTTCTGTGTTGAGTGTCTTCCCCCTGGTGGTCAGTGTGCATTATAGTGACAGGTCGTTCCGTTGTTCTGTTGATTTGCATATTAGCCATTTATTATATAAGATAATCAAAGTATAAATGAATAGGTTAAATAGTTTCAATTTTCTAAAAATCTTAAACTGAAACCATGCAGGCCAGATGGTAATGGCAAGAAATATTCAAGGTGATGAATAGCAAGAATCTACAGCCAAAAATACTCTATCCAGCAAAGCTATCACTCAGAATCGAAGGCCAGATAAAAATAAATTTAAAAAAAGCTAAAGGAGTTCATCACAGCCAAACCAGAATTATATGAATTTTTGAAGGGGGTTCTCTAGGAAGAGGAATAAAAATAAAGATAAACATTATGAACAACAAATACATAACTATCAACAAGTGAATCTAAAAACCAAGGGAATTAAAAAAAATCTGATGAACAATATTAACTCGTGAATATAATAGAATCAGAGGTATGGAAGGGGAGTGAACTGATGATTCTCAGGGAAAAGGGGAGTAGGGGGGTGCGGGAAAAGACTGAACATAAACTGTGCACCTATGGATGAGGACAATGGGGGGCGGGGAAAGGGCAGAGGGTGGGGTGGGAACCTGGTGGAGGGGAACAATGGAGCGGGGGGGAAATGAGGAACATTTGTAACAATACAAATATAATAATAGTTTTCATTTTATTTTTAAACCTCTTTTTATTTTTTATTTTTAAACCACTTTTTAATTTATTTTTTAAATAAATCTTTAATCAATAAAGATTTATTTTAAAAAATAAAATAAAAAGTGACCAACTTAAAAATAAATAAATAAATAAAAATAAAAATCTTAAACTGAAAACAACTTTCTCTTTGGTCATTTCTGTCCACCTTTTAAGTTCTATTTTTAGCAGCCATAACCACTTATTTCTGCTAGTATTTATCTCTGTAATTCTGTTTAAATAAGTTTGTTTGATATGTTCCATATTTATACACAAGCTCAGAGTTATTTCAAAAGGTGAATAGAGATAGTTGTAAAATAAAAAATAAAAAAAACACCTTAGCTTTCCCTTAAATAATACAGGTAAAATATCATTAATATACATTTGTGACATGAAATATTTAAAGTCCCTGCAGAAAGGTCAGTGCCTGAGCTGTTTTAAAATATTTTTGACCTCAAGATAAATATTGATCAAATACTCAAATGTATACCAAAATATTATTTTACATTTCTTCATTTGATATTGTTGGTTATTATAATGAATTAATTAAAATCATCATCTTATCATAATAGTTGGTGTTTTCTTTTTCTCTCATGCTTGCCTGAAGTTTCTGTTAAAGGCTGTAAGATAGAAAGTATGTCTTCAACAGAGACAGTCTTAGAGGGCCTGCATCAGGTATCCTTAACTATTGATAGCTCAAGAAGAGAGGGTTAAGAACTTGTAATTCAGATTATCACAGTTTAGACAACACTCAGACGTACCATAGTCCATACTCAGAATTTCCAGGGTTATTGTTAATTTAGAAATGGAAAACTTCACAAAATCAGATTGTAGGTAAAATTAATTGAATAGAACTGAAGGTAATGATAAGCTTTAAAGGTATTGCCAATTGTGGTATTTGATTTGAAATATTTTGTTATATTTTTAAATACTCTATTTTCAATTTAATAGATTATGGTTTATTCAAACTACAATAGAATATCCTTTAAGTGGTAAATTTTTCCCATTAACCCCTTAAAATTCTGCAACAAATACCTTTAAACTTTTTACACATTTTTTTTTAGCAATGTAGTTGTTTTATTTATTTATTTATTTATTTATTTATTTTGCATTGTTTTATTAGAAAACTGTGCTTCTCCATAATGAGATAAGCAGTTTGGAGTTTGTGCAACAAATTCGACTTTGAGCCAGACTGATTTTGCTGTGTTTAAAATGTTTGATACCCACTCCTACAATCTTTTATACCCCCTCCTAAAATCTTTGTATAAGATTCATTTTTAAAGTTTTAGGAGGATGCAACGTATTTTCTGTCTTTCTCTCAGAGAAGATTTTTTATTTTTGTTTATGATGCCAATAAATGTGGAAAGAATGAATGTACAACATCATTGTATGATGGTGAAGAATATGTAAGCAATGTTATAAATTTATATAAATATGTAATAAATATAATAAAAGGATAATATGCAAATTGATCCTAATGGCAAGATTACCAAGAATGACCTTCTTGTGGTCATTCTTGGTAATCACAATGACCCCCTTGTGGTCAATGTGCATCTTAGTGATGCACATTGACCTGTGGTCAATGTGCATCACTAAGATGCACATTGACCACAAGGGGGCAGACACTCAAAGCAGGAGTGCTCCCTGGGTGGTCGATGTGCTCCCATAGGGGGAGTTCTGCTCAGCCACAAGCCAGCCTCATGGCTGAGAGCACTGAGGCAAGGGAGGGAGCCTCTCCTACTTCCTCGGCATTGCTAAGGATGTCTGACTGCCAGCTTGGGCCTCATCCCCTGAGGAGCCATCTATATGTTATATTTCTAATACATGTAGGTATCTATTCCATTTTTTCCCCCATGGAGCCATCTCTCCTAGAATATGTCTTCCTCGAGTTTTAAACTGGTTTCTCTCTCGGCTGGTAGCACAACTGTCAACATCTTAGGAATGTTTTTCTTTTCCTGTTGCTGGAGTTAATTCTCTTATTTCTTAAATTTCTCTCTCTTTCTTTCATTTTGATTGTACAGAAGTAATTGATGTTCCAAAATTCCCTAAGATCAAGATAATGGGAAATACTGCTTCCTTGAGAAATTAAAACAAAATATATATCCAAATATTTCATGTGCAGTTTCACTCTAAATAGACTATTTCCCCCATATTTCAAAACAATTTTCTAGATATTTGTATGATGTCCAGTGATTATGTTTTGATTACAGAAAGTCAAATTATTTTTTTCCTCTAGAAGCACTTATATTATTTTTTTTATCCGTGGTATGTGTCCTGAAATTTCCTAATCTCTGTGCCTCATGGTGTGTGTCTTTTTCAATTGGAAACTTAGTAGACCATTTAAATCTATCCTGTCATCCATAAACATCCTTACTTACCTCTGTTTTTCCATAGCACTTATCACTTCCTCACATCCTCTGATAGTTACTCATAGAATTTTTGTCTGTCACTCAGTGTTAGACAGTAATCTCAACAAGGCAGGGCTATTTGTTATTCCCCATAACTTCCTCCATAGATGAAAAATAGTGCACATTCAATAAATGTGTATTAAATGACTGAGTAGCTTCTCGGCTTGCCTGATTTTATAATTGCCCTTATACAATGCATTGTACTTAATTCAGAATACATTAATATACATCATTTAACAGCATTGAGCAAAATGACGCCATTCCTGTCTACACACTCCAATGAGTTTCCATAAATGTGAACATCTGCCTACTATACATCACGCATACGATTTTTTACTTGGAACTTTCCTCTTGCCTTCATTAAGGTTCTCAAAGGCAAGATTTGCTTTGTTTTGTTTTTTAAACATGTCCCCATGTCTCAAATATCTCAAAAACTGCCCAAGACAGAGTAAAGTAACTTTTTCTTTTTTAAGAGGAAAAGAGAAAGATTAATGTATACTATTTAATAACTTTTAATAACTTTTTCTCTTTAGGTCTACTACTGGTCATAATACTTTAATTGCACAGAACAGAGGATCATTTGACTTATTGACTTATAAAATTTTTCATGCTATAATATTATAAAATAAGTATGGATTTCTATTTGTTTTAAATATTTTAATATCTTTTGTAGTATATTGGATCTCAGTAATCACTTGATCAACTAATGTAGAAAGTTTTTCTTAAAGAAAATTTTTTTAAGTGAGCACTTATGTAGTGGGAACATAAACTGATATTTGATATTTTTAAAACTGAGAAACATTTTTTAAACCAACCAAGGAACTAGTTTTATTCTTGTCACTAGTCTTTACTATTTAGGATTTGATAAAAGACAGTTCATTGGTCAGAGAAATACAGTCTATATTTGGGTTCTCCAGGTCTCTGAATGTGCCTGTTGGTTTGAGTTCCTTCTGAAGTGGCCTCTGAGACCAAGATTTGAGTGCAAGTTGCTTATAGAGGAACACTGGTAGGAGATTGGAAGTGAGAAGGGAAGAGAAGGAAACCAACAAAGAATTACAGGGTAAGTAGCACCAGTTATCAGGAGCTTAATCCCTCTGTGGGTCTATCCAGAGGGCATCAATTCTCAAACATTTACAATCTGTCCTGAGGGCCCAGAGAGAGCACTCAGGCAGAGTCCCAGATGCTGAAGTGAGAAGTGGGGCTACTTGCAGAGATTTCTGTGATGTGTAGACTTAGGCAAGACACCTGCTACTGCATTCCCCTAGAAGAGTATCAGAAGTTTAACGTAGTTCTTCAGAATATTTTAGTTCCATATATGTACTATCTTTATAATTACCAGCTGGGGTAATGGAGCCTAAGAAAGAATCTGACCAATACTTTAGCTTAAGTGGTTTCAAGTTGAACATTGACAGGGCATGAGAGGTAAGACTTACATGAGTCTCTTTCTTTCATGAAGAGGGAATGTAAGGTCACTCTTTTTAACATAACTCTTTTGTTAAACTCTTTAGTGTATGCCATTTTCCCTGAATTTATGTCATATAAGCACTATGTAAAGAATGCAGGTACTATAAAGTTACTTCGTTGTGATTTAATCTCTGCATTCATTATACTACAGACAGCTTTATAGTTGTAAACTGCTGCACTATAAAACTACATTATTCTTCCAAATTCTCTGTTGTAGTACTTTATATAAGTATAGTGCATTCATGATAATAATTGTTTTCAGAAAAGCAGATGGTGAGCTCATCATGGGACTATTAATATTAACATTTGTTTGGAAGATCAAATGAATGTATACATATTATTTTCTTGGTATAGACACCCCCACAGTTTCTACTATTTCTCGCTCAAAAAATATTCCTTTAACATTTGTGTCATTTACACTGCACTGCTTTAATGCAGTGTCAGAAAAAAAAAAACATATAGAAGCCCTGTTTCTAAAGCATCTAAAGTATTCTCCTCAGAGATTTTATTTTTTTCCAAATTAATGCCATGAATCCTAAGGGAGAACCTCCTAAGTGCTACAAAATCTCATTTTAGCTCTACATAACATCTCTGTGTTCCTCCTCTGCAGTTCCCTGGGTAATATCTCTTTTAACTGATAGTTCCAAGTGTGTCTGTTTTGCTACTTACAGGCAATGAATGTTACAGAAATGCTGCTCATGACTAACTGTTGTCTTGTAGTGCTGCTGATTACCTATGTCATGGGCTTTGCTGTCTGTACATCTTCTGTTGCTGATAGCATTTACTTAAGTTTTGCACCTGTGCTGTCCAATATGATAGTCACTAGTCAGACACAAGTAGGTATTGAGCACTTGAAATGGGGCTACTAGAAATTAAACACTGATTTTTAAAAAATAATTTTAAAACTATAGTTGATTGAGTTACAGGGAAACTTTTAAGTATATTTAGAGCAACTTGGTTATATGCATCTACTTTTTCACTTGCACATTTGAAAAACACTAAATAAACTAGCATTTTTCAAAGAAACTAGCATTTGATTTGAGAAATGCTGTGCATATAAATTACAGACTAGATTTCAATCTTGATCTCTGTATTTCTTAATGTGGTTACTAGAAAACTTAAAACTGCCACCATGGCTACCATTAAAATGCGAATGGACAGTGATATTTTGCACTCAATACCTTCCACATCCTTCTCACCTTTCTTAATAATGTTCTGTTTGGGAAATGTAGTTTAAAACAAATTTCTTGCCAACCTCTCCACTAATGTAGAAGAGAAAGAAAATAGTTTTATTATTGAATAAGCATGGAATTTTAAATGTGAAACACATCACAGGAAATCTGCTAAAGAGATTGCAAGAATTGATTCATTGAAAGAAATAAATGCTGCTTGTAGAAGAATATTACAGTTACATTTTAGTAAAAATAAATTCAATGATCATCAAACTAGTCTTTCCTCACTTGATCCTGATATTTATACATCTTCTAGTAAACTGACTATTTGGAGGTTAAATTACTCTAGATGAGTCACTCTAGAAATTCAATCAAAGAAAGCATTCTTTATTACTCTGAGTAAGTAGAAAGCTATTTCATGTATGAAATTCTCATCAATTTCAGCTTTGTGTACAGATTTATTGAGAAAGCAAAAACATCCTTAAATTGAAATTATAATATACCATTATTTTATAATGTAGATAATATATGAATTATCTAATAAAAACTCTATGTACTTAAGATTTTCAGATAATTTCTTCAATTTCCATCTTATTTACTCATCACATACTTTTAATGCAATTTACTTTTCCAGCATGAATTAATTAAAATATATCTTTGAATGTCTAGTTCATTAAAAACATTATAATTAATGAAAGATAAGTGGAGAAGGGCATATTCAAAGATAATTAGACATGTTTTTTGGCATAAAACACTTTCTACATTATAAAGATAAATAACTACACAGGCAATATAAATAAACACAAACATAATATTGAGGGAGATGGCTACCAATGTTTCAAGTACTTTGAGAGTACTGAGGATAGAAAAATTATTCTGGTTTAAGGAAAAACAGAGGTTTAATTGAGAAAATTCCATTTGAACTGGATCTCCCATGTGGCATTTCTAGCAATGTTAAATAGAAGAAAGAGGCGTTACAGAGAAGGAATATTTTGAATCAAAAGGAAATAGAAAAGCTTGAGGGCATTTATAACTATTGCATTTATCACTTTCACTAATGAAGTGTTTCTATTGTCATTTTGATTCAGACAATCCTTTGTTATGTGCCATCTCATCATTGTAAAAAGGTTAGCAGTTGCCACAATCTCCACCAGTAGTAGCCACCCTCCAGTTTTGTCACCCATAAATATCTGCACAAATTACCAGATGTCTACTGTGTGAAAAAAAAAAATTGTCAATAAATACAAACCACTGGGTCACAATGCAAATTAGAGAGTTTGGTAAAAATAAGTTTACAGTTGTGAGTACGTGAAACACAGAGTTTATTTTTGGATAATTATTTACTAACTAGGGGCTCAGTGCACAGATTCATGCACCTTGAACAGAACTGTGGGTCACCAGGCTGCTGTGGGCATAGGGGCCAGTCTAGGCCCATCCTTCATGCTCCCTCCCGTCCCCTCTTGCCATGGCACTGGTCCCTCTCTGCTGGCAGCCCCACTCCCGGCACCTCCACTCCCACACTCTGACAACAGTGGCCCCAACTCGCACCCACTGACTGCATGGAGCAATTGGAGCAGCAGGTATGTGCTGGGCCAGGCCAGCACTTGGTGCGAGCAGCAGTTACTGTCCTGATCGCTCCTCAGGAGCAGGGGGAGGGGGAGAAGCCATCCGGGGCAATTGGCAATTGGGCTGGCAACCACTGATTGCACCCACTGACAACGCCAAACGATTGGGACCAGTGCCAGGTGCCAGCAGTGGGTGTGAGCAGCAGCTCTGGCACTGGCTGCAGGTGCAAGTGGGGCCAGTGCTGGCAGCAGGTGTGAGTGGAGCCAGCCCTAGCAGAAGGTGCAAGTGATGGGGGGACTGTGTTGTGCAAGATTTTCAGTAACCACCAATGACAGCAACTGGCACTCCAACTTGGTCTGGCACCCCCACTCAACGGCTCCAACATCCTGCCGTGGCCAATATCTGCCATGCTCTGTGCTCTGCCACCTGTTGCCGAGCACAGGGGTGTTCCATGTTCCATGTGCGACCCCTGGTGGTTAACATAGGTCATGACGACTGGTTGTTCACTTGTTCTGCAGTTCAGTCTATCTGCATATTAGGGTTTTATATATATAGATTGTTGTATTGTTTATTTGTATTACAACTGTAAACGTACTTTTGCCCACCCCAGTACATAAGGGATTGTGCTGAAGTGTATATTGCAATAATTAACTTTAGTGAGAATCTCCTCTGGCAAGTTATTGGCTAAGCACTGTGCACACATTATCCTTGTCCTTATGAGACTATTATGAAAACTAAGAATTATATGTTTAATGAATTTCCTAAAACCTCATTTCCAATAAGTAGTAGATCTTGGCTTTTAACTGCTATTTGCCTCCCAAACATTTAGTGGTTGAAATGATTTGAGCTAATATTATACTCCCTACAGAGCATAAATATAGACATTCCTCCCATCAAGAGATGGCATCTGCTTTCAATTTCTTTGAATATTCCAGGTAAAGCATCCATTTTGTGGATGCTTTACATGGAATAAATGAAGTTGTGCTGATTTCTGCACCTAAATCTTGAGGAAATATTTTTTCCTTTGTACTCTCCAGACTGTACCAAAAACCCTTGGGTATTTTGTAAACAGTGGCATTGCATAATTATATCTTTATTTGAGTAAGAAATGTTCTGGGAGGTAGCTATATCTTAGAATGGAAGTGGTATTTAATACAAGGAAATCCATTAAAATACTTTTGTAGGTGCTCTGAATAAAGTTGATGCTTGAAATAAGGGAGGAGTTTGGTAAACCTTTTATAGATAATGCCATTATATATTGAGCAGATATGTTATGGGATTACAGGAGGTACACACTTTGGTTCAAAATTCCTATTAGCTTTGAGTCCATAAGAACTTGACTTACTGTCTCTATTTTCCATTTCCCTAGTGACACATCTCTACCTCTATCCCACAGCACTCTCCTTCCCAAGAATATAGGCATTCAGGGAACAGAATAAATAGAATCTTTGTTGTCTTTGACCTTCTGTTATTTCTCTCAGCCCCAAATGCTCTTCCAGGAATTTTATCTCTCACAATGATTTTGTATCAGGGTTATTTTTTTAGCTTGACATAACCAGCAGGTTAGAATGCATAGTGTAGAAAATAGACAGCAATATCACATCATATTCATCAAACTGGTTAACAGGTAAAATATAAGCATTTCAACCACTAAAAAGAAATTATAATTATGTCATATTAACTTTGAGCCCGTAAGAACTTGTTATGGAGTTCCCATGTTCTATATATAACTAAGGACATATCAAAACAGCTGCTTTAAGTATTATTGAATTTTTGATAATGATAGTTTTCAAAATATTATACTTAGTAAGAAGTAAAAATCTTATGTTCACAGAGATGGAGAAATCATTTAGATGAAAATGTTGCTGAACTTCACACATTCTTTCCCTAAGGTTTAACTCTTACCTAGTCAATATATGTTCCTACATTAAAAATAATGGTACTGGAACCTAAGGGGAAAAGTCATACATATGAATTAGCAATTCTTATGAATAAAAGTGATG
Organism: Pipistrellus hanaki; assembly: GCF_964339955.1. Classification (NCBI taxonomy): domain Eukaryota; kingdom Metazoa; phylum Chordata; class Mammalia; order Chiroptera; family Vespertilionidae; genus Pipistrellus; species Pipistrellus hanaki. The sequence continues at coordinate 114,121,100 of NC_140503.1, read as the reverse complement.
GAAAATGTCACAGTGTTCTGGGTTTTCAATGGTGACTTATATGTGCATTATATAGACTAACCATAAGTTTTAGTTTTCCCTGAACAATGTCAATTGAGTTCCATTTCCTAATCTGATTGATAGCATTCCTCTTCAGTTTCAATAGGGGGGCCCAGTTTGGGTGATATATAACTTTGGTGACTATATTATTTAAATGTGCAAATTACTGAGGGATGTTATATGATGGTTGTCATAATCAATTTTGGAAAAAATAGCAATTTAATTCAAACAACATATCTCTATTTCTTTGCTAAATCTAATCATCAAAGTGCCTTTAGTAAAGTGTTAACTATGGTTGGCATTTCAATGAAGGAATCTGTGAGGTTCTTAAAACAATATGCAACCTTCTTATATTTTTCATATATTCATTTTCCTAAGAGAATGTCTTTTATGTGTTTTTTTTCATAAATGCCTAAATTAAAATATTAGGAATTCTTCAAGTAGGATCAGTAAGAGTGTCTCTAGTAATGTTTAGATAAAAGGTGAAAAAAATAGTTGGATATTAATAACAAAGACAAAATTTATATTTATTGAATTCTTACTTTGTGCTAGACATAGTACAGTAGACTTTAAATTGTTTTTGTTGGACCCTCAGAATATCACAGATGAAGAAAATGATTCACAGGAAATGTAGTCAAATGGCTCAAGATTACACAGGTAGTAAAGGGTGGGACCAAAATTGAAACCTCAAATGATTCCTTAGTCTACATTCTTAATAATTCTTGCCTCCCTTATAGGGTACCCAGGGGAGTATTCTAGTTTCAGTAAGCTATTGAATTTTTATTTTCTGACTTATTATATTAAAATATATTTCACATATTACACTGTGATATTTAAAGTATACAATATGTTTATTAATATATGTATCTTACCTAATAATAGTCAAATATATAAATTGACCATACTTCTGCTACACCCATAGCCAATCAGAGTGAATATTCAAATTAACCCAACAAAGAAGGTGGGTTAATTTGCATATGTGGCCCAGAGTTGCAGGACTCCTGCTATGAGGGGAAGGGAAGGTGGCAGAGGGAGCTACAGGAGCAGTGCTCTGGACAGAAGTGAGGACTTGCCGGCTCCTGGGAGGCTAGGAGTGAAGCCAGGGGAAGGAAGGCCTATTCTTACACAAATATTGTGCAATGGGCTTCAAGTACATAATAATATGATTGTTGTTGTAGCTAAAATGAGCAAGTCTATTATATAAAACAATTATGATTATAATTTCTTTTTAGTGGTTGAAATGTTTATATTTAGCTTCTTAACTAGTTTGGTGATGATGACATCATATTGTTGTCTCTATTTTTTACACTATTCATTAACTCCTTAGGACTTTTTCACTACTTATTGCATATTTGTATCCTTATACAATATCTTTCACAACCTATCCCTCCATCCTGAGCTAAGTACAATTTCACTCTGTTTTTATGAGTTTGGCTTTTTTAGATTCCACATATAAGTGATATCATACAGTGTTTTCCTTTGTTTGTCTACTTACTTAGCATAATATCCACAAGTTTCATCCTGTTGTCACAAAAGGCAGGATGTCTTTTTTTCTCATGGACGAATAACAGTTCATCATATATATACCACATCTTCAAACTATTCATCTGTTGAGGGTTACTTAGCTTGTTTCTATAACTTGACTCTTATGAGAAACTAGAGACCAGGTGCACAAATTTGTGCATAGGTGGGGTCCCTCAGGCTGGCCTGTGGAGATTGGGCCCCAGCTCACGTGCCCAGCCTCACAGCCCCACAGCCCTGCCTGACATCCTGCCTTGGCTTGGTGCCGCCCCCCTCACTTGCTCCACCATCCTGCCTGCAGGGCAATCAGGCAGGGCTGAGTCCCTGCTCATTCCTGCCTTGACCTGGTGCCACCTGCTCACCTGCTCACCTGCTCCACCATCCCGTCACAGTTCAATTCTCGTCAGGGCCCATCAGAGCTGGCAGTGCCTTCACTGCCACCCGCTGCCAGTCGCTGAGCCTGCCATGTTCTACACCATCCCCTGGTCAGCACATACCATAGCGAGGAGTCGAACTCCTAGTCGAACTACCACTGGAGGGGACATTTTACATATTAGTCCTTTATTATATAGGGTGCTGCAATGAACATGGGAGTGCATCTGTTTTTATTTTCTTTGGGTTTATATTCAGGATGAACTGCTGGATCACATATTAGTGGTATTTTTAATTTTTTGAGAAACCTCCATACTGTTTTCTATAGTGGCTGAATAAATTTACATTTCCTCTAACTTTATAAAAGGGTTGCTTTTTCTCTACATTTTTGTCAACCCTTTTTTCTTCTTGAGGTGATCTGTATTTGCCAATGATTAGAGATGCCATGCATCTTTTGTGTACCGGTTGTTCCATTTGGATATCTCTAGACAAATATCTTTCCTTTGCCCATTTCTGAATTGAATTTATTTTGTTGTTATTGAGCTGTATGCATTATTCATATAGTTTTTATAGTTACCCTTTATCTGATATACAGTTTGCAAAAAATTTCTCTCATTCTCTAAGTTGCTTTTTCATTTTGTTTATTATTTCTTTTGTTTGCAGTAGCTTTCTGATTTGATGTAGTCCTGCTTGTTGATTTGTGTTTTTGTTACTTATGTTTTAGTGTCAAATCCCAAAAAAATTATTTCTGAGAAAAAAACTGAAGAGATTCTTCCCCATGTTTTCTTATAGGAATTTTATGATAATCAGGTCTTACGTTTAAATCTTTGACACGTTTGAAGTTGACTTTTGTGAGTGGTGTAAAATGAATCCAATTCTATTTTTCTGAAAGCGTTTATCCAATTTTCCCAGCATCACAATTAAAGAGACAATTTCCCACTGGCTGACCATATATGCGGAGAGATAATGCTGCTCTATGGGTTGTGTGATAGTTATTTTAATGCTTATTTAAAAAAAATAAAATTGAGACTAAAAAAAGAAAAACAACTCGCCCAAGGTCATAAACTTACATACTAGAGTTGAGATTTGAACGCAGGCATACTTGATTTCAGTTTTATACTTATTTCCTTTTATAACCTGATTACATGATTCTGTTATGTATTTTGATATAGGTGTATGTCAAAATGAAAATCAATAATAACAACATACCTGCACTAACTCTTAAAATATAAAATATTCATTATCTTATCAATGGGCCCAAGAGTTTATTATAACATTTAAAAAAATTTAATTCTATAACAATACTCAAGTTTTAATCCTTATATAAAATATTTGTTCCTGACAGATTACATAGCTTCACTGTCCAAAATCCAAAGTCCAAATTTGTTGCTTACATTTCATGGATTCATCTTTAAACAACATCTGGTTTCTGGGATCACATATGCACCTAAATCCCATGAGTGGTTGCTAAACTCTCAATGACTAATTATTAGTATAAACTAATTCTTTCTTCTAAGAAGCCTTTCTTGATTTCAATCAAAGACAACATTGTTGCCATTTAACACTTACTTTTTGATAAACTGTGAATGTGAATTCTCAGAATGTTTTCTTGTATAACTCTCTTTTAGAGATTTTTATTGATTTCAGAAAAGAAAGAAGAGAGAGAGATAGAAACATCACTGAAGAAACAGAATCTTTGAACTCTTTGATTGGTTGCCTTCTGCACATCTCTTACTGGGGATTGAGCCTGCAACCTGGGCTTATGCTATGAGTAAGAATTGGTTCATGGGTTGATGCTCAATCACTGACTCATACTGGCTGCAACTTTCTAAACTACAGTAAAAGTTGGTTAAACTTCTTCCATTCAGAAAGATAGCTGAATTGTTATATTTTTCTTGTGCATAATACTTGGATATAAGGCTATCTTTCAAATATCTATATATACAAAAGCCTAATATGCAAATTGTCCCTGTGGGCATTTGACTGGGAGAATGATCACTGGCTATGATGTGTGCTGACCACCAGGGAGTGGTGCAGAATGAAGGAAAGCCCCAGCTAGGAGCCAGCAGCTGGGGAAGGGAGGCTCAGGCCAACAGCTGGAAAGAAGGCACCAGCCAACAGCCATAAGGCTCAATTAGCCCTGATTGCTGGCCAAGACTAAGGACCCTACCCATGCACGAATTTCATGCACCAGCCCTCTAGTATTAAATAAAAGTAACAATTATAAAATAGTGTGTTAACATAACCTCAAAAATGAGTGAAACAGCTGGTATGTGGGTGGCCTGGCTGAAGTTTTGAAACCATTGTTATAAATACAAAAAAGCAGAGTTTTTATATACTAGTACAGTTAATTTTTGTAACATATATGAAGTCTATAAGATACTAACATATATTAGATGGTTAAAAATAGTCAAATTATATACTAGAGTACATGATTCCTTAAACAAGATATAAATCATATCCAATATGCTAATACAAACATATATATCTCATTTCATGGAAGCTTTCACTATTTAAATACTCTAAATGCTTTGTATTCTTTCTTACTATGTATACTAGTACATTAGAAATGGAAGTTCAATTTTAGTTGAAGCATTCAGAATATGACTTGGCTATAATAAAGAAGGGGATTTTACATTTTGTTGCAGCAAGGATGGACCTGGACAGTATTATGCTAAATAAAATAATTTAGCCAGAGAAACAAAATTACCATATGATTTCACTTATATGTAAAATTGAATGAACAAAATAAACTAAGAAACAAAATAGAAACAGATTCATAGATACAAAGAACAGACTGACTGCTGTCAGAGAAGAAGGGGTTGGGAACAGGGTGAAAAGGTGAAGGGATTAAACAAAATCCGCCCAAAAATCTCATAGACACAGACAACAGTATGGTGATTACCAGAGGGAAAGAGGGTTGGAGAGATAGAAGAGGTATATGGGGGGATAAATGGTAATAAAAGAAGACTGGATTTGGATTGGTGAACACACAGTACAATATACAGATGATAATTTATTAGGTGTACCAGTTAATAAGGCAGATTTTTTTCAATAGATGGAGTTACACACATATTGATATATATGCGATTTGATATGTATACTATTTTGTCACATTGACAATAAGCTTCAAAACTTCATGTCAAATTCCAGAAAGTCTTACCATCAAAGATAGTTTTACATTTAAAAATGTCAAATTTCATGCCAAAAAAGAGAGCATTTGCAAAAAAGTTTAATTCATTACTTTATTTTGAAGAAAAGTGCTGCTGAATATTTCAGAAAGCTTATGGTAAACATGCTCCATCTCAAGATACTTGTGAACACTGGTTTAAACACTTTAAAAGTGAAGATTTCTATGTGAAAGACAAAGAACATCCAGGTCAACTGAAAAAGTTTGAAGATGAACAATTACAAGCATTATAGGATGAAGATGCTTACCAAAATCAAAAACAAGTTGAAAGAAGATTAAACATTGCTCAGCAAACAATTTCCAATCCTTTACAAGCAATGGGAAAAATTTTAAAGGAAGAAAAATGGGTGCCACATCAACTGAAGGAAAGACAAATGGAAAACAGGAAAGTCATCAATAAAATGTTGCTTCAATGGCATGAAAGAAGGTCTTTTTTGCATTGAATTGTGCCTGGCAATGAAAAGCGGATTTATTTTGAGAATACCAGATGTACAAAATCATGGGTTGATCCAGCTTAACCATCAACATAGACTGCAAGGCCAAATTTCTTTAGAAAGAAAACAATGCTCTGTGTTTGGTGTGATCAGAAAGTTATGGTGTGTTATGAGCTTCTAAAAACAGGTGAAACTGTTAATCAATTTGAACCATGCTTTGAGTGTGAAATGACCAGAATGTTCCAGAAGATATGGCAAAGTGATTTTGCTTCAAGATGGCACACCATCACACACTTGAAAGCCAGTTAAAGACACATTAAAAGATCTTGCCTGGGAAGTTTTAACCCACCAACTATATTCACCAGACCTTGCTCCTTCAGCTTACCACTTGTTCTGATGGGTGGCACATGCACTATCTGAGCAGCACTTCAAAAGGCATGAAGGAGTGGAAGATTTGGTCTCTGAATGGTTTGTCTCAAAACAAGAAAAGTTCTATTGGGATGGTATCCACAGATCACCTGAAAGATGGGGAAATGTGTCCCTAGTGATGGACATTACTTTGAATAAAGCACTTTTGATGTTTCTCTTGAAATTATCATGTTTTCTTTGATAACAAAATCTGCATTATTAACTGGTACACCTATTGCACCTGAAACCTATATAATTTTATTAACCAATGTCACCCTGATAAATTAAAAATAAAAAAATAAAAAGAAATGTTGAGCTTATTGTTATAAACTAGAAATGCAAGTATTATTTTCTCAGAAAACACTATATAACTATATGAGGTTCATATTAAATAAAAGAAAATTAACTTTGCCATGGCCTTTGTTAGCTTTTTTGGGAGTATCACCTCCATTTCTATATTAATACTATGGACATTACAATCCAATCAGTGATTCTGCCAAAGCATGGATTGTTAAATATACATTCTAATGGTGTTATATAATAGAATGATATTTAACAGACTGAATTGAATTGTTAGAGTGTAACACAGGATTTGAAAGGTAGTATAACACCAAAGTACCTAGTTTTAGTTATATTTTGAAAGCATCCATCTAACTTTGATAGAAAAAAAAGAGGAGTTGAAAACAGCTCACCTTAATTAGTGAGATATATTTGCTTTTACTTTGAGCTTATTTTAAACTAAAAATAGGCCTAAATAAGGAACTAATTAGTGGACTAGATATGGAATATTTCTAAAATAGTGTACCAAGTGGCAACAAATATAAACATGAATTACTGGTGCAGAAGAAAGAGTGATTAAAATGAGCCATGGAAGTGAAGGTCATAGAAAGCGAATGTTATACAAATTCTCGTAGCTGGTTATGGACATTCATTGATGAAATATATGAAGATGCCTTTCCAAATAACATAGAACATGTCACCATATTATGACTTGGCAGATGTTAGTAGCAGATAGATTACTTTGGCAGGTGTGTAAGAGCCAGAATAAGAGCTTAGGAGAGCAATGTGTTATGTTAATGGATCACTCACTTGATTTTAATATTAGAATAATAATTCTTGAAGATCAGTGATTTGGTATTAAAAATATTGATAATAATTTTAAACTTTAGAATAGATCAAATAATATCTATGATATTTCATATCCTATATAATAACCATCAGTAGGACATCCCCTGAGGACTTTCAGAGTGTGAGAGGGCGCAGGCTTGGCTGAGGGACCGCTCCAGTGAACAAATTTTTGTGCACAGGGCCTCTAGTTTAATAATAAAGCAGTTCTGGCTAGTCCTTTATGAATATCTGGGAAGAATTGGCTCTCCCAATTAAAGTTGACTCTTACTCTTAAATATAGGATAATAAAATCTCCTGTAAGATTGGTAGTACTCTTAAATGGCCATTCCTGAGTCTTAGTATTAAAACAACTGTGCTATAGTCTGTTGGTAGTCACATTCATCTATTTCCTGTTGTCTGATCTAATCCATGCAAAACAATAGATTATATCCAAAGTAAATTTGATTATCCATGAAACTTAGACAATACAATTTGATTATAGGAGAATTTCTCTTTTTAGACAAAGAGGAAAAACCAGGTCAGCTTTTTTTTTTTTTTTTTTGTATGCTATTTTTCTCTTTTAGTCTGGAAATAAGGCATATTTCATCAACAGTGAAATATATTGGCTCTCAGGAGGAACATTTTTATTATTGCTTTATAAAATCTCTCTTAAAAAATCTTGGTAAAATATATAAAAATCCACTGTTTTGAGATAAACAAAGGGCACATTATTATCTTTCCTTTAAATATGATGATATTTCCAATTATTTTACAAACACAGTGACTAAAATTGGGAAATTTAATAGTTGTATATAAAATTCTGAGTTTTGCCAAATCTAGATTTTTTTTAAAAGAATTTGTTTTTAAACTCTGTGCATTTCAAATCCAATTGTTTGAAAAAATATAAAAAAGACTATCCTCTGCATGTATAACAAAATTGTCTATAAATGATTGTTTGGGGGAAGACGAGTATCCTGCAACGAAATTAATACAGTTTGAAATAAAAGGGTTGATTTTATTGTATCCACGTGTTTGCTGTCCAGTTGTCACTTGAGACTTGAAAATGTATATTCTGAGGTAAAACATCCCAGTCAAACTATTAATTTTATTTTGACTCAGAATGAAATTAAGTTTCATAATTTTATTCCACTAGTGTAAACTTTTCAAGCCTCTTTTAGTTAGTTAAACTTGAGGTTAATTCTCCATGTATACTTCTATCTTGACTTGTCAGATGGGACTATTTCCTATTTACTAGTGTAGGAAACTTCCCTCCTCCCCCAGCCCATTTATTTCATGTTCATTACTAAACATCTAAGCTCTCAGGCTTTCTTATACTTTATTACTAATCTTATTGCTGAATTTTTCTCACCCTACACAGAGATGGATTGATACTAGCTTTTGTCATTCAATAGTCTGTTATAATAAAAATAAAACACTTGTAAAAAATCACATTGGAAAGTGATCAGTAAGAAGATTAAATAAGTTTATAATTTGATAACTTTATTTCTTTGAATGAAATAATACCACATGGACTCATGTTTATTCAAATAAATTTATATGAATAAACCTCCAAATTTTTATTTTTAAAAATTATATGTGCACACACACACACACACACACACACACACTCGCGTGCGCGCGCACAATTTTACAGATGTCTCTCATTTTCTTTCTCCCCCTTCTCCCTCTGCCTAGCTTCTACCCAACCTCATAGGTCTTTACCACTGTGTCCGTGGTCTATGCATATATCGGTTCTTTAGTTTGTCTGTCTTAATTCCCCTACCCCCTCATCAAGGTATGTCAGTCTGTTCCATGCCTCCATGCTTTGAGTCTTATTTTGTTCTTCAATTCATTTTGTTCATGAGATTCCACAAATAAGTGAGATCATGTGATATTTGTCTTTCTCGTATTAGCTTATTTCATTTTGCAAAATAGTCTCTAGGTTCATCCTTGCTGTCACAAGGATAATATATTCTTTGTTTTTACAGCTGAATAGTATTCCATTGTGTAAATATTTTAAAATAAGTGGAAAGAAATAAGCCCTGACTGTGTGGCTCAGTTGTTTGGATCATCATCCAGTACACGAAAAGCTTGCAGGTTCAATTTCCCAGTCAGGTTATATCTAGACTGTGGGTTTGATCTCTAGTTGAGGTGCTTGAGGAGGCAACCTATTAATGTTTCTCACATTGATGTTTCTCTCTCTCTCTCTCTCTCTCTCTCTCTCTCTCTCTCTCTCTCTCTCAAAAACAAACAAACAAACAAAAAACCAAACAAACAGTAAATATATCTTAGGGTGAGATTTTAAAAAAATGAAAGAAATGAGGAGGTGAGGCCAAGTGTCTTGGAATTAATAATAGCATATTTGTAACACTAAATAGTGGTCAATGATCTGCATATGAGGAAAGTACTTCTTATAATATCTCAAATAAAAAGTCTACCACTTCCACAAGCTATTACCTCCATAGTGTAGATGTAGTCACTACAACAGATGTAGTAAAATGTGTACTATTAATAAAAAGTTTACTAAAAATGTTCTAAAAACTGCATTTATTAAATATAAGAATATATATATATATATATATATGAACATGTAAGTATATGTTTGTATTAGTTTTCTATTACATTTACAAATAATCACAAACTTAGCCACTTAAAATAGTACACATGTTTTGTCTCACATTTCCATAGGTCTGAAGCCTCAGATGGATCTCAAAAGTCTAAATGTAGACATTGGCAGGGCTGAGTTTATTTCTGGAAGGTCTAGGAGAGAATCTGTTTCCTGGCCTTTCAAATTGTTTACAGAAATCAATGCCAGGTGGTTGTAGCACTGTGGTCCTATTTCATTGCTAGCTATCAACTGAGGGCTGTACTAAAATTCCACAGAACAACTCACTTACCTTGGCTTGTAATTTTTTTCTTCCATCTTTTAAGCAAGCAAATTTAACTCCACTCACACTTTCACTACTTCCTGCTACTTATTCCATTATCCCATATCTTCTGCCTTTTGTTCTTCCTTTTTAAAAAAAAAAAATTTTATTGATTTTTTACAGAGAGGAAGACAGAGGGATGGAGAGTTAGAAACATCAATAAGAGAGAATCATCGATCAGCTACCTCTTGCATACTCCCAACAGGGAATGTGCCTGCAACCAAGGTACATGCCCCTGACCGGAATCCGACGCTCTATCCACTAAGCAAAACCGGTTTCGGCTTTTTTTTTTTCTTTTTTTTTACAATTCTATAATACATCATCTGTATGTTGTCCTGTGTGTTCGCCACCCCAAGTCCAGTCTCCTTCCATCACCATTTGTCCTCTCTACATCGCCTCTTTTCCTGGTAATCATCATGTTGTTGTCTGTGTCTATGAGTTTTTTTTGTTTTTGTTTTTTACTTAATCTCTTCACCTTCCTCACCAAGTCCCCCAACAGCCCTGACCCTCTGACAGCTGTCAATCTTTTCTCTATCTATGAGTCTGTTTCTATTTTTATTGTTAGTTCATTTTGTCCATTAGATTTCAGATATAAGTGAGGTCATGTGATACTTGTCTTTCTTTGGCTGGCTTACTTCGCTTATTATAATACACCCCAGGGTCTACCCATGCTGTTACAAAGGGTAAAATTTATTTTTTATGGCTTGTATGTAGTATTCCATAGCTTTTTTTACCCACTCATCTACTGATGGGCACTTGAGTTGCTTCCAAATCTTGGTTGTTATAAATAATGCTGCAATGAACATAAGATTGCATTTTTTTTTTTTCAAATCAGTGTCCCAGGTTTCTTTGTATATATTCCCAGTATTTGAATTGCTGCGTCAAAAGGCAGTTCCATATTTAATTTATTGATGTAACCCCATACTGTTTTCCACAGTATCTGGACTAATCTAGATTCTCACCAACAATGCATGTATATGTATGTATATTTTATGTATGTGGATTTTATATATGTATATTTTAATCCTCACTTGAGAATACGTTTGTATTGATTTTTAGACAGAGAGAGACACATCAATGTGAGAGAGAAACATTGATCAATTGCCTCCGTTAACACACCCTGACTGGAGTTCAAACCCAAAACCTAGATATGTACCCAGACCAGGAATGAAACCGGCAAACATTTTGATGTATGGGATGATGATCCAACTGAGAAACACGATCAGGGCACTGCCTATGTTTATTATAGGATTTTCATGGTTTTGAGTCTAACATTTATGTCTTTAATCCATTTTGAGTTTATTATTGTGTATGGTATATGAAGATGATCTAATTTTTTTTGCATGTACCTGTCCAATTTCCCCAATACCATTTATTAGACTAAACTACCTTAACTCTAGTTTATGTTTTTGTCTTACAGTGGTGCCTCGCATAAAGAACGCCTCGCACAGCGAATGCTGCACACAACGAACTTCATTTCATGATTCATACAACGAACTTCGTTTCACACAAGGAAGTCGCCCGAGCTTCCACGACTGCTTCGCCCGAGCTTCCACGATCGCTGCCGATGTATTGCATCCTTCCGCGCAGGCACTGCAGGCAGTCGTTAGTCACTGCGCTTAACTTAAGCACGTATCGCGGCAATCGTTCTTCATTACGAATTAAATCACGCACGTATCACGGCAGTCGTCCTTTTAAGTTAAACTCAATACACTGTATCCGGATTCAGCTGAAGCAAACAGGATCAACGATCTTTACTCCGATACTCTTGTCCGTTATTTCCGGCAGATGTTGGAGAAAAGAGAAAAACAAACGACTTTGGACAGGTTTTTCATGAAACCATCGGCCAAAAAGCAGAAAATGGATGAAGATGTGCAAGATTCGGTAGACTCTACTTAGTCTGTCTTAAAATTAAAAAAAAATGTGTGTTTTTTTTTAAAAAAAATTATGTTTTTAGATGTATCTAAATAAAAATAATAACAAAAAATTTATCTTTTTTTATGTCATCTTAGCATATTTTATGCTACAGATTGAATTATTTTTTTTAACATGTATTGTTATGGGAAAACGCGTTTCACATAACGAACTTTTCGCATAACAAACTTGCTCCTGGAACGAATTAAGTTCGTTGTGTGAGGCACCACTGTATTTGTCAAATATAATGAATTGTAAAGACATAGGTTTATTTCTGGACCCTCTATTCTTTTCCCTTGATCTATATATCTGCTTTTATGCCAGTACCATGCTGTTTTGATAACTATGGCCTTGTATTATAGTTTGATATCAGATAGCATGACCCTCTAACTTTTTCCTTCTTTCACAAGATTGCTTTGGCTTTGTAGGGTCTCTTATGGGTCCATATAAATTTTTGAATATTTTTTTCTAGTTATGTGAACTATGCATTGGTATCTTGGAGGAAACATCATTGAATCTATAGATTACTTTGGGTGGTATGGAGAGTTTAGTTATATTAATTCTTAGTATCCACGAACAAGATATAAGCTCCCACTTATTTGTATCTTCTGCAATTTTTTTCTTTATTGTCTTAAGTTTTTCCAAGTCTTAGGTCACTTACTTTCTTGGCTAATTTTATTTCTAGGTATTTTACTTTTTAAAGCAGTTTTGAAGGGGAATGCCTAGTGAAATTGAAGCAATAATAATGGATAGACATTTCAGACAGAAAATCAACAAGTAAATGGTGGCTTTAAATGACACACTATATCAGATGAATTTAATTAATATCTTAGAACATTTCACCCCACATCAGCACAGTATACTGATACATTCTTTATATATGCATATAGAACATTTTCTAGGATATACCTCGTATTAGTAAACAAAACAAGTCTCAATAAATTTCAGAAGATTTAATTTATATCAAGAATCTCCTCTGATGCTAAGGGTATGAAACTAGATATCAATCACAAGAAAAACTGATTGAAAAACACACAAACCCATGGGGCCTAAATATCATGTTTCTAGGCAATAAATGGGCTAACAATGAGGTTAAGGAAGAAAACTAAAGATAACTTGCAACAAATGAAAATGATAACACAAAGCCAAAATCTATGTACACAGCAAAAGAAGTATTAACAGGGAAATTTATAGCATTATAGGCCTATCTTAAGATATAAGACAAATCTCTAATAATCTAACTCTGCATTTAAAGTAATTGAAAAAGAACAAACAAAGCCCAAAGTGAGTAGCAGGAATCAAATAATAAAGATTAGAGCAGAAATACGTGAGATAGAGTCTAAAATAAAAATGCAAAAGATCAATTAAATCAAAGGCTAATTCTTTGAAAAGATAATATCGATAAGCCTTTAACTAGACTCATCAAGAGATAAAGAGATTGAACCCAAATAATGAAAGAGGTGAAGTAACAGTGATACCAAAGAATTACAAAGTATTATAAGAATACATATTGGAGAACTACATGCTAACCAATTGGACAATCTAGACAAAATGAATAAATTTCTAGAAATAAAATCTTCTAAAACTGTATATGGAAGAATCCAAAAATCAAAATGGACAGATTATAACTAGTAAAATTGAAGCAATAATAAAAATACTTCAAACAAAGTCCTCAAGTGAATATCTTCACAGGTAAATTTAACCAAACATTCAAAGAATTAACACCTATCCTTCTCAAATTATTCCAAAAAATTCAAAAAGAGGGAAGACTTCCTAACTCATTTGTGAGCATTATCCTAAACCCCAAACCAGATAATGATACCACACACACATACACAAAAGAAATTATAGGCCAATATCTCTGATAAATATAGATGCTAAAATCCTCAACAAAATGTTAGCAAACCAAATCCAGCAACGGATTAAAAACTAGAGGCCTGTGTCGGCCTGTGGACTGAAAGGTCCCAGGTTCGATTCCGGTCAAGGGCATGTACCTTGGTTGCAGGCACATCCCCAGTGAGGGTGGTGCAAGAGGCAGTTGATCAATGACTCTCTCTCATCAATGTTTCTAACTCTCTATCCCTCTCTCTTCCTCTCTGTAAAAAAAAAAAAAAAAAAAAAAAAAATTTCAATAAAAAATACATTTAAAACAAACAAACAAAACTAGAGGCCTGCCAAAACCGGTTTGGCTCAGCGGATAGAGCATACGCCTATGGACTGAAAGGTCCCAGGTTCGATTCTGTCAGGGACATGTACCTTGGTTGCGGGCAGTGTGCAAGAGGCAGCTGATCAATGATTCTCTCTCACTGATGTTTTTAACTCTCTATCCCTCTTTCTTCCTCTCTGTAAAAAAATCAATAAAATATATATATTTTTAAAAAAACAACACAAAAAAACTAGAGGCCTGGTGCACAAAATTCATGCACATGGTGGTGGGGGGTGTCCCTCAGCCCAGCCTGCGCCCTCTCCAACCTGGGACCCCTCACAATCCAGGATTGCTGGCTCCCAACTGCTCGCATGCCTGCCTGCCTGATTGCCACTACCTGCTTCTGCCTGCCAGCCTGATCACCCCCTAACCACTTCCCTGACAGCCTGATTGATGCCTAACTGCTCCCTTGCCAGCCCGATTGCCCCTAACTGCCCTTTCCTGCTGGTTTGGTCATATCTAACTGCCCTCCTCTGCTGGCCTGGTCTCCCCCAACTGCCCTCCTCTGCTGGCCAGATTGCACACAACTGCCCTCCCCTGCAGGTCATCTTGTGTCCACATGGGGGCAGCCATCTTGTGTTTTGGAATGATGGTCAATTTGCATATTACTCTTTTATTAGATAGGATATCACACAATAAGATCAAGTGTGATTTATTCTGGGGATGCAATGATGGTACAATATTTGCAAATCAATAAATGTGATGAATCACATAAACAAAATTAAGGATAAAAACCACATGGTCATATCATTAGATACAGAAAGAGCATTTGATAAATTCCAGCACCAATTTATGATAAAAACTCTCAGCAAAGTGGAACAAGAGAGAACATACCTCAATGTAATAAAGGGCATATGTGTCAAACTCACAGTAAACATCATATTCAATGGGCAAAAAGTAAAGCATTTACCTTAAGATAGTCCACAAAACAGGGATGTCCACTTTCACCACTCTTATTCAACAAAGTATCAGAAGTCTTAACCAGAGCAATCAGACAAGAAGAAGAAAAAGAAGACATCCAAATTTGAAAGAAAAAAATAAAACTGATTATTTGATACTGTATATAGAGAGCCCTAAAGATTCCACCAAAAAAAAAAAAATATTAGAATTGATAAATTAATTCAGCAAAGAAGTAGGATACAAAAGAAATGTCTAGAAATCAGTTGTATTATTATGCCCTAATAATGAACTATCAGAACAGAAACTAGGAAAATAATCCCATTCACAGTGGGCTTGTGCCTCCCTTTGGATAGGCTGTGAAGTTTATTGGATCCTGCTCTAATGTTGTCTGAAGCTGGCTATTCATTGTCTTGGCCTGGGCCTCTGGGAGGGTCTCTCATGCAGGCCAATGTCACATGCTGCCTGTGACTGGCCATGGGCAACCTATTTGGAGCAGCAGAGCTGCCCACAGCTTGTGGCTGCCTCCGCTGGGTGTGGGTGTGCACAGGAAGGACCATGCTGCACATCAAGTTTGGCTCTTGATAGATTGGGGGCTGGAGAAAGGTCACCAAAAGTCCCAAGGCACCCTAAGACCCGCCTTTGCTTTCTTCCGCCTGCCAGGCACCTGTTAGACTCAGTCACTGAAAAAGCCTCTGGTGATACTGGGGTTACGTGCCTTAGGTTCTCAGTGAGTCACCAGGTAGAGGCCAGTGGTGTTCACCAGATTGACACAGGGCGAAACTTGGTATTAGTTCTGGGTCTAAGGTTGCTCAGCAAAAGTACTAGCTTATACTAGTACAAGTCTAGTTGCTGCCCTCTGAGTGCTCACATACCTTTATGGAGGAGCAGGGTCTCAGGGAGTTATCCAGGTGAGGCCAGAAGGGTCTATCAGGCTCAAACAGCCAAGATTTGACGGGAGGACTCTGCACTGCTCAGGAGTGAATGGGGAAAATGTCCCCTGCCCTAGAGCCACAGAACTCAGGCTCTCCCATATTCTGCTGGGAGGAGCCAGAGCTCAGCAGAGTTCACAAGTGTTCTTCCATTGAAAAATATATATTTTTATTGATTTCAGAGAGGAAGGGAAAGGGAGAAAGAGAGAAACAGCAATGATGAGAGAGCATCATTGTTTGGCTGACTCCTGTGTGCTCGCGCACACACACATACACTACTGGAGATCGAGCCTGCAACTTGGGCATATGCCTTTACTGGGAATCAAACCATGTCCTCCTGGCTCATGGGTCAATGCTCAACCACTGAGCAACACAGGCTGGGCTGTTCTTCCATTTTTTAAGGCCATGTGATTATATTGAGTTTACCTGAAAATCCAGGATAATATATTTTAAGGGTATAACCCTAATTAGATCTGCCAAAATCCTTTTGCTATGTAAGGCAACATATTCACTGACTCCAAGGATTAGGATGTAGACATTTTGGGGTCATTATTCTGCCTATTGTAGTCCATCATTTGGTCCCCAAAGTTTCACATTCACAGCACATGCAAAATACATTCACTTCAACTGAGGTCTTCAAAGGTCCCATCCTCCTATACTATCAATTCAAAGTCCAAAGTTTTTATTAAATTGTATCAGCATTAGAGTCCCACATTCCATCATCTAGTTCATCTAAATTGTATATGTGTAAAGTTCTGGATATAACCCAGACTTTTATTATAATTCCTCTTTATCTTTGAACTAGAGAAACAGTTTATCTGTCCCCAAAATACAGTGAGGGCAAACATAGGTAAAGTTATAGACATTCTGGTTCAAAAAGGGAGCAAATGAAGAAAAAGTTCTTAAGCAATTTTGAAATTTAGTTATGAAGTCCCATTATTTTTAAAGTATTGTATTACACATTTCCCCTTATTTCCCCTATTGACTTGCCCCACCTGCTCCTGCCCCAGGCCTTCACCACCCTACATGTCTAAGGGTTATGCATATATGCATATAAATTATTTGGCTTATTTCTTCTAGCCCCCTTCCCTCTTCATCAGTGTGATCCTTGCCTCTATGTCTCCGGATATATATATATATATATATATATATATATATATATATATATATATATATATATATATATTACCAGTTTATTTTGTTCTTAGATTCCACATATGATTGAGATCATGTGCCTAATACCCTCCAGATCCTTTCATGCTGTCTCAAATTCTAAGATATCCTTCTTCTTTTACAGCTGCATAGTATTTCTTGGAATAAATGTGCTGGTTTATAGTGGTAAGCATAGCTGCCTTCTTATTATGTTTCAAGGCAGGGGATAATTCTTAGTTCTACCCTCAGAGGCCTCTGTTTTATCGTATGAATCATCTTTTCTTTTTCATGAAGGATTGCAAGGGTTTTTAGATGAGTAAATTTATTATGCTATTGTCTGTAATATTTCTGGAGTCCAAATATCTTCTTTCATTTTATCCTATAGCTGTCTCTTTCAATCCAAGCTGGCAATGCTTCTGCTGCTATTTAATTATCAATAACTTTGTACATTACTTGGTATGTTATAATTCATGCCATTAAATAATAAATGTTTCTAGATAACATTATATTCATTTTGGCTTTTATTAAGATGGCTGGGGGGCAATACCACTTAATTTCCTCAAGAACCTTGTTAGATTGAAGAAATATGCAAGTTTCAGGCTTAATTTCTCAAAGAGGCTGTTATATAAATATTTGGTACCTTTTTAAAAATATATTTTATTGATTTTTTACAGAGAGAAAGGGAGAGAGACATTGGGTCGGCAACTAAGTAATTGCGGGTTTCACACACATATGGCTTCAGTTGAATTTTTAGGTTTGCAGACGTAGTACAAATGTAAAACACATTTTGTTATTTGATAGTTGGCTATTCAGCTGTTAATCAGTAAAAAAAAGTTTTTTGATCTGTTTTGTAGTTTTGGTTTGGCGTTCGTTGAAAAATGGAAAATCAAAAGGAACATTTTCATCATATTTTGCTTTTTTATTTCTGCAAAGGGAAAAACGCATCTCAAGCTCATAAAAAGTTATGTGCTGTTTATGGTGACGAAGCCTTAAAAGAACGGCAGTGTCAAAATTGGTTTGCCAAATTTCGTTCTGGTGATTTTTCACTCAAAGATGAAAAACGCTCTGGTCGTCCAGTTGAAGTTGATGACGCCCTAATCAAAGCAATAATCAATTCAGACTGTCACAGTACAACACGTGAGATTGCAGAGAAGCTTCATGTATCACATACATGCATTGAAAATCACTTAAAACAACTTGGCTATGTTCAAAAACTCGATACATGGGTTCCTCACGAACTGAAAGAATCACAGTTAACGCAACGCATTAGCAGCTGCGATTTGCTAAAGAAACGTAATGAAAATGATCCATTTTTAAAACGACTGATAACTGGCGATGAAAAATGGGTTGTTTACAACAATATCAAGCGGAAAAGATCGTGGAGCAGGCCAGGTGAACCAACTCAAACAACATCAAAAGCTGATATTCATCAAAAGAAGGTTTTGTTATCAGTTTTGTGGGATTACAAAGGAATTGTCTACTTTGAACTCTTACCACCCAACCGAACGATCAATTCTGATGTCTACATTGAACAACTAACAAAATTAAACAATGCAGTTGAAGAAAAGCGGCTCAAATTGACAAATCGAAAAGGTGTTGTATTCCATCATGACAATGCAAGGCCACACATCTTTGGTCACTCGGCAAAAATTAATGGAGCTTGGTTGGGATGTTTTGCCACATCCACCATATAGTCCTGACCTTGCACCATCTGATTACTTTTTGTTTCGATCTTTACAAAACTCCTTGAATGGTAAAAATTTCAATAATGATGATGATGTCAAATCGTACCTGATTCAGTTTTTTGCTAATAAAAACCAGAAGTTTTTTGAACGTGGAATTATGATGCTGCCTGAAAGATGGCAAAAGGTCATTGATCAAAATGGGCAATACATTACAGAATAAAGTTATTTAATTCCATGAAAAAATTGTCTTTGATTTTCTTTAAAAAATCCGCAATTACTTAGCTGCCGACCCAATAGAAACGTCGATGAGAGAGAAACATCGACCAGCTGCCTCTTGCACACCCCCTACTGGGGATGTGCCCGCAACCAACCTACATGCCCCTGACCAGAATCGAACCTGGGACCTTTCAGTCCGCAGACCGACGCTCTACCGCTGAGCCAAACCGGTTTCGGCAATATTTGCTACTTTTGATCAATATGCAAAGGTAGCATATTGACTATTCATCTAAATCATGTTTTCCTAAGAGTGAATTTCTTCATTTTAGTGTCATTTGCCATGTGGTTAGGTTGAATTTTTAAAATCATCAAGTTTTACTTTTTGGGGATTTTAGAGTTTTATTTTCCCCTTTGGTTTGTCACTTCTATCTAGTACGTTTTTTGAAGCATATGTGCTATAATTCCAGGTAAAATAGATTCATCTAGTATTTTAAATAAGGAGTCACTTGCTTTTGACAACAAAAAATGAATAGAAGTCTTGCCAATATATACACTAAAAATAAATCTTCTGAAAATTTCCACAAGCTTTTCTTTTTTTCAATGTGAAAGTTTGTGGTAAGAAGTTATTTTATTAATGAGTGAAGCATTATCAACCTGAGACCCTATCAGCTTTCTGTGAGAATTAAACGATTGCTATTTTAAGCTAATGGGTATTTGGTATTGTTACTGCAGGTTAATTTAGCCTATGCAGATGATCAGATATGAAATTTCAGTGTTTCTATATTAATTGATAATTGATTGCAATGGTGAAGTAAAAGTTAAGCATTATGGGTAAGAATAAAATTATTCTTTTAGGAGCATGGCTACAAGGTAAAAGAAATAAATAGCATCTAGGCCAACCAAAGGCACATAAAAGAAGTAAAACCAATCATAGCATCACATACTTTCTTTTCTCAGAATACGTCCTTTTACTCAACAATTCAATATAAGTTAAAATAAATATATATTTGAACAAGTGAAATTGTATTACCACATATCGCTTTTTTAAAAGTAGCTCTCAAAGTGTTCTATATAATAGAAGACATTGTTAAATATCTTTGGAAATCTTTCACTCTTAACATGTGTGTTTTAATTCATAAATGAAAAGGAATAATGTCTATTAATCTCTAGCTGTGGAATTATGAATGGTCATTAAATGTATTGTGTTCTGTATTTATTAGAGAGTTGTTACAAAATCTAACATATTTAAAAGCTTAGAATTGCTGATGGGAAGGCTTTAATCTGGACATCCACTGATAGAAATTAATAGAAGCAGCAGTATCTACTTGGTTTTATTTCAAAGAGTTCAATTTATTCTCACTATTGAGACCTAATACATCTTTCTATTTCCACCTACTGAAAAAGAATCAGTTTTATACTTGCTTTCTAACTCTGCTAGCCTCAGGGAAACCTAATTAAAAGTGTTGGCTATTCCAAAATTATTTCTCTTTATTTAACCTTGTAAGTTTCCAGAATTTTGAACATGGGGAGCATGTAGTAAAAGAAAAACCATAAATCTGCAATTTGTTTTAATCAATTCCTTCTTTCTTGTCATATACTTGGAAATCAAACTTCTCTTAATATAATTTTTCCTATATGGCTAATGAACATCAGACCAAACTATAAAGCTGAGTATACTATATTAAATAATTAAAAAAAATAAATTGTTAAAAGAAGATTTCTGGTTACCTTAGTCATCAAAGAATAAGCTCAAAAATCTAAAACTACTAGTAAAAATTCTAGTCTAGCTAGCTCTTCATTTATAAGAACTACTTATTAAACTCAATAATAGAACAATGTTTGGACTTTAATGAGATAAATATGCTAAATAAGGATATATATATATTAAAGTGAGGGCAAATCTGATTAGAATAACTATTAAGGGATATAACTGTTAAACATTGCTGCATTTTGTAATTTAAAAAACAGCATTCTTGCCATTTCCTAATGGCTGATATACATGTAATTGCTCATGTAATCCTCACAATTATATGGAGTTGTAATTACATAGGAGAAATTTGGGCTTTGGATAGGTTAGACAACTTAGCCAAGACCATGTGGTTAAGAATGGGCAGAATCTAAATTTAAACTTAAGTGTGCCTGATTCTGAGAGCCTTACAAAATAAAATCAAGATGTGAATGAATCAGCCTGTATTTTCAGGTAAATAACTTCTGTTTCAAACTCCTTCTTACACTCACACACTCACTATGTCATTGTTTACTGGCATGAGCACATTCATTCCTTTGTGATGATATAAATCATTTTTAACCAAGCAATGAAGGGTACATAATAATTCTATTTATTTGTAGTTGACTACTGAAAGCACAAGTATTTTGTTGTATTTTTTTTTCTCTCAAAAGTCTACAGTCCCATGTACCAGTAGATATGTTAGTGATCACTTTTCACCAGCCTTCTTGAAAATCTCAAAAGTGAATGTCCTGTGTAGGGTAAAGATGATGATGGGGATACTGGTGGCATGGAATTAGATTTACTCATCTCAGTAAGAATGGGATGATGGAAAGTAGAAGCCAGGAAGATACAATTTATATTCAGATACGAGATGGCATAACTATCTCAGTAATATTGATCACAGTTTTGATATGCAGGAATCTGTGATGATATTTAGTCAACAAGGCCCCTAGAAATGAAATAGCTAGATAATCTAAGGTGTTTATTTGACATTTATAAGCAGCAAAATTCCAGTTTTTCTGGAAATTACCTACCTTGAGGTAGCCCACTAAAGTAAAAATCAAATGCTCAACCAAACATGATGGATAGCAGACAATAGTGGTGGGGCAGGATGGGGGCTCCATGCATTTAAATGGGGGCTCCATGCAATAAATCCCAAAGCCTTTACATATGAATCTTTCCACAAACCAGTTGTTAGGATGAATGTATTTTTAGAAAAGAAAAAAAAAATTAGACCTTCTCTGGGTTCTTTAATTTTGGCTCTTAATTGATGGCCCTTGAAGACTTTATTCACCATTGAGGTCCAACTTCAAAAGGAAGGTTAAAGGAATTTAGGCAAGAGATGTAGTCTTGGGTTTCGTCAATATCATACTGTTCTGGTGAGATCACAGCTGCATTTCTGTTTTTCTTGACTAACATCAAAATATATAGTGTGAATGGAAATACTAAGTGACAGTGAGAATTTCTACCAGGGCCCCTCCTTGACCAGAAGGAGGGATTTTATAACAGGAAGGACAAACGGAAACCGCTGGAACTCCCCCACTTTTCCAATATGGAAGCCAAAAGAACTAAAAGCAATTTCACGATTTGTGGGGTATTGCAGATATTTAATGCCACCAGCAGGACTTTAAAGATGCAGTAGTGATAATGGCTACCACAGCCCACATTGTCTCAACTATTTACCCAGGGTAGGAACCGCAGCTTTGATTCAAGATGTATATCTTCAATGAGGGAATCCACAGTCTCTGACACCAGCATAAAGCTTTTGCCCTGGGAAATAGTTTTATATATCCATGCCTAATCAGTAAAGAAAATAAGACAAGTAAATCAGAAGCTGATCCATTACAATATGCTCATTGGACCTGAAAAGGCGGAGTTGCAAATACCCCATGCGCCTTAACAAGATATGCCAGAGTTTAGGAGATATGTCTCGTGGAAGTTTGGCCAAAACTATCAATGGAATTTTTAAGGTCTCAGATGTGTTGACTTACTAGTAAATCTCCTAAAATGAGAGGCAAGTTGCTGAGCCTTTGAATAGTTTAGGCTACAAATTAGTACACTAAAATAAGCTTTTTCAATTATTTACTGGACAACTTGTAAGAATGCCTATTTTAAAAGAAACTGAGGTCTGTGGTACATTTTCTTAATAGAAGTGATGGTAGTGGAAGTGTCTGGGGCAGAAAGAAATGATCTATGCCTCTGGCAACCTTAACAGAGAAACATTGTGCATACGTTGGGGTTTTAGAGTAAGGCCAAGGCCCCTGTCACCTACTACTAATTTTATGAAACCATATCCTGGCTTACTTGTTAGTTCTAGTAAATCTGAATGGCTGACCATGGGGTACCAAGGGACTATGCAACCCCAAATGTCATCATAAATTGGATTTATATAACACACCAAATCATAAAATTTGATGTAATGACATTTCATTATAAAATCAAAATGATACATAAATAGCAGGCTAAAATTGTCACAGAAGGCACAAATTACTAGTAATTGCACAAGTAGGTGATTTACTTACATAGTGTCAAATTCTATTGCTTTTCTCTATCTCTGTGAATCACACCCATATCCACTAACCCTGTGGTTGGCAAACTGTGGCTCGAGAGCTACATGTGGCTCTTTGGCCCCTTGAGTATGGCTCTTCCATGGTCTGGGCAAGTCTATTTTGAAGAAGTGGCATTAGAAGAAGTTTAAGTTTAAAAAATTTGGCTCTCAAAAGAAATTTCAATCATTGTACTGTTGATATTTGATATTTGGATCTGTTGACTAATGAGTTTGCCGACCACTGCTCCAGTTGATGGAAAGGGAAAATAATAGCCCTAGTTTACAGATGGATCTGTACCATATGTTTTTTCTTAGCCAGAACTGAGTGGCTACCTCACTATAGCACCACTCCTAGGTGGCTCTGGAATATCATGGTAAATTCTCCCAGTGAGAAAAATTTCAGGAGATACGAGTGGCTATTTGTGTGTGTGAAAGGTAAAGGAGAACATGAATGGAAAACAGATGGCAAGTCCTTTGGAGAACAGGCAAGTGACTGGGATATCTCATGTAATAGGCAAATAATAAGATATTAACTAGATGTCTGAAGTGCATGTATTTTCAAGGGAGTGACAGGTTTCTTTGTATTCCTTACAGTTACTCTTTTCCATGTATAAAATATCCATCTAAATGAACTTCTTTGCAATTTGAAAAAAAAAAAAGTATGAATGCATATTTCTGGTTTTTCATCCATATGTCTTAATACTTTCATTTCCCCCCCTAAAATGACCTATAGTACCACTTGAAAAATATATATGCACACTGCAATGTGAAATTATGAATAACGAGGGGCCTGATGCACAAAAGTCATGCAAGAGTAAGCCTTCCTTCCCTGGCTGCAGGCACCACTTCCCTCTGGCCACCAGTGGGAACTGGGCTTCCCTGGCAACCCCAACTTTGTCCAGAAGGTGGTTCTGTCTAATTAGCATATTATTATTTTATTATTATAGATTTGTCGGGAAATATTTAGGGATATAATTAAAAGGCTTTTAACTGAATATGTATTCAAAATAATAACTATCATAATTTAGTACTTCTGTTTAGTTAAATTGTCAAGTGACATGATTGCAGAAAATACTACTGTTAATTGTGGAAAAATACCAAGGCTATTTTTTAAAAAAATATATTTATTGCCAAAACCGGTTTGGCTCAGTGGATAGAGCATTGGTCTGCGGACTGAAAGGTCCCAGGTTCGATTCCGGTCAACGGCATGTACATTGGTTGTGGGCACATCCCAGGTAGTGGGTGTGCAGGATGCGGCTGGCCTATGTTTCTCTCTCATCGATGTTTCTGGCTCTCTATCCCACTCCCTTCCTCTCTGTAAAAAATCAATAAAACATATTTAAAAAAAATACTATATATTTATTTATTTTTTTACAGAGAGGAAGGGAGGAAAGGGATAGAGAGTTAGAAACATCTGAAAGAGAAACATGGATCAGCTGCCTCCTGCACACCCCTACTGGGGATTGCCCACAACCAAGGTACATGCCCTTGACTGGAATCAAACCTGGGACCTTTCAGTCCACAGGCCAACACTCTATCCACTGAGCCAAACTGGTTATGGCACCAAAGCTATTTTAGACATTGCAAAGAACAATCATGAGGAAAGATTCCCCCCCCCCCCCTTATCTATATCTGCCACCCAGAGACAATCATGACACAAGGCCTCTGGGTGAGCAAAAGAAAAGCTGGAGGGAAATCATACATAGTGGCTGCCTAAGACATGCTGCAATGTTATTTTTTTTACCTTATTAATTGATTTCCCAACACATAAAGGTGGATAAAATAAATTTACTGACCAGAAAGAAAGAAAATGCTTTTTAGTATTTTTCAATTGAAAAATGTATTTTATGTCCTCTTGAAGAATAAAAAGAAATGTAATGATACTCCTAATTAACTTGAAATTTAGAAACAACTTGAGACCATAAGAATAAATGCTAGTAGTGCATTCTTCTCAGATCTTAATAATAAAAATTACTATTAATTCTATTAAAAAAAAACTCTTCTGTTCTTCAATGCATATAGTTTGCTGTTTTTCTAACAATGTCATTGGTTGTGCAATTTTAACTCAATGATAAATGAAAGAGTGTTAGCGGGATCTGCCTTTCAACTTATATTTATTGACATAACTTTTATTTGAGTGATTTATGGTAGAAATATATCAAACAGATACTTTGGGGACCATAGATTAGAAAAGGCTAAAGTAAATGTTATTTATTATCCATTTTAATCTTATTTTACATTTAATTAGAACAGCTTCATTGAGCTGCAGTGATCTGACATTAATCTTGTTTTCTGAATGAAGAGGAAATATGAGCTTAATAAAAATTTTGTAACATCATCTTTAATTCAAAAAAGATTTCTTACCCCTTACAGCTTTAGCTTTTCCCTGCAGTGTGGCAATGTCAGTTATGATTTGTCTCTATAAAGGCATTTGAGAACATAAGAGTTCTTATTTTCTTGCATAAAACTGTATTTGAGAAGTTTAATCTATTTTCTTGTAGATAGCTTCCCACAAAATGTTACATATGAGAAGTTTAAATTTATGTATGAATAAAGAAGGATATTGAGAAATTATTTAAATTTTTGTGTGGGAAGCTGAGATACAATATGGAGAATTGTGTAATTTTAAAATTGAATTTTTGAAGTAATTTTTATTACATTGATATTCTTAGTTATTTATATATTTCCTTCTTCTGTACAGCTACTCAGATTCATCTGTCTATGGGCTATCAATTTATGGACAGAAGTTGGCTGTAGTACTTCTACCATTTATCTAAATTCTATTTCTAAAAATATAATTTTCGGTATTTTTAATGATGATGTGTTTTGGTGTGAGCCTGTTTGGGTTCTTTCCTGGGGTTCTCTGAACTTGTGCGAATTTTTCCTTTACAAGGGTAGGGAATTTTGCTACCATTATTTCTTCAAACACATTTTCTATTCATTTTTCCCTTTCTGCTTCGTCTGGCACACCTACTATTCTAATATTATTACTTTTCACATTGTCGCAGAGTTCCCTTAAGCTGTCCTCCGGTCATTTAATTGTTTCTTCTTTTTGGTTCTCAGATGAAGTGATATTTTTCAACCCTGTCTTTTAATTCACTGATTGATCCTCAGCTTCTCTTATGTGGAAATTCACATTTACCAATGTGTTATTTGTGCTATGTCGTTCTTTATTTCTGTTTTCATTGTTACTATATCTATTCTCATGCTGTTGAGCATCTTTACCATCATTATTCTGAACTCTATATCAGATGAATTTCTTATCTCCATTTCATTAATCTCTTCTTTTGGATAATTCTCTTGTTCTTTCATGTGTGAGTTGTTTCTTTATCTCCTTATTTTGGCTGCCTGTTTGGGTTTGTGACTCTGTGTTAGGTAGATCTGCTCTGCCTTTCAATCTCTAGTGCAGGACCTATTTTTCAGAATATAAATGGCTATTTGGATTAAGGGAGAGATAAGTGCTCATTTTTCATTTACTCACACCACAAAATATTTATTTATTCAATATACATATTTTATTGTATTTCTAACTAAGAAAATCAAATCATGCTTCTGTTTCAAATTAAAGAATTGTGGTTATGCCATCTCTAAGCTGTTTCCTGTTACCTAGCATAATAGAATCCTTAACAGTGTTTTAAATAAAGCCCTATTGAGTGAGAACCAAGATAGCAGCATAGATATGCTGGTACTTACCACCCCACACAACCAAATCAAAATTACAACTAAAATAGAGAAAGACCATCATTCAGAATCACCTGAAATCTGGATGATTGGAAGTCCTACAACTAGAGAAGTAAAGAAGAAAGTACATGAAGACTGGTAGGAGGTGTGGATGCATGGAACAGGCTTGTCTTACATCAATGTGTGTGTGTGTGTGTGTGTGTGTGTGTGTGTGTGTGTGTGTGTGTGTGTGTTTTCCCAGTCAGGAGGGTATCTTGGCTGCAGAGGACTCCTGTGAGAAGCAAGGGATCACAGGCCACACCAGACTATCATCCCAGGCTTCTAAAACTTGGAAGAGAAGTTCCATAACTTTGGGCTGTAAAAACCAACAGGAATTGTGCCTAAGTGACATAGAGATTGCTTGAGTCCCAAGCAGTTCTTCTTAAAGGAACAGCACACTAATTGACATGGCCCCACTCTCTCTGAGCTCCAACGCTAGATGGTGGCTTTGGGGTACCCAGGGACATACAAGGATAAACTAGATTTTCTGGCCTTAAGGCAGGAACTCAGGGGTGGCTTTCTCCCAGATGGCGGTTCTCACAAGTGTCACTGTTCCTCTGCTGGGACCTCCCCCGTTACTGAACTGACTGGCAGCCATATCTGAGTTTCCATCTGCCTGGTTCATTCTGCCCTAGTATAATAATTCCCTGAGCCCCATCCCAACCTGTTTGTAGCTGCTTTTTCATAGGAATAGCCTGTGTGGCTCAGGATTCATTCTTTCCTAAAATCTCTCAAACAAACAACAGTTGGCATCAGCGTGCCTCATACTTATCAATAAGAGGCCCAACACCAGACACTAGCACAAGCCTGCCTTGCTTTCACAGCTGGGACTTTCCTGGGCACTGCACAAGCCCAACAATAGTAGCAGCCATCTGAAGATCATTCAGTAGCTCCTACCTGGTGGCCCCAGGCAATGGCTGACTTTGTACTTCCTAGGAGTCCCCAGAGTCAGGGTACCTGATGGGCAGCTTCCGACCAAAGCAGATTACAATTCTACACATCCACAAGTGACACTCTCAAGGGGCAGACACAGCGAGTACTAAAGCCCCACTGAAGAAAATCCTGCTCCATGTGGGCTGTCTCCTGCATAACATCTCTCCGACTGTAGTCACTTCCTTCCAGTGATGCCAACAGCACCTAAGGCTTAACTATAACAAGACTGCACATAGTCCACACGGGGGAACACTTAGAAGTGACTGGGGAGGCTGGTGACTGGGGAGGCTGGTGACTGGGGAGGCTGAGCCACTGGGCCCTATAAGACAACTACTACACAAGGCCACTCTACCAATTCCTGGAGACATAGCAGATCTACCTAATACATAGAAACAAACATAGGGAAGTGACCAAAATGCAGAGACAAAAAAACATGTTACAAATGAAAGAATAAAAGAACTATCCAGAAAAAGAACTAAATAAAATGGAAGAAAGCAAATTATTGGATACTGAGTTTAAAACAATGGTTATAAGATTTCTTCAGAAACATAATTTGAGCTTCAAGGTACTTAGCAAGACTTTCAGGGGTTTTAGTGAGAATTTCAAAGATATGGAAAAGGACCAGATAGAAATTAATCATGCACTAACTGAAAAGAGAAATCATTTATAGGAAATAAACAGTAAAGAAGAGGATTCTGAAAATCAGAGCAATGATTTGGAATATGAGGAAGAAAAAAAATACCCAATCAGAAAAAAAAATAAATGTAATATCTTAATCAATGAAGAAATTAAATAAATAAAAAATAATACAAAAATATAAAAATAGTGTAAGGAGTCCTCTGAGACTACTTTAAGCATACCATCATACACATGATGGTGGAACCAGGAAAAGAGAGAGAGAGCAAGATATTAAAAACCTACTTGAAGAAATAATGATAGAAAACTTCCCCTACCTGATGAAAGAAACAGACTTACAAAGTCCAGGAAGTGCAGAGAGTCCTAAATAAGAGGAGCCCAAAGAGGCCCACACCAATTCACATCATAATTAAAATTCCAAGAGCTAAAGACAAAGAGAGAAACTTCAAAGAAGCAAGAGAATAGCAGTTGATTACCTCCAAGAAGGAGCCCATATGAATGTCAGATGAATTTTCAACAGAAACTTTGCAGGCCGGAAGTGGGTGGCAAGATATATTCAAAGTGAAGCATAGCAAGGACCTACAACCAAGATTATCCTACCCAGCAAAGTTATCACTTAGCATCTAGGGTCAGATAAAGAGTTTCATAGACAAGAAAAAGCTAAATGAGTTCACCATCACCAAACCAGTATTATATGAAATGTTGAAGGCCATTTTTAAGAAGAGGAAGTGTTATGAAATATGAAATTTATGAAATTGGCACAGAAATGACATTTGGACACTTTGATGTTCAGGAAAGGGCCTTTAATGCTGTTGGTTTATTGGAATTTGAGATCCAGATCCTGAACAGCCTGGGCAATGAGATTTTCTCTATATATATTGAAAGGGTTAAAGAGAACAAAACGGGGCAGAGAAAGACTTATTATGCTTAGCAGATATCCTGTAGAAAGTTTGCAGCCTTGAGCACAGCATAGATTGGATAACCAGAAGACACCTGGCATGGTAGAAACCAAGAATGGACCTGACCCTTATATCAGCAGAGCGGCTTGCAAGACCAGATAATTAAGAAGGGGAAATGACTTAATTATAGGCTATCAAGAGGGTACATTAGGTTGCTGACACAGATTCAAATTGCTAGCCCCACCCCCCAAATATCTCATTTCCCCCCATCAGTAGTAGTAGTAGTAGCAGTAGTAGTAGTAGTAGAAGAAGAGATAGAAAATACCAAAACAAGTAGGATTTATCCCAGGAATGCAAGGATGGTATAATATCTGCAAATCAATAAATGTAAAACTGTCATGATACTGTACATAGAAAACTAAAGACTCCATCAAAAGATTATCAGATTTAATAAGTTAATTCAGCAATGTAGCAGGATGCAAAAGGAAGGCCAAGAGACATAGGAAAACATGCTCAAAGTTACTAATTACACAAGAGATGCAAATCAAAATGACAATGCAGTACCATCTCACACCTGTCAGAATGGCTATCATCAACAAATCAACAAATGGCAAGTGCTGGTGAGGATGAGGAGCAAAAAGGAACTCTCATGCACTGCTGGTGGGAATGCAGACTGTGCAGCCTCTGTGGAGAACTGTATTGAGTTTCCCAAAAAACTAAAAATGGAACTGCCATTTGACCCAGTAATCTCACTTCTGGGAATATATCCCAAGAACTTAAAAACACCAATCAGAAAGGATATATGTACCCCTTTGTTCATAGCATCACAAATCACCATAGCTAAGATTTGAAAACAGTTTAAGTGCCGTCAGCAGATAAGTGGATTAAAAACTGTGGTACATCTACACAATGGATTACTATGCTGCGGTAAAAAAGAAGGGGTTCTTGCTATTTGAAACAACATGGATGGAACTGGCAAGCATTATGCTAAGTGAAATAAAACAGTCAGAGAAAGATAAACATCACATGATCTCACTCATTTCTGGGATATAATGAACAACATAAACTGATGAAAAAAACAGATGCAGAGACAGAGAAGCATCTATCAGGCCATCAAACCTCAGAGGGAAGATAGGGGAGGGTGGGGGTAAGGGAAAGAGATCAACCAAAGGATTTGTATGCATGCATATAAGCCTAACCAATGGATACAGACACCAATGGAGTGAAGGCATTAGTGGGGGTGGGGGTGAGGTGACAATGGAGAGATAAGAACACATGTAATACCTTAATCAATAAAGAAAAGTATTAAAAAATACAAGCAGTAAAATAGCAATAAATAAGTATCTGTCAACAATTAAATCTAAAATAAAAATAAATGAACAAGGAATCTAGTGAACAAAATAAATTGATGAATAAAATAGAACCAGTGGCATGGAAACATGGAACAGACTAATGAATCTCAGAGGAAAGTTTGAGGGGGCCAAAAGAGGTTAACTAAAGAACTTAAATGCATACATGCATTACTTATGGACATAGTAAATAGGGTAGTGGGATGGGAACTGGGTGGAGGGAGGTAATGGGAAGGAAAGGGAGACTTCTGAAATATTCTCAACTATAAATATTTCAAAATATATAAATAATGGTCTAGTTCCTCAATATGACCTTAGATTGCTTCTGGCATGTTTATCACTAGAAAAATCATTTTTTCTGATGGCTTTACAAAAAAATTTACTATTTTTTCTTTGTAAGGAACATTATAGAATTGACAGAGATGAGTATTTGCAGGTTCTCCTCCAAATAAAAATATTGGCTTAATATATTAAATATTGAATAGTTTTGTTCAAATAAGTTTCATATACATCAATTAAAGGAATGAAAGAAATTTTAGATTAACTGAAAACTATGGACATTTCACAATAGAGCATTGAGTTTATAATCAGAATTCTGCTTTTAAGTTTAGCTAGCTTAAAACTTTCTTTGTGTGCTTTTCAATAAATAATTTGATTTTAAAAAATACTAGAAATGTTATACATGAAATAAACTGAAGTATGATGTTTTATTAAATGCTTCTCCTAAAGTTGTTTCTTTAAAATGTTGCTCCTTTTCCCTTTGATTATTTTCTTCTGTTTTCCAACATACATTGACTTAGACAACTTAAGTGATGATTTTAACTTTTGCCTGGTGTTTCTTTTATCTGCTTTGTAAGTAGACTTTGGTCCAACTGATTTCCAGCCAGCTCAAGTGCATCCTGACCTAGTTCTCTTTTTCAAATACATTCTGGCAATGCAAACTGGTTTCATGCTGTCACAAATGGTTCAAATAGCTTCTCACTGATTCCCAAAAAAATGATTATACTTAAACCAAGAAAAAATTATGTTTTCATTAAAAACAATAAATATTTCTAAAGCATTAGAATTTTACCCAGATTGAAGCTTTCTTAATTTTTTTCTAATTAAAAAATAATTTATTTTTAAAATGTTCAAACAAAATCAAAATTATAGAGAAAAACAAAATTACCTCAGAAAGTTAAATTTACCTCATTTAACACTCTGATAAGCATCTGTTTAAACAGGATGGGTTCATAGATGTGACATGTCCACATTATAGCAAGATGCCATTATAGAGTACTGATTATTGTTTTGAAATATACTATTGCTTACCCAATAACATGACATGGGCAGCTTTTTATATTTTTAATCATATATATATATATATATCATCCTTTTGAATATTTATATAAAACCTGATGTAATAGAATGCTGTATTTATTTTGCCAAAATGCAATTTATTGCACTTAAATTTATAATTTTATTCTACAACTTGAATTTACTATATCATGAGGGGTAACAACTGATGTACTTAGCATTGGACTTGTAAATAGTACACAACTTAATTCCATTGCTCTATATGTCTATCCTTATTATGTCAATTATGAACCAATATTGAATATTATAGCCTGAAATTGGTAAAATCTTGTGCTGTAAGTCCTCCCACATTGTCCTAAGTCTTTAAGACTACATTGGCCTTTCTAGATCTACCACTTTCCATATATGCCTACAATGAGCTTGTCAGTTTCTACATTTCTACTGGTTGCCTGAGGTTCCTAAGGGTTTGAGGGTCCAGATAAAATCCACCTATTGTTAATGTTATGATGTGCATCTTTAGGATATTTCTCTTTGTGTGTGTGTGTGTGTGTATCTTTATATATGTATAAATATATAAATATATATATATATATATTTATGTGTGTACATATGTATATCTTTATATATGTATAAATATACATGTGTGTGTGGTTGGCAAAATAATAGCCTCCAAAGATTTGCACTTCCTAAGTGGTATATATACATATATGCATATATATATATGTGTATATGCTATATTTACGTGTGTGTAAATATTTTGTTTTAACTATTTTCTAAAAAAATTAGCTATATGTTTTTGTTCTTTCTTAAGTGATTGTTGTGAATATAGTATATATATATTTAATTTGACCTGATTAATCTTCAAATAACATACTACTTTATGAAGAGAGAGAGAGAGAGGAAAGAGAGAGAGAGATAGATGAGAGAGAGAGAGAGAGAGAGAGAGAGAGATTTGTTATTCCACTTATTGGTTGCTTCTTGTATGTACCCTGACAGGAGATCAAACCTGCAACCTTTGCATATGGGACCATGCTCTAACCAACTGAACTGCCATACCAGGGATAGCCCATAACTCTTATTTAAACATTTTTTATATTGCTGGAGGTCAGCAATATAAAATGATCACAAACCAAAATGAAACAAAAAGCACTAACACTAAATATTGTTTTAAATTTAAGGCTGTCTTCTAGCTATAGCCGCATATGCTGTACCTATATGTTTTATTAGTTAAATAATTTTAAAACAAATTTACTTCTGTAGTTTTTTTTTTTAAAGAGAAATTAATGGTCAATTACTGACTGGTAACAAAAAAAACCTAGATTAATTTATTAGATAAATTAAATGAATTAGTTGAAATAAGTTTCTGAGATCTGAGTCATTGACTATGATGTTTGAGGGGAATATTTCCTAGTATGCCAGCCAATTACAAGGGAAACAGCACAATGGTCTAAGAGCATGAACAAGTTTCCAGATTGTATGACTTACTAAAGAACCAAAGAAAATCATGAATCCTGTTTCTCCCTGTTTTCTCAGTGTAATGATCCAGTCATCTGTTTTGAAACTTTGTAAGTAAAGACTATAAAAATTTAAAGCCATTAGAAAATTCAAATATTAAGTCATATTAATGAAACTCTGAGTAAGATATGTGTGTGTGTGTGTGCGCGCGCGCGCGCATGTGCACATATGTGTTTAATTTCTGGATTCATCTTCTTTAGAATGCATTACTTGAATAAATTCAGGCTTGTAACACTGCTTATATGAATGGATTTGTCTACAGCTTGCTTTTATTCTAGTCAGTAGAGTGTCCCTGTAAGCTCATTGAAAATGGACACCTGTGGTAAGGGGGGGAGAGAGGAGATAGTTGTGGGCACAAAAATGTTATTTTTAACCTACCATATTAAAAATGCTCAAGATGTTTGCTTCATAATATGGCTTTTGCTAATGCACATTTAGGTCAATTTCCTTTTGGATTATTCTTCATTTCCAATGACCTGATTTCCTGGATTTATTACTAATCTACTTTAAATATAGATTCTTAAGGAATGAGCTTGCCCCAGTTAAGGATTATTACTACATGCTCTTATGCCTTGAGGAAACTATTTATCATGCCTGGATGTAGGGTGTGAGAGTGAGCGCTACGATGATTAAAAGTGATAATAAGGCAGACACTGACAGAAAGTATATTAAAAATAAAGGCAAAAATATAAACTCACACCTTCTTGAAATGAAAAATACCTTAACATTTCAGATAACATCTCCAGGAAAGAAAGCTATTGTTCAAAGTCTCATATATAATAAATTGCTAGGAATTTTAAAATATATTTTTATAGTTTTCAGAGGAAGGGAAAGGGAGAAGAGATAGAAACGTCAATGATGGGAGAGAATCATTGATCAGCCGCCTCCTGCATGCCCCCTACCAGAAATTGAGCCTACAATCTGGGCTTGTGCCCTTGACCCTTCAAACCCAGGACCCTTCAGTCTGCAGGTTGATGTTCTATCCACTGAGCCAAACATGATAGGGCTAGAATTTTTATTATGGTAGATGTAAAAATCCATTTTGATGAATTCACATTTTATTATTATTTCTATGTAAACAACATATTCACAATACTTCAGTAAAACACCATTTCTGTGATAAATGAGATGTTTAGTTAGAAGGCATTTTTCAAATTTATTTTATTTTTCAATTATACTTGTCAATCAATATTATATTAATATCAGGTGCACAGCATAAGAATTAAGCATTTATTTCCCATCAAAGTGGTTTTCTGATAAGTGTAGTATTCATTTGATACTGTATATAGTTATTGCCAAATTATTGACTATATTCCCTATGCTCTAGTTCAGTGTTTTTCAACCTTTTTTGGGCAAAGGCACACTTGTTTCATGAAAAAAATCACGAGGCACACCACCATTAGAAAATGTTAAAAAATTTAACTCTGTGCCTTTATTGACTATATATAAAGTAATTCTCTTGAATAGGAATCAAATAAACACAAAGAAAGTATTTTATAATTACTTTATTATGAAATATTAAGTAAACAAAATAGTGAAAAATTATAAAATTCTTGTCTTGTCTGCACCTACGGCACACCAGGCAACATCTTGGTTGAAAAACGCTGCTCTAGTTTACATCCCCATGTACCTGTCAATTTGTTCTTTTTAATCCCTTCACCTTTTACCCAGTCACCAATACCTTTCCATCTGGCAGTGATCAGTTTGTCCTCTGTAATTATGAACTTATTTCTGTATTTTTTTTCTTTTTTAGATTCCACATATGAATGACATTTGTCTTTCTCTCCCAGATTTACTTCACTTAGCATAAAATCCTTTAGGTCCATCCATTTTGTTGCAAATGGTAAGATTTCATTCTTTTTATTGCCAAGTAATATTTCATTTTATACAGTGTGGGGTAAAAGTAGATTTACACTTCTGAGTATGAAAAACAGAGTGTATTCTTATATTATTATTTATTAATTATTATATTATTTTCCATAAGAACAATTGTAAACTTACTCCCCCCCTCATCCTGTATATGTGTGCACCATCTCTTCTTTATCCAATTGTTTATCAATGAATACTTAGGTTACATTTATATTTTGGTTATTTTGGAATAAGACCATATAAATGACCATAGGGATTTATATATATGTCTTTTCAATTTATTATTTTGGAATTCTTCAGATAAATACCAGGAAGTGGGATAGCTGGGTCAAATGATAGTTCTCATTTTAAGTTTTTGAGGAGCCTTCATATTGTTTCCATAGTGAATGCACATATTTTCACTCCAACCAACAGTGCAAGAAGGTTCCCTTTTCTCTACATCCTGCCAATATTTGTCTTTATTTATTGAGTATAACCATTCATACAGATGTGATGTGATATAATTGTAGTTTTAATTTGCATCTCTCTGATGACTAGTGACACTGAGCATCTTTTTTGTATGTCTATTAGCCATTTGTATGTCCTCTTTGCAGAAATGTCTATTCAGGTCCTCTGCCCAAGATTTTGTCTTTTCCTTTTGTGTGTTTTTGCCTTTTTGTTATAGATTAATTGACCATATAGGTGTGAGTTTATTTCTGGGTTATTTTGTCCCATTGACATATGTGTCTGACTTTATGCCAGCTCCATGCTGTTATGATTACTCTAGCCTTGTGGTGTAATTTGATAGCAGGTAATGCGACATCTCCAACTGTGCTCTTTTCACAATTGCTGCGGCTATTTGAGGCTATTTGGTGAAGGCCTGGAGAAGGCTATGCTGCAAACTGAGTCCAGCTGCCACTAGTGCTGGGCTGAGAGCCACTTAGCAAGATGTACAGAGCATGTCCAGGGCAGTCACTTGTTGTTTGGGGTTTGTAGATCTCTTAGATGTTTTAGGGAAGTCTGCCACATAGGCTAAGGCTGGCCACTTGTTAGGGACAGGTGCTGAAAGAGGTAAGGGCCTATTTATGACTAGGGTGTGTGGGTTCTCAGGGAAACATCAAGGTGAGGCTAGAGGATTTAGCCAGTTTGATTGAGACTCAAACTTAGTGCCCACCTGTGGCTGTAGCTGGGTGGCAGTAGGGCTCAACAAAAGAATAATGGCACTTGACTGCTTGGTGTGTAGGAAGAAGGCTTCATAAAGGCAATGGTGCCCATCTCCTAACTGTGTGTTGGGGGAGGGCTCAACAAAGGAACAAGGACACCTGACCACATGTCTGTCCCAGTTAGAGCTGCCCCTCCAAACCTTCCCTTGAAGCCAAATAATTCAGTTCCCCCCATATGTCCCTGGTGCTTTTCACCCTGCTGCCTGAACGGTATATTTCAGAGTGGGTGAGTCCATCAGTTAGCACATGCACAGGCCCTTTAAGAGTGACAGCTGCGGTGGGCAGAAGTGGGGATGGAGAAGAGTAACACTTGTGACTCCAGCAGCTCTCCATCTCACCTGACAGAATGCCTGCTAATTTTTAAAGCCACATCTGGTGAGGACTCCTGTTCCCTATACTGGTGGTCTAGGTTGGGGAGCACAGTATGGGCCTGGGGTTCTCACTCTTCAGGAGGGACCTCTGCAGCTGAGGTATTTCTTTTAATTGCCTTCTTTAAAAATTTCATTGAATTTATTGGGGTGACATTGGTTAATAAACTTTTATAAGTTTCAAGTGTACAATTCTATAATATATCATTTGTATATTGTATTGTATGTTCACCACCCAAGTCAAGTCTTCTTACATCACCCTTTTCTGCCCCTCTTACCCTTCTCTTTCTCTCCACCCCCCTTTCTTTCTGGTAATCACCATATTGTTGTCTGTGTCTATTGGTTTATGATTTTTTTTGTTTGTTTGTTTGTTTAAGCTAGTCATCATTTTCACTCATCCTCCCTGCAACATCTCCCCTGACAGCTGTTTTCTATATCTACGAGTCTGTTTCTATTTTGTTTGTTTACTTTGTTCATTATATCCCACATATAAGTGAATTTATGTACTATTTGTCTATCCTAATTCTTAACTGCCTCACGTGAGACCAGCCCATTTCACATTCTGCCCCTCCTTCCAGTCTCAATGTGGCTGTTACAGGAGTTCTGATCAGCTGGTCTTCAGGTGGTACTCCAGGGTGGCTGTTCTATATTTCAGTTGTAACTTTGATGTGGAAGTGGAAGGAGGAGAACACAGTGCCATTTTACTGGAAGTCCAATTCTTAACTATTGATAGTATGCTTCTGCAAATTATTTGTGTATTTTTGTCACCCAATGAATAAATAAAATGGCCATCTAGCATTTGTCAATAAATGTAGAGAAATAAGAGGGGGGATATTTGCGAGGAGATAAAGAGTAATTGCATAAGAAGTGTGAAATAGAAAACTGAAAATATTAGTAAGATTGGTTAGTTCCCTTCGGGAAAGGTTTGTTTTATTAAAAAGGGTATCTTTTCTACAGAAGTAAAGAGAAATCTTGGGTAGAGTTTGGCAATGAAAATTAAATTATAGTGAAATTGTAAAATACTTCTAAGCACTTATAGTTCATACTTTGGATTTGACACAAATATACATATAAAAGTCTAAGTGACTGTTATGACTGAACGACTGGAACAACCAGTTGCATGCATTCCCACAGCGAATCTCGCTTGTCTGGCCAAGCTCCTGCAGTCCCTTCCCCAACTGGCAGGCACCAGGTGCTCGGTTAGGGCCAGGACCCAGGTTGGGATGAGGAACTGGGGGTGGGTGGTGGCAGACACAACCCCTTTCTGGAGGGGGGGGGCTGAGGGCCAACTTCCTCCTCAGGGCCAGTAGCTAACCTCTCATGGTCCCTTCCCCTGTCCCTCACCTCAGCCATCAGGCCCTGATTAACTCACCACCTGCTACGGTGGCAAGGGAAGGAGGAGGAGGAGGGGAGGTGAGGAGCCGTGTGGTGACAGGGCACTGAGGGCAGCATTGGCATCTGGCATCTGTTCCTTCCATGCCCAGCCTAGTGACTAACACCTCCTCTCCCAATCCCGCCAGTCCCTTTGGGCCTGGTTGGGATGGGGAACCAGGAATAGGTGGTGGAGGATGCGGCCCTTTCCCAGGGGGGCCAAGGGCCGGCTACTTCCTGTGGCTCCTTCCTCCAGCTAGGAAACCTCTTGCAATCTCTCCCTCTGTTTCTCCCCTGGCCTGCAGACCCCATTCCTTCCCCCCCCCTCCCTGGTCAGCAGGCTCCAGTCGTGATGCGGTGACCAGGAAAGGAGGAGAGGGTATGGGGGAACCATGTGGTGGCGGGTGCTAAGGGCGGCATTAGCATCTGGCATCTGTTCTTTCCATGCACGACCTGGCAACTATCTCCTTTTCTCCTGACCCCACCAAGACCATAAGGCCCCGATCTGCATGGCCCTGATTAGCCCTAATTGTCAGACAGGCTTAGGGACACCACACGTTCATGAATTTCATGCACCAGGCCTCTAGTTATATATAATACAGTGATCTCTTTTGTTATGATTTTATAAATTCATAAATACAAAGGGGTAGAATCCTTTAAAGCCACATCAGAACATGTTTGTGAGACCTATTTGCTTTTTATCTGTCATTTCTATGACCTATGGAAGAAAAGGGTACTTAAAAGAAAACAAAAATATAGTCTGCATCTCTTTTCATCTTCTGATTCTCCCAAATCTATCCCCCTGAATGAATCTTATTTTATTTCTTCAAAACTACACTTTATTCTGAGACTATTCAAAAATTTAAAGTTTTTGTCCCAGCACTAATATCACTTCACCATAATCCAATACCTTTAATCATTTTCTTATGATAGCATTTATAATTTTGAAATATAATTCTTCTTTGCACATGAAGAGCACAATACCATCAATCTTTATATCATCAATGGTTGTGTAATGCCTGACAATGAATATATGATCCATTAATATCTCTTAGATGAATAAATCAAAATAATACTACATCATCTTCATGTTTCCTTATACTGGTTTCCTATGCTACTTTTGAGTTTCATTTCCCAAACCAGAGGCATCAGAAACCTCAAAAGCTACTATGTATCTGTGAAAATTACAGAAGACTCTGTTTTACTACTCTACACTTCAATCTTTTTTTTTTTTTTTCCCCCAACAAACCCAATTATATTGGTGTCTGGGTACTCACCATTTTCATAAAAATGTCACATTGGCAGTAATTGTTAATCACACATTTTTTTTTTTCAATTTAGTTCTAGAAGGAAAGTGATAATTATATATGTTTTTCTGCTCTGCCCTGTTCTTTTGTATGAAGTAATTGAATTTGGGAACTCAATGTTTATATATATATATATATATATATATATATATATATATATATATATATATATATATATCCTCTCCCTTCTCCAATATGGGACCCCTCAGGGGATTTCCAATTGCCTGTAGTCGGACATCCATTTCAGAATCTAGGACTACTGGCTCCCAATTGCTTGCCTGCCTGATTGCCCCTAACCACATCTGCCTGCCAGATTGATCACCCACTAACCATTCTCTGCCATCCTGATTGACACCTAACTGCTCCCTTGCAAGCCTGATTGCCCCCCAACTTTCCTCCTCTGCAGGTCTGGTTCCCCCCAACTGCCCTCACCTGCTGCCCTGGTTGCCCACAACTGCCCTCCCTTGCCAGCCATCTTGTGGTGGCCATCTTATAACTACATGGGGACAACCATCTTGTGTGACAGCATGATGGTCAATTTGCATATTACCTCTTTATTATATAGGATGCATATATGCCTGTGTTTGTGTATCTATCTATCTATCATCTATGTATTGATGATAGATATAGATATAGATATAGATATAGATATAGATATAGATATAGATATCCTATATAATAAAAGCCTAATATGCTAAGTGACCATTCATTTGACCATTCAACCAATCGCTATGACCTGCAATAACTATCAGGGGGCAGATGCTCCAACCAGTAGGGTAGCTTGCTGCTGGTGTCTGGCTGATTGGGACTGGGCTAGAATGTTTGGGTATGCCTAGAGCCCTCCTGCAGTCCCTCCCTGGCCACTCAACCTCCCATAGACCCTCCCCAGCTGGCCTGACCCAATTGGCCCCAATCAGGACTGACTGAGCTGGGCCAAACATTCCCTGAAGTCCTCCTCTGGTCCCTCCCTGGCTGGCCAGCCCCAATCAGGACTGGGGGAGCCAGACTGGACATGCCCTAGAGCCTTTCTTCAGACCTTCCCTAGCCCTGATTGTCCACTGGTAGGGTCCCTTGGCCTGGCCTACATCCTCTCGCAATTCGGGACCCCTTGGGGGATGTTGGAGAGTCAGTTTCAGCATAATCCCTGCAGGCCAGACCGAGGTACCTTGGTGGTGCATGAATTCGTGCACCAGGCCTCTCTCTCTCTCTCTCTCTCTCTCTCTCTCTCTCTCTCTCTCTCTACATATATATATATATATATATATATATATATATATATATAGCCAAGCAACTGTCTGACCAGCTGGTAGGTATGATGCAGGGAAGATGCTCAGTGCAGGGGCTGCCAAGCTGAATTGACTTGGAAGTAGCAGTTCTCAGGTGATGCACCCTGGACCCAGCAAGGAAGGAGCCAAATTCCTCATGGGGCCATGTGATTCCATCCTTGACGGTAGGTTATGTTGTTGCTGGGGCACTGTTGGCCCCAGATACGGTTTACAGCACACTTATGTTTGCATTCTACACCCTGTACCACAACAATACTCCAGGACCCCTCAGGGGATGCCCGAGAGCTGGTTTTGGCCTGATCCTTTCAGGCCAGACTGAGGGACCCCACCTGATGCAGAGACTCCATTCATTCTGCAGATGCCCTAAGAGCCATGGCACTGCCCCAGGTGTAACCAACCTGGGAGGGACAGTAGGAGCATGGCTCCAGGGAGTGTTTGGCCCATATTGCCCAGTCTCGCCCTACTGGATCTTCTAAATAATTTCCTTTCAATGTGTATGAAACTGTGCACAAGGTCAGTAGTATGTATATACCAGAAGCCTGGTGCACAACATTTTTGCACTGGGGGAGGGCGAGTCCCTCAGCCAATCCTGTGCCCTCTCACAATCCAGGAGCCCTTGGAGGATGTCCGACTGACACTGAGCTCACCAGCCATGTGAGCTGGGCTTCTGGCTGAGTGGTGCTCCTCCTGTGAGAGCACGCTGTCCACCAAGGGACAGCTTCTGCATTGAGTGTCTGCTCCCTAGTGGTCACTGCATGTCATAGCCACTGGTTGTTTTGCCATATGGCCGAAACTGGCTCTCTGACATCCCCCAAGGGGTTTCAGATTGCGAGAAAGTGAAAGCCAGGTCGAGGGACCCCAAGTACACGATCAGGGCTGGGGAGGGATGTGGGAGGTTGGATGTGGGAGGCTCCAGGTTGAATCCATCTGGCTCATCTCACTCAGTCCTAATCATTGGGACCCCAGCAGCAAGCTATCCTATAGGGCGGAATGTCTGCCCCCTGATGGTCAATGAACATCATAGCAACTGGTTGACCAGATGACTGTTTGCCTCCTGGTGTTCAGTGCACATCATAGTGAGCAGTTGAAAAACCTTAGCATATCATTAACATATCATTATGCTTTGATTGTATGAACAAGCAACTGGACAAGCAGACACTTAGCATAATAGGCTTTTATTATATAGAATATCTATATAATAAAAGCCTAAGCAACTGTTCAACCAGTTGCTATGACACACTGACCACCAGAGGGTATACACTTAATGCATAGGCATGGAAACATGGAACATACTGATGAATCTCAGAGGGAAGCCAGGAGGGGGGAAGGCAGGAAGAGATTAACCAAAGATCTTATATGCATACTAGAGGCCTAGTGCACATACTAGAGCCCTGAGGTCCCTTGGCCTGGACTGTGGGAATTGGGCCAAACTGGCTCTCCAAACTGGCATCCCCTGAGGGTCTCGTATTGTGAGAGGGCACAGATCAGGCTGGGGGACCACATTGGTGCACGAATCTGTGCACTGAGCATCTAGTAATATATAACAGA
This sequence comes from Pipistrellus hanaki, assembly GCF_964339955.1. Lineage (NCBI taxonomy): Eukaryota > Metazoa > Chordata > Mammalia > Chiroptera > Vespertilionidae > Pipistrellus > Pipistrellus hanaki. Next base: position 114,078,524 of record NC_140503.1, on the reverse strand, counting down.
GAGGTAATTAAAGATAATTTTAAAAAGTGATGAAGTTTTATCAGAGTTAAGAGAGTAAACAAGTTTGATGATGCACCCAGGGTCAGGAAGAGTATAAAGCTGTTAGCACCCCTGTGCTGACAAAGCAATTTAAAACAGTGATTATGGGAACTCTAGGGTAGTGAAACCCTAGGGCCATCTGCACAGCACTGTGGTGTTTGATGCAGGTCAGATAACCACTCTCTTGTGATTGTCAGATGTTGGAAAAGTTGTGAGGAGCTGAATAACAAAACCTCACTTTTCTCCCCTTTGATCCTTCTTCAGAAATCTCTCTGCCAGACTCTACTGGCAAATGGTCCATAGAGGTCAGCCTCCTGAGACACACAGAAGGGAGGGAAAGCTGTAGTGTTGAACTAGAGGGTCGCACAGAGGTTATCTAGCATACACTCTTGCTTTACAACAAAGGACACATTTTTAATGTTGAAAAACTAATGATTTTTAAAGTTGATTTCCATCTACTTGGCCAGTGCTTAGGTCAGTGATGAAAGGTAAATGAGGACTGCTTTCCCATAAGTCCTGCAATAAAATTTTAAAGACATCCTTTTACATTTGAAAATTGTAGGCATTGGAGTTTACAAGAGTAGGAATAGATCTCCAAAGAACAATCCTTAGATACAGTTAATAGCAAATTTAGAATAATTTTTCTCCAGAGATACATTGGAAAGGGGAATTAAAATTTTAAAAAAAGTAAATGGAAGTTTCACATAAAGAGGGTGAAGGGCTGAATTTATTCCTATACTAGAGGCCCAGTGCATGAAATTCATGCATGGGAGGGTTCCCTCAGCCCCGCCTGCACCCTCTCCAATCTGGGACCCCTCAGGAGATGTCTGACTACTGGTTCAGGTCCGATTCTGGGGATCATGCCTGAACTGGCAGTCGGACATCTCTCTCACAATACAGGACCACTAGCTCCTAACTACTCATCTGCCTGCTTGCTTAATCACCCCTAACTGTGCCCCCCTGCTGGCCTAATCACCCCCAATCCTCCCCTGCTGGCCTGGTTGCTCCTAACTGACCCCAATACTGGCCTGGTGATGCCTTCCTGCCCCCCTGGCCTGTTCACCCCTCATTGCCCTCCCTTGAAGGCCTGGTCACCCCTCACTGCCCCCCTCTGCCAGCCTGGTCGCCCCTAACTGCTCCCCCCCCCTTGCAGGCCTGGTCACTCCAAACTGCCATACCTCCACCGGCCTGGTCACCCCACACAGCCTGCTTCTTAGTCATTTGGTCACCCCTCACTAACCCCCCTGCTGGATGGTTGGCCCACTCAGGCTATTTGGCCATCTGTTCGATTGCAATGGTCACTTAGGCATATATATATATATATATATATATATATATATATATATATATATATGCTTATACTTGGAAAAGTGCTTTGCATACAATCAATTTTCATTATCTGTAACATTTAACAACAACAAAAATATTTTAGTTTTCAATGCTTTCACGGTCTTAGGGATGTTCTGCTCAGCATTATTTTCTTTATCTTATCTAAAGGATTACTTAATATTGTAAATTGAATTATGTGATACTGCCATTTCTTTAAATCACAAGGAGAAAATGTTAGTAATTTTACATAGTTCAACTGAATTCATTATTAATCTCCTTTGTGAATTCTAATATGGAAAAATTATGGAATTAAAAATTTTATGGGACTTTAATTTTTTAACTTCTCATATAATCTTATGTATTAAGATTTGAAAGGCTACAAATATTTTATTTGTCTTTATTATTTTTATTAATAAAATCTATTAATAATTTACATCAATTGGATTTGCCTGCTATGTCCATTGTTAAGAACATCAGTTGTTTTTTTCTTCTAATTTTGAAGAAATTGAAGTTGTAGAAAGATGTTTTCTTAATGAATCAATAGGGCATTTTACACTTCAGTAGGAGGAAAAAAGTCACAGCTCAACTTTTCCTCTAACCTTCATGCAGAAATATGTTGACCAGTGTGCTCACTATTTCTTTTCAGCTAATATTTAGGTCTAAAATGGATACATTTAAATGATTAAAATTTTACTCATCCTATATAACAAGAGAGGAATATGCTAATTATCCATTACACTGTGAGGCATAACAACTGGATCAAGGAGGGTGGCTACTACAAGCTGCAGTAGAGAGCTATAGGATGGGGCAGGGCAGCAAGCAAGTAGGAGGCAGAGAGCTACAGGAGGGGGCAGGGTAGCTAGCTATCAGAAGGGGAGGGGGAACTACAGGAGGGCGGTAGCAACCTATTGGCACACAGATTCATGCGCAGGGCTAGTAGTGAAAATATAAGTGCATTATAGCCACGCTTTTGTGAGATTATAGTTTAATTGGAATTTAGGTGGTTTGTGATCCATTCATCCACAAATACAAAAAAAACCCTTAATTTTCTCTCATGGAAAGATATTTGAATTTAACCAGGGTGAGTTCAATATGTTTAGCTTTGAGCCTGAGTCCTTATTTTCTAATTACTTTCAGTCACCTTTTCTGCATCATCAACTTGCTACAGCTGCATGGGCAAAGTGTTATGAGAGCAGCATAGGTAGCAACTAAATTATTCTGGTTAAAATAAGAATGTGTTGTGGCAATTTCCTAAGAATTTACTTTCTGGAGAGAAGAAATGTGTGCATTCTTGCTTCTGGGATATTTTTAATAATATTGTTTTCAATTTGTAGAATAAGCAGAACAAAAAAGACTTTGTGAACAATTTTTTTCATGTTCAATTGCTATTTAGTTACTTAATACAATCCACTGCCACCTGTTTTGTAAATAAATTCACATGCTTACATTATTTACTAGGAATCAGCCACATTCACATGCTTACATATTAACTATAGCCGCTTTCTCACTACATTGGCAGAGTTGATTAATTGTGACAAACAGACATGGAACACTACTACAATGGCAGGAAAGAATAGCTGTGATGGAAAGAAATGGTATAGCTTCCAAAATCTAAAATAGTTACTGGTTACAAAAAAGAAAAAAAAAAAAGAAAAAAAAAAGAAAAGTGGGTGAGGACAGTCAAACGCTCTCAAAGTTGTGGGTTACATAAAGGCAGAGTAAAGATTTTGATACTTGCGGGGCTATCACATTAAGAATTCACATTCAGAATTTTGATTTAAATTTTGAACAGCAATATTATTATTGCTGATACATTAATAGCTATTTTTTAATTGATAGAAGTCCTGTTGTGGCAAATAAAGTATTATTAAATAATGATTTATTTTAACAATGATGCCTTACATATAATATATTTACTTGAGCTGATCTTTGCATACATTTTTGTACTTGCTACCAGGAATATATGTCACACACACACACACACACACACACACACACACATCCATTCCTCAGTGTGCTCACTTTGCTCACTGCCTTGAAGAGATGGACAAACAACAATTAAAAACTGTGATTAAATCTACACTAATAAAAGAGAAAGATGCAAATTGACTATACCTCCGCTATGCCCACCAGCCAATCAGGAGCATGTATGCAACCCAACAGAGCTGGAGTGAGCAGGAGGTTTGAGTTGCCCCCTGGTGATGGAGGAAGCCAAGCTTCCCACCCACCCTGGCCTTCCCTGGCCTCCACTCAAGACTACCAAGTTTCAGTTATAGAAGATAAATAAATCCCAGATACCTGCTTCCAGATGGCCCTGGTCTCTGCTCAAGGAGGCACTGAAGAAAAAAAGGAGGGGCTGAGAGCCTGGATTTCCAGAGGGTGTGGCCAGCCTGAAAATGGTCCTCGGCCCCTGACCCATGCTTGCCACACTCCCATGGGGTGAGGGTCCCCACTAGAGCGCTTGGCCAGCCTGCAAACAGCCCTCAGCCCATCATCCAGGCTGGCCAGGCACCGCAGTAGAGACCCCCACCCTGAAGGGGGTATAGCCATCTTGAAAACAGGCCTCAGCCTCTCATCCAGGTTGGCCACACGCCCCCCCACCCAACACCTAGTGAGGACTCTCACCCCATGGAGGCGAGATTGACCTGCAAACCACCACAGGCCCCTCACCCAGGCTGCCCCACACCCTAAGGGAACTCCTACCCTGATCCGGGGACACCCTTCAGGGCAAACCAGCCGACTCCCACCAGGCCTCTATCTATACTAATAAAATGGTAATATGCTAATTAAACTGGGATATTATGTTTCCTATGATCAATGTTAAACTCATGTAGAGATAACAACATCTTGATTGTAACCAATTCCTTTTATAGTATCATAGAATTTGTGCTGGAGTTCAGTTCATTCCTATACATTTGGACAAAATAATTAGGTTTACATAAAAAATCCATGTCATTTAGATATTATGCCAGTATACAGTTTTTAAAACTTATGATTCAGTTGCTAATTTCCCAGATATCCTGTCCCCATTCTTTCTGTTCTAGCCATAGCAACCTTATTTTCCTTTATTTCTAGATCTTCTCTATAATATTGTATCAGTTTATTCAGTAAAGCATGATTAACTGTTAAAAATAATTTAAAAATTAAAAATCTATATCTTTTAAGTTGACATCAACAATTTCCATACTAAAAAATATTCTGAGTTTGCTAATGACATATTTTATAGAAAAAAATAAATGAAATAATTAACATAATTTTATATAAATTATCATTGCAATAAAGTTATTTAAATTCAATGCATATCTGAACTACTAGAATAATTAGGAAAGATGGTTATTAATTTGTTATTCTATAAGTATCCTTAGTTAATTTTAAATATATAAAAAATAGACCTATCTCATAAATACCGAAATGCAGTACATTATAATTCTACATATAGCCAGCTCTTAACTTTGTATGACTTCATATAGCTGATGTGTGTTGGTTTTTATTGTAAATATTAAATTTGCTGATAATAAGTTTAACAATGCAAGTGGCAATGGGGTTTGTGGGTGCTATTTTGTACTCTTGAATTTTAGCAGATTATAATTTTTAATAACTTAATCCCTTTAAAATGAAACAAATTCACATGTTGTTTTTTGGAACTGCTGTTGTATTAAAATAACTTGGTTTCTTCTCCTGTCTTGCCCTTTTCTAGGGCAATGACATTGTGAAAACTGGAATCTAAAATCTCGACTCAGCTTTCTCATTAGTGAAATGGAAAAGGGGTTCTCTAGAGCCTCATCCAATCTAAAATTCTGCTGCTTTAATTTAAAACAATTTTATGCCTAATTTGTTCAGTTTTGGCCTCCATTAATCAAATTGTCAGACAATGATCATTATTTTACATTTTTTTGGCTTTTAGAAATTACCTTTCTTGTTGAAAGTATTAAAGGTGCTCCCCTTTATTCTCCTTTGATGCCTCCCACCCCACTCCCGTCCCCTCCCCAGGCCTTCACTGCACTATTGTCTGTGTCTTCTGGGGTTATGTCTATATGCATATATATTCTTTGATTAATCTCTTCCTGCCCCCTCTTCCCCTTCTCTCTGAGTTGTATCAGTCGGTTGCATGCTCCCATGACTCTGGATGTATTTTGTCAATTTATTTTGTTCATTAGATTTCAAACTTAAGGTAAATGCATTTTTCTGAATCTATACTGATAGTTCAGTGCTGACTAGTCTTAATTATCTTAAGTATCTTTGAAAATAATATATTTGCATGCAGGATTAAAGTAATATGTGCTTAATTTCTCAATTTTGCTTTAAGTGGCCTCTTAAAATTTATGCTCTGTTGGTTTCTTATGTGTAGATTAATATACAACAAAATAAAATAAATGCTACAGTGTTGGATACACATCAGTAGTCATTCTTTTCATTTTTAAGGTTTTCATAATTCATTTGGCCCCTTGTAGTGATATACCTTATTCAAATATGTATCCCATGCCACTTTAATCTATTTTTTATCATCCTGCTGTTCAGTTATTTCCAATTTTCTTGGCACAAAAAGAAAGCATATTTTTTTAATATTAAAATTCTGCCAAAATAACAAGAAGCAAAAAAAAACTAGCATACATAAAATAAACAATAAAATACTGAGGAAGTAATACTTGACAAGATCTAAATTAAAAATCAGTTACTAGCATAGTGCATTCAAGTTCTCTTGATTGGAAAATGATACTCACAAATGTAATCTGAGACAGAAACACACACTCACAACCTTTCTAATTCTTTTCATTCAGACTGAAGCTCTCTACTATAGAATCATGCAAATATGCCACTTTCCAATTTTTGCAAGAGCTTCACTTTTCAAAAAAGCCCCATAACCTTATACCTTCCAATCTGCTATAATTGTTTATTAATTTCAGAAAAATTATTTTGGTCAATTCTTTCAGAATCTCTTCCTAGACTATCATATAACTGAGACAAATATATTTTCTCCTACCCAATCTTTATACATTTTATTTCCATATTTTAGCCTTTTTGCTTTAGCAAGAACTTGCAATAACATGTTGAATAGAAATGATGAGAGGATACATTCTTGCCTTGTACTTGATCTTAGTGGAAAGTTTTGAATATTTGACCTTTGAGCACAATGTTAGCCATAAAATTTTGTGGTTTTTATTTTTTATTTTTTTTTTAGATAGCATTTATCAAGGTAAGAAGGTTTCTTTTTATTCCTAGTTTTCTACAAGTTTTTGTCATGCTTGGGTGTTGTATCTTGTCAAATACTTTTCTGCATCTATTGATATGATAATGTGATTTTTCTCTTTTAGCCTGTTGATGTGATAAATTACATGAATTAATTTTCAAAAGTTGAACCAGCCTTGCTATTCTGAAATAAATAGCACTTGCTTGTGGTGCATAATTATCTTTAGTATATGTGCTACTGTAGGGAGCAAAATGGATAATTATTTTTTTACTTTACTCTTTTTAATTTGCTAATATTTTATTGAAGAGTTTTGCATCTATGTTTTTCATAATATTGGTCTTTAGTTTTCTTTTCTTGTAATGTTAATCTATTTTGGTACTAGGGCAATACCAACCTTACAGAATGAATTAAAAAAGTATTTCCTCTGCTTCTAAACTCTGAAAGAGATTGTAGAGAATTAGTATAATTTTTTCCTTAAGTGTTTGGTTGAATTTGAAGGTTATTTCATCTGGACTTGTGCTTCTCCTTTTTGAAAATTATCAATTATTAATTCAATTTCTTTAATAGAAACAGGCTTTTTGAAATCATTTATTTTTATTGTGTTTGTGGTTTTTTTCCACACTGTCTTTCTCAGAAGTGGACTATTTGGACTATGTTATCAAATCTGTGGGCATGTTATTATATTTATTATCCTTTTAATTTCTATGGGATCTGTAGTGATGATCCCTATTTCACTTATAATATTAGTAATTTGTGCCCCCTTTTTTATCTTTACTAAAGTATTGTTATTTTTATTGATCTTTTAATTTTTTTACTTTTATTTTTTTAATCCTCATCTGAGTATATTTTTCTATTGATTTTTAGACAAAGTGGAAGGGATGGGAAGATGACAGAGAGAGAGAGAGAGAGAGAAACATGGATGTGAGAGAGACACACCACCAATTGGTTGCCTCTGACACTTGCCTGGACCTGGGAGGGGACAAGGTACATGCCCTTGACTGGAATCAAACCCTGGGAACGTCAGTCTGCTGGCCAATAAATACTCTAACCACTGAACCAATCCAGTTAGGGCTATTGTTGAAAGTATTACATATATCCTCCTTTTGAACCCCTCTAACCCTTCCTGCCCCCTATCACAGGCCTTCACCACCCTATCATCTGTGTCCATGAGTGATGTATACACTGAGTGGCCATATTATTATCACCACCTGATGTTTGTAGGCAAATAAGCAACACACTGCATCATATGGGATATGGAAACCGAAGGCCTGTTAGAACACATTTGCTGTCTGCAGTTACCAAGATAAAATGTCTCCAATTTGCACAAGAACACAAGGATTGGACAGTGGAGCATTGGGAAAAAGTCATGTGGTCCGATGAATCATGTTTTCAGTTGCATCATGCAGGTGGCAGAGTGAGAATTTCATGGAAACAACATGAAATCATGTATCCCACATGCATGAATACAACCCTTTAAGCTGGTCAGGACAGTATTATGGTTTGGGGCATGTTTTCCCATCATGATTTGTGCCCTTTAATTCTTGTGGAACAACGTCTGAATAGCACAACATACCTAAGTATCATTGCTGATCAAGTTCATCCTATCATGTTGATGGTGTATCCCAATGGAGATGGCTTCTTCCAATAAGACAGTGAGCCATGCCATGGTGCTCATATTGTGCAGGAGTGGTTCCAAGAACATGAGGAAGACTCACCTTGCTTAGGTGGCCCCCACAATCACCAGATCTCAATCCAATTGAGCATTTGTGGGACGAAGTTAAAAGAACCATCAGGCAGCTGATTCCACAACCATCAAATCTCACATAACTGGACAGTGCTATTCATCAGGCATGGTGTCAGATTCCTCTCATCACCTTTCAACATCTTGTGGAGTCAATGCCAAGAAGAATCGCTTCAATATTAAAGGCAAAAGGTGGCCCAACAAAATATTGATGGGGTGGTCATAATAATCAAGCCACTCAGTTTATTTGCATACAAGTTCTTTGGTTGATCTCTTTGCACCCACTCGGCCACCCAGCCACCCACCCTGGCATTCCTTCAGAGACTGGATAGTCTGTTCCATGCTTCTATGTCTCTGACTCTATTTTGTCAAACAGTTTATTTTGTTCATTGATCTTTCTAAAACACTAGCTTTTGGCATCATTGATCTTCTCTATTGATTTCATGTTTTCATTGATTCCTGCTTTAATTATTTATTTTCTTCTGCTTATTTTGGATTTAATTTGCCTTTATTCTAGTTTCCTAAGATGAAAACTAGGTTATTCATTTTAGAACTTTCTTATTTTCTGATATATCAATTCAATACTATAAATTTTCCCCAAGCACTGCTTACACATCTCACAAATTCATTGTGTTTTTATTATCCTTTAGTTCAAAGTATTTTAAAATTTCTTTTGAGATTTCTTCTTTGACCCATGTATTGAACATTATATGTATTATTTGACTTTGACATATTTGGGTATATTCCTGTTATCGTTCTGTTTTTTTTTTAATTTCTTATTTAATTAATTGTGGTCTGAAAATAGAAATTACATAGTTTATTTTCTTTTAGATTGGTTATGGTGTGTTTTATGGCCCATAATGCAGTCTATTGTGGTGAATTCTCCATGTGAGCCCAAGAAAAAATTAACTTGGTTTCTGAGGGATGAGATAGTCTATAGATATCAAATATATTCAATTGGTTATGTTGTTATTGAATTTAACAATATCCTTATTAATTTCAACTTCAACTATGTGCTTTATATTTAAAGTGGGCTTCTTGTAAACCGCTTAGTTGTGTCATATATATTTTTTAATTTTATTTTTCAATTAAATATTAAGTTGATATTTTTTGTATTAGTCTTAGGTGTACAGCGTAATAGTTAATCATATACTTCATAAAGTGTTCCCCCTTTATTTGCAGTACTCAGCCCATACCATACATAGTTATTATAATACTATTGCCCATATATCTTATGCTGTACTTTATATTGCCATGACTATTTTGTAACTACCAATTTATTCTTCTTAATCTCTTCAACTTTTTCATTAATCTCTTTCAACGTTTGTTTCTTTCAGGAATTTTATTCTTTGGAGTCTTACATTTAAATTTTTAATCTACTTCGAGTTTATTCTTGTATATGGTGTAAAAAGGTGGTCTAGTTTTTTTTTTTTTGCCTGTATCTGTTCAATTTACTAAAGAAACCCACTTTAAATATAAAACACATAGTTGAAGTTGAAATTAATAAGGATATTATTAAATTCAACAACAGCATAACCAATTGAATATATTTGATATCTATAGACTATCTCATCTCTAAGAAACCAAGTTAATTTTTCTGGGGCTCACATGGAGAATTCACCACAATAGACTTCATTATGGGCCATAAAACACACCATAACCAATCTAAAAGAAAATAAACTATGTAATTTCTATTTTCAGGCCACAATTAATTAAATAAGAAATTAAAAAAAAAAACACAGAATGATAACAGGAATATACCTATCCTTGGCAGCCATCTGTCTGTTCTCTATATCTATGAGTTTATTTTAATTTTGTTTGTTTGTTTATTTTATTCTCTAGATTTAACATATAAGTAAAAATATTATGGTATTTGTCTTTCTCTGACTAACTTATTTCACTTAGCATAACATTATCAAGGTCATCCATGCTATAAAAAGTGATGTTTCATTCTTTTTGATGGCCAAGTAATATTCCATTGAAGAGAGGTACCATCTATTCTTTATTTAGTTGTATACTGCTAGAAATTTAGGTTACATTTATATTGTGACTATTCTAAATAATATAGTAATGAACACATGGATGCATATATCTTTTGAATTAGTGTTTGGATTTTTTCAGATAAATGACCAGAAGTGGAATTGTGGAGCCATGTGGTAGTTCTCCTTTTACTTTTTTGAGAAACCTCCATATTATTTTCCATATTGTCTGCACAAATTTGCAATCATACTAACAGAACATGAGGTTTCCCTTTTCTTCATATACTCACCAACACTGTTATTTATTGAGGTATTGATGATAGCCATTCTGACAGGTGTAAAGTGACATCTTATTGTGGCTTTAATTCCATTTCTCTGATGATTAGTGACATTGAATATCCTTTTACATGTCAATTGGCCATCTGCATGACCCCTTTAGAGAAGTGTCAATTATGATCCTCTGTCCATCTTTTAACTCGATTGTTTGTGTTTTCTGGTGTTGAGTTCTTCATATTTTTTAGTAATTGTCTCCTTTTCAGGTGTATCATAATTGATGAATATATTCTCCCATTCAGTACATTGTGTTTTTGTTTATTTGCTGTTTTCTCTTTCTGTGTGCAAAAGCTTTGTAATTTTATGTAATCTCGTTTGTTTAAGTTTTCTTTTATTCCTTTTTCTCCAGGAAATATTCCAGGAAAAGTATTGCTAAGAGAAATGTCAGAAATTTTACTGCTTTTGTTTCTTTCAGGAATTTTATTCTTTGGAATCTTACATTTAAATTTTTAATCCACTTTGAGTTTATTCTTGTATATGGTGTAAAATGTGGTCTAGTTTCTTTCTTTTTTTTTTTTTTTTTTTGTGCCTGTATCTGTTCAATTTACTAAACAGCATCTATTGAATAGACAGTCTATCCCATTATATGTTCTTACCACCTTTGTCAAATAATAACAGTTCATATAGGCATGGTTAATGTCTGGGTTCTTGATTCTGTTCCACTGATCCATATGTCTGTATCTCTGTTTTTTCTGTTTTTATTCCAGTACCGGGCTATTTTGACTACAATGGCCTTGTAGTATAGTTAGATATCAGGTAGCCTGATGCCTCCAACTTTGTTCTTCTTTCTCAAGATTGCTGAGTCTTTTGTATTTCCATATAAATGTTTGGATTACATATTTTAGTTCTGTGAAATACATCATAGTTATTTAGAGGGGGGGGGCAGAAAGGGAGAGCAAGAGCGAGAGCGAGCGCGAGAGCGAGAGCGAGAGCGAGAGCGAGAGCGAGAGCGAGAGAGAGAGAGAGAGAGAGAGAGAGAGAGAGAGAGATGTGAGAGAGAAACATGGATCAGATGCCTCTTGTATGCTTTCCAATTGGTGGTTGAACCAACAACCTGGGTTTGTGACCTGATCAGAAATCCAATCCATGACCCTTCCACTCTTCAGTGTACAGGATGATGCTCCAACCAACAGAGCCACACACACCTTTCAGGGCCATCATTGGTATTTTGATAGGAATTGCATTGAATCTATAGATTGTTTTGGGTATTACAGGCTTTTGAATTATGTTATTTTTTCATAATCCATGCCTATGGTATATGCTTTCATTTATTCATATCATCTTTAATTTATTTCTTCACTGACTTAAATTTTGTGAGTACAGGTCTTTTACCTCTTGGTTAAATTTATTCCTACTTGTTATTTTTTTTTTCCTTTTGGATGGGGGAAAGATTGATGATATTGTAAATAGAATTATTATTTTAGTGCCTGTTTAGGTAGTTCATTACTAGTGTATAAAACAGCAACTGATTTCTAAACATTTATTTTGTTTTCTGATATTTCATGGGATTGATTTATTATTTCTACTAGTTTTTGATGGGTCTTTAGGGTTCTCTGTATACAGTATCATATCCTCTGCAATTAATGACATATTTATATCTTCCTTTCTGATTTGAATGTAATTTTTCTTCTTTTCTGAGTACTGTGGTGAGGTCTTCCAGTACTATATTGAATAAGAGTAGTGAAAGTGGACATCTCTGCATTGTTCCCAATCTGAAGGAGACACTTATTTTTACCCACTGAGTTGGCTGTGGAAAGTCATATGTGGCCTTTATTGTACTGAGGTATTTTTTTTCTCAGTTCCAACTTTGTTGAAAAATTTTATCATAAATGTGTCCTAGATGTTTTTAAATGCTTTTCCTGAACCTATTGATATGATCATGTGATTTTTATTTTTCTTATTGTTTATGTGATATTTCATGTTTACTGATTTGCAAATATTGTACCAATCTTGAATCCCTCTACTCCATCCTATCTAATAAAGAGGGAATATGCTAAATGACCACCATACCCTCACAAAGATGGCAGTGCCTGCAGCCAATAAGGAGGGAATATGCTAATTGACTGCCACACCCTCAAAGATGGCAGTGCAGACAACCACAAGATGGCAGCGCCCAGTCCTCTTATCCTGCCAGCTGCCTAGGGCCAGCCTGATGCACAGGCAAGCCTCAGACGGTGGATGCCCAGCCACCCAGTGTCCCCTGAGGCTCAGGTAACCAGGCTCAGGTAACACAGTGGCAGCAGCAGAGGTGTGATGGGGGCATCACCTTCCCCTGATTGCCAGGTTGCCTCCTGCCCTGAGGGCTCCCAGATTGTGAGAGGGGGCAGGCCAGGCTGAAGGCTCCCCCCTCCAGTGCATGAATTTTCATGTACTGGGCTTCTTGTGGTGAATAATTTTTTAAATGTATTTCTGGATCTTTGTTATATTTTCTTGAGAATTTTTGCATATATATTCATCAGGAATATTAGCCATTAATTTTCTTTCTTTTTGGGGTCTTCATCTGTTTTTTGGAACTAGGATAATGTTGAACTTATAAAATTGCTTGGTGGTGTCCTCTGCTCTTGAATAGTTTGAGATTACAGGTGATAATTCTTTGAATGTTTGGAAAATTTTAACCATGATGCCCTCCAGGTCAGGACTTTTGTTGTTGGAAGTTTTTTATTACTGCTTCAATTTTATTAGTTTTAATCAGTGTTATCAGATTTTCTGTTTCTTCCTGATTCAGTTTGGAAAATTGTATGTTTCTAGGAGATAGTGCATTTTGTTTGGATTTCCCAATTTGTGGGTGTGTTTCCATTGTAATATTTTCTTATAATCCTTTGTATTTCCCTATTATTGTCAGTTGTTACTTCTCCGCTTTCATTTTTTTATAATATTTATTTGGTAGCTTTCTCTCTCTCTCTCTCTCTCTCTCTCCTTTTCTTGATGAGTCTGGTTTAAAGTTCATCAATCTTGTTTATCTTTTAAAAAAATATTTTTGTATGTGGAATATCAAACTGAAACACAGTAGCTGGTAGAAGGAAGGGAATGGGGTGAGAAGGAGGCCCTGATCTATGGTGGTAGGAGATTTAACTTTGGGTGGTGGGTACATGGTGCACTATACAGATTTTGTAACACAGAAACCCACACCTGAAAACCATCTGATCATGTTGACCAATGTCACTCCAATAAATTTAATGGAAAAAATTTAAAACAAAAAACCAAGATCTTGATTTCACTGGTTATTTTATTTTATTTTATTTTATTATTTTATTTTATTTTATTTTTTAAAGAGAAGCAATCAAATCAATTTGTCACATATTTGGACACTGTCCAGATATTTTTAAAAAAATATATTTTATTGATTTTGTACAGAGAGGAAGGGAGAGAGATAGTTAGAAACATCAATGAGAGAGAGTCATTAATCAGCTGCCTCTTGCACACCCCCTACTGGGGATATGCCCGCAACCAAGGTACATGCCCTTGACCAGAATCGAACCCGGGACCCTTCAGCCCCCAAACCGACGCTCTATCCATTGAGCCAAATCGGTTTCGGTTCATTGGTTGTTTTAGACTCTATGTCATTTGTTTCTACTCTAGTCTTATAATTTCTGTTTTGTTTTGTGTGTTTTTTCCTACTCATTTTGGGCTTTATTCTTCTTTTTTAAGTTCCATTAGGTTTAAGGTTAAATAGTTCATTTGCAAATTTTCTTGTTTTGTTTTGTTTTTGTTTTTTATTTTTTTGAGATAGACTTTTATTGCTGTGAATTGCCTTCTCAGGACCATTTTCATGGTGTCCCATTGATACTGCGTTGTGTCTTTTATTTTAATTTGTCTCAAAGCATTATTTGACTTCTCCCTTGATATCAGAGTTAACCCACTCGTTTAATAACATGTTATTCAGCCTCCATGTATTTGTGTGTTTTTCAGTTTTTTTTTTCTTGTAATTGATTTCTAGTGTCATACCATTGTGTTCAGAGAAGGTGCTTAGCATACAGCATCTTCATACATTTATTGAGTCTTGTTTTGTAGTCTATTCTAGAAAATATTCCATTATCTATTGAAAAAAGTGTATATTTTGCTGCTTTGAGTGAAATGCTCTTAAAATATAAATTAAATCTAACTAGTTTAATGCATGACTTAAAGCTGCTGTTTCATTTTTGTTTTCTATATGAAAAATTTATCCATTGATGTTCTATGCATTGATGTCAATGGGGTGTTAAAATATCCTAATTTTATTGTATTACTGTTTATCTCTCCTTCCATAAGTATCAAGATTTGCTTTATATAATTAGGTCCTTATATGTTGCATAGAAACATGTTTACAAGGATTATGTCCACTTATTGGTTTGAACCTGTTATCATTATGTAATGTCTTTGTTTGTATCTTGTTATAGTCTTAAAGGCTATTTTGTCTGATAAGTACAGTGGTGCCTCGCATAAAGAACGCCTTGCACAGCGAACGCTGCACACAACGAACTTCATTTCATGATTCATACAACGAACTTCGTTTCACACAACGAAGTTGCCCGAGCTTCCACGACCGCTTTGCCCGAGCTTCTACGACTGCTTCGCCCGAGCTTCCACGATCGCTGCCGATGTATTGCATATCGGATAATGAGGAGCAACAATCAAACAATCAACCAATCCCAACTGCTCGCATCAAGAACATCCTGGTCAAATGGAAAGCAGTTCAGGAGTTTACCAATGCCCACTATCCGGATTCAGCTGAAGCAAACAGGATCAACGATCTTTACTCCGATACTCTTGTCCATTATTTCCGGCAGATGTTGGAGAAAAGAGAAAAACAACTTTGGACAGGTTTTTCATGAAACCATCGGCCAAAAAGCAGAAAATGGATGAAGATGTGCAAGATTCGGTAGACTCTACTTAGTCTGTCTTAAAATTAAAAAAATGTGTGTTTTTTTTTTTAAAAAATATGTTTTTAGATGTATCTAAATAAAAATAATAACAAAAAATTTATCTTTTTTTATGTCATCTTAGCATATTTTATGCTACAGAACGAATTATTTTTTTTAACATGTATTGTTATGGGAAAACGCGTTTCACATAACGAACTTTTTCGCATAACAAACTTGCTCCTGGAATGAATTAAGTTCGCTGTGTGAGGCACCACTGTATTGCTACCTGAGCATTTTTTGTTCCTAATTAAATGAAATATATTTTCTTATCCCTTTGCTTTCTGTTTGTGTATGTCTTTCATTTCCATTAGTCCTTTGTAGACATTTGAGTCTTGTTTATTCATCCACTTAGGTACCCTATAATTTTTATTGGAACATTTAATCCATTTAAATTTAAACTTCTTATTTATAAGTATGTATTTATTACCACCCTACATAAGAAAAGAGTAATATGCAAATTGATCATCACTCCAACACAAGATGGCAGCCCCCATGTGGACACAAGATGGCTTCCACAAGATGGCTGGCAGGGGAGGGCAGTTGGAGGTGATCAGGACTGCAGGAGAGAACAGTTGGGGGGGGGGCACCCAGGCCTGAAGGGTGGATAGTTGAGGGGATCCAGGCCTGCAGGGGAGGGCAGTTTGGGGGGACCTAGCCAGCAGGAGAGGACAGTTAGGGTTGACCAGGCTGGCAAAGGAGGGCAGTTGGGGGCAACCAATCCCCATGGGAGGGCAGTTAGAGGTGACCAGACAGCAGAGGAGGGCAGGTAGAAGCAATCAGGCTGGCAGGGGAGCAGTTAGGCATTGATCAGGCTGGCAAGGGAGTGGTTAGGTGGTGATCAGGCTGGCAGGCAGAAGAAGTTAGGGGCAATCAGGCAGGCAGGCAAGCGGGTGGGAGTCATCAGTCCTGGATAAAGCCTAAACAGGCTGTCGGATATCCCTCAAGGGGTCCCAGATTGGAGAGGGTGCAGGGTGGACTGAGGAACACCCACCCCCGTGCATGAATTTTGTGCTCCAGGTCTCTAGTTTTCTTTATCATTATTTTTCTTTCTTGTTTTTTCCTGCTTCTTATAAAAGTTCCTTTAATATTTTTGTAGTATTGGTTTGTTGTTGATGAATTTCTTAACTTTTACTTATCTACTTTTAGAGTTCCAGTGCATGAAAATCTATGCATTGGAGGCATGGGACCCTCAGCCTGGACTGCCCCTTTACAGTCCGGGAGCCCTCAGGTGCAGGAGGTGACCCAGTGATCAGGGGAAGACAATGCCTGCATCACACCTCTGCTGTTACCACTGCTGGCAACACAAGCCTTGGCTGGCCCTAGTTACCTGAGCCTTGGGTGGCCCTGGGCAGCTGGGCAGCCACCATCTGAGGCTTGAGTATCAGCTGGGTATTGAAATCTGAGGCTTTCCTGTGCCTCTGGCCTACCCTGGGTGGCTGGGGGCTCAAGAGGCAGGCATACAGAGTGGCTTGGCCTGCCTGATGCTGCACTCTTGCTGCCCCAGTGGGGCTGAGGGGACTGGATGATGCCATCTTGTGGCTATGGGTGCCACCATCTTTGAGGACATGGCTATCAATTAATTATATTCTCTCCTTATTGGCTGTGGGTGTCACTATCTTTTGTGAGGGTGTGACTGGCAATTAGCATATGCCCTCTTAATTAAATAGGATTGGAGTTTAATGTAAACATACCAGTGTAAAATAAACCATATAAAACTATTAGAAAACATTAAATACTGACATTAATTTGGTGATATTGATAAATATTATTTTATCTGTGCTAATCATATGTTAAAATTAGAGATGAATTTTGAAGTTTTTAAGGATAAATAATATAATGTATTTGCTAACAAGTTTCTCTGCTACAGTCTAGGAAAAAAATAAAACTATATGTTGTTAATGATTGAACCCGAATGATGGGTACATGGGGATTTATTATCCTATTATATTTACTCTTTGTTTATCTGAATATAATACAATAAATATTTAGATTTTTATGCATATATACATATATATGTTCTTAAAATTAAAATCTGAACTACATGTAATTCTAAACTTTAATGTTTAGATCAGTTGTTTGACCACTGACACATTCTTAATTTCCTCATTGATATAATACTCTTCTGACTGATCTCCCACCTTCTTCCCTCTCTTCCATGGAGTTTCTTTTCAAACATAGCAGTTAGAATGGAAATTTTTAAATAAAAAGGCAAATCTTTCCCCTCCACTAAAATACTCCTTATATTGTATTCACATTAGAAATAAATGGTCCTGCAAACTCTCATGGTGTTCTATTGGTCTAATCCCAATCTTTCAAATTCATCAACACTTTTCTCTAAAACCAGCCTTGTTTCCCCCGATTTTCTCCCCCCACTTAATGCACATTAACCTCTTTTCTGTTACTTAAACACATGTATATTACTCAATCTTCTTGGGTCACACTTTCCCAGATATCTAACCAAACCACTCACTTCCCACAATTCTTACATGGCTACAATATTCAAAATTAGATCACACAAGTCTATCTTATTTTCATTAATTTTTTCTTCCCCATTTTTAATTGTATTTAACAATACTGAACAATACGGTGATAATATGAATTTACGTAGAGGTGACTAGGGCTTGACAACAACTGACTATTGTCTGGCCTTAGTTCTCAAAGTAGAGGATACATGGTTTAGATGATTAGACCCATTTGGAGAAAAATAATATTTCTTCAGAAAACTGGTGAGCCCATATTCCTACATTTCCTCTGGCTTAATCTCCTAGGATATGGTCATCATAAGGGGTTGGTTCCCCATCTTCAAGAGATCTAAAGATTCCTGGAATCACTTCAGCTGTCCTGGATGTACTAACTGATCTCAGGCCAGAATGAAAGTGACTGTTCATTTCTGTTGAGTTCTGGTATATATTAGTTGGCTTGGGATAAGATATTAATAGTAACACCTTTCATTTTTTCATTATAAAAGTTGTTCATGCTTTGAGAATACATTTAAAGGCAACCGCACCCAGAATCCTCCCAATCACTATTTAAGCTGAAGTGACCTAGCTAGTGTAAAACTATAGCTAGGGCCCATATGATTGAAGGATGCTGACAAACTACAGAACCCTTGGTTTGTCATAAACTGCAAGTTGTCTTGATTAAATAATTTTATTATGCTACAACTAGGGGCCTGGTGAATGAAATTTGTGCACTGGGGGTCCCTCAGCCCAGCCTTCCCCCTCTCATATACTGGGAGCCCTCAGGGGATTTCCAACTGATGTCTTAGGCCAGCTCCCCAAGAATTGGGCCTAAGTAGCAGTCAGGCATCCCTTTGTGGGAAGCAAATGGACTGATCAGGGGAGGGCACCAGCCCCATCACCCCACTGCTGCAGCCACTGCCAGTCAACACTGCAGCCTCCAAGGTGTTTTCATCAACACTGATTCCAGTCCCTTCACCATGAAAAAATGATAACTTCTTTAGGCATTTTCAAGATGTGTCTTTCATAAGATATGACCTTTCTCTCTCTCCCTCTCTCTCTCCCTCTCTCTCTCTCTCTCTCTCTCTCTCTCTCTCTCACTCTCTCTCTCTCTCTTCTCCTCATCTGAGGATATATTTCCATTGATTTTTAGATAATGTGAAAGAGAAAAAGAAAGATAGAGAGAAACATCAAGGTGAACAGAACACTTTGATTGGTTACCTCCTGCATGAGCACTGACCTGGGCCCCAGCCAGGGAGGAGCCTGCAACTTAGGTACCCTTGATCAGAATCTAACCTCGGCCCTGCGGTTGGCAAACCTAGGCATTATCCACTGAGCCAAACCGCCTACGGCAGGATGACATTTCTTAGCCCTCCAGCAGCAGACCTTTGTTTTGTTTTCTTCAGGAGAGTGGTGGAAAAACCCTAGATTACCTTTTTGGATTTTTAGTACCCAAGTTACTAAGAATATTACCAGTGGCATACAGGGAGCTTAGCCAATAAATGGTCAGAAAAGGTGTTTGTTTCCTCTGTAGTTCACACCAATCTCAGGATTGGCCCCTGCCCAGGCCTAAAGCCTCCAGGCATGGGCAAGGGCCCCCCAGCTCCCTCCAATGGCTTGCTCCGCCCCTGACCTATGCTTTAGGCCTGGGCAGGGCCTCCTTAGCTCCGATCACAGATTAGACCTTGCCCAGGGGCCCTGGCTCAGGCCCTTCCCAGGCTGCTCAGGGCCCAAGCAGGTCCTACCTCAGAATGACCTGGCTGCTAAGGATGTTCCTGCGATTCAGGTCCCTGGGTGCCTATGTATACAAATTAACTGCCATCTCCTTTGGGTTAATTTACATACTCACTCTGATAGGCTGTGGGCTTAGTGAATGTACAGTCAATTTACATGTTTGTCTATTATTAGGTAAGATGATTTAACCCAAATTTTTATCCACTTATATACTATGTACCATGTTCACTGAGTAAAGAAAGCATTTTTATACTTACTGTTTTGGGGAACCATAAATTTTATTTAATTTTTATTTATTCTTCTTCCTTTATATGATGATTACTATAAAACAGAGCTTTTTGCTTTGTTTTGTTCATTATTTTTATCCCTAAAACCTGATAGAGAGTCTGGCATATTGTGAGGCTGAATAAATATTTGTTGGAAGTAATGGAGTTTATGGAATTTATTTTATACTTGCCATTTCTAAAACTGATCTCGACATTCTTAGGGTGCTGCTTTCTAATATGCTATTTTTTCTCTCTAAAAACAGAAAAGTCATTTTCAAAATGGAAATGGAATTTGTGAAAAGATTATGTCATTACATTTAGTTTATTAACTCTTGTTTGTAAAATATCTATTACCTCAAATTTCAATGGCATAATAGTTTTTATTCTATGAATCATTCACTTTTATAAGCTAAATAATAAGTGCAAACTTGAAAAGAGAAAAATATTAAAAAGGTACAGAGTATCAATTCTTGAGCTTTGGGAATTATTTAAAAGTGTATTTGGTGTTATACAAAAGCTAGAAACATAAGAATACAAATAAAATTCTTTTCCAGACATAAAATATCAACTGAAGCAATTCAAGTCAAAAGTGAAAGAAATTTGCATATTTTGTAGAAGTTCTTAAAATTTTATATAACATATTTAAATACAGACATGCCTCAGACCTATTGCAGGTTTCATTCCATACCTCCCAAAATAAAGCATGTATCACAATGCAGAAGTTCACACAATGTTTTGGCTTAAGTGTACAATAATATTATGTCATAAAAACAATATACAGGGGAAATTTTATTTATTAATTTTTTATATTTTATTTATATTTATTATTTTTAAATATATTGACTATTTTTTTCTTCTTATAAACTCATCCTCTTTCTAACTTCACTATACTGAACCAGAGCCATTCCCCCATTAATTCAATTCCTTTACCTTACTTTATGGAAATAAGCTCTCTTTCTTCAGATTCAGTCCCTAGCCACTCCCCCCCCCCCCCCCCCCCCGCTTTTTTCTGGGTGTTTGTTGTTTGAATTTTTTGGTTTGTTTGTTTTGGGGAGTCTTCTCCCCATATTCATATATTTTACCTACCTTTTTTTCTTATTTCTTTTCTCTCTTACCTTTTTTTCCTTTCTCAATATCATTTTTGAGCTCTTTTCTTACTCATAATTCTCTTTTCTCTGGTGGTCACCTATATTGGGCTTATCAGTGTTGTGAATCATTTGTGTTTTGTTCCCTTTGTGTCATGTCTTACCAAGTTGTATTTTGTGCCTTTTGGTCAATGTGTTAGAAAGTGAGCAACATAATCAGATACCCTATAAGGAGCAAAAATGGGGAGACAAAGAAACAGCTCCCTTATGGAAAAAAAGGAGGAGTCATCAGAAGAGGAAGTAAATGAAATGGAGGCAAGCAATTTGTCAGAGAAAGAATTCAGAGCAATGGTCATAGGGACACTGAAAAGAATATAAGACAAATTCAACATGTACAAGAATAAAGAGGAAATGAAGAAGCACCAAGAGGAAATAAAAAATGAATAGCTGCAATAAAGAACACAATAGAAACAATCTATATTACATTAGAAGAAACTGAGGACCATATCAACAAACTAAAAGACAAGTTAGGAAAAAAACACCCAAGCAGAGCAGAAATGGAAAAAAAAAAAAAAATTAAAGAGCAGGAGGAAAGCAAAAGAGAGCTTTGGGACAATGCAAAATGGAATAACATCTGCATAATAAGGGTTCCAGAAGTAGAGGAAACTGAGCAAGAAATAGAAAACCTGTTTGAAGAAATAATGACAGAAAACTTTCCTGATATTGGGAACAATTAACTCACACAAGTTCAAAAAACACACAGAGTCCCAAACAAGATGAGTCCAAGAAGACTGCCACCAAGACACATCATAATTAAATTGATAGACACCAATAATAAAATAAGAATTTTAAAGGAGAAATAGAAAGTTACCTATAAGGGATCTCTCATTAGACTATCAACTGATTTCTTTTATTTTTTTTAAAAAAAATATGTTTTATTGATTTTTTTTTTACAGATAGGAAGGGAGAGAGATAGAGAGCTAGAAACGTCGATGAGAGAGAAACATTGACCAGCTGCCTCCTGCACACCCCCCACCAGGAATGTGCCCGCAACCAAGGTACATGCCCTTGACCGGAATCGAACCAGGGACCCTTCAGTCCGCAGACCGACACTCTACCACTGAGCCAAACCGGTTTCGGCATATACATCAGGCCAGAAGGGAATGGAATAAAATATACAAATTTATGCAAAGCAATGGACTGAATCCAAGAAAACTTTATCCAGCAATGCTATCATTCAAAATTAAAGGTGAAATAAGAAGCTTCATAAACAAAACAAAAGCTAAATGAGTTTATTACCATCAAACCAGGAATGCAAGAAATGCTAAAGGGACTGCTGTAAAAAGAAGAAATAGAAAATGAAGAAGGAACAAAGATAAAGAGTAAAAATGGTGACAAAAAAGTAACTATTAATAATAAGCTTAAATGTAAATGGATTAAATGCTCCAATCAAAAGACATAGGGTACCAGAATGGATTAGAAAGCATTACACATATATCTGCTGTCTATAAGAAACCCACTTTAGAACAAAGGACTCACACAGACTGATAGTAAAGGGATGGGAAAAAAAATTTTCAGGATAATTGAAATGAAAAAAACAAAACAAACGCTGGAGTAGTAATTCTTATTTTGGACAAAATAGACATTAAAGTGAAAGCCATAACAAGAAATAAGGAAGGCCACTTCATACTACTAAAGGGAGCAATTCACCAAGAGGATATAACTTTGGTAAACATCCAATGCAATAGCAACCAAATGCATAAAAAACTTCAGGAAGATATCAAGGGAGAGATCAACAGCAATACAGTCATAGTAGGGGACTTTAATACCCCACTGACATCACTGGATAAAGCTTCTAAACAACAACAAAAAAAAACATTCAGCAAAGAAACATTAATTCTAAATTACTCACTAGAACAGATGGACTTAATTGACATATTCAGAATATTTCACCCCAAAACTACAGAATATACATTCTTCTCAAATGCACATGGGACATTTTCAAAGAGAGACCACATATTGGGACTCAGAAAAAGCCTCTTCAAATTCAAGAAGACAGAAATCATATCAAGCATCTCTCATCACAATGGCATAAAATTAGAAATCAACTACAATAAAAACAATGAAAAAAAAATTAAACTTATGAAGACTAAACAGCATGCTATTAAATAATGACTGGATTACCAGAGAAATCAAAGAAGAAATAAAAAGAATTTTGGTAACATATGACAATGAAAACAAAACAATCTAAAATCTATGGGACACAGTGAAAGCAGTCTAAGAGGGAAGTTCATAACTCTACAGGCCTACCTAAAAATAAATAAATAAATAAATAAAAACAAAAATTATCTAGCCCTATAACTTAAATAATTAAAAAGAGAGCAATAAGAAAAGCCCAGAGTAAGCAGAAAGAAGGAAATAATAAAGATCAGAGTGGAAATAAATGACACAAAGCCCAAAAAATCAATAAAAACAAGTGGTTCTTTGAAAGGATAAACAAGATTGATGAACCTCTAGCCAGGCTCACCAAGAAGAAAAGAGTGAGGACTCAAATAAACAAAATCAGAAATTAAAGAGGTGAAGTAACAATAGACCCAACATAAATACAAAGAATTGCAAAACAAACAAACAAACAAACAAGCTACCAAAAAACTCTATTCCAAAAAATGGATAATCTATATGAAATGGACATATTCTTAGGAAAATACAAGCTTCCAAAACTCAATCAGATAGAACCAAAAAACCTGAGTAGGCCTATAACTGCTGATGAAATTGAAGCAGTCATCAAAAATCTTCCAGCAGACAAAACCCCTTGTCTGGTAGGCTTTGCAGGGGAGTTCTACCAAACATTCAAAAAAGAACTAAAACCTATACTCCTCTGACTATTCCAAAAAATACAAGAGGAAGGCACACTTCCAAACTCTTTCTATGAAGCCAGCATTATCCTAATTCAAAAGCCAGATAAAGACACCACAAAGAAAGAGAACTACAGGCTATTATCCCTGATGATTCTAAATGCTAAAATCCCCAACAAAATTCTAGCAAATTGGAGCCAACATTACATCAGAAAAATCATACACCATGATCAAGTGGTATTTATTCCGAGGATGCAAGGATTACACAATTTCCATAAATCAATAAATGTGATACATCACATAAATAAATTGAGAAACAAAAATCACATAATCAAATCAATACATGCAGAAAAAGCATTTCACAAATTCAACACCCCCTCTTTTTTTTTTCTCTTTTTTTAGAGAGGGATAGAGAGTTAGAAACATCGATGAGAGAGAATCATCGATCAACTGCCTCTTGCACAGCCCCTACTGGGGATGTGCCCGCAACCAAGGACATGCCCTTTGACCAGAATCGAACCCGGGACCTTTCAGTCCACAGGCCAACGCTTTATCCATTGAGCCAAACAGGTTTAGGCCAACACCCTTTCTTGATAAAAACTCTCAGCATGGTGGGAATAGGAGAATCATCCATTAGCATAATAAAAGCCTGATATGACAAACCTACAGTCAACATAATATTCAATATGCAAAAACTAAAATCATTTTCCTAAAAATAGGAACAAGGCAAGGTTTTTCACTGGTATTAAAAGTGCTAGCCAATGTGATCAAATGAGAAGAAATAAAAAGCATCCAAACTGAAAAAGCAGAAATAAAACTGTTATTATTCAAAGATGACATGATATTGTACATAGGAAACCCTAAAGACTCCATCAAAAAACTAGACCTAATAAAGGAATTTTATAATGTAGAAGGATACAAAATTAGCACCCAGAAATCTATGGCTTTTTTATACACCAATAATGAACTCACAAAAAGAGAAACTAAAAAAACAAACAAAAACAATCCCCTTTACCATTGTACCAAAAACATTAAGATACCTATGAATAAACTTAACTAAGGAGGTAAAAGACCTGTACTCAGAAAAATATGGGGCATTGAAAAAACAGATAGAGGATGACATAAACAAATGGAAGAACTTACTGTATTCATGGAATAGTAAATCATAATTAAAATGTCCATACTACCTAAAGCAATTTATAGATTCAATGTAATCCCCATTAAAATACCAACAGCATATTTTGCAGACCTAGAATAAACTATCCAAAAATTTATCTGGAATAAAAAAAGATCTCAAATATCCAAAGCAATCCTGAGAAAGAAGAACAGTGTTGGAGGGATCACAATACCAGATATCAAGCTGTATTACAAAGCTACTGTTCTCTTATACTGGCACAAGAACAGACATATAGACCAATGGAACAGAACAGAGTACCCAGAAATCAACTCAACCCATCATGCTCAATTAATATTTGAAAAGGAGGCAAGAGCATACAATGGAGTCAAGACAGTCTCTTCAATAAATGCTTCTGGGAAATTTGGTTAGATAAATGCAAAAACATGCAACTAGATCACCAACTTACACCATACACAAAAACCAACTCAAAATGGTTAAAGGATTTAAATGTAAGATGTGAAACCATAAAATCCTTGGAAGATTCCATAGTTAGCAAAATTGCAGACATATGTCATAGCAATATCTTTACTGATACAGCTCCTAGGATAATGGAAATTAAAGAGAATATAAACAAACGGGACCACATCAAAATAAAAAGCTTCTGCATAGCAAAAGGAACCATCAACAAAACAACAAGAAAGCCCCCTGCATGGGAGAACATATTAACCAATGCTATTTCAGATAAGAGTTTATTCTCTAAAATTACAGAGAACTCATACAACTTAACAAAAAGAAGATAAACAATCCAATTAAAAATGGCAAAGGACTTTATGGAAGAGGATATACACAAGTCTGAGAGACATATGAAAACGTGCTCAAAGTCACTAATCATCCGACAGATGCAAATCAAAACAATGAGGTACCATTTTATACATGGCAGAATGGCTATCATCAACAAATCAACAAACAACAAGTGCTGGCAAGGATGTGGAAAAAAAGAAACCCTTGTGCACTGCTAGTAGGAATGCAGACTGGTGCAGCCACTGCAGAAAGCAGTATGGAGTTTCCTCAAAAAAAACTAAAAATGGAACTCCTATTTGACCCAGCAATCTCACTTCTAGGAATATATCCCAAGAAATAAGAAATACCAATCAGAAAGGATATATGCATCCCTATGTTCATAGCAGTACAATTCACAATTGTTAAGATTTGGAAACGCCTAAGTGCCCATCAGCAAATGAGTGGATTAGAAATTTTTGGTACATCTGAACAATGCAATACTATGCTGCTATACAAAAGAAGGCAGTTTTACCATTTGCAATAACATGGATGAATCTGGAGAGCATTGTGCTAAACTAACTAAGCCAGTCAGAGAAAGATAAATATCACATGATCTTACTCATTTATGGGATATAATGAACAATATAATCTGATGAACAAAAATTGATTCAGAGAATAAGAAACACTGAATAGACAGTCTAACCTCACAGATAAGTTAGGAGAAGGGGGTAAGAGATCAATCAAAGGACTTGTATGCATGCATATTTGCATAACAAATGGATTTGGACACTGGGGCAGGGGGGGCACTGGTGGGAGGGAGTGGTGTGGGGGGTCAATTGGGAAAAAAGGAGACATATGTAAAAATCTTACCTAATAAAAGAGAAATATGCAAATTAACCATCACTCCACTGCACCCACAGCCAATCAGAGTGAGTATGAAAAATAACCCAACAAAGATGGAGTTTAAGTTGCATATACAGGCATGCAGCGGTGTGAAGCCTGCTATGAGGGGAAGACGGGTGGCGGAGGGCCTACTGGAGTGATGCTCGGGAGAGAAGTGAGGACTTGCTGGCTCCAGGCGGCCCAGGACCTGGGACTTGCCTGCTCCCAGGTGGCTGAGAATGAAGCCCGGGGAAGGAAGGCCTATTCTTGTATGAATATTGTGCAATGGGCCTCTATTTTAAACAACAATAATAAAAAAAATACCTTAAATAAAAGTGCTTTATGACTAAAAAAGTCTAACCATCATCTGTGCCTTTAGTGAACAGTGAACTTTATTCTTTTTTGCTGTAGAGGCTTTTGCCTTGCTGTATCTGGGAAGTGCAATAAACTGAGGGATGCTTGTGTTTAGTTATACCATGTAATCCATATATGCTTATATATGTTACATTGATCTTGAATAGCAAAAGTATGACCAACTATAAACCTGAGGACATTATGCTAAGTGAAATAAACCAGTCAAAAAGTGCAATACTGCCCTAACTGGTTTGGCTCAGTCGATAGAACATCCGCCTGCAGACTCAAGGCTCTCGGGTTTGATTCCAGTCAAGGGCATGTACGTTGGTTGCGAGCACATCCCCAGTGTGGAGTATTAAAGAGGCAGCTGATTGATGTTTCTCTCTCATTCATGTTTCTAATTCTCTATTCCTCTCCCTTCCTCTCTGTGAAAAAATCAATAAAGTATATATTTTAAAAAATACAATACTTCATAATTTCACTTATATGAGTTATCTAAAATAGTCAAACTTATAGAAGCAGAGACCAGAATGGTGGTTTCAAGGAATAGGAAAGATGTAAAAATAGGCACTCATTATCCAATGCCTATAAGGTTCCATTTTTGCATATTGGCTAATTCTAGAAATCTGTTGTACAACATTTTGCATATAATTAATAGTGCTGTATTATACACTGTTAAGAAGGTAGATTTTATGTTAAGTTTTTTTTTGTTGTTTTTTTGTTTTTTGTCTTTTTTTTAAGAGAGGTATTAGAAGCTTTTGGAAGTGATAAATATGATGATGTTTCACAGATTTTTGCATATATGCAAACTCATCAAACTGTATGCATATAATATGTGCAGCTCTTTGTATACACCACATGTATCTCAATAAAACTATTTTAAATAAGTTTATCCTCTGTAGGATGTACAAAACTGGAGCAGCACATATTAAGAACCCAACCTTTTGCCCAAATCGGTTTGGCTCAGTGGATAGAGCGTCAGCATGCAGACTAAAAGGTCCCAGGTTCGATTCCAGTCAAGGGCAGCTGATTGATGATTCTCTCTCATCAATGTTTCTAACTCTCTCAATCTCTCTATCCCTCTCTTTTCCTCTCTGTAAAAAATCAATAAAATATATATTTTTATTTAAAAAAAATAAAGAGCCCAACCTTTTGATTCTGAGTGAAGATTGAATAAAAATACCTTAACTCTATACATCTCCCCTCTTTCTATTTTAGAACTAAATGTTTTAGTTTGGGAATAAACCTGAGTGTGAAGCTCAAAACCTTAGACATTGTCTTAATTTCACTCCTCATGGAAGCCTGTAAAAGTCACTAATTTTTACACTGGAATTTATCATTTACTTAATTGGAAGGCAAACTGTATTCCCCCTCTCTTGCTGAACTAAAAAATCTAATGATTAAACCCATTGAAAATGAAATAAATCTGGTTTTCATGATCAAATTAGGGTTTAAATGAACAAATTATTTATTTTGTGTATGTGTGTGTGTGTGTGTGTGTGTGTGTGTGTTTGTTTGTTTTGTTTTGTGAGATTTTGTTGTTAATTCTCACCCAAGGATATTCTTTCCATTGATTTTTTTTAGAGAGGAAGGGAGGGGAAGAGACAGAAACATCTATGTAGGAGAAACATACTGATTGGTCGCATCCTACCCTGGCCATTCAAAGGCATGTGCCTGCAAATGAGGCACATGCCCTTGACTGAAGTTGAACCCACAACTCTTCATCCCATATGCCGAACCTCTTTCCACTGAGCCAAACTGGCAAGGGCTGATGTATTGTTTAAGATTATTGTTGCTATTTCATTTCAATCTACTATTAAAAAGATGTATATTAGTAAAACGGTGATTTTGTAAAACTTAGCACACTTAACTGGATAATGTTACCTTTATGAGGGCAGATGGAACAAAGATACAATTTCCATAAAATTGCTCTTGAATTCTTCTTTAGATCTTAATTTATTTTTTAAAATGTTTTTATTTTTTCCATAGTCTTTACTATAATTTCCAGAGCCAATTAGTCAGTCATCTGCCTTTAGTTCACATTAAGACTCAGTCTCAAAAATTTTCTTCTGCATTTCTAGATGATATGCACAAAATAAAACTTACTATTATATATTGATTTTTGCAATATAAAACTTTTTCACTGCAGAGTCTACCCACCACCCCACTATAAATATCACCCATAATTTTTTCCTTGCAAAATTCAGTTACCATTTGTATTCTGAGATACATTAGGTAATGACTAAAATGGGAGAAGGAAAAGCAAACAATTATGTGTGCTGTGGTAGTTCATTGCTCTGTCTTCCTCTCAACCTCACAAGTCATCCAGGAAAACAATATATGTAGTTGAAAATTATCCATGTCACACCATTAATTCTACATCATTAAATACACCTGTTTTTATATTCTGCTTCTTTACTCCAGTTACAGAAAGTTCTCTTCTGCTAAAAAACAGTCTAGTTTTTCTGCTAGTTTTCTTTCACTTTCTTCTCCCTTCTTTAAGAATTTCATTTCTTTGTTTAATCTCCCCCAGAAATAAGCAAACTTTGGTTCATAAGCTGCTTTCCCTTTTTTCCATTTTCAATTAATTGCACATTTCAGTGTCTTTTGGTTCAAAATAAGAGTTTGACTTTTTCATTTATGACTTTTCACATTGGTAGTCTGTTGTTCCCAATGGTCACTCTTCTGCCATTCATGGTATGGTCATTTACTGGTTTGGGCACTTTTGCAGCTCAGATTCAGTATATTTTGCAACACACCTTAGTATCCCCTGTCTCTGGGGCTGCTATAAAAAGATTAAATGTCTACCTAAACTAAGTAGTGAATGCCTTTTCTCTAGAGTACAGGAGAATATATGCCAGGTAGTTTGGGAATTTAGTACTAATGATATTTGAATGTATTGCTTTGATACTTGATGAAGCAGTACAGTTTCCCCCTCCTTTTAAGATGGCTGCATTACTGTATAATATCTCCCAGAAATAAGCAATCTTCAAAGACTAACAGACCAATGACTGGCATATCAGACCCTCTTCAGTATGTCAGACTGTTATGTGCTGCCTCCCTTCATCTATACAATTATTGAACCTTCCTATAAAATAAAAGCCTAATATGCAAATAGACTGAATGGTGGACTGACCGGTCACTATTACATGCACTGACCACCCGGGGGCAGATGTTCAATGCGGAGTGCCCCCAGACTGCAGGCCCCAGGCCAACCAAGGCAGGTGCCAGTGGGAGCCCCGCATTGCCCCACAGATCGGCCCTGGTCGCTGGCCAGGCCTAGGGACCTTACCTGTAAACAAATTTTGTGTACCGGGTCTCTAGCCTGTAACAATAGAAGCGTAATTTGCTAAATAGACTGGACGTCCTTCCAGGATGAAGTCGGGGCTATAGGTGCCTCAGCTGCGAGGAAGGGATCCAGGCAACCTCGGCTGCAAAGACCTACTGTTGCACAAATTTCATTCATCAGGACTCTAGTATTCAAAAAATAAACATGGAATTAAGTTAAAATGCAGCCACAAGAATAATAAGAATCCCTCAAGTGTGAAGTTTTTATTTGGCATGTTGTACCTAGGAAACTTTGTTGGTAGGCACAAATTTGAGTTTATAACTTTTGGGAATTCAATTGTTGTCATGGATGTTATTTTTTCTTATTTTGTTTGTAATTTATGATACATTTTAAATACATGTAAAATTACAGAGGAATAATGAATCTCCTTGTAACTAAGAAAGAATTTTTATCAATTACCAACTTTTGGCCAATCCTTTGTACTGTATATTCTCTCCCCTTTATCATCTCAACTGAATTACCTTGGAAAATCCAAGCATTATATGATTTCAACCTGAAGTATTTTAGTATGTGCTCAAAAATAAAAATACCACCCGGATGGTGTGGCTCAGTGACCTGTGAACCGGAGGCTGGGATTTGATTCCCAGTCGGCTGTGGTTCTGTCACCAGTGGGGGGTGGGGGTGGGGGCATGCAGGAAGCAGTGATTCTCTCTCATTGTTGATGTTTCTTTTTATTTTTTAAAAAAATATATGTATTTTATTGATTTTTTACAGAGAGGAAGGGAGAGAGATAGAGAGCTAGAAACGTCGATGAGAGAGAAACATCAACCAGCTGCCTCTTGCGCACCCCCTACCTGGGATGTGCCCGCAACCAATGTACATGCCCTTGACCGGAATCGAACCCGGGACCTTTCAGTCCGCAGACGGATGCTCTACCACTGAGCCAAACCGGTTTCGGCTCATTGTTGATGTTTCTATCTCTCTCTCTATTATTATTTTTAATAAAGTAAAAATACCCTTTTTACTCTTTAAAAATTAACAATTTATTTTTGGAATCTTCAAATCTGGTAATTATTTTAATTATCTTGATTATAAAACAAATGTTTAATACTTGATTTGTTTTAATTAAGATCCAAATTGCACATACTGCATTTATTTAATCTATCCTTTGAGTTTTTTGTTTTCTTTTCTTGATAAAAGTCTTTTTGAAATATACTATGATTCAACAAATACACCAGCATCAATCTTTTAATCCCTCCCTTAAAATGTAATATCTGTTTTGGCTTCTATTATAATAGATAACTTTTGCATACATATATATAACAATTTCTGTAGAGTATACGTCAAGGAGGGAATTGCTGGGTAATAGTATATGTATATTTTTAAATTTAATGTTTTTTTGCCAAGCAACTTTTCAAATTAGTTGTAACAAATTGTACTGCTAGTGGCAGTATATAAAAAATTCAGGTTCCTCCTGGCCTCAACTATACTTGCGATTTCACACACGTTAAAAATTATTTTTCATTGCAGTGAGTACTTAAGGATGTCTCATTGTGGTTTTAAAAATATTTGTGAGCATAGCTTCTCTTGCATCCCATAAGTTCTGAAACATCACATTTGATATGTCCTTTCTTTAAATCATTTTCTAATTTCCAGTGTTGTCTTTTAATATTTAGGTTTTATCAGTATATTCATTACTTTCTAGGTTAATTCCACACTGTCTCTTTAATTAAAGGCTCTACCCTCTCTTTTTTTTATTTTTCTTGTAATTTACTTGTGGAAAACATAGAATAATTTACCTTATAGTGTATGTCATATTTATATTATACTGACAACATCATCATAGTGTTAATGAATATTTTCCTCTGCCACTAGTATTTCCCATAAACTGTTAGACCTAAATGCTTATTTAGATCCAGGTTGTTGTTGTTTTTGATAAGAATACTTTGGTAGTTCTGAGTAATTCCATCAGGAGTCACATAATGTCTGATTGTCTCTCATTTTTATGTGATGATTAAGACTGATCAGCAGTTTCCATATTTTATGAAATTTCCCATTTGCATTTTATCTAAGTGTTTTGAATTCTTTCAAAAAATTATCCTTAGATTACATATTTCTAGAATGATTTTAAACTTAATTTATTCTACTTTAATCTTCAGATTTCATTTATTAACTGAAATGTCTCTATAATGCAAATCTGGCCTCATTTATTGCCTAGTTACCGTATGTATAGACAATTTAGGAATGGCAGAATAAATGCTTAATTATTTATTTTTATTCACCAGTTATTTTAGAATAAGAATTTTCAACAAGTTTCTAAGAATCCACTACTAAGGTGTCTCTGTGTATGTGTACATATGTGTTTTGTCATAAAATTATAAATTTAAAATCTGATATATTCAATCTATTTCCATTAATATTTTAACTGAGCCCCAGATGATCCTATCTTTTTCCCCCCTCAGTAGTACCTTCTAAGACATGACCTTAGCAATCTTTGATAGCATCTTTAACCTCTAGTAAGACAGGTGTGCATCCCTAGCCGATTTGGCTCAGTGGGTTGAGCATCAGCCTGAGGACTGAAAGGTTCTGGGTTCAATTCCATTCAAGGGTACATGCCTGGGTTGCAGGCTCAATCCCCAGTAGGGGACGTGTAGGAGGCAGCAGATCAGTGATTCTCTGTCATCATTGATATTTCTATCTCTATCTCTCCCTTCCTCTCTGAAATCAATTAAAAAAAAACTATTAAAAAAAGACAGGTGTGCAGACTCATGTTGTACATTTTCTCTTTATATTCAACAGTACTATAAGGTACTTGGTTAAGTTATGTATTTTAAAAAGGTTAAATTGTAAATATATTTACAATTTCCCAAGTAAAATGTAAAATGCTTAGAACTTTAGGACTTTTTCTTCTTTTGGCAACTCCATTTTAAGTCCTTTCTTCCCAAGTGATATTTGCACATTTCTTTCTTGAGAAATTATTTATTTATTTTTAATACTATCCAAGGATATGCACCTATTGGTTTCTAGAGAGAGAGAAAAAAGAGGGAGGGAGGGAG
This sequence comes from Pipistrellus hanaki, assembly GCF_964339955.1. NCBI lineage: Eukaryota > Metazoa > Chordata > Mammalia > Chiroptera > Vespertilionidae > Pipistrellus > Pipistrellus hanaki. Next base: position 114,045,137 of record NC_140503.1, on the reverse strand, counting down.
AGAGGAAGAGAGAGAGAGAGAGAGAGAGAGAGAGAGAGAGAGAGAGAGAGAGAGAGAGAGAAATATCGATGTGAGAGAAAAGCATCCATCATTTGTTTCCCATACAAGCCCAAATGGGGATCAAACCTGCAACCTTTAGGTGTACAGGATGATGTTGCCATTAACTGAGAAAAATGGCCAGGTAAGAAACTATTTTTAAAAAATTTTTCTTACAACTTGTCCTGAAGTTTGTATGTAGTTCTTTCTGAAAACATGTTTTTAGATGTCAGTGATTAATGACCTTCATCAGTTGCCTTATTTTGTACAAAATACTGTGTCAGGTTCATCAAATGCATTAAGCAAGCTTACAGTTTTTAAAAGGGTAATCGGTATATGAATGACAGCCCAGATAAATTCAACATCTACTGAACAACTTCTTAGTACCCAGATCTCCTATCATATTTCCCTGGAAAACTCTTCAATTAATATCTCCCAATTCCACCTTTCCCAAGTTGCCATATTAGTTATTGCTTTCCCTCTGGCTAACAACATCTGTGGTGTATTTCTCCTGATTTCTTCACTGCAGCCAGCTTATTTCTCCCTGTACTCCAATACTGCTGAAATAGACATAGCTTTCTCTTTCTTCTCTTGTTCATCTTATGTCCTCTCCTCTTTCTCTTTTAAAAGAATAATCCATATCACCTCTTCTATTTGATCACTACCAAGTGCTACTGCTTTAAAAGTAACCCAGGCTTCATAATATCAAGTGTATTATTTATTAGTTTACACTCTTTTTACAAAATCTTCAATTTTTCTTCTGTTGCATTTATACTATTATAGTTTTTCTTAATTTTCATTTTATCATTTAATATTTCACATTTTAATTAAATTTAATAGATACTGATGAAATGCCCAGGTTTTAATCTCTGTCCCAAAAGATTAAGAAATATAACCCAACCAGCATGGCTCAGTGGTTGAGCATTGACCTATGAATCAGGGGTCACCATTCAATTCCCAGTCAGGGCACATGCCCAGGTTGTGGGCTCAGTCCCCAGTGTGGATTGTGCAGGAGGCAGCTGATCAATAAGTCTCTCTTATCATTGATGATGTTTCTCTCTTTCTCCCTCTCCCTTTCTCTTTGAAATCAATGTGTGTGTGTGTGTGTGTGTGTGTGTGTGTGTGTGTGTATATTCTCCCATAATTGATCCATAGATATAGAAAACTTCTTATCACAATTAAAGCAATGCTGATAAATATAAACTTTAGAAAATATATATGGAATAGCACAAAACTTAGAATATATGTATATATTTAAGATTAAGAAATACAAAAATCAATTAGGCAGTCTCTTAAAATATATGCATTCATATTTGAGGTAATAACCCAGTGCAAGAATAAATGTAATACAAATTAAGATGTATATTCAGGAAATCATGGAAAATTATGCATAACATAAAATGCTGCCCTATAATCCCGCATCCCTTAAGTCCTATATTGATGGTCAAAGAATTTGTCTTCAGCTTCTTATTTTTATGTTGTAACTTTGGAATCTAATGCTGACTATGCTTTCAACTGCTGACTCTAAGAAAATGACCAACAGATTACTAAATAACTAGTTCTGGCATTCCCTTAGAGTTCCAGTTTCACACTTCAGTCCTTTGTTGGGCATTTCCATTGGGATTTCTAACATACATCTGAAATCAGTGAAGCAGAACTTAACCCGAAATCTTTCTCCTTCACTGTTCTCCTTGAATATGTTTTTATTGATAGCATTGTTACCCCATAACACCAAGACAAAATGTAATTTCACTATTTTATATTTTCTTATTTTGCCTGCCCCACAGGTATTATTAATTATATTTTATCATGGTGGTAATGTCTCACTTTTGCCTTCTCTTCACTTTTCTCAACAACATGAACTCTTATTGAGATCTTTTTAACTATTATAGAAATAAATAAATTCAGTAAGAAATATTTCACATTTGTTTATACCAACAAAATATGTGGAAGCAAAAATTAAAAACATAACAATTATTCCAAAGAACAATTTAAAAAAAGATAACAAATCAAAGTATGCCTAAGTTCCAAATAAATGATGAGACATACCATTTTTACAGATTGGAAGATTGAACATAGTAAAGATATCAGTTCTCCCATAATTGATCCATAGATATGGATCAATCCATAGATCCTTGCTGTAATTGTGATAGTAAACTTCCTATCACAATTACAGCAAGGTTGATAAGCATAAGCTTTAGAAAATATATATGGAATAACACAAAACCTAGAATAGCTAAAATGTTTTTAAAAAGAATAAAGTCGGAAGAATCATTCCCCTCAATGATGATGTTTAATATATACCTCTAGTAATCCAGGACCATGTGATTTGGTGGATGGATAGACATTGATTGAATGGTTAAACAAATGGTGATGGATTCAAACTATGGGATACTGCTGACCACAAAAAACAAACAAGTAACCAATATATGAAGCACCTTGGTTTGATCTCAAGGAAACCATGATGAATGAAAAAAGCCAGTCTCAATTTTTTAGACTTTCTATTATTTGCATTACTATCACATTTATAAAATGACAAAATTATAGAGATGAAGGACAGATTACTGATTTTCACACATTGGAAATGATGAAATTTATTGTGAATAATGGTGCCATAAAATTTGAAGTGCACATATCTCTTTGAAATACCCCCGAAATGGGATTTTTTATAGAACCATAAGTGGTTTTATGATTTTTATTTTTCGAGGAAACTCAGTACTGTTTTCCATAGTTTCAGCACCAAGTTACATTCAGGCCAACTTGCACAATGTTTTCCTTTCCTTGACCTCCTCAACAACAGTTACTATATCTTGTCTTTTTTTTATAATATCTATTCAATAGATATAAAACTATATCTCATTATTATTTCACAAGAGGCTTGATGCATAAGATTTGTGCAAGAATCTCTGGCTGCCAGCACTGCCTTTGCTCTGGCTCAGAGCCACCTTTCTATCTGGCCTGGAGCCACCATGCCACCTCCACATCCTCCCAGAGGCCCAGAGCAGCTGGGGTGGTGCAGAACACCTGTGTCATCACCATGGTAACAACACAAGCATCCCACCCCAAGCCCTGCTACTTGAAGCTTGTGTATGCAAATTGACTCACCATTTTTGTTGAGTTAATTTGCATACTCACTCCTGACTGTCTGATGGTGTTGTGAAGGTACGGTTAATTAACATGTTACTCTTTTATAAAGAACCGCCAGACGAAGGAACCGCTGAGCTAAAGCCAGCCCAACATGTTACTCTTTTATTAGGTAAATTTGCATTCCTCTCAAGATTAGTGATGTGCATCCTTTCATTTACCTGTTGAGCATTCATAAATTGTTTTTTGAAATTTTGTCTATTCAGTTTTTCTCTGCCCTCTTATTTTTAAAATATATTTTATTGATTTTTATAGAGAGGAAAGCAGAGGAATAGAGAGTTAGAAACATCAATGAGAGAGAAACATTGATTAGCTGCCTCCTGCACACCCCCTACTTGGGATGTGCCCGCAACCAAGGTACATGCCCTTGACTGGAATCAAACCTGGGACCCTTCAGTCCACAGACTGATGCTCTATCCACTGAGCTAAATCAGTTAAGGCTCTGCCCTCCTTTAAATTGGATTGTTTATTGCTGTTGAGTTGTATGGGTTCTTTATATATTTAGGATATAATAAGATAAATGATTTATAAATATTTTCTTCCATTACATATGTTGCCTTTTCATTTTGTTTATGGTTTCCTTTGGAATGCAGGAGTTTTTACTTTGTTTTAGCCCCAGTTGTTTCTCTTTGCTTTTATGTCAAATCCAAAAAATCATGGCCATGTTAAAAAGTTTTCCTATAATGTTTTCTTCTGAGTTTTATAGTTTTAGATCTTCTGTTCAAGTTGTCAATCCATTTTGAATTTAGTTTTTGGTATGGAATGAGGCAGAGATACGGTTTCATTATTTTTCTTGTGTTTTTTCAGTTTCCCAAACACCATTTATTGAAGAGACTAACCTTGGTACTACTTGGATTCTTGTATCTTTTGCTAAAATTAATTTATCATATATGCATGGGTTTATTTCTATGCTTTCTATTCTGCTCTATTGATCTATGTGATTATTTTTACACCAATACCATACTGTTTGATTGCAACAGCTTTGTAATGTAGTTTGACATCAAGAACTGTGATGCTTCCAGTTTTGTTCTTTTTCTAAATATTGCTTTGGGGTATTTTGCAGTTCCATATAGATTTTAGGATTGTTTGTTATGTTGCAGTAAAAAATGCCATTGGAATTTTTATAGAGATTGCATTGAATCTTTAGGTAGTTATGGATATTTTAATACTATTATTCTAATTCATTTCCACAGAATATCTTTACATTTATTTTTGTCTTCAAATTGTCATCAATATCTTATAGTTTTAAGTGTATATATTTCTCACCTCCGTGGTTAAAATTATTCTCAGTATTTTGTTCTTCTTCTAAAGTAAACACTCCAAGAAAAAAGGAACAATAATAGTTTTCTTCATATTTTAAATAGGGAAAATTTAACCTTTTATATTTAATTTGATTTGTACTTAAAGTAGTTACAGATAATAAACCCAAGTTAAAAAAATCTAAATAATATACCCAAGTGTCCACAGTGAGGAAGTAACAAAGCAAATTGTCAATATTAATTATAAGTTTTAATATGAAAGTAGAAACTATATTCACCTAAATTCCCAGTACTGCCTTCATGTTCTTAAAAACTTCTTTTTTTCATTTTTGGCATATGAAATTTGGTTATCTACTTTGTTGCCACATGTAAAATATTGGAAAGTTTATGAAAGATTTTAATATTTAGCATATTTTTATTTCTCTTCTCAAATTATCATATTGTCCCTACTGATTTATACGTCTCTATAGGAACTCCTTCAGCATGGTAAATTCAAATTTTGACTTCTTTAAATCCAAAACATTTCAATTATAGTTCATTTCAGCCACTCAACACATAAATGTATTATCCAAGCATAATAGCACCAGCAGTTGCTTCATCTCTAAAGTTAAATTGTCTACAACTGTTTTGTTAACAACCTATCCAATTCCATTTATTATTTTATCCTCCACAATCCACTACTTACTTGGGATTTTCTCCCAAGGTAAAGTCTCCTCCTTGTCTCCTCCTCTGGCAGGACTCAGGGCACATTTCTTTTCTATGGACATAATTTTAATTTTGATGATGTAAGTGCCTCCAAACTCTATTGTCTCCTTGCCCTTCCTCTTATCTGTTGATAAAACACCATCATAGATTTATCATCTTTCTTTGTCTTTTCTTATCTGGGTCTCTGAATACTAAAGAAAATCATCCAATCTAATACATCAGGTAAATTTTCAATTTATTGTGAAAAATCTCATCTAGGCTTTAATCAATAATTTATAGAACAATTGAGATTTAATTTAAAAGCTCCATGGAATGTTATCTCTGAGATCTTTTAAATAAATCTAATAAAATAGCTGTGATATTTTAGCAACTATCTTTTAACCCCTGAGGTACTTGCAAATTTGGAAAAGGGGAATTATCCCTTATAAAAATGACTGCTCAAAACAAGAATTTTTGAATGTTTTGTTTAATTAGTAGTCAAAGCTAATATTAATAACAATCATAAAACAATTTTGGTGGTGGATGTTTAAAATCAAATACAGGCATTTCACAAATTGCTAGCAATGTAATTTTTATTATTTCAGATAGGTTTATCTTATCCTTTGTGTTTCTGAACAAGAAAATTCCCTGTCAGGTATAAGTATTTATAAATTGATTCAAAATTTACTTACTTTTAGATAAATTTTATTTGCAGTATAATTCTCAAATTTGGTGTTTGTGTGTGTGTGTGTGTGTGTGTGTGTGTGTGTGTGTGTGTGTTTGTTTTAGACCCAGTTTTATATCCATATACTACAGTATGCAACTTAAATTTATTTAGTATGCTTATCACTAGTACCTTTAAGATCGCTAGCATGAAAGAAATGTGTCCCCATTTTTCTCTTGGTGAATGTAAGATTTCAGAGGGCATGAAAGACATCTGAAATATTCCTTGATGGCTTTGTATTAATAGAGTATTTAATAACTTTTCAAAAATGGTGGTAATTTAAATACATTAAAAATTATGCTGATTTTTCTCATCTCTTATTTACTCTCCCCTAATATATGAATACACAAACAAGCAACTTTTATGGACATCAGAAATTTATTATCATGCCAGCTTAATACTATGGGAGTGAAAAAAGAATTCTCCTCACACCTTTCTAAGTTCTGACTGGGCTAGTATTAGATTAACATGAGATAGACTAACAAGAGAACATGTTCAAATTTTTATGTATGCACATATAAGGATTTCATAGGAATTTGAAACCCAGGGACACATTGGGCAATTAAGGATTATATGCCATTTTAGACTAAAGAATGGACTGCGGACTGAAAGGTCCTGGGTTTGATTCCAGTCAAGGGCATGTATCTTGGTTGTGGGCACACCCACGGTGGGGGGTGTGCAAGAGGCTGCTGATCAATATTTCTCTCTCATCGATGTTTCTAACTCTCTATCCTTCCCTCTTCCTCTCTGTAAAAAAATCAATAAGAATATATATTAAAAAAATAAAAAATAGAGTGGAAGAAAATGATCTAGAATTCTGAAAGGAAAGCAGGCATTTCACAGGTAAATGAGCATTAAAATTTCAGTATGAATTACTAAATTTGTAGTTGTATTTTTTATACTTTATTCATAGATTTAACACAATTTGATAAATATTATGTGAAAAATAGCTTTATTTCCTTTTAAAATAAGATATAATTAAATGATTTTAATTATAAAAATTATATTTAATGTGCCCATCCCCTTGGCACATTCACATGGTTCAGGTGGCTTTCAATAAATTATAAGTAGCAATAATTAAAATATTTACTTTTTATATTTTGGTAAATTAATAATTTTGAATACTTTAAAAAAACAATTGTATTGAAATATAATTGGAATAAAATAAATGGCACATCAATCAAATGTGCATTTTGATAAGGGTTATGATTTTGTTAAATCAACATTTGTTAAAGGTGAGCCACAGTTTTAAAAAAATACTGTAAGAGAAATTGAGTTGGAGTCCATTTCTAACAGCCCCAGTGGAGGTACACAGCTTGTCTTGAGATATCGCAAGGGGCGGTCAGGACAGGATGCAGAGAGGCAGGACTCAGGGCACATCCCCCACAGCCCACTTGACCAAACAAAATGGATGCTATTGCAGCAATACCATGGAGTAGCTTAGCTAAACTCTCAAGAAGTTATGGCATACATATATATATCAAAAATAATCACCACCATCAACATAATGTGAGACAAGAATACAATGCATCTATCATATTCTGCTTAGGATTTTCATTTTATTCCACAAGGGGCAATCAACCATTAAGTGGTTTATTTGCAAGTGACTAAAACAAATATAAATTTTAGGACCATAATATGGGACCAGTATGAAGGATGAGAGGAGCAAGCACAGGCACTGAAGGTCTACTTCTAACGAGGGGGCTCTTATGGCAATAAAAATGGAAATGGATCCTGTCAGTAATTTGCTCTACAAGAGAAGGAGCACAGTACCTGTAGCTTCCACAGTACTACCTGGATTCTCACTCTCTGAGCTCGATCATTAATCTGCCTCATTGTATTCCAATTATATATTTAAAATGATGTATTTGTGATGTATACATTCATTTAAACTGCATTAGTTTAAAAGTTATGTTAATCTGTGCTGTTAATAGTCACTTAATTTCTTAAGCAGTTAGCAGCCATCTGAATATTTTTCTCCAAAATATTTAAGTAGTTGTAGAGAACTTACATGGATAAAATCTTATTATATTTTAAATAGCTGTAAATTATAAGCAACAAAAATATTTTTAATAGTCTATATTTTTAAACTTTCCAAAAATTCTTACTTTTTTGGCTTCTAATGTGTATGGATTAATGAGGTTCTTGCTGTAAAATATATTCCAATTTTCTCACTAATCAAAATTCATTCTCGCCTGCTCTGATGGTGTGGTTTGCTTGATTGAATATTATGTTCTCTGTGGTTTTGCCACTCACAGGTCAATTAACTCCTTTGCTTCAACCTCCGTGTTTGGAAAATGGCTCTCTTATGACTTGTAATTCAGTTTTCTCACAGGACTGCTGTGAAGTATAATGAAGGAGGAAATAGCACTGACAAATTGATATTGAATGAAACTAAGGATTCAAAGATGTGTGATTTGCACCTGGTCTTGCTAGTTAAGAAACATTGTAAATAAACAACATTTTATATGCCTAAATTGTCCTTATATAAAATAATAAAATGGATTTTTTGTTGCTGCTGCAAAGACTTTAAGGACCACCTATGAGAGAAGACATATAGCAAGAGGTAAAAGTAAAGAATATTTAAATTGCCAACAGAAAAAAAAGGTGATTTTGGAAAGACAAAAAAAAAAAAAGAAATGAAGTGATGTACTTCATGAGGGAAAGGACAAGACTTGAGACTGGGTCATTTTTCCTCAGGCAGTTGTAGGAACATTATAGTACAAATTGAAACTAACAAGGAAGATGTATAAAGAGCCAGGATGAGATTGAGTGAAAAGATAGAATAACCAGAAAGCTGATTGTCCTAGTAATAGCTTGGCTACCAGTTCATTCTGCCCTCAAAAATGAGGGGATAAATAAGATGACTTAAGGATAAACAAACAAACTATATAAGGAGAGCAGACAAGTCACCAGAAGATATAAAGCCAATCCCTTATTTGAAGATATTCAGAAGAAAGGGCTGTGGATGAACCTTTGGATGATTTGAAGGGTTTTGTGTGCTTTTTACAGGTGCTGGGCATAGGAGAGTATTACCTGGTATATAAACTGCAGAAACACATGGATTTTTTAAAGAACAATTGGAAGAAACAAGGTTGAATTCAAGAAATTCAGTGTTGTTGTTGTTGTTTTTTTAATGTATATATTTTTTTATTGATTTCAAAGAGAAAGGGAGATGGAGAGGGAGAGAAACATCAATCATGACAGAGAATCATTGAGCCAAAAACCTGGGCATGCACCCCTGACTGGGAATCAAACTGTGACCTGGTTCATAGGTTGACACTCAACCACTGAGCCACTTTTCTTGTGGGCAAGAAATACAGTTTTTATGTTTATTTTATTCATTTAATTTTTTACACCAGAGACTATCGACATTGGTATTAATATTGTTAAATAGGGCAGGGGTGTAGTGTCTTAATCTATTTTGAATTTTGTCATTTCCTCAGATAACAACTTCATTTTTAAATAGCTTAACTTCATTGTTATTCATGAGATTCCTGGTGTGATTATAGGAATATGAGATGACACTGAATATAATAAGAAAGGTAATAATAATTCATTATCAATCATCCTTTATTATGGAGTAAAGGAAACCTTTCATAAGTATATTTAGTAATATGAGAGCAGCCATGAATATATAAAGTGAAAAGTCAAGTGAATATGCCTCATGCTCAAGTTTAGACATGTATCAAAGAAAGATTAGATATTAACATGTATTCATAACATTGAAAATGCAGAGAACTGATGTATAATACTAAATCTTACTCAGATCAATTTCAAAAGTCACAGATTTGTATCAGAATATACCAAAAGGCACTTTAATAATACGAGTAAATATGAAAATTATTTTATCCTTAAAATGTATACACTATTCCTAAAGTTTTTTCTTATCACTTGGGAGGATTTAAAATGCAATTGAATGTAATTTTATGCTAATAACAGTAAAGCAATTTTACAGTAATCTTCTTATAGAATTTTATTTGGCAATGATTCTGTGGAACACCATTATTCTGAATCTCTTGCATTCTTACTTTTCACTTTTCCAGGTATTACCTCTTTTCCTAATTCCTACTGTCTGACAAGGAACCTCTAGATGAATTTTTGCAATGAAGATGTAACTAGAGCAACGGAAGAAGTAATCTTAAATGGATGCTGTCTGACTGGTAGAAGAGGATCTCGCATAGCTTGTCATGGCCATTTCTTTGCTTTTCCCATTGGTGGGATAGTTACCTATGTCTTTCTCATGGTGATGATGATAGCTATGTACCACCAGAGTGCTCTGAAGAGGAATGAATATGTCTATCTTCTTGGTCTAATTCACCAGTGACTTCTGCATCTGGGAAAGAAGAATCTTTTCACTAAAAGAAGCAACTCTTTCCAAAGTTGGCTCTGATGAGACTATAGTTCTGGTGGGCACCGTGATTACAACTTTGTGAGATCCTAAAGCGAAGGTAAGTAGTGCTCAGAATTCTAATCCACAGCAGCTGCAATATAACAAATATGAGTGCTTTATGTATTTAAATTTGTGATAATACTGTTATGAAGCAATAGGTAACCAATGCAATGAGGAAATGATAATTTCTTCTCTCCAGCGAGCTTTAACTCATTTTACTGGTGAAAGAAAGGTAAGGTTGGAGAAAAGCTAGTTTTCTAAGTAGTTGACACTGATTTGTCTCAAAGTCTAATTCTGCTGTGAGCCATAGTAAGAATAATGGAGGTAGGTGAGGAAGGCAAGTGGAAATTGTCTTAAAGGTTGGAGAGAAATAAATGGTGATTGATTATATTATTGTTTGTTAAAAAAAAAAAAAGCAAAGAAAAGAAAAGAAAACCAAAATAGAGAATGTATTAATTTGAACCTCTACTGTAGGAGAAATTGTGGGAAAAGGAATGAAAAAATAAAATGAAAGAATGATTACTAATTGTGAAAGGATCAATACAAGAAAATCATATAAATAATTTAATATTGTAAAAAATACATATTCGGTTTATCCACCAAAATAAACAATGAAGGGAAGAGCAAGCAAGTGGGAAACAACAAAACTTCAAATAAGATTTATACATGGAGTTATAAGGAATAGAGGTTAGCTTGATATTACTAAAGAAAAATTAAGGTCAGAAATAATCAATTTTAGTAAAAAATAAAATTGCCAAACCTAGCTATGCATCCGTGTAGGAATAGATTTTCAAAAGTTTACCCTTACAGGAAAACAAACCAGATTCAAGGGGGCTTTTGAAGATAGGCATGTCAAAAGCATCCCAGAAATTGACAAATAGCATTAAGTGTGTTTTTCTTAACCAATCAGTAGAAATGGAAGAGGCAGAATACTGAGTTGGAGTTTTGTTGATATGTCTACTATGTTGTAGCACACAGAGTTTTGGAAGCAATAGTAAGTCCCCAGGAAGGAAAAAACACTTTAAAAGATTCCCAAGGAGAGGGTGGGAATTGGGGGTGGGCTGGAAGAGGTAAATGGGGGGGGGGGTATATGTAATACTTTCAACATGATTAAAAAATAATAAAATTAAAAATAATTTTAAAAAATTGCCACTCAACATGGAATGATGAAAAAGTTCTAGAGTTGGATAATGGTGCTGGTATACAGCAATGTAAATTAACTTAAATGTCACTGAACTGTACACTTTTCAGTGCTAAATTTTACATTATGCACTCAGCCAAGTGTGACTACAGTCTTTGATAGGAAGACACTGAGGCTATGATGAGAAATTCCACCCATGTAAAACATTATGGTACATGGTACAGTAAAAAAAACTTAAAAATAAGCAAAAAGGCTATACTGAAAAAAGTTATACTTGAGGATACTGTTTTACAAAATATTTGTGTGTTTTTTGAGTCCCTGTAAGAAAAGTAATATATTGTGATAGCTGTTTATGTATGAAACTAGAGGCCCAGTGCACAAAATTCATGAACGGGGCGGGGGGGGGGGGTGGGTGTGTTCCTTGGCCCAGCCTGCATCCTCTACAATCTGGGACCCCTCAAGGGATGTCTGACTTCCCTCTCACAATCCAGGACTGCTGGCTCCCAACTGCTTGTCTGTCTGCCTTCCTGATTTCCCTAACTGCTCTGCCTGCCAGCCTGATCACGCCCTAACCACTCCCATGTTAGCCTGATTTATGTCTAACTGCTCCTCTGCCAGCCTGTTTGCCCCCAACTCCCCTCCTCTGCTGACTTGGTCACCCCCAACTGCCCTCCCTTGCAGACCTGAGCCCTTCCAACTACCCTCCTTTGCTGGCCATCTTGTGGTGGCCATCTTGTGTCCACATGGGGCAGGATCTTTGACCACATGGAAGCAGCTATCTTGTGTGTTGAAGTGATGGTCAATCTGCATATTACTCTTTTATTAGATAGTATAGAGGCCTGGTGCATGGGTGGGGGCCAGCTGGTTTGCCCTGAAGGGTGTCCCAGATCAGGGTGGGGTTCCCTTGTGGTGTGAGTGGCCTGGTTGAGGGGCCTGTGGTGGATTGCAGGCTGACCACACCTCCTAGCAACACAAGTGGAGGCCCCGGTACCTGCGGTTTATTTACCTTCTACAATTGAAACTTTGTAGCCTGGAGCAGAGCCAAGCTTCCTGCTCACTCCAGCTCATGTCAGCCATTTCTGTTGGAATTTATGTATCCTCTATAATTGAAACTTTGTAGCCTGGAGTGAAGGCCTGAGCTGGCCAGGGCTGCAGAAGCTTAGCTTCCTCCATCACCTGGGGCAACCCTAGCCTCCTGCTCTTCCAACTCTATGGCTGCCACCATTTCTGTTTGGAATTATTTACCTTCTATAATTGTAACTTTGTAGCTTGAGTGGAGGTCTAGGCCCACCAGGGTGTGTGGAAAGCTTGGCTTCCTCCATTGCCAAGGAAACCCAAGCCTTCCTCCTGCTCTCTGTGCCTGCAACCATCTTGGTTAGGGTTAATTTGCATACTCATTCTGATTTGCTCGTGGGCATGGCTGGTGGACATGGTTTGTGGGTGTAGTAGAGTGATGGTTAATTTGCATATTACTCTTTTATTAGATAGGATACTAAATAGCATTTACTCCATTGGAAGCAAGATAGAATTTGAACCTTTAGAAATAAACTTGCTTGCTTAAAAATTGAATTAAAACTGTTTTGATCTAAAAGAGCATTAAAAATAAACAAACAAACATTAAATTTAATAAATATTTTCTAGCTATTTGTTTACTGCTGGCAGATGTTCTCAATGTATTACATTTTAAAGAAAGAGAAAATAATATAAGTGGGGCTAGTTGACAACTCTAAATCCACAAAAAGTAAGAAAACATTATTTTTAAAAAGAAAAACACAAAATTTGAAGGTTTAAAAAATATGTCAATTATATCTTACAAATTAACCTCAAACTATCAGATATTTGTAGGGATTTACTGAAGTTTTATCTTTTTATTTCTGACATAGTGACATATTTGACCTAAAATAACAGGACTGTAAACATATCAAACAATACTTCAATAATTTATGAAAAATAACAGTTGTTGTAGACAGATGAAAATAGATTACTATGTCTTAGTTCAGAGAAGCTATCTGACAGTATAACTGGGATTCTGTTTTACAAAATATGAGGTTACTAATATTCATCAAATTTGTTATTGAACTAGATATCAGGAAGTGACACAGAAAATAGAAAAATATATTAATAAACTAGAGCCCCAGTGCATGAAATTCTGCACTCAGGGTGGGAGTTCCTTAGTCTGGCCTGTGCCCCCGCACAGTCTTGGAGGCCTTGAGAGATGTCTGACTGACAGCTTATGCCCGTTCTCTGGCAGTCAGTCCTTGTTAGTGCTGCTGTAAAGGTGGGAGAGGCTCCCACTGCTGCTGTGCTCACCAGCTGTGAGCCTGGCTTCGGACTGAGCGGTGCTCCCCCTGGTGGTCAGTGAGCATCACAGCGACCAGTTATTCTACTGTTCAATCGATTTGCATATTAGCATTTTATTATATAGGATAAACAAGTATTTGTTTCCTAAAGCTTTTGAATTAACAGGGTTGATAGAGAAAAGGAAAGCAGTATATTGATCCCTGTGCTAGCTTACAAGAATATGCCTTTTTAAGGTGGTATTGGTGAAGAAAATGCAACCTGACTTCCAAATATCCAGTCTATGCATGGTCAGAGACAGGAGATGAGAAAAATGAGATCATGAAGGAACTGAGTATGCTGCTATCCTCAATTGTTGCATTTTTGAAAACTATGTCAAAGGCTCAAATGTGATGGAAAAAATAAGTGATTAGTTTCCTTTGTAAGTGGAATACAGAGGAAAAGATGCTTGAACTAGGATTTGAAGATAAACAAAAATCATCAGGGGAAAAAAGGAAGGACATCCTTGAAAGAGAAATAACATATGCAAAGGCATATCAGTGAATTTACTGCTGGTGGAAATGTAAACTGGTATAGCCACTATGAAAAACAGTATGGCAGTGCCTCCAAAAATTAAGAATAGAAATACCAAATCACCAGCAATCCCTTTCCTGGGTACTCACATGAAAAAACAAAAAGTATTTATTTCCAAAGATACATACTCTCCTATGTTCATTGCAGCATTATTCACAATGGCCAAGAAATGGAGACAACCATGTCCTTTGATAGAGGACTGGGTAAAGAAGATGTGGTAAATATTAGTATACACTATTGAATGCTAATCAGTCATAAGAAAAGATGAAATACTGCCATTTGCCACAACATATATGGACCTTGAGAATATTATGCTCTGTGAATTAAGTCAGTCAGAAAAAAACTAAGAACCATTGATTTTACTCATACATGTAATATAAAACTGAAACTCATAGGCACAAAGTGTGGTAGTTACCAAAGGGAAGTGAGTGGGGGATACTAAAGGGTAAAGGGAGCTAAATATATGGAGGTGGAAAATGATTTAATTTGGGTGGTGGTTACACAATGCAACGTCATGTATATAGAAATGTACACTTGAAAACTATATGATCCTGTTAACCAAAGTCACCACAATAAATTTAATTTTAAAAAATACAAAAGTATATTAGTAGGCAATTGAAGTACTTTTTTGTTGCTAGTTTTGTCTGCTAATGAGAGCAAACAGAAAGCAAAATGATATAGTTTGAAGACAGATAGAACACAAAAAATGATTAGGAAAACTGTTAACTAATTAAATATGAGGTGAGAGTGAGAGTTTGGTAGAGAACGCTTAAGCTTTCAGATAAAGGCAACAGGATAGATAATGGTGTCACCAACAGAGACAGAAAATGCAGGAAAGATCAGATATGCAATGATGAGTGCTAGAAGGGAGAAAACAAGATACTATCAGCAGTTTACGAAAATTTTACTTTGAAACATATAAATGGGGATGCCAACTAAGCCATTTGATATATGGTATAAAATTAACTTATACCGTGCATGATTTATAAATAGAAAAATATGTTTTAAAATTATACATTTTTGTACTGAAGTAAAACTACCTACAGGAGACTGCACCAATCTTAAATGTTTAGCTTGATGAGTTTCCATAAACACATACACACTCTTGTAACTTCTGGCCAGTTTGAGAAATAAAATAAAAATCACCATCTCTAAAGACCCCTACAGACTCTTCTGAAACATCACCTTCCTTAAAGCAACCACTACCTATCTTCTTTAATGCCATAGATTTGTTTTGCCTGGTTTTAAACTTTATATAATAAACATTGAGCATATTATTTTGTGTCTGATTTATTTTCTTCAACATTATAACTTTTTCTGTGTCTATGATTTTTTCTTAATCCTTTGATATTTTTCAACCAGCCCCCCAAAAACCCTCCTCTCAGACACCTGTCAACCTGTTCTTTGTATCTTTGAGTCTGTTTCTATTTTATTTATTTGATTATTTTGTTCATTAGATTTCACATATAAGTGAACTTAATATGGCAAGTTCTCAAACTGGCTTGTTTCATGTAGCATGATACCCTCCAGGTCCATCCATGCTGTTACAAAAGGTAAGATTTCCTTCTTTTTTATGGCCTAGTATTCCATTGTGCAAATATATCACAGCCTTTCTATCTACTCATCTAGATGGACACTAGAGTTGCTTCCAAATCTTAGCTAATGAAAATAATGCAGCAATGAACACAGGTGTGCATATATACTTCCAGATTAATATTCAGGATGTCTTTGGCTATATCCCCAAAAGTGGAACTGCTGGTTCATAAGGCAGTTCCATTTTTAATTTTTTGAGTTAACTCCATACTGCTTTCTACAATGGCTGTACCAATCTGCATTCCCACTAACATTTTCCCCATCCTTGTCCAACACTTGTTTGTTGATTATTGATGGCAGCCATTGTAACAGGTGTGAGGTGAGATCTTATTGTAGTATTTTTTTCTTTATTATTGAGAATATTACAGTTTGCATTTCTCTGATGATTTGTGATATGAAGCATCTTCTCATATGTCTTTTGGCCATCTGTATGTTCTCTTTAGAGAAGTGTCTATCCAGGTCCTTTGCCCATTTTTCAATTGGATTGTTTGTTTTTATGGTGTTGAGTTGTATAAGTGTTTTATAAATTTTTAAATATTAATCCCTTAGCATATGAATCATTGGTGAATATGTTCTCCAATTCAGTGGGTCATCTTTTTATTTTATTGATGGTTTCCTTGGCTGTGCAAATCTTTTTAATTTGATATAGTCCCATTTGTTTATTTTTCTTTTGTTTCTCATGCCCAAGAAGATATATCGGAAAAAATATTGCTACAGAAACATCCAAGATTTTACTGCCTATGCTTTTTTCTAGGATTTTTTATGGTTTTGAATCTAACCATTACTAGTAAGTTTTTAATCCATTTTGATTTTATTCTCATGTATGGTGTAGGAAGATGGTGTGGTTTCATTTTTTTTCCACATATCAGTTCAAATTTTCCCAATACCATTTATTGTATAAACTATATTTACCCCATTTATGTTCTTGCCTCCTTTGTGAGATATTGACCATAAAGGCATGAGTTTTTTTGTGGACTATTTTACTCCATTAATTTTATGTTTGTGGGTTTTGTTGTTGTTGTTTTTGTTTTTGTTTTTTTGCCAGTACCATGATATTATGATTACTATTACCTTTTAGTATAGTTTGATATCAGATAACATGATTCCTCCAACTTTGTTCTTCTAAAGATTTCTGTTGCTATCCAAGGTCTTTTGTAGTTCCATTAAAACTTTTATAATTAAATATTGAGCATATTCTTTTGTGTCTGACTTATTTTTCTCAACATTATGATTGTTAAATATTTTTCTCTTCATCTACTGACCTAAAATTTTCAAATTTTTGTTGTTTTCACTTATCTTTATTTTCTTAGTTACCTTATTAATAAATATTAATACTTTTTTATCTTTATAACTTTGTTCTTTTTCAAGATCATTTTCTCTTCTCCAACTACAATATGTAGCCACCTTATTCAGAGTTTTATATATGCAAATTTATTAAATTCTCATAACAACATATTGGGTAAATAGTATTACTATCACATATATTATATACAACTATATGTATTGTTATGTTATTTCTATTTTAACATATAATATTTTATAAAATAGTATAAATATTACATAATATAACATAATTATGTAATATTACTATTCCTGCAATACTAAAGGAATCTGGGGCTCAGAAAGTTTAAATTTCTTGCTTATTAACAAATTAGCAAGTGATATAACTGGGATTTAAATTCATAAATGACTTAAATATTTATTTGATATGATATTAACATACCCCTAGAGAAAAATCTATGTAATATAATATAATACTTTTGTCTAATCTAAATGTGTATATTTCCCAGAAAAAAAGTATCAGAATCAACTAAAAATTTTTCAGAAATGTACATTTTCAAGTTTCACCCAAATTCATTGAATATGAAACTGTTTGACTTGTGTTTAAATAAGCTTAGAATTATTCATGATCAAAATTTTTACCATTTGCAGCAACCTGGATGGAATTGGAGAACATTATGCTAAGTGAAATAAGCCAATCAATGAAAGAAAAATACCACATGATCTCACTCATTTGTGGATAATAAAGAACATTATAAACTGATGAACAAAAGATAGATACAAAGGCAGTAAAGCATCAAACAGACTGTCAAATTACAGCGGGAAGGTTAGGGAGAGGTGGGGGAGATAACAACTGAAGGATTTGAATGCATCATATAAGCATAATCAATGGATGCAAAACATTTGGGGGTGAGGGCATGTATAAGAGTGGAGTGGGCGATGGTAAGATATATACACATATAATACCTTAAAAAAATAAAAATAAATAGATCTACTGCTCCAAAACATTCTTTGCACTGCATTTTCCATAAGGCTGAAATGAACTAACTTTACAAAGGGTACAAACCATACAATAATTGCTTTGTTAATATTTGCTAATGGCCAAGTGATTTTACTTTAAGAATGTCTTTAAGGACATTGGTGAAATGATATATAAGAACATGATATGTAGAGATAACATTTAAAATATGGATGGTTTTATTTAAATTTTTGTTGGTAAGTCAGGTAGATTGAAAATTACATTTCAAGGCACTGGTTGCATAGTTCAGTTGGTTAGAACATAGTCTCCTTACACCAATGTTGTAGGTTGAATCCCTTGTCAGGGCACATACAAGAATCAACCAAGAATGCATAAATAATTGGAACAACATTCTGAAACCGGTTTGGTTCAGTGGATAGAGCATCAGCCTGTGGACTGAAAGGTCCCAGGTTCGATTTTGGTCAAGGTCATGTACCTTGGTTGTGGGCACATCCCCAGTAGGAGGTGTGCAAGAGGCAGCTGATTGATGTTTCTCTCTCATTGATGTTTCTTACTCTGTATCCCTCTCTCTTCCTCTCTGTAAAAAATTAATAAAATATTTTTTTTAAAAAAAATTGGAATAACAAATCAACGTGTGTGTGTTTTTCTCTCTCCCTTTCTCTCTCTAAAATCAATTTTTAAAAAAATAACGTTTCAGAATCCTAAATCAATGGAAAGTATTTGTATTGGCACTATTATGAATTGCTGGAATTAATTTGAGTGAAGAAAAAACAAGTAAGGGTAGAAACAGGAAACAGGATCTTGTAGAGTGATTTCTTTGACCAAAAAATATGTTTGAATAATGTTTTAAATGAATTGGTGAGAGAAGAGTTCTTGGGATAACTGGTAAAGGAACATCAAAAGTAACTATTTGAAAAGAGATCACAATTACTATTTTTATGTTACACAAAATGAAGAAAACAGACATATGAGATATTTCAGTTTACTACTTAGAACAATGATTTTAATATCTGCTGTTTTCAATCTTAATGCATCATGCAAAATGTATAAAACAGACATAAGACATCCCAGTTCATTGCTTAGGATTCTGCTTTTAAAATCTGCTGTTTTAAATCATAATGTAAAATATGGTTAATTTAGGGATCTGAAGAGAACCACACCATACAAAATTGTACTGTTATATACCTTAAAGCCTCAGTTGTAGTCTTTTCTGATTTTATAATTATTTTAATTTTAAACAGAATGTCCAAAGATTTATAATGAAGACATTTATCATATTTGAAATTATATTTGTGTAAATAATTAAAATGTTTAAACAGTAATGATAAGATTTTGTTAAATAATTATGATGTACCCATATAATGAAATATTATCCTATATAATAAAACCCTAATATACTGTCTGATCATCCATTCAACCAAAAAAGCATAATATGCTAATGATATGCTAAGTCCGCTCACCACTCGCTATGATGTGCACTGACCACCAGGGACAGAGGCTCGGACTAGTAAGTTAGCTTGCTGTTGGAGTCTGGCCAATTGGAACTGAGCGAGTTGGGCCGAACACACTCTGGAACCCTCCTGTGGTTCCTCCCCAGCTGGCCAACCTCCCCCATCCCTCTCTGGCCCCGAGGGGGTCCCTCAGCCTGGCCTGTGCACTCTCGCAATCTGGGCTAAGGGACACCACCTCCCCCCCACCCAGGTCACAATTTCATGTAAATAATATAAAATTATGCTAACACATTATCTATAATAATAAAAGCATAATATGCTAATTCGATTGGATAGCCGAACAACCTTCCAGACACCCTTCTGGACTACCTTCTGGACTATGCTGGAGCTGTGAAGGCTGAGACAAGCCGTCATGGCTGTGAGGGCTGAACCCCTTGCACAAATTTCGTGTATTGGCTGCTAGTATATAATAACCGGAAATGACACATAATGGGGAAGAGAAAAGAAATGACTATAAAATAGTATCATATGTTTTTATAAAAATGTACATTTCAAATGAGAAAAATTTATTTCTAGACTCATAACATTGCTTATTTCTGTTTGGCAAAATTACAACCAGCAGGAATTACATATGCTTGCTTTCCTGTGCTTTTCAATTTCTATGTCAGTTTGATAACTAGAACAGATAATTGTTAAATAGCTCCTTCAAACAATAATTCTAAATTGTTGAATAGTACAGAAAATCACTAAAAATAATTTTGAAAATTAAATGGTATTTTATTCATTTTTACTAGTAATTATTTATTTTTAAAATATGTTTTTATTTATTTTTAGAGTGAGGGAATTGAAGAGGTATAAAGAAATATCAATGAGAAACATCATTGATTGTCTGCCTCTTGTACGTCCCCTATTGGGGATTGAGCCAGCAACCTGGGCATGTGTCTTGACCAGGAATCAAACCCTGACTGGCCTCTTGGTTCCTGGGTCAACACTCCACCACAGGTTGGACAACATTTTAAATAGCAGCTCTCTTTATTTGAGTAAGATAAAATTTAGGGCAAATAAGATCAATGATTCTCATCATTGATATTTCTATCTCTCTCTCCCTCTTCCTTCCTTTCAAAACTCAATAAAAATACATTTTTATTGAAGTTACTGACTAAAACATGCCAGTTTTCTATGCTTTGTTGGAACATTTGAATTAAAGTATAAAGTATCTGCAGTGAAAAAAAAGATTGAAATACAAGTTACTAGGTTTCAAGAGAATAAAGGACAGTTTGGATAAAAGTTTAGGTTTCCTTGGTCCTTCTTTCTCCTGACCACTCTGTGTATTGTTCCCACCAACTTCGTAGGCCCAACACAGTGTAAATGATTTGTAATACTATCAGTTTGCTCCACTAGATTGATTGGCTATGGTGTAGAAAGCAATTGATTCTTTTTCGCTAGTTCCTATTAGCATTTTTAGATAATATTAAAAGCCTAATATACTAATTAGACTGGCCGTCCTTCCAGATGACCTTCCGGACGAAGCAGGGGCTATGAGGGAACTCCAGGTCCCAGGTGCCTGCTAGTGGCCAGAGGGAAGCCTGAGTCCTGGGTGCCAGAGGGAAGACAATGCTAGCAGCCGGGGGAAGGAAGGCCTACTCTTGCGTGAATTTCATGCAGCAGCTTCTAATTACATGTAATAAGAGCCTAATAAACCTGGTTAGTGAGAAGCAAAGATAAAGTGCTACTTCTTAACATTGTCATTACATGGAAGTTCTCAGAAAGCGATTACTCGACCTCTGCAGGGGAGGGTGGGGTCAATTGAAATCTGCTTTAGATCTGAGCAATAAGGAAAAAAACAGCAAATGCAATCATATTGCTTTGTTCTATAAATGGGTTTTGGACATGAAGATCATTTTAAAATGTAAATAATCAAGAGTTATAAACGTAAGAAATGAAGCTGCCAACTTGATCTCAACTTAAGATATCATTTATTCATCAGACGCTTCTTGATAAGTGTTTCAGGCACTATTTTTTAGATAAATAACTATTTCCATTCCTTGTTGAAAATTATTCAGATCCCTCTTCATTCATTAAAAGTTTAGTCTAAAATAACAATCACGAAACTCCAAACATTCACTGATTTTATGTTATAAACTTTCACCTCTTTCCCAGTTCAGGTTTATATCAAGTTCTGAAAACCTGCACTGGAAAATATGAGCATTCTCCTCATTTTTCTCCACTTGCTGTCACTGATTTGGGCCCAAGAGGAAGTAAAAAGAAAGCCAGAATATTCTTGCTCTTAATTTACTGTTAGTATCCTTTTGGATGCTGTGATTCCCTCTTGTTGGCTATTTCTCTCAAGTTCCCTTAAAGATTGACTTACTCCATTGAGACTTTCTCCTTAGAAGTTCCCTTCACATAGTGACACATTCTCAGGATTTCTATTAACAACTTCCTCTTTGACCCACATCTCATGTATTAGCAACTAGCCCACCATTTTCCATCAAATTTTGGAAATTCAGGCTCTTCACAAAACAGCCTTGTCTCTATTCTCTGACATTAGGCAAGGCAGTTCTAGCCACAAACTCTTGCCTTCAAGCTTCTTCAGTTCAGTCTTATGCCAGTTCTATTTATCTAAAAGATGTTCCGGCTAACTATAAAAATTTTAACTAACAAAAAAGTTTTTTGCTTATCTTCTGACATTTAATTTTGGATTTTCTTTGTTCTAGCTCCCTCTCTATGCTGAATTATAGATAACATATTCCAATCTATCTTCAAGTTTATAAACATTCCTTCGAATTGTATCCACTTTCCTGTATAAGGTATTCCTCAAATTTTAATGGTAATGCTTATATTTTTCATTACTAAAAATTAATTTTAAAAATCTGCCTGCTTATGTTTACAACATCTTGTTCCTTGGCCAGTTTTAACCACATTTTCTTTATCTAGTTAATGTGTATATGGTAATTTATACTATTTATTTTTAAATTGTAATTTTTGATGTCTTTGAAGGTATACCTTAAAATAAATTTTGTTGAATCTGTCACCCAGTTTTGGATTTGCAGGTTTGTTTTGTGTTATGTTTAGTTTAGACTTAGCCAAACTCAATCTAATGGATCTGTTTGACCTTTTTTTTTTTTCTAAAGAGGATTTAATTTGCCATTGAATAGAGTGATAGTAGAATTTTAATTTACTTCTCTGTCTTAAGCAATTCCTAGAAAACCTGTCCAGAAATGATTGTTATCTAGCATAGTCTTAAAATGTCACATGGCATTACTAATATAAGGCAGGTTGTTTGAGTATTATTTCTATTTAATATATCTAAAAAATAAAAAATACAAGCTTATATTAGAAAGTAAGATAGACTGGACAGGGGTAGGTTACTAGCAATTACAATATGCTCTATTTTCAGAATGTCGCTGTTTAAACACGGGATAGAAGCTAGTTTGTAAAAATTTTACATAAATTTCAAGGTAAAGGCAAAATATATTTGCACATTTCCTCAACTTACAAAATTATACTCATAATATTTTTAGAGTAAAATAATCATATAGTAACAATCCTAAAAATTATATTAGAAACATTCTAGTTCATCCTTTGTAAGTTGAATTTGATATCATGCATTGTATCTTGTACCAGTAAATTTGGTTTTGAAATTGAAATATGTCAAAAACATATTCACAATCAAAATAAAACTTTGGACTTTTTCTTTGGTAAATGAAAGCTGGACCATTTTTTATTTATGTTTTTCAGGGAAAATTCTAGTATCATAAATATTTCATACTGTTGACAGTGGTTTTGAAGAAATAGTTCTACCCAGGAAATCTAACTAAAACATTGAATAAGGGGATTGGAAGAGCAAGTTTATTGAGTAAAATAAACTTAAATTATTCATATTGTTTTTGCTATACATTGAAAAAGAGTTTCTGAAACTCTGACATTTCTAATCAATATACTACACTCTGGCCTTGGCCAGTGGTGCTCATTTGGTTGAGGATCTTCTCAGGCACAAAAAGTTCACCTGGCTGCATACGCTGGCTGCAAACAGGAGGCAGCAGATTGCTGTTTCTCTCTTTCTCCCTGTCCTTCCTCTCTAAAGTCAATACAAACATATTTAAATAACAAAAGTAATTTCTGTTGAATCTGGCTCCTAGTTTTGTATTTGGAAGTCATAGGCTGAAACTTAATAAGTGAATGAAATCGAGCAGGTTAATTTAAAAACACTATTAAGTTTGCATTCATAAGGTACAATGAGGAGTGCCTATGTCAGGATCTATTATCAAGAAATATTCCCTTGTTGTCTCTTAATATATAGAAACAAGCCACAAAATGGGATTGCTTGGTTACAAAAATATACTTTTTAAATTTGTAAGATGATGTCATATGGTTTTCCAAAGGAGTTTACACTCCCACTAGCATCATGATTTCTATTGTGCCACCTTTCATCTTAACCTGTGCTTGATATTGTTAAATTTATTAAATACTAGTGACCTGGTGCACCAAATTCATGCACACTGAAAGGGGACCTAAAGTAAAATCCCCCCCACACATACCTGCACCTCAAAATTGTGTGAGACCCAGACCCAGTCACCCTCTCCCATTGGACTAGATCCAGACCCAGCCAGTCCCACCCTTGTCAAGCCCCATCAGACAAGGAACTAACATCAGGTCCCCTGGCCCAGCAACAGGACAGGAGGTGTGGCCTGAGGTCCCCTGTCAAGCCCCACCTGGTGGGGGGCACAGCCTGAGGTCTCCTGCCAAGCCCCACGGGGTGGGGGAGGTGGAGACTCTGGTCTCCGCTGATAGCTTGTTAAGGTTCCTTAAGGGAATTTGGCCTCAGCTGTGGGTGCAGACATCTTTGTGACTGAATGATGGTCAATTAGCATATTCCCTCTTTATTAGATAGGATTTAACAATATCCAGGTTTAACATAATATATTATTGATATCATAGTTTATATTTTCTTAATTAAGATATTGAGAATATTTTAATTCACTGTATTTGTGAATTTGTCTCTCATGCAACACTGAAATGCCTGTTCGTATTTGCTGCTGATCTTCTGTTAGATTCATTGCTCTTTTCTTATTACTGTTTTTTGTTTGTTTATGTGAATACTAATTTTTAAAAATGAATTAATTTATTTATTATCTTTGTTATTGAAAGTAGTACAGATGTCCCCTATTTTTTCCTCCTGACCCCTTCTAGCCCATACCCACGCCCTGCCCCACATAGGTGTGAGATCATGTGATACTTGCCTTTCTCTGACTGGCATATTTTGCTTAGCAAAATACTCCCCAGGTCTCTCTATGCTGTCTCAAAGCTTAAGAGATTCTTCTTTTTTACTACTGCAGAGTATTTGATGGTATAAATGTAACACAGCGCTTTTTTTTTGCTTTCATTTCAATGTGTTTTTTTGTTTGTTTGTTTTGTGTGTGTGTGTGTGGGTGTGTGTGTGTGTGTGTGTGTGTGTGTGTGTGTGTGTGTGTTTTCAGAGAGGAGATAGAAACAGGGGAGAGATAGAAACATCAATGATGAAAGAATCATTGATTGACTGCCTCCTCAACACCTACTCCTGGAGATTGAGCCCACTACCTGGGCATGCTCTTGATTGGAATTGAACCTGGGCCCCTCCAGTTCGCAGGCCAATGTTCTAGCTACTGAGCCAATCCAGCAAGGGCTGTACCACAGCTTTTTTATCCATTCATCTACTGATGGGCACTTGGGCTCTTTCCAGATCTTAACTAGTGTAAATTGTGCTTCTACAAACATATATTCTTTCTGATTGGTAGTTAGGGTTTCATAGGATATATTCCTAGAAGTGAAACCACTGGGTCTAATGGCAGTTCCATATTTAATTTTTTGAGGAACCTCCATATGTTTTCCATAATCCACAATAGCTGAAACAGTCTGCATTCCTATCAGCAGGGTAGGGTACTATGTTTCCCTTTCCTCCACATCCTCATCAGCCCTTGCCATTTATTGATTTAGTGATGTCCAAGATATATGAGGAACTCATACAACTCAACTAAAGGAAAACTAACAATTCAATTTAAAAAATGGGCAAAGAGCCGAAACCAGTTTGGCTCAGTGGTAGAGCGTCGGTCTGCCAACTGAAGGGTCCCTGGTTCGATTCCAGTCAGGGGCATGCACGTTGATTGTGGGCACATCTCCAGACAGCAGGAGGCAGCTGATTAATGTTTCTCTCTCATTGAAGTTTCTAACTCTCTATCCCTCTTCCCCTTTCACTCTGTAAAAACAATCAATAAAATATTTATATTTTAAAAATGGGCAAATGATCTAAATAGATACTTCTCCAAAGTGGATGTACAGCTGGCCAAGAGACATATGAAAAAATGCACAAAGTCACTAATCAACAGAGTGATACAAAT
Organism: Pipistrellus hanaki; assembly: GCF_964339955.1. NCBI lineage: Eukaryota > Metazoa > Chordata > Mammalia > Chiroptera > Vespertilionidae > Pipistrellus > Pipistrellus hanaki. The sequence goes on along the minus strand of NC_140503.1, from coordinate 114,019,204 downwards.
TGAAATGACAGTGAGGTATCATCTCACACCGTCAGAATGGCTAATTTTTTACTTTTAAATAATTTTTATTTTATTTTTCAATTACAGTTGACATACATTTTTTTTGCTTCATATATAAAACTCCATAATTAACCATTTATACAACTCACAAAATGATCACCCTGATAAAATAAAACTAGTACCCACCTGACACCAAATATAGTTATTATGATATTATGATAAACTAGAGACCCGGTGCACAAAATTCTTGCATGGGGGTCGGGGGAGGGGGTGTCCCTTAGCCAGCTTGCACCCTCTCCAATCTGGGAACCCTTAAGAGATGTCCGATTGCCCATTTAGGCCCTGGTGGAATCGGGCCTAAACAAGCAGTTGGACTTCCCTCTCATAATCCAAGACTGCTGTCTCCCAACTGCTCGCCTTCTCTGCCTTCCTATTGCCCCTAACCACTCCCCTGCCAGCCTGATTGATGTCTAACTGCTCCCCTGCCAGCCTGTTTGGCCCCAACTTCCCTCCTCTGCTGGCCTGGTCACCCCTAACTGCCCTCCCTGCAATGTTGATTGCTTCCAACTGCCCTCCCTTGCAGGCCTGGTTCCTCCCAACTACCCTCCCCTGCTGGCCATCTTGTGGGGGCCATCTTTTGTCCACATGGGGGAAGGATCTTTTACCACATGGGGGCAGCTATCTTGATCTTGTGTGTTAGAGTGATGGTCAATCTGCATGTTACTCTTTTATTAGATAGGATAGAGGCCTAGTGCATGGGTGACGGCCAGCTGGTTTGCCCTGAAGAGTGTCCAGGATCAGGGTGGGGGTTCCCCTGGGGCATGGGGTGGCCTGAGTGAGGGGCCTGTGGTGGTTTTCAGGCCAGCCATGCCCCCAGCAACCCAAGCAGAGGCCTTGGTATCTGGAATTTATTTATCTTTTACAATTGAAACTTTGTAGCCTGGAGCGAAGCCAAGCCTCCTACTCCATAGTGGTGGCCACCATTTCTATAATTGAAACTTTGTAGCCTTGAGTGGAGGCCTGGGCCTGCCAGAGTGTGTGGAAAGCTTTGCTTCCTCTGTTGCCTGGGAAACCCAAGCCTCCCTTCTGATAGCCATCTTTGTTGGGTTTATTTGCATACTTGCTCTGATTGGCTGGTGGGTGTGGCTTGTGAGTATAGCAGAGTGATGGTTAATTTGCATATTACTCTTTTATTAAGTAGGGTAGTTGTACTTCAACATTCCCTATGTTGTACTTTAACATCTTCATGACTCTGTGATAACTATCAATCTCCACTGGTGTCCATGGCCAGAAGGTGTGGGGACTTCTCTTCCTGGCACTGGAACCCTGGGTGAAGGGCCTGGCTGGAGGTGGGAACCCTCAGTACACAAGGGAGACTTCTACGCCAAGTTATCTCTCCAATTTTTATCCACCACATGTGAGTGTGGGACCAGCTAGTTATGCATCTCTGTCCCCTAATCCTTCTCAATGTCATTTCTTCATTTCCTTAGGTACAGAACTTCTGTTCAGTTAGATTTCAGGTGATTCTGAACTATGTTTCTTCTGTAGTTCAGTTGTAATTTTGATGTGGTGGTGGGAGTATGTAAGTACCACTTTTGCCTACATCACCATCTTTACTGAAACCTCCATACTATTTTTTTCAATTAAATGTATTGCAAATATTAAAAAAAAAAAAAAAACAAAATAAGAAAGATTTTACACCAGAGGCAAAAACTTCCTTAATTCAAGAAAAATGAGTGGAAATATTTTATTTTCAGAACAGTGCATTGAGTAAAGGTTTTTCAAACTGAGATAACTCATATACAAAAGTTCCAGGGCAGAGTAATCTGCAGTTTAGTGTTGTTCTTATAGGAAGAGAAGAAGTATTATAGTTTAAACCCATAACAGAGTACATTGTGTAGCAACATATGGAAATAAAACTTTATTTTCAAAGAATAGAGCCCTGCAACTTCCCTTACTAAACATTAAGAGAAAGGATAACCATAACTTTAGTAAATAAGCAATTTTTTTTTTTTACCATAATCCATAAATGTTAGCCTTTATCTTATAAAGAATTTTAAAAATTGGACAGTTGTTAAACACAGGAGAAATTGTTACTGATTCATTTATAAATGTATTTTATAAATTATCCACTTAATGTGTATTGCCTATTGCTTGGTTTACCTTTCCATAAAGGAACTGAGCAGGAGTGATTTTTTCTTAAGTAAGGTTTTGTCATTACATCTTGTTTTTCACAAAGGGGACATCTGTAATACTTTCAATAATAAATAAATAAATAAATAAATAAATAAATAAATAAATAAATAAATATTGTGTTTCAAAAGGATCTAGAAAAATAATCTTATCTGTTGAGTGAATGCATTTTAATGTTATGATAATTACAAAGCTGTGGGAAATTTATTTTCCAAGGAGAAATAAATCAGAGAAATAAAATAGAGAAGTATGCTAATTAACCAGAATGCCATAATAGGTGGAACTGGACAGATGGAGGTTGTGTGCACAGCTTCAGGCACAGGGCAGCAGGGGCATCTGTGCACCTGCTCTAGGGGAGGGCTGGACCGCTAGCGGCTGCTGCAGGGCATGGGGCGGAAGGTGGAGCTGGACCAGTGACTCGAGCGTGGGCAGTGCCACGCAATTCTGAATCACGCTCTGGGCTCCTAGTAAACTAATAATGCTATAAGAAACACAAATGTCATAGCTACCACATTATGACCCAGCCTTGTTCTTTGGCAAATTCTGATACAGTCTGCTATAGTCCAACCTGCTCTTGGCCTCATACTTATAGCCACAGAGTAATGTGCAAATTAACCATCACTCCACAACACCCACAAGCCACGCCTACAAGCCAATCAGGAGCAAATATGCCATTAAACACAATCAAGATGACTATGGCCACAGAGAGCAGGAAGGAGACTTGGGTTTCCCCAGCAATGGAGGAAGCAAAGCTTTCCACCTCCACTTGCTTAGGCCTCCACTCAAGGATACAAAGTTTCAAAGATAGAAGATACATTAATTCAAAGAGAAATGGTGGCAGCCACAGAGCTGGAAAGAGTAGAAGGCTAGGATTCCCCCTAGTGATGTAGGAATCCAAGCTTTCCACACACTCTGGCCAGCCAGGCCTCCGCTTAAGGCTATGAAGTTTCAATTGTTGAAGGTAAATAAAACCCAGATACCAGAGCCTCTGCTTGGGTTGCTGGGGTACATGGCTGGCCTGTGAACCACCACAGGCCCCTTGCCCAGGCCGCCCCATGCTCCAAGGGAACCCCCATCCTTATCCTGGACACCCTTCAGGGCAAACCAGCTGCCCTCTACCCATGCACCAGGCCTCTATTGTATCTAATAAAAGAGTAATATGCAAATTGACCATCACTCCAACACACAAGATGACTACTTCCATGTGGTCAAATATCCTGCCCCCATGTGGACACAAGATGGCCCCCACCCGATGGCCAGCGGGGAGGGCAGCTGAGAGTGACCAGGCCTGCAAGGGAGGGCAGAGTTGGGGGCAATCAAGCCTGCAGTGGAGGACAGTTAGGTGTGACCAGGCTGGCAAAGGATGGAAGTTGGGGGTGATCGGGCCTGCAGGGGAGAGCAGTTAGAGGGACCAGAGCTACAGGAGAGGGCAGTTAGGGGTGACCAGGCCTGAAGTGGAGGGCAGTTAGGGGCAAATAGGCTGGCAGGGGAGTGGTTAGGGGGTGATCAGGCTGGCATTCAGAAGCATTTAGGGGCAATCAGGAAGGCAGGCAAGGCGAGCAGTTGGGAGCCAGCAGTCCTGGATTGTGAGAAGGGGTCCCAGATTAGAGAGGGTTCAGGCTGGGCTAAGGGACACCCCCCCCCCCACCTCATGCAGGAATTTCATGCACCAGGCCTCTACTAATATATAACTTTTTATCTAATTATTTTGACAAATCCAGTTTATATAATTTTACTTAAGAGAAATACGTTATTTCGTTAAACATAAAAACTCCTTGAAATACTCAAAAGGAAATTCTAACACAACTGATAAATCCTTTTGAATCACCTAATAAAATTTTGAATCCAAGTGTGCTAAAAAACTGCAATAAATGATTGTGGAATAATAGGATACACAAATTTACAAATGATAAGGATGTTAAATCTAAGTGAAATAAGGTTGACATATTTTTCTGAGGCTTAATTTAGAGCAATATTGTATAATTACTAAAAATATATACTTAATATAGGTGGTTTTCAATAGGAATTAAAGTGCCTAAAAGAGTACATTGGCATGTGTAGCATTATTGATTAAAGAAAGTTGGCGACAACATTCAGTACAAAAATTTAAAAACATAAAGCCAAGTTAACCTTTATCTGAAGAGTCTGAATCTTATTTATTTTCTCACCATATGCTTTTAATTGAGACAGTCAAGAATGAAAATATCTTTTTGAGGAATATTAATTTTTTAGAAATATACAGAGAAGACTGGAGGACAGCTAGAGGCAAGGAAACAATTAGAGGCTTCTGCATGAGTCTAAAAATAAGACACTGTGAGTTTGGATTAGAAAAACAAATCATGGGAATAGAAAACCAAGCATAGTTAATTGATATGTTTAAAATACTTCAGTTTACTTAGCGAAAGATCAGCTAGTAATGTTACCAGTGGAAGTGGAGAATCCCTTTCCCCACTGAGTGCTAGGTTCCTTACAATATCTTGAGAAAATGATTTTCGGAGACTTGCATGGGAGGATGAGTGATTTTTATTGCATGGAATTATATAAATTACATCCCTGAGTTTTCAAAGTTCCATTTCCCTTAATCCAATCCTGGGGGGTTGGGGGGAGTTTAACTGGAAGAAGCAGAGCTAGAACCAAAGCCAGTATCCAGAGTTTCAATTCCATATTAGAATTTGGTCTGTTACAGCACTAGGCTAGTTGCAAGCCATTAGTCCATTGTGTGGGGTCACATGACTGCGGCTAATGCAAGACAGCAAGAGCAGGAGAGTCCTGCAAGCCAGGAGTCAACCAAGAGGAACCAAGAGAGACAAGAGAGACCAGGAGAGTGAACAAACTCCTTTGTTTATTTATTTATTTTTTTAATCTTCACCTGAGGATATTTTCCCATTGACTTTAGAGAGATTGGAAGAGAGAAAGAGAAAGAGAGAAACATCGTGTGAGAGAAACACTTCAATTGGTTGCCCTGAGCACATGCCCTTGCAGGACTTAAACCCAGGACCCTTGCTCTACCCACTGAGGCAAACTGGTCAGGGCTGAACTCCTTTGTTTAGGAGATAAATATTCCAAATTTCCTGCATTTGCAGTTACAAGCCTTCTCTGGGCAATGACCTGTTCTGTGGTGTGATTGATGAGAAGTACCTTCCCTATGTCACCCAGACTTTTGGGGGCATGTGTCTATTCTCTTCCCTTTTTGGTCCCTTGGCCCAGCAATCTGGGGAATAGACTGGTGGCTCCCTGGGAATGTTAAACTGCAGTGTCGTGGCAAATATTATGGCATGCCTTTAATATCTGTCCTTCCCCTGGCTCCTTTCTTGTTATTAATAACTAGGCTAATTACAACAGTATCTGGAGAAATACCAAGTTTGAAGATGATTCATAATTTTAAGCTTGATTGACTGGAAGGCCTATAATAAATACAACAACAACAAAAAAGAGTAGGTCAGAGATTCTAATCATGGGCATTCAATATAAGTCTAACTTAAACATATTAAGCTGGAGGGTATAGCAGATTATTCAAAAATATAGTCAGAAGTAGGAAATGTGGATCTAGAACTTGTAGAATTGTTTCTAGGCTCTTTCAGAATAGATGAATTATATACAATTTCATAAATCTGCTTGAACAACCCCAAGTTTAGTTTTATTTTAAGTTAGTCATTTATTATAATCTGCATAAATGAATTTGAGGATCTGAATGACCATGTATCAGTAAGAACTACTATTTTTTCTCTACCCCAGTGGCCCAGTCGATCAGAACAACAAAAATTACATAGCCAGAGTTTTCTTTTTGTTTGTTCGTTTCTTTTTTTAAATAAAGAAAAGTTCTGAAGATTTAGTCTTGGGAAATTCTATTACTTACTAATTAGAAAGAAAATAATTCTGCAAAATAAATTAAAAGAAATATATAATGAGGCAGAGGGAAGACAGAGAGTATGGTGTCTTATAAAGAAAGTGAAGTACATATTAAGAAGAAAATAAGTGTAGCAAATGCAAAATGACTGAACATGGTAAGGACTGGAAATTGTTCATTAAATCTAGTTACATTAATGTCACTGTTGACAGTAAAAATGTATCAGTGGCATTGGACACACAGGTCTGACTGAAGTAGTTTTTAAAAAAAATAAGAGGTAAATCATTTAAGTTGGTTAACAAATACAAATTTAAAATAATCCTATATAATAAAAGTCTAATATGCTAAGTGTTCATTTGTTTGACCGACCATCCACTATGATGCACACTGACCACTAGGAAGAAGATGCTCTGACCAGTAGGTTAGCTTGCTGCTGGGGTCCAGCTGATCTGGACTGGGAAAAACGAGCAGGACATGCCCTGGAGCCCTCCAACAGTCCCTTCATGTCCCCAGTTGTGCACCAGTGGGGTCCCTCAGCCTGGCTTGCGAGGATAAGGCCAAAACTGGCTCTCTGATATCCCTTGAAGGGTCCTGGATTTCAAAAGGGCACAAGTCAGGCTGAGGGATCCCAATAGTGTATGAATCTGTGCACTAGCCTCTGGGTTTAATATAAAGTGCTATAAAGAATATGGGTTATAGTATAGGTTTGTTTTTTTTTTCCTTTTTATTAGGACATATCTCAGCATGTTTCTATGCTCATAGGAATGATTCAAATAGATGAAAAAATAATGCAGTAGAGAGGGTGGTAATTGTTAGATCAAATTCCTTGTGTTGATAGGAAATGGATCCAGAGTTCAAATGGAGGGGCAGGACACAGACAGGTCATATTGATAATATGAAATGTGAATTTGTAGCACTTGGGTAGGGAAATGAATCATTTCTACAAATTTTTATTCTTTTTTACTGAACCACAAATAAGGGTGTCAGATAAAAGTTAAAAAATAGGTAAGATTGGAAGGTTCAAAAAAGAAGAAATTTGAGGTGTTTGAACTGGAGTATTTGCTATACTTGATTATTTTCTTCTTAATATGTGCTTCACTTTCTTTATAAGACACCATACTCTCCTGTCTTACTTATGCCTCATTATGTATTTCATTTATTTATTTATAACTAGAGGATGTGATGATTCATTGACTAAATTTAAAGGCAACATTATCAGTGTGAGATTTGCTCCAAATACTGCAGCTGTATCTAGAAAGGATGTAGTTGGCTAGATTTTTGCACTGGCATGAGAGGCCTATGGTCCAGCATCTATTCTGCCTCCTTCAATATGTAAATCATGTAATCTCTGGTAAGTCATCTAAACACAGTGAATCTTCAACTTCTCATTTATTAACAGAATGATGATATGTGCCAAGTTTTAACTGAATACCAAGCCAATGAGTTTAATATGGATCATCTCATTAAATATTTAAAACTTTCTGTGTCAATATTATTATCTATTTTATACATTAACCACTGAACTTTAGAGAAGGTAAATGACTGATTCAGCCCTAGCCTGCTGGCTCAGTGGACAGAATGTTGGTTCATGGACTGAAGGGTCTGGATCCTGTTCTGGTCAAGGGCATGTACCTTGGTCGCAGGCTCAACCCTTGGCCCGGAACGGGGCATGTACAAGAGGCAACCACATCAAAGTTTGATGTGTCTATCTCACATCAAAGTTTCTCTCTCTCTTTCTCTCCCTCTCCCTCCAAACTCTCTCTAAAAATCTATGGAAAAAATATTCTCAGGTTATGATTAAGAACAACAACAAAAAAGAACTGATTCAATAAGACTTAGCTAGCAAATGTCAGAGTTTGGAATATCACCCTGATATGACTGTTGAAGCAGAGTACTTAACATAAATGCTCCCACTGCCTCACTGCTTTTTATTCTAACAAGAAGGAACAGAAATAAGCAAAGCTATTACAATATCTGCAAATCAATAAACATGATACATTACATAAACAAATTGAGAGACAAAAGTCACATAGTCATATTAATTGATGCAGAAAAGGCATTTGACAAAACCCAACACCCTTTCCTGATAAAAACATCTCAGCAAAGTGGGAATAGAGACATCATAACTCAACATAATAAATGCCTTATATGATAAACCTTCAGCCAACATCATACTCAGTGGGCAAAAACTAAAACCATTTCCCCTAAGAACAGGAATTAGACAGGGATGTCCACTTTCACTCTTCATATTCAACATATTACTAGAAGTCCTAGCCATAGCAATCAGACAAGAAGAAGAAATCAAAGGCTTGCAAATTGGAAAGGAGGAAATAAAACTGTCATTATTCACTGATAACATGATATTATACAGAGAAAACCTTAAAGACAGCACCAAAAACTAATGTCTTTAACATCTATAATAAAAAATTATAATATGCTAATTAGACCAGGCAGTCAAATGACCTTCCAGGTATCCTTCCAGACGAAGCTGGGGTTTCAAGGGGTGAGGTAAGCTGCTGTGGCTGCAAGGACTGAGCCTCTTGCACAAATTTTGTGCATAGGGTCTCTATTATCTATTAAATAAATTGGCAAAGTAGCAGGATAAAAAATTAATATTTAGAAATCGGTGTCATTTTTATACACTAATAATGAACTCTCAGAAAGTAAAAGCAAGAAAACAACCCCATCTACTATTGCAACAATAACAAAAACAACAAATATACCTAAGAATAAATTTAACCAAAGAGGTAAAAACAACAACCTGTGCTTGGAAACTATAGGACATTGAAGAAATAAATTGAGGAAGATACAAGTAAATAGAAGCATCTACTATGTTCAAGGATTGGAAAAATTTGCATCATTAAAATGTCCATACTACCCAAAGTAATCAATAGATTCAATGCAATACCTATTAAAATATCAATGGCATATTTTACAGAGCTAGAATAATCACTCCAAAAAAATCTATATGGAACCAAAAAAGAGTTTTAAAGGAGACATATGTACCACTTTTGTAATACTTCAAACAATAAAAATTAATTAATTAATTAATTAATAAGAAAAACAAACAGGCATATAGATCAATGGAACAGAACAGAGAGTCCAGAAATCAATCTACATCTCAATAGTCAATTAATAGTTGACAAAAGAGGCAAGAGCATATAATAAAGAAGTATTTCAATAACTAGTGCTGGAAAAATTGGACAGATGCATGCAAAATATAAAATGGAACCACCAAGTTACACTATACACAAGAATAAACTCAGGATGGGTAGAAAATGTAACTTGTAAAACCATAAAAATCTTAAAAGAAAACATAGGCAATAAAATCTCAAACATCTCTGTAATAATGTTTCTGCTGCTATATTTCCTAGGATAAGAGGAACAAAGGGAAAATAATCAAAAGAAAAGGCTCCTGCACAGCAAAGAAAGCCATTAATAAAATGAAAAGGGAACCCACTTTATGGGAGAACATATATTCCAATAATGCATCTGATAAGGGATGAATTTCCAAAATATATAAAGAATTTATACAACTCAATACCAGGAGACAAAAAGATCCAATTAAAAATGGGCAAAGGACCTGTATGGACACTTCTCCAAAGAGGACATGCCTGTCAGAATGGCTATCATCATTATATCAACAAACAAAAAGTGTTGGCAGGGATGTAGAGAAAAGGTAACCCTGGTGCACTCCTGGTAGGCATGCAGCTTGGTATAGTCACTGTGGAAAACAGTATGGAATTATCTTTAAAAAATGGAATTGCCTTTTGACCCAGTGATCCCACTTCTTGGGATGTACCATAAGAATCTCAAAACACCAATCAGAAAGGATATATGCACCCCTATGTTGATAGCAGCATTATTTACAGTAGCCAAGATCTGCAAACAGCCCAAGTGTCCCTCCGTAAGTGAATGGATAAAAAAAAATATGTGATACATTTACACAATGGAATATAACATGGCTATAAAAAAGAAAAAAACTCTTACCATTTGAGATAGCATGGATGGACCTGAATTTTATTTTGCTAAGTGAAATAAGCCAGCCAAAGACAAATACTATATGATATCACTTATATGGAGAATATGATGAACAAAATAAACTGATGAACAAAATAGAACCAGGATCATGGATACATGGAACAGACTGACAGAGATCAGATTTGCATATATGTGGACTATGCATATATATGCAAAAATATATATGTATAGTCCATAGAGACAGACAACAGTGTGATGATGGCCAGGGAAGGGGGGCAGGGTCTGGGTGGTGAGAGGGAAAGTGGGGTAAAAAGGGGAATATCTGTAATGGAATCAATAATAAAATAATAATAGGTGATACCTTGAAGGAAGGAAAGATTTAACAAGGAAATAGAAATCAAATGCTAGAAAAAATGTATCAAAGTAGTAGAGGAAACTTAAAATAAGAATGCAACTGAAAGAACAGGTATTTTAATATCTTTGGCTTTGAATTGTTACAAGAAAATTTAAAGTATTTAATCACACATATATTTCAAATACATAACTTAATTTTCAGGACATTAAAAACTAGAGGCTCAGTGCACAAAATTCATGCACAAGGGGGTGGTCCCTCAGGCCTGTCTGCATCCTCTCACAATCTGGGACCTTCTCACCAATCTGGGATGTCTGACTGCTGATTTCGGCCCAATCCCAGGTGGATCAGGCCTGAACTGGCAGTCGGACATCCCTCTTGCAATCCAGGACCAGTGGCTCCTAACTGCTCACCTGCCTGCCTCATCACCCCTAAATGCCTATGCCTGTCTGATCATCCCTAACCACTCACCTGCCTTCCTTATTCCCCTTAACTGCCTCTGCCTGCCTGTCTCATCTCCTCTAACCTCTTGCATGCATGCCTGATAACCCCTAACCACTCACAGTGGGGCGGGGCCATTCTGGTCTTTGGTTGTTCCACTGTTTTGGTCACTGGGCTTTTATTATATAGGATGTATAAAGCTATATCACAGGATAATACTTTATTAATGTAATAAATACCTTCATAATCAGTAATCCAGTAGCTTCAACATTTTATTTGGTATATATTATTATATTCAGAGTCTTTCAAAGACTGTGTTAAATAACGCATAATGATGGTAAGCTCAATATCTTAGGAAGTCCAATCTATCTTTGGATAGTCTTAACAGCTAGAAGGTTATTCCACTACTAGGAGAGAAATATAATGAGTCTTCACTTGACAGTTACAATATTTTAACTGTTAAAGATAGCTGCAGTCAACTATACTAAATATAGAAAAAATAGTAAAACATTAAATTTCACTTCAGTATGTAATAGGTAAGACAGAGGGCAATATCACCATGAAATTAATAGGAAACCATGAAGATCAGCTTGTTGAGAATGCTGTGCTTTTGAGAATGTTGAAGACTGGATTAATCATTAATGTGAAGATAAGAAAGCCTGTTGAAGACTATTCATAAATCAGTTACCAAAAAGTTTAAAGAAAATAGTCACAGGGATTTGCTTAAAATTTCCAAATTTATTATACTAATAAATATTCTGTATCTTGTCATTATGAAGGTAATTTTTTGCAGAAAAAAAGAAAGCATTCTCACATGATACTGTTTCTTACAAAAACATGTTTTGTTAGTCTATGGAATGTAGTTTTTGCATCCATTCTACAGTCATTACATTCTTGTTTTATAAGTCTATTATAGGCAATTGAAGTTGTTGAAGGAAATTGAGTCTATTCACTCAAGCTATAATGTACACAGCATCTGTATGATGACTAACAGGTTATCTGAAATATTAAATTATAGTCCCAACTCCAATAGTATATGTGATATAAATCAATTTGGAAAACAGAAACTTTAAAATTCTTTGTTTGTTTGTTTGAGTCAGTATTTTTTAACTTTTAGAAAGAGAGAAGGAGGGAGAGAGAGGGAAGGGAGGGAGAGAGAGAGAGAGAGAGAGAGAGGGAGAGAGATCAAAAGAAGATATGAATGTGAGAGAGAAACCTATTAGTTGCCTCCAGTATGCAACCCTTCACCCCTCCCCATTCCCCAGGGATTGACACCGAAACCTAGGTATGTGCCCTGACCTGGAATCAAACTAGCATCTGTTTGGTATATATGACAACTCTCCAACAAACTAAGCCACCTGGCTTGGGCAAAATCCCTTTTTCTGCTGTCTAAACTTGCTGCAAAAATTAAATTGACAATTCGAATAGATTTAAACCCATAAGGACCTTTTTTCCTTTAACACTATATGTTAGATTGTTTTCCCTTTGAGCATCTCTTTAACTAAAACCACAGTTTTTAAAATTACCTTTATTGAGATAAAATGTATATAGCATAAATGTTTCTAAAAATTTGTATTTATCTCTTAAGCACTTGTATCCTGTTTCTATTAGTTATTTTTCACATATAAATGAAGTAATATAGCATTTGGCTTTATATACCTGTGTTATTTCCCTTAGCATAATGTCCTTAAGGTCTGGCTATGTCACAAATGGCAAGGTTTATTCTTTTTATGCCTGAAAATATTTCAGTGCGTGTTTGTATTTTCTTCATGTATTCATGTGTTGATAGACACTTAGATTATTTCCATATCTTGGCTAATGTAAATAATGCTGCAATAAACACATTTATTTTTGAGTCAGTTTTTTTTATTTTGTTTTGTTTTTGTCTTTTTAGGATAAATACTCAGAAACAGAATTGCTGAATCATATAGTAGTTCAATTTTTAATTTTTTAGAAACCCCCATACTGCTTTCTATAGTTGCTATACCATCTTATATTACCACCTATGGTGCACAAAGCTTCTCTTTCTCCACATTCTTAACATTTGTTATCGCTTGTCTTCTTTATAATAGCCATCCTAATAGATGTCAGGTGATATTTTATGATTTTTATTTCTCTTATAATTAGTGATATTAAACATTTTTTTCATGTACCTGTTGCCCATCTGTATATCTTCTTTGAAATATGTCTATTTAAATCCTCTGCCCATTTTTAGTAGGATTTTTGTTGCTATTGAGTCACATGAATTCTTTATATATTTTGGATATTAACTCCTTATCAGACATGTCTGCACAGCAAATATTTTCTCCCATGCCATTTGTTGCCTTTTCATTTCATTGATGGTGTCCTTTGCTGTGCAGAAGCTTTTAAGATTGATGTAGTCCCATTTGTTTATTTTTGCTTTTGTTGCCTTTGCCTTTGTTGATATTATCACTGAGACAGAAGTCCGGGAGCTTATTGCCTGTTTTCTCCTAGGAGTTTTACGGTCTCAGGTCTTACTTTCAAGTCTTTGATCCATTCTGAGATAACTCTAATGTATGGTGCAAGATAGTTTCCCAGGTTTGTTCTTTTGCATGTAGCTGTCCAGTTTCCCCTTTAGTATGTATTGAAGAGCCTGTTTTTTCTCTCACTGTATATGAGCTTTGGTATGTCTGTGGTGTGACTTGAAATGTCTCCTCTTTCATTTATAATGTGTTTATTTTAGCCTTCTCTCTTTTTATCTTGCCTAGTATAGCTAAAAGTTTGTCAATTTTGTTTAACTCTTCATAAAAGCACTCGGATTTTGCACTGTCTGCAGCGGGGGCCATGGTCGGCATGCTTGTTCTCAGGGCTCCCTTGGGTGTGTATCCCGCCTGGTCCCTGGATGGCTGGCACTGGGATAGCGTCCACTCCAGGGTCTATACTCGGGTCCGTGGTCAGTGGGCCTAGCACCGGGTTAACAGCACTGTAGGTTCTCCCAGGGCCCTGGGAAGCTGCTGCCTTGTCACTGGTGGGTCTTTGGGTAGCAGGCTGGCCCTGGCCTGTGGCTGAGAGGAGCAGGAATTGAGACCCAAGGCTGCTTCAGGTTCCACAAGCAAGTTTAAGTTCTGTATACCTGGCTCTGGAGGCACCGATGGATGTCTTCTCTCAGGTCTCTAGGTGGGTTGAACTAGGTCCTGACCATGGCTAGAGTGGCTAGAGCAACATCAAGCTACCTAAAGTGCAAATATGTGTGTCATTCGCCAGGTCTGTGTGCTGGCGGAACTGCTCACACACTGGCTGAGAGGGGCTAGAATTGAGTCTAAGGCCCTTTCAGGGTCTCTGGGGGTGGGGACTGATTGAGAAGGTGGCACTGCAAATAAGGCCCTTTCAGAATCTCCAGAGGCACAGATGGTGGTGTCTCCTGAGAGCTTTCTAAGCCAACAGCATTGTTTGTTTGGATGAGCTAAAGCCCAGTCACAGGGTCATTTCAGAATCCATAGTCTGACCAAGTTGAATAGACTTATCTACAGAGGTTCCTGGACTGCACTGGCGAGGGGCTAAACTCATTCATAAACCATTCCAGGTCCACTGTTGCGATTGATGTCTGTATGTCTCTTACCTGATTCTCAAGTGGCCATGACTCCTCAGGGATCTCTTGTATATCAAAGAACCCAAAGCCAAGTAGCCAAGTTTTTAGGGGTATGATACTATTTCCGTGTCTATAACTAGCATCAGTCTGGAATCAATTGCCTGGGGACAGGCCTGTCTTTTTTTTAAATTTCTTTATTGATTAAGGTATCACATATTTGTCCTCAACCCCCCATTCCAATCCCCACCCCTCAACCCTGGACTCATGCCCTATTGTCCTTAACCATTGGTTAGGCTCATATGTGTGCACATAAGTCCTTTGGTTGATCTCTCCCTTTTATCCCCACCCTCCCTTTGAGGTCCAACAGTCTGACCCATGGCTTCTTATCTCTGGGTCTGTTCTTGTTCATCAGTCTATGTTGTTCACCATTTCCCCTAGACCCTCTTCTCACAATCCAATTACTCACAGCTGCTGCCTGAGCTTTCTGTTCATGTCGAGGTCGAAGCCTCGTGATGACTGGTACCATGGATCTGTCTCTCACCCAGTGGGGCGAGCTGAGCCCTCCCTGGAGAAGAAACCTGGGTTCCCCAAGATATGTGATCAGGCCTGCCTTTTTATTTTATTTTATTTTTTAAAATATATTTTATTGATTTTTTACAGAGAGGAAGGGAGAGAGATAGAGAGCTAGAAACATCGATGAGAGAGAAACATCAACCAGCTGCCTCTTGCACACCCCCTACTGGGGATGTGCCCGCAGCCAAGGTACATGCCCTTGACCGGAATCGAACCCGGGACCTTTCAGTCCCCAGACCGACGCTCTACCACTGAGCCAAACCGGTTTCGGCAGGCCTGCCTTTTTATAATGGCTCTCCTTAGTCATGGATTGCACCTTGATTTCAAAATCTCCTATCTGGATCCCAAAACTCATATGAAGGCACATTTGTATGTGGATGGATGCCAAATTATTACTGTTGAAAAAGAGATATGTGAGAGGGATACCACTGCACTCAAGTATTTCAATTTGACTGAGGCTTCATATATGTCCCAGCATATGGTTTGTTTGATGAATATTCCATAAACTTGAAAATAATTTTATTCTGCTATTTTGGGTTGCAGTGTTTTGTGTTTTGTTTTTTTTTTTTATATCAATTAGTTGGTTGACAGTGTTGTTCAAGTCTGTGTAAACAGATTTTCTGTCAACCATTTTATTTTATGAACTGGAGGCTCGGTGCATGAAATTCATGCACAGGTGGAGAGGGGCCTCTGAGCCTAGCTGCACCTTCTCCCAATCTGGGACACCCTGGGGGTTGTCAGACTGCTGGTTTAGGCCCAGTCCTGCAGTAGGACATCCCTTTCTCAATCTAGGACTACAGGCCCCTAACCACTTACCTGCCTGCCTACCTGCCTGCTTTCCTGTAACAGCTCGCCTGCCTGCCTGATTGCCCCTAACTGCTCGCCTACCTGTCTGATAACCCCTAACCACCTCTGCCCCGGCCTTCTGCATCACGGCTTCATCTGGAAGGATGTCCAGAATGACATCAGGAAGGTCCTTCGGTTATCCAGTCTAATTAGCATATTATGCTTCTAATATTATAGATTACTGAAAGAGAAGTAGTATAATTTCCAACTATAATTGTGTATTCATCTATTTGTCTTTGCAGACCTGTTAGTTTTTACTGAGTGTATTTTAAAGCCCTGTTATTAGGCCAATTTACATTTCATATTGTTATATCTTCTTGATGAATTACTGATAAATTTGAAGGGTCTCAGTTAATATTTCTTTGTTTTAAAATTTATTCTTTCTCATATTTATTTTCTCTAGGTAGTTATGTTTGCCTCTCTGTGTTTGAATTTTTAAAATTGAAATTTCGCACATAAGGATTGGGTTTACCTTGTTCAATGTATTTTCATTTTAAACATTTACTTAAAGTCTTTAGAACATTTGTATATGATATAATTATTGATTTGTTTAGTTTGTATCAACCATATCACCTTTTGTTTTCTACTTGTTCCATTTGTGTGATTTTTTTTGTTTGTGTATCTCCTTAGTATTTTTTTTTTATGTGTGTGTGTTTTTAATGATTTCTACTGCATTGAGTATTTTGGTATATTCTATCTCATAGCATACTCATTTATTAGCACTCATTTTATGAATGTGTGATCTGTGCAGCAATATAGGCTCTATACTACAAGGAGCTCTATGCCTGGCTTAATGTTCTGATGTTGCTAACCTGAAGTTCAAAATCTTAGAGAAAGAGCTCAGCATTTTTATCTTGCATTGAGCCATGCAAATTATGCAGCTGGCCTTGCTTATATAGTTCACACACATCATTTTGTAGTGTCTCCCTGAGATTTACTATAGCAATCTTTAACTTTTTACAGTCAATGTTCAGATAATACTATACCATTTCAAATTTAAGAAGCTTAAATCTGTAAATAGTTTTTTGCCTCCTTTTATTATTTGTGTTTAACTTTGCCATATGTTTTACATTTATAAAACTACATTACATTGTTATTTATATTTTAATAACTATCTCTTAAATACATTAAAATTATATAATTATATTTTTATACCATGTTTACTATTTCTGACATTCTTTATACCTTTTTAAAGAAAAATTTTAATCTTGTAGTATATTTCCCCAGACTGAAAAATTATCTGAATTATTTTCTGTAGTACAAATCAGCTGCTAACAAATTCTTTCAGCTTTTGTTTGATTGAAAAAAAATTTGTATTTTGCCTTATTTGTGAAAGATATATGCAGTGGATTTATAATATTAGGTTGATAGTTGAAATATATCATTTCATTGTTTTTATATTACATAGTTTCTGATAAGTTTATGATTATTATCTTTGTTTCAAAGCATATGATGTTTTCCTCTCACTCCTTTTTATAATTTTGTCATTATCATTTGTTTACAATAATTTTATTAAAATACTAGAGGCCTGATGCATCGATTCTTGCACCCGTTGGGTTCCTCAGTGTGGCCTGCTGGGATCGGGCCTAAACCACCAGTCCAACGCCACCTGCAGCTCCTGCTCATCTGACCCCACTGTACCTCCTGCCACCACTCAATAAGCTCACTTCTGCTACACTGCAATCCTTGGTTTGCTCTGGCAATTACTTGATTTACCTTATCACATTCATATGCTCTTAACCTCACAAAATTTCAGCCTAAGTAGGTTTGGCTTGGTATTCAGCAATTAATTCAAAAGAATACTGTGCAGATTTCAGGAGCTTTTATAATTCCTAGCCATTTCATCTCCAGAATTTTTTCCCCACATACTCTAATATCGTTTACATTTATCAGTGCTACTGCCTTCTGTTTGAGTTCCCTTTCTCTAAGCTTTAGTTTACTAATTGTTTTCAGGCCAATATATATTGTAAAACTATAACATTAACTTATTCTGAATCTCTCTTCTCAGTAATCAAAATCTTATGCCTTATGCTATCCAATGTCTTTAAACTATTTAATATACTTTGTCCAGTTTTCTCATTGTTTATTCTGCAATGAAAAGCTTTTTCCCTTCTTAGTCACTGATCATAACCACATGCTCCTTTTCTAACTAATACATTCTAAAACCTATAATATTTTGCAATGAAACTCATAAATAGTAAATATTTCTATTAACAAATTCCCCTTGCCAAAACATCAATAAAATTCCTACATCTGGATGGATGAAGAAAAGGAAATAATTTGTATTTAAGCTATGTGGTCAAACTGTATATGCTTAAATACAACTGTATTAGCAGATATAATCAAGTATAAATTTGCACCTACCTCAATAAGCAAATTTGGGTAATAGAAGTCCAAATAAATAAATTACTTTTATGTTAATAGAAGTAATAGCATGTCAAACTTATGTGCACAATGTTAAGGGAAATAACCATATTATACAGGTGATGTTACAGAGCAATTGATACACTGCATGGATTGAGAAACAAGAGGCATGATGTATTCTGCTAGTAATGTTGAATTTTTAAAATAAACTATTGTTACTAATCTTATGTTATTAGAGATAATAAATGTCTTTTATTGACATGCCAGCACATGCTAAACCAAATATTTTGTCTCTAATATCTAAAAACACTTTAAAAATTAAAAATTATTTTTGAAAAATTTACTTATTGATTAGAGAGAGAGAGAGAGAGAGAGATCGAGAGAGAGAGATCAATTTGTTTTTCCACATAACTAAAGTCACAGTGTCGAGGAAAAAGCAAAGAGAAGATATCCTGCAACTTCTAGCAAATCTCTACCAATGGAGAAAAAATAAACAAACAAACAAACAAACAAAACACCTCTATTATTCTGTGAGCACCAAATGAAACTGGGTTGGAGTCTCAGGCAATTTGCTCATATGACTGCAAACAAAGAGAGAAAGTCCCAGATTGGTGAGGGCTCCCCTGAGGGCTCCTAGATTGGAGAGGATGTAGGCTGGGCTAAGGGACCACCCCCACCTGCGTGCATGAATCTTCAGGCACAGGGCCCTTAGTAATTTATAAAATACAATAAACAAATGGGTTTAAGTATAGCATCATATACCACAGACAATCACTCCAACTACAGATTGGACAAAAACACAGGGCAAAAGACAAGAATATCACAGTATATCCTAAATAGGTCAACTGCAGAAATAGCACAATTTTTTTCCAGAGTGATATTTTAAGATAACTTTGGTTGGATTGCAGAAAGTATATTTTAAGCGCTTTCTTTAGAGAAGGGAGAAAATGATGGCTGAATAGGCAGACCTGTCATGCACCTCATTCTAGCGCCAGACTGGAAATGCAACTGAAGAGGCAAACATGCACCTGAAATCACCAAATGAGGCCCAGCTGAGGAGGCGACTTACCAGGTGTATGGGTCAATAATGTGTCTTTTTCTTTCAATAGATGGAGTTACACGTGTATACACTAATAAAAGAGAAAGATGCAAATTGGCCATACCTTCGCAACACCCACCAGCCAATCAGGATGAGAGTGCAAATTAACCCAATAAATATGGCGGGTTTATTTGCATATGCAGGCGCCAAGCAGCCCGGCACAGGGTGGGCACCTGCATTGTCACCATGGCGCCAATGCAGGCCTTCAGCACCTCTAGGCAGCATGGTAAGGCAGAAAGGCAGCTGCAGCCAAGTGAAGGCGGTGCCAGCAGCTCGGGGAAGGAACGCCCATTTTCTTGCATGAATCTTCTTGCATTGTGTCTCTAGTGTTGATATATATGCGATTTATTGTGTATGCTATTTTGTTGTATTGACAGCAAGCTTCAAAACTTCATGTTAGCCGAAACCGGTTTGGCTCAGTGGATAGAACGTCTGCCTACGGACCGAAGGGTCCTGGGTTCGATTGCGGTTAAGGGCATGTACCCTGGTTGTGGGCACAACCCCAGTGGGGAGTGTGCAGGAGGCAGCTGATCAATGTTTCTCTCTCATTGATGTTTGTAACTCTCTATCCCTCTATCTTCCTCTCTGTAAAAAATCAATTTAAAAAAAACCTTCATATATTAAATTTTCTGAAGGTGTTAACATCATAGATACTTTTACACTTAAAAATGTGGAATTTCATGCCAAAAAAAAGAGTATTTGTGGTAAGTTTTAATTTATTACTTTATTTTTAAGAAAAGTGCTGCTGAAAGGTATTATATACTTCAGGAAGTTTATGGTGAACATGCTTCATTCAATGTGAAAGTCAAAGAATTTCCAAGTCAAATGAAAAAGTTTGAAGACCAACAATTACAAGCATTATTGGATGAAGACGCATGTGAAACTCAAAAACAACTTTCAGAAAGATTAAACGTTGCTCAGCAAACAATTTATGATCATTTTCAAGCCATGGGAAATATTTTAAACGAAGGAAAATGGGTGCCACATCAACTGAACAAAAGACAAATGGGAAGCCAAAAAATCTTCAGTAAAATGTGGCTTCAGTGGCACAAAAACTCTTTTTTGCATCGAATTGTGACTGGCAATGAAAAGTGAATTTATTTTGAGAATCCCAAATGCACAAAATTATGGATTGATCCAGGTAAACCATAAACATAGACTGCAAGGCCAAATCGCTTTTGAAAGAAGACAATGCTCTGTATTTGGTGGGATGGGGAAGGTGTGGTGTATTATGAGTTTTTAAAACCAGGTGAAACCATTAGTACTGATCGCTACCAATAACGAATAATCAATTTGAACCATGCTTTGAGCGTGAAATAACCATAATCTTCCAGAAGACACGGCGAAATGATTTTGTTTCATGATAATGCACCATCACACACTTCAAAAACAGATAAGATATGTTAAAAGATCTTGCCAGGGAAGTATTAACCCACCTGCTGTATTCACCAGACCTTGCTCCTTCAGATTACCACTTGTTCTGATGGATGGCACATGCACTTTCTGAGCAGCACTTCAAAACATGCAAAGAAGTGGAAAATTGGGTCATTGAATGGTTTGCTTCAAAACAAGAAAAGTTCTATTGGGACAGAATCCACAAATTACCTAAAGATGGGGGGATTCCGTAGCTAGCAATGGACATTACTTTGAATAAAACACTTTTGATGTTTCTCTTGAAGTTATTGTGTTTTCTTTGATTACAAATTCCATATTATCAACTGGTACACCTGATATAGAAAGGAAGGACAGAAAACACCTGGAGATTAGTAGGAAGGGTGAAATCTTGAAGACTGAGTGCAACCCCTAAAGGTGGTAGGCTGGCAGGCTGAGGGGGAGAGGAGGAAGCTGTACTAGAGGAGAATCCGTTCCTTCAGGAAAAAAAAAAAAAATCCCAGCCCAGGCCAAGGACTGGAGCTGTGACTGGGAGCAACAGGCTAAACATCCAACTGAGAAAAGGAAAAGTTGAAGGGCTGCTGGCTGCAAGGGAGTCTTGACCTGAGACCCCAACCACAAAGGGAAAAAGCAGCAAGGCACAGGTGGGAGAGAAAACTGCAGTTTCATTGTTTGGTTGATTTTTAATCTCTACACCCTGAACCCAGGACTTTTCAGTTGCTACTCACCCCAGGTTTTGGCTCAGGAAGAGAGGCGCTGACTTGAGGTGCCTGAGGAGAGGCAGGGTGGGACGCAGGCAGAGAGACTTGGAAAAACAGTAGCCAGGAGTGGTGCATTAGGATATTCTTAGGCTTCCAAACCAAAATGGCCATTTGTCCAGAGAGGACCTAGTCCCTCCCACTGGCCTCAAGGCAAGGGATACAGCCTGCCACTCCTGCATTTTAAGCTTTAGAAAGGAATCAAAGACAGAGGCCAGCTTACAGGCTGGAACAGTCTCAAGGAGCCCTCAGCAAGTGGATTGGAGGAGGGACCGTCCACTGCACTATTCTGGGAACCAGACTGATAAAAACTCTAGGGTCCCAGCTGACCCTATTGGTTTTCATACAAGAATCTCTGCCCAGAAAAGGGCAGAACAATATATTGGGACACAAACACACACATACACATACCAACAGCATCTTTCACAGATCTAGAACAAACTTTACAAAAATTTATATGGAATAATAATTTAAAAAATAGCCACAGCAATCATATATAAAATATATATTGATTTTAGAGAAGAAGGGAGATGGAGAGATAGAAATCAATGATGAAAATCACTTATTGGCTGCCTCCTGCGCACCCCCCACTGGGGATTGAGCCCTCAACCCTGGCATGTGCCCTTGACCAGAATTGAACCTGGGACCATTCAGTCCACAGGTGGATGCTCTATTCACTGAGCCAAACTGGTTTTACTTTATAATAATAGCTGTCATTCTATGCAACAGGCATCATGCTAACAGCTTTAGTATACTAATTGAATTGCCTGCCATCCATATAAAATATGGAATATGGATTTCATTTTAGATATTAAAATGCATGCCCAAAAAAACTATTTTTCCTGAGGTTTTCAAACTAGAAATGGCAGATGCATGAAGACTGGTAATTTTGCTCATGCTTTTAGATACTATTGCATATCTAACAACCTCTTCTTGTCAAAACAAGAGCTTTTCTAACAGCTCTTAAGAAGTATGAAAAATTTTATTGATACATATTAAAAATAATGGTCATGTAGACCCTTACAAGGAAGTTTCATCTTGGTTCCAAATTATGCATCAAAACTCCAGGGCTGATTTTACAATTATATTTGCTTCTATGATGTTTTGTTCAATGTGTAAGGATCGCTCACTATAGGGTTGACATCTCAAACTGCAAGCTGTGTTAAGCCTTTTTATTTATGGAAGTGTTCATATAATTAATTATGCTAACAGCTTAGTTCTTTCTCTATAGCCCTGTCACTGTGCAAACACTGGCAACATAATCCCTATTGGGATTTCTGCTTGTTGATTATTCACATTGAGTATTTCTGATTTTCACTCTTCTCTTTTCTCCAAAATTTCTTCTTCCTCCAAAGTTCTGTTATTCTTTTCCAGTCTATAGTTTTATTTTAGTCAATAAGTCTCTATTTCAGTCTCTATTCTCTAATTCAAGTTGTAGGTGTTTGGTACTTTCATATTCTCTTTATGAATAATTCATGATCATTTGTTTAAGAGCAAATGAAGGAAAATTCTAATGACGCTATTCACAAATTTAATGATACAATTTCACTATTTTTTACTTTAGTGTCAAACATGATTTTTAACTCTAAAACCTTCAGAAATGCTCATTCCTTACTGCATGGATGTGTAAGGCATTTTAAATAATAGTTTCAAATCTTAGAACTCATATAGATCTAAGATTAACATTTTTCTCAGTTATAGCCACTGTAAAAATAATCATTTTTTTCACTTTTGGCCATTAATATGTCCTTTGCTTGAACAGAGACAAAGCTGATGTTAATCTAACAGACATTCTGGCAGGAATAGTTTACCATTTGTTTTTTTTCTCAACTTATTTGAATGAATGAATTTTAAAATCAGCATTCCTTGAAGTTTCTGCTAGAAAAACAACAATTTAAATTATATTGAAAAGAATGTGCTAAATACATAGAAACTATGACTCTAAAGCTTGTTGTAGATTTACCAAATTGATAGAAGGACATGTTGGTGCCTCTCTAAGAGATTAGTATCTTTATGTTAATATCTCAGGAAATATAGCTGGGATCCCACAAGTAGGCTGTAACTGGTGTTTATCCCTAGAAATCCAGTTCTACTTTCTAGTATTCACTTCTCTTCCTATGTTTCATCTGTGATCTCTAGACTTCTTTTGTGTGGAACACAAAGAGTGTGTGTGTGTGTGTGTGTGTGTGTGTGTGTGTATGTGTGTATAATTATGTTTTTCACAGTCACTGTTTTTAAAGGTTGATAAAATTCATTCTTTCTCAGTGTCTCAATAAATTATGTGAATATCACCAAACTTAATAGAAATTAATAATTTAAGCTTCTCTAAAATGATAATTTCAGATATTCTTACACATATTTTTTATATGCAATTTTTGGACTGGAACCTGGATTCTTTTGTCCACCAGAGTTGAAGAATGAATCCACGGAAAGAAGGTGGAATAGAAAAGGTGGAGATTTATTGAAGAACAAGTACAGACTCCCACATGGGGAGGGGGAAAGAGTCCCACAGAATGGACTCCCACATGGGGAGGGGAAAAGGGTCCCACCAACTTCCTGTTTTTGTGGTTTATAAAGGCTGTAGTTCCTGTGTCCTGATTTCCCCTCTGATTGGTCAATATACCCTTTTGAATTGGTTACTATAGTGACTCCAGAGGCCCTCCTCCCTTATTTTCCTCCTATTCCTTCTGGGCTATATTCTTCTTTATTTTGTAAATATACTCCTTTTTTGGCTACTTCCATTTCCCTTGTCTTATGGAAATACACCTGTTGCTGCTTCCTTGTCTTATGGAAATGTACCTTCTCCCCATTTGTAGCCCTATATATTTTTTCCCATGGACCCCAATTCTAAAAATCCTCTAAACCTTCCTATGCCCCCCTAAAATTCCTGTTTCATATATATATGACTTTAAATAATATTTTTATTTTTCAATTACAGTTGACATGTAATATGATATTAGTTTCAGGCATACAACCTAGTGATTAGACATTATATAACTTACTAAGTTATCACCCCAAAAAATCTACTACCCATCTGACACCATATATAGTTACTATAATACTAGAGGCCTGGGGCACGAATTTGTGCATGGGTGGGGTCCCCCCTGGTGGCCTATAGGGATATGCTGAAACCCACAGCCTAATGCTGCCTGCAGCTCCTACCTACCGCTCTGCTCATCCCAGCCCCGCTGTGCTTGCTGTGATGCATCAGGAGAAGCTTGTGCTGCTGCAGTAGCACTCGCCAGCCCTGAGACCTGTGTCTGGCACCCTCCCAGGGGAAGTGGCCTGCAGGACCTGACTGAAACCAGCTCTTTGACATCCCGCAAGGGTCCCAGATTGAAGATTGCAAAAGGGCATAGGCCAGGCTGTGGGACCCCACCCGTGCACGATCAGACCAGGGATCAGGCTGGAGAAGGACCAAATGAAGGCTGCAAGGCGTGTCTGGCTCACCTCGCTTAGTCCCAATTGGCTGGACCCAGCAGCAAGCTAACCTACCAGTCACAGCATCTGCCCCCTGGTGGTCAGTGCACATCATAGTAAGTGGTAGAACAGCCTTAGCATATCATTAACATACTAGAGGCACAGAGCATGAAATCTCACACAGGTGGGATCCCTAGGCCTGGCTGGCAAATAGATTCCCCACCTCCCCACTTCCACTTCCCTCACCACCCATATCTGCCACCACCCCTGGTTCCCTGGCCCCAATCGGGCAATCAGGGCCTGCTGGCCGGGAGAGGGACTGAGAGGTTGGTGGGCCAGCCCCGCCCTGGTCTGGATGGGAGGGCCAATCAGGAGCATGGCTGGCTTGGGGGAGTGGCTGGGGAAGGTTTGGGGGTTCGATTGAGGCCCTGATCAGGCCAGTTGGCCACCTCAGTGAATTTTGGTCATTCAGGTAGTTCAGGTTGCTTGGTTTTTATATTTATAGATTACACTTTGATTGGTTATTCCATTGTTCTGCCAATTGGTCTATTTGCATATTATCCTTTTATTATATTAAATTATTAACTATATTTCCTATCCTATAGTTTACATCACTCTGACTGTCTATAACTACCAATTTATACTTAATCCCTTTACATTTTTCACACATGCCCCCTCATTTGCCTACATCTACCCAGCCCCCAATGGCCTTCATCACTTAATAGTCTGTCTTTGGCCCCTTCCCATCTTAAGAAAGACTCTTTAACATTTCTTGTAATACTGGTTTGATGGTGATGAACCCATTAAGCTTTTCCTTGTCTGGGAAGCTCTTTGTATGTCCTTCAATTTATACCCTTGCAGGAAAGAGTATTCATGGTTGTAAGTCCTTGCTTTTCATCAGTTTTAATATTTCTTGTCAGACTCTTTGACCTGCGAATTTTCTGTTGAGAAATCAGCTGACAGTCTTATAGGAGCTCCTTTGGTGATAAGTAACTACTTTTATTTTGCTGCTGTTCAGATTCTCTTTTTGTCTTTGTCCTTTGGCATTATAACTATGGTGTAGCTTAGTGTGGGCCTCTTTGAGTTCATCTTGTTTGGGACTCTGTGCATTTCCTGGACTTGTATGTCTATTTCCTTCACCAGGTTAGGAAAGTTGTCTGGCATTTTCTACATAGGTTTAAATTTCTTGGTCTCTTCTCCTTCTGGCACTGCCATGATACAAATGTTGGCACACTTGTAGTTTTCCCAGAAGCTTCTTAAACTATCCTCATTTTTAAAAAAAATTTTTTTTCCAATTTTGATTGAGTGTTTTTGCTTATCTTTTAAATCTCTGGCTTGATTCTCTGGCTTAATCTACTCCACTGTTGATTCCCTGTAATGGGCTCTTCATTTTAGGCAATGTATTTTTCATTTTTGACTGATTAATTTTAAGTCTTTTAATTCTGTTTTTATGTTTCTGTCTTATTGATATTCTAAGTTTATCTACTCTTCCTCTAAGTTCATCAAATATCCTTATAACTAGTGTTTTAAATTATGCATCTAATAAATTACTTGTCTCTTTTTGTTTAAAAATTGACACCAGTTTTGGTTTTTTTTTCCTGGAGTTTAATTTTCTGTTATATCATTTGGGACATGTTTCTTTGTCTTCTCTTTTTTGTTCTTATCTCTTTATTAGGTAGACCAGATATGTCTCCTGAGCTTGGTAGAGTGGCCTTATGTATTAGGTGTTCTAAACTATGTAGTGGCACTGTCCCCTGACAATCTAAGGTAGGCGATCCAGGTGCACTCCTTATGCAGGTTATGTGTTCCATTCTGTTGTAACTGAGCCTTAATTGCTATTGGCAGGTTAATGGGAGGGAATTTCCCTTGGGGCTAATCAACTGCAATGAATGGCTGAATCACCCCATAGAATATGCTGTGCAGATGGCCAACCCTACAGGAAAAACTTATCTCAGTGGGTTTCTAGTGCTCATTGAATCTCTCCATTGAATGTGTTGCTTGTGGAGGTAGTTCTGGGTCTTCCAAGGAGGTGCAGGACACAGTCAGTCACCACCTTTGTCCTACCTGGGGTCACCTTGGATGAGCTACAATGTGATCTGTAGATGGCTGCTAATTGTGGTGGGCTTGGAGTTACCCAGGAGAGGCCAAGCTGCAAACCAAGTCTGGTTGCTGCTAGTGCCAAGCCTGAGGCCACTTAGCAAGAAATATTGGGCATGCTGAAGCCAGATGTTTCTTCTTTTAGAGACTTTAGGAAAGTCTGAAGCATGAGCCAAGACAAGCTCTTCCTATGGAAAAACCTCTTAGAAACACCTTGGGTGGGCCCACAAGTTGGGAGTTTGGCATCTCAGGGAATAACTAAGGCTGACTGAACAGAGTTATCAGGTTGATGGAGATTCAGTTATGGCACCTGCTTACTGGCTTTGTTGGGGGAGGGCTCCACACTTATGTCTTGGAGAAAGCTGCTCCTTCAGTCCTCACTCTGAGGCCAGACGATTAGGTTCCTCCCCATATGCCCCTGGTGCCTTTTCAGCTGCTGCCCCAGTGCTGCAGCTTAGAGCAAGTGAGTCCCCCCCCCCCCCACACACACACATATGGAATAGATATTTTCTTATTACTAATGAAAAAGGAAGTGTGTTAAAGTCAATCTCAAGCTTATAGTTTTATGGATGCAGTCATATAAATTAATTTAAAAGGACTAGTCTTGTTGAAATTGTCTTATATGCCAGTCACTTTTCTAAATAGTTTATATGCACCGACTGACTCATAGAAGCCTCATAGCACCTTATATGATAAGGATTTCCACTTGGATAAACTGAGTCACAGAAGCGCTGAGTTTCATGCTCAGGTTTATACAACTGTGAGAGCTGAAATTCACACTATGCATTCTGGTTCATGAGCAAGGACGCCTCTGTGATAAATTGCTCGCTTTATTATTGCATTGTGAAGTGTGGTTCTATGTGATGCTCCTCTGAGGTGTTCGTAATGTGATACCAAATTAAGGTGGGTTTTATATGAAGGAGTAGAGTTTTATTTCATTCATGCTCATATTTTATTACCGGAGAGCAAATGGATAGTTTAACCCAATATATGTGGAATTGATGCAGCTTTTTTTTTTTTTTTTTTTAATCAAAATAAGTCTGGATAGATAGATTTCAGTTCATTATTCTAAGAGATATTCAGAATCACTTTACTTTATGTATGATTAGATGTAACTACAATGTAATTTTCAATGTTATTCCACAAATTTATATAACATTATTTGTCTCTTTTTTTTTTCTTTACATCTTCTCTCAGTGAGTCACAAAGCTATGTGTAATGATTGAATTTGGACTGCACTGTGAAGGAAGTTGTTCAAAGAAGCATTGACATGTCATTATGGATAACATTTTCATTAGTGTTTGTCTCTCTGTCCAGAATATCAGGGATTTATATTTGTTTTATAGATTTCATTGTCAAGGTAAACATAGAGCGGTAAATTGCTCATTCTTGGTCTTCATTAGGATGAAACTAGATATTTCAATATATCTTGCAGTCTCCTAATCAAGAAAAAGAGGAATAGATAGTTTAAAAGGTTCTCTCCTAAGTTAGATGTAATTATTGCTTCTGCCTTTCATTAATATGTGAGGTTTATTTTAAAGACAACAAATATGACTGCTTTGAATTTCAGTTAAATGTGCCAGTCTCAAGAATCTTCTGGCTAGATTGTGATACATCTGAGAGCAGAGAGTACTTTAAATTTGCCAAATAATAATAAACCAAAGCTTTCCTAAGACTCCTTTCTAGGTTCAGACTCAAGGCTTTGGTTTGAATGTCTGTTACATGTAAAAAAGCTTAATTACATCAGTGACTTAGAGAAAATTGAAAGACAGTTGACTATTTTTTGGTAAAAACATCAATATTATGCTGATGGAGTTTCTTATTATATAAACTTTAATTAAGTTGATTTTATATATATATATATATATATATATATATATATATATATATATAACTTATAACCTGTTTCTTATTTTGTAGGAGTATCTTAGCTATGGATTAATTTACAAAGCTTATTTTCAATGCAATTAAATTACCAAACTTTAATTTGCTTAGCCATTTAATATGATATTTAAAAAATCTTCTTGAAATGATGCAAATGGATTTTATGATTAAACTTAATTAGAGTTATTTCAGTGTCACAATAGTAACATAATAATGTAAAGTAAATCTACTTTATGAATATGTACATTAAATTATTTTATTTAAGTTCATTTTCATATCCTATATAATAAAAGCCTAATATGCAAATTGTCCCCTCAGGCAGTCATCTGACCTGGAGTTTGACTAGGAGTCACTATGATATGCACTGACCACCAGGAGGCGGTGCATAACATGGCAGGTGTTGGTGACCCAGCGCTGGCATAAGGCAGCAGTGGAGGTGCTGCCGGCCCTGATGGACCCTGATGAAAGCAAGGAGGTGGTGGGATGGAGGAGCAAGTGAACTGGCAGTGCCAGGACAAGGTAGGTGCGAGTGGGAACCTGATTGCCTCACCAATCGCCCCACAGATGGCAACCAGTGACAGTGGCTGAGGAAGGGGGACACCACCCAGCTCCCAGGTGCTGAAAGAGCCAGGCGGGGAACCTGGCCCCCATCAATCACCTAACAGGCGGGATGGTAGAGCAGGTAAGGGGGCAGCACCAAACCATGGCAGGGTGCCAGGCAGGGATGTGGGGCTGTGAGGGTTGGGGCACGAGTTGGGGCCCAATCCCTGCAGGCCACCCCAAAGAACCCCACCCATGCATGAATTTGTGCACTAGACCTCTAGTGTAAAATAATTTGTAATATTTCATATTTATTAGGTTTTTAAATAAAGTCATTGAATTTTTTAAAAAAGATAATTGAATGAAGATATATTTTGCACTTACTCTGTAAATATATATATGCTTGTATACCTGGGAATTATGCTCAAAATAAAATTAATGTAGGTATTCTCTAACTTGTATTGTTCAAAGAGAAATTATAAGGGCATAGCTGGGTACATATGGTATGGCCTCAATGAGAATAAACTTTAATTCTTTCTTAAAAGGTTATGAAGAATCGAATTTTATATATAACAAAAGAAACTGAACTCATAAATATTAATGTATAAAACTGTATCTTCTAATGAAAGCAAATTTATTTAATAAGAAAAGGAAAAGTATTTAATGATAGATTTAGTTACTTATCATAACTCACATGGCTAATTATTAGCAGATAATGGTCTGTGAATTCTTAGAAAAAAGCTATCATGTAGCAAAACAAACTAGAATCTACAGAATATCATGTCTCTTTTGTAAATCTTTGCTGTAGTTACTAGCAGATTGAATTAATGGAGATGATTCAACAAAGATATGCTTGTTAAGTTATTTGAGGAAATGGGTATCTCAAGTTTTATATATATAACAGACATTAGAAAAATTTTTTTAGACATTCATCATTATACATGCAAAAATATTTCACTGTTCACTCGAAGTTAAATAGTTTTATATATTAAAATATTTACTGGACACATCTTGGGTCAGAGAAACTTGGTATTGCATCATCATCAATTTTCATAATATACATTATGAAAAATAGTGTCATGTAAATTTGAAGAATTATAGTGATGATTCATGAATTCTGATTAGAATTCAGTAAATTCATGCTATTATTTTTAATAATATCATTGTGTTCAGTTTTATAGTTGTGGATATAGTAGTGAAAATATTTCTTAATCTTTGTTCTTTCTGCCATTGTTAGCTACTTTCCCACTTTAAAAACTGTATTTTAGTTTTTGGCATAATTACACTACCATTTTATTGATTTTCTTACATAGCAGGTATTTTTTTTCCATATTGACAGACATTTCTGTTGGCATTTATTTATGTTCCTTCTAAAATTGAAACTTTGTAGCCTTAAGTGGAGGTCTGGGCCAGCCAGATTGTGCAGAAAGCTTGGCTTCCTTTATGGCCAGAGGCAACCCTAGACTCCTGCTCTATTCAGCTCCATGGCTGCTGTCATTTCTGTTGGCATTTATTTAACTTCTATCATTGAAACTTTGTAGCCTTAAATGGAGGCCTAGGCCAGCCAGGGTGTGCAGAAAGCTTGGCTTCCTCCATTACCAGGAAAACCCAAGCCTCCCTTCTGTTCTCAGTGGCCACAGCCATCATGGTGTGGTTAATTTGCATATTTGCTCCTGATTGGCTAGTGGGCATGGTTAGTGGGTGTGGTTTGTGGGTATAGCAGAGTGGTGATTAATTTGCATATTACTCTTTTATTAGATAGGGTGTGTGTGTGTGTGTGTGTGTGTGTGTGTGTGTGTGTGTGTATCAAGTCTTTTTTTATCCATGCATCCATTGATGGGCACTTAAGGTTGTTTCAATATCTTGGGCACCAACTGTCTTCATGCCCTTTTATATTTGGCATGTCTTTCCCTATGAGATGTAACATGAGTGTTTTTTTTTAAGAGTCTATGCATGATTGCTTTTGATTTGAGGGGCTCCTCAACTAATGTTTCTTTTTTTAAAAATATATTTTATTGATTTTTTTTTTTTTTTTTTATAGAGAGGAAGGGAGAGGAATAGAAAGTCAGAAACATCAATGAGAGAGAAACATTGATCAGCTGCCTCCTGCACACCCCCTATTGAGGATGTGCCTGCAATCAAGGTACATGCCCTTGACCAGAATCGGACCTGGGACCTTTTAGTCCGTAGGCTGACGCTCTATCCACTGAGCCAAACCGGTTTGGCCTAATGTTTCTTGAAAAAGTAAGAACAAGACTAAATGAAAATAAAAACAAGTATAGGAACAAATTTATTTCTATAAATTAGAGCATGTTCAAATTGTTTTTAATCTCTCCTAGCATTCCATAAGTGGCATTTTATAAGTGGCAATCTGTAAGTAAAACATCAAATAACATTTACTGCATAAGACAAAAAATGGGTAAAACTCATGTCAATTTCTACACCTGTAAAAAGCAAGCATTGTGTATTATACAGAACATCTTTTTTTTAAAATTCTGAATATAAAAAATAAATTTGTGAACCTGTCTTCAAGATATGTTTTTTTTTCATTTTGATTACTTTTATTCAAAAAATACTTTGTTCAATTATTTAATTTCCCTTGAAATTGGCCTGATAGTACACCTACTCTATTTTATTTATTTATTTTTAATTCTTTATTGTTGAAAGTATTACATATGTCTCCTTTTCCCCCCATATTCCTCTCCCAGCTGGATCCCATCCCCCAGCACAGTCCCTAACCCTGTCTATAACATATGCTAATATGCTAACTTACAAGTCCTTTGGTTGATCCCTTTCCCCCGCCCCATCCTACCCTCCTCTGCCTTTCCTCTGAGGTTTGAAAGTCTATTTGATGCTTCTGTCTCTGGACCTATTTTTGTTCATCAGCTTTCGTTGTTCATTATATTCACAAATGAGTGAGATAATGTGATATTTATCTTTCCCCCACTGGCTTATTTACTTAGCATAATGCACTCCAGGTTCATCCATGCTGTTACAAATGGTAAGAGTTCTTTCTTTTTGGGGTTTAAGTTGAAACCACATAATTTTTTTTTATCTTTCTATTTAGAAGAAAATGTTTTAGCAATGGCCTATTTAACAGATGTAGATTGATTTTAATCTTAACCTTCAATACCACCTCCACATGCAAATGAATAAGATTGCAGGAAAATATATTTTGTTTCAACCAATTGAGAATAAATGATTTGGAGAACTTCAAGAAGTATTCCTGGAATAACAAAATGATGAGATAAAGATTTTAATAGGTGGCTTCCCCAAAGAGATGGATATTTGGAGAGAGCATCCGAGGTCTGAGGACAGTTTATTGAGTAACCCCAAGGGTCAAAACCTAAAAATGCTTCTTAGTCCTGAATGGAGAATAACTCTATCAGCTATCCTGAAATATTTTATTCTAAAAGATTGTCAAGTATATGTGATCTATATTGCCACATCATTTCTTTATTATTAAATTTAAGACAGTCTCACTTTCATTTCTTCATCTTTGATAATGTAACTAATTATCCTCACTTACAATCTCCAAGCTATTTTCCAAGAAAGCTTCCACCTCCAGACACCAATATTTGATCTTAAACACTGGCTTTATTATGAAGCTATTTTGGATTTGGGTGGTTAGTTTGGCTTAAATTATTACTATAATTTAGCCAAATTTATAGGAATGAAATATGTTATTTTGACATTTGCATTAGTGATATTTAGTATTTACCATGTACCATATAGATAAGGTTTTATTAAAACACATAACTTTAAAATGAAACTTCAATATACTTTTCCATGCAAAGAATTTAAATACAATTTAAAGAAAAGCTGACAAGATTTACCTATAAAGCCTAAGGAAAAAACATTTACTACCTATCTTCTCAAATGTGTGTTTGGTTTTTTTTTTAAACTTGCTATCTATTGTAATGATGAGATATTTAAAAATATTGTCCTTTCCCCAAATAATTTTTGTTTAGAAAAAAGTAATTACTGTAGAGCAATAAAATCTGAAGTGGTTATTCCCAATGTTTTAACTGTAAAGCCATTTCCATAATTACTTCTTTGTGTAAATGGTATATATCAACTTGTGCAGTTTGTTAAATTATGCATAAAATAACAAATTTCTAGCCAGTGAACAAAGAACATGTCATCAGTGCTTCGGAATTATTGCTGTGTTTCACAATTGTTAAATTATGCTGCTCAAATGCAGACAAATAAGAACCTCACAAGAACTTTTGTCCTATTGTGGGAAAGGGGGTGAGGGGAAGCAACTTAGGCTGGAATAAAACAAAACAACACAGTGGTTTCCAGGGGTTTTCAACAAAGTACACTAGGTACTCATTCTTACTTAGAGAAACTAGATATACATATTTAAACATAATAAAAATGTTGTTTTAAATGGTTTAGCACAATAAGACATTAGCTGAACGATGAAACTTTATGTATATAAAATATATTTGCAATACAAATGTGGAAGTTGATATGTTACACAAATATTAAAATTAAATTTAAATATATGTTTTAACTAAAACAAAGGGAATTTTAAAGATAACAAAACTACCTGGCCCCAGTGGCTTAGCAGTTGAGAGTCGATGCAGGAACCAAGACTTGCCTGTTTGATTTTCTGTCTGGGCACATGCCCGAGTTGTGCGTTTGATCCCCAGTAGAGGGCATGATGATATTCCTCTCTTATCAATGTTTCTATCTCGCTATCCCTCCCCTTCCCTCTCTTTCTAAAATCAATAAATAAAATATTTATAAAGGTAGCAAAACTATTTATATTTATATATTAAACGTTATTATTTTCTTATGTATGTAAGGGGAGGAATTAATAAAGATTCTCCTGCTGGGAATTACAAAAAAGGTTAAAAGCTCTTTTAGATTTTAAAACTAATTAAGAATTTTTAAAATATATACTTTAGACTGAATTAAACACTATTCAAAAGAGATAATCAAATAACTGGATTTTCTTACACACGTGAGAGCACCTGGAAGGATGACTTTCATGGCTGCCCCTTCTCCAGCATTTTCCTAAAACGTGAAGAAAAGAGCTAGTCTGACAGAGCCAGTGATTCCAGCTGAGTAAGAGGTCCTAAAAGTCTGTCCGAGTGTGTTTAATCTATAATGCCTGGAACAATTCCTTCCTAAGCATTCATAAGGTAATGACATTTTGAATGA
Source organism: Pipistrellus hanaki (assembly GCF_964339955.1). Taxonomy (NCBI): domain Eukaryota; kingdom Metazoa; phylum Chordata; class Mammalia; order Chiroptera; family Vespertilionidae; genus Pipistrellus; species Pipistrellus hanaki. The sequence continues at coordinate 113,984,695 of NC_140503.1, read as the reverse complement.
CTATAGCCTGGAAGAACTTACTTCAAAATCAACCTTTTTTTCCCTAATCCTGAGGCATTCTTTTTTGCTTAGTAACTCTAGGCTCCCAGAATTATTCATAACTTTCTAGTTAGTAATAAAATATTAATAGTAGCATTACAATATTTTATTAGATATGTTTATGTAAAAAAAAAAAAAAACACATTGAAACCTGTAAAGAATTTTTGTGAGTTTTATTGAGCCAAACTGTGGAGATATGCCTGGGAAGCAGAACTTCAAGGAACTGAGATAATGCTCTAGGGAATGGCAGGATACATTTGTATTTATACATTGCCATCAAAGGAAGGATATCGGTGGGTTACATGAAATTCATTGGTGATAGATTAAGGAGGTGGGATAAAGCAAACCTGGGAAAACCCCTGGGATTGGATAAAAAGTGAAATTATGGACACATACTTAGGTGGGTGCAGGAATAATTAACATGATAATGACGAATTAGTGGTATCTGTCCTAGCGCCCACCACATTTGGTTGTGCCCCAGGGGCTCCAGAAAAAGGGAAGTTACAAGTTACAAAAAGACAGGCTCAGTTAAGGTAAAGGTTGACCTTGTCAGTGAAGATACTGGCCTGGGATGTAACTGCCCACCATAACTGTGTTTAGTTAAAGTTTAATTTCAGAAGATCCTTTGCGGGTACTTTAGTCTGAGTTTGCAAGACTGCCATGCAGGCCTCCCCTGAGCTTGTCAGGTCAACATGTGTTTCCTTTCATCAGCAGTCCCATCAAGAGGAACAACTAGAGTACTCTTAAAAATACATATAATTATTATCTATTTACTGATCTAACTATATATCTATATTTTAGGTATTACTGAATTTTAACACAAAGGTTTGGAAGCTGTAGTGTCCAAAAAATGAAGTAAAAGTTGCATCCCAGGAAATAAACATAAAAGCAAACTTTAACGGTGGGTCTTTTATTGAAACGCGGACTGGAGAACTTGAGTTTTATTTTTTGTTTATTGTTGTGATGATGACAGTAATTGAGCTATAGGAGGTAAATTTGATGTCAGTAAAGTAGAAAATCATAATTAGGGACTTCTGAGTACAGTGAGGTATTAAAAAAAAAAAAAAGCAATAACACTGTTTTTTCCATGTAAGGATGAATGAGAAATAAACACCACTGCATAGAAATGAATAGGAAGATAACTTGCCAACCTTAGTGCTAGGTGGAGAAAAAAGAATATCTAATTTTTCTGCTATAAGCAAGCCCTGAGCAGTTCCAGAATTCTACTACTTAAAAATGTCAAAAGAGTAATTGAATGGAAAGTGGTAATTCTTCAACAGGCAGACATGTGTGAGAACCAGTAGAAATAGGAAAGCATAAATACACCCAAAAGTAATTCAAATATATGTATTATCAGACACAGATAATAAAATTAATGCTAAAGAAATAATATGGAAACTGTATTACATAACCACACCAATGCGGACAGGAAAGCAAAAGTATATTCAAAAGAATAGGAACAGCATGCACAAATGTAGTTTATATTACTAACAAAATCCAAAAAAATCTTTCTTCACAGTTGGTGGTAAATGTCAATACCGTTCTCTCTAATTGCAATGGACTAATGGACAACTAAAGATTTAGTGATTGGCAGTTCTGTAAACTTTCTTCATATCTATTGCTTACTTTCAAGCATTCATATATCTTAGTAAGTCATCAAAGGCCCCTGCTACTTTTCTTTCACTAGATCTAGTTTGAGTGATTTCATCAATATTATAAACCAATGTGCTCAAATAGATTACAGTGGTCAGAGTGGATATCCTTGAATTATTTCTGATCACAGCGGGAAAGCTTTCAGTTTTCCATTGGGCATGATATTAACTGTGGTGCATCATACTAGTATTTAGCCTTTATTATGTTGAGGTTCTTTATTATGTTGAGCAATCAGATAAGAGAAAAAAATTAAAAAGCATCTAAATTGGGTATAAAGACGTAAAATTTGTTTTTTTGCAGATGACAGTATTCTTTATATAGAAAACCCTAAAGAATTCACACACAAAACTTTTAGAAACAATAAATTAATTTTGCAGAATAAAATAATATTATAAAAATCCATTCCATTAGATACTAACAATAAAATTTCAGAAAAAGAATTTTTAAAGTTTTTTTTAATATTATTACAACAAAATAAAATACCTAGGAATAAACTTAAAACAGTTAACAATCCAATTTAAAAATGGGGAGATGACCTGAACAGATTTCTATCCATATAAAGAGGTCAACAGATATAAGAAAGTATACTCAAGTTCACTAGTTATTAGGGAAAAGCAATTCAAAACTACAAGGAGATACCAACTCACACCTGTTAGAATAGCTATTATCAACAAGATAGATAATAACGAGTACCGGAAAAAGGAACCCTCCTAGTTTGTAGGTGGGATGTAAATTGGTACAGCCACTAAGGAAAATAGCATGGAGCTTCTTTAAAAAAGTCATATAATCCAGAAACTTCTCTTTTGGTTATCTACCCCCCAAAATTGAAAACATTTATTTCATGAAGATATATGTACCTCTATGTTCATTGAAGAATTATTCTTGGTGACTACATAGGGAACAATTGAAGTGCCCTTCTCTAGATGATTAAATAAAGAAGATATGGTACATATCTACAATGAAACAATACTCAGCTATACGAAAAGATGAAATACTTCCGTTTGTGACAACATGGATGAATTTGAGAATATTATGCTAAGTGAAATAAGTCAGAAGAAAAAGTCACAAACCATATGATTTCATTCATATTTGGGAAATAAAACTGAAAGCAACAAATGAACAAACAAGACAAACAAACCCAAAGTCATAGAAACAGGTAATGGTATTGTGGTTTTCAAAGGGGAAGGTGGTCAGGGAAAAGATAGTAGAGTAAAGGGGGTCAAATGCATGGTGATAGAAAGAGATTTGACTTAGGATGGTAAACACACAGTATATAGAACTGAATACTTGAAACCTGCATCATTTTATTAACCAGTACCACCCCAAGAAAGTTCATTTTAAAAATTAATTAACTGAAAGGTACCTCTAAAGATATTACTCATAGCCTACACTATTTAAACTAAGTTGACTAAGAGACTTGATATTTGGGAGAAGTAAAGTGTAATCAGAATTTAAGAAGGAGATAATGGAGAGATAATGGAAGAAATAATATTTGAAAGAATAATCACTGAAATTTTCCCTAAAGTGTTGAATATCAGAATTCATCATGTAAGGAATCAGATTGAATTAAAAAAATAATAAATAAAAAGTGTTAAAGACCATCTTCTGCCCATGCCTTTAACCCACTTACTTTGTCCTTAGCCTCTGAATTGTCTAACATAGTTGTCATTCTCTCTCTCTCTCTCTCTCTCTCTCTCTCTCTTTCTCTCTCTCTATCTCTCTCTCTCTCTTTGTGTGTGTGTCTTGCTCACTACTCTTATTATATATTTTACAATGTACCTAGTAATGTCTTCTAGAACTATAAACTCAACTAATGTATAAGCTGACAAACCCAAATACATTTTTAAAATATATTTTATTGATTTTTTTACAGAGAGGAAGGGAGAGAGATGAGAGTCAGAAACATTGATGAGAGAGAAACATTGATCAGCTGCCTCCTGCACACCTCCACTGGGTATGTTCCCGCAACCAAGGTACATGCCCCTGATCAGAATCAAACCCAGGACCCTTGAGTCCTCAGGCTGACCCTCTATCTACTGAGCCAAACTGGTTTTGGCCCAAATACATTTTTAATCTTTCCTTTTCTCTTGAGCTTTGGGAGAGTTCTTAGATATTTACAGATATTTTAAACCTAACATATTTATAATATTTCCTATTAAGATAAAAGCATTTTAATGGGTTACATTTTGATGAAGGGATGATTTACTGAAGTGTGAGCAGGGTAACAACAATAATGAACCACTAAGATAATGAGCAACAGTTAAAAGTTTTATCACCCTGAGATTTAATCATCCAGGGAAGGAGGAGTTGTGTGGTTAGAGCTCAGAGTGGCAGAGGCAGCAACTGACTGCTAGAGCCTCAGTGAGGCTGACGGAGGGTATAAGACATACCTTCTAAGAGTGTGTTTAGGCATCACGGAGTGTCTTCTTTTGGCCTAACCCAAATTGAAGTCTTTGTGGGGATCAGAATACAGACAAAAAAAAATAATTTTGGTTGAGGCACCTGGATAAAGACTAACCACATAATTATTTGCTCTTGCCTACAATGAAACAATACTCAGCTATACGAAAAAATGAATCTTTCACCTTCCCCCTCCCCCCTGTGTGTGTGTGTGTGTGTGTGTGTGTGTGTGTGTGTGTGTGAATAAATCAGAGGAAATATAAAATCTCAGAAGCTCCCAATTTTATCGCTATACATATTCTCATATAGAACTCAAGTTATAATGTGGTCGCACAAATACTCTTCATATGAAATAGAAAAGGGAGATAAATAAAGATGAACAAGGAATAGGACTGTTCTATCCCCAAATCCGTAGCTGTTCCTAATATCTAATTGATAATATTCTTCCCACTGAACATTCTCCTTAAAACCTGCCATCACATTTACTGATTTTTTTTTAAGATTTTTAGATTGACTTCAGAGAGAATGGAGAGGGAGAGATAGATAGAAACATCAATGATGAGAGAGAATCATTGATTAGCTGTCTCACGCACACCCCCTAATGGGGATTGAGCCCTCAACCCAGGCATGTGCTTTTGGCTGTAATCGAATCTGGGACCCTTCAATCTGCAGGCTGACATCTGATCCACTGAGCCAAACCGGCTAGGGCATGATTATTTTTTTAATAACTAATAAAAAAGTAAACCATCATTCTCCTCAAAAAATTGTTTGTAGGTTTTTGATTTTTTTGGCTGCTGTTGTCTCCTGATGGACAATCTTATTAGATGAGGGAATACTATGAGGAACCCAGGTGAGTCTTCTGGGTTCCGAAAGTATAGTTTTATTGTCTTGCCATTGCTATAACTGGAGTCTTCAGAGTAAGCCAATGTACCAGTCCAGCTGAATTCCAATTGATGATGCACTTGGGAAGACCAGTGATTGAATGGGCTATGAGTTTTGGTTTGTCTGATGGTCATGTTTGTTCAGTTGTTGCTTTCAGATTTATATCTCATAGATGAGTGATACAGTATGGTTTTGATTATTTTCTTCTGACTTTTTTCACTTAGTCTGATATTCACTGTGCACATGAACGGTGATACCAATAGAAGCACGAGGGATGGAAAGGCAAAAGTATATTCAAAGGAATAGGAGCAGCATCCACAACTGTGGGTTATATTACTAACAAAATTCAAAAATATATTTTTTCACAGTTGGTGGTAAAATGTCAATACAGTTTTCTCTAATTGCAATGGACTAATGGACAACTAAAGATTTAGTGATTAGCAGTTCTGTAAACTTTCTTCATATCTACTGCTTACTCTCAAGCATTCATATATCTTAGTAAGTCATCAAAGGCTCTTGCTACTTTTCTTTCACTAGATCTAGTTTGAATGATTTCATCAATATAATAAACCAATGTGCTCTACTAGATTACAGGTCCTCCAGTTATGTCAGAGATCCATTCCTATGGTGCAACATAAGTCAATTTTCGCCATAAGTTGGAACCCACCTACATAAGCACCTACATCACTCACACGGAGCACATACACAGCAGTAATTAAGTGAAACAATAAAAAAAAAATTAAAAGAAAGATAACAATTCCTGACCTTTACTTGTGGTAAATAAATAATAGAAAACATAAAGCACATATGTACATACGTTGAAATGACTGTACTTTTTTAAAATAAATAAATGAGAGATGGCAACGTAATGACAAAATGATGTACGTCAAGTCTGACATAACTGAAGACTGCAGTTTGGGATATCCAGACAGTCATGGTCTCTATAGACCGTATGATGACTGAATTCAGGACCATTGACATAATCCTCAGGTAAAACATTAAAGATATACTATTGTCAATGATTGGTAAAGAAGAATACTGCTTCCAATGATCACTTTTTAAAATTTATTGTTGACAATATTATAGATATCTCCTATCCCTCTGACCAGGAATCAAAGTGGTGGCCTCTTGGTTTCTGGCTTGAAGCTTGAACTGCTCCGGCTAGGCCCATCTTCTAAATCCTTGATAATAAAAGAGATATCTGAAATTCCCCTACACATGTTTTATTTCTTTTTGATGATTAGATTGTCTGGGTTGGGGTGGGGGGAAGTGTTGGTGAGCTTCCACTTGGTTCACCCTACCATAATAGAGCTCATGCCTTAGGTCTGGGATACAATCTCTTCTTTTTTCACGTTATTTAATATATGTATTCCTGCAGTACAGTCAGGGACTGGAGAAAAAAGAAAGATGGTATTCCATTTTTCCAATGTAGAATAGCCTTGATAATCAGTCCCAGTGTTAGCATCGTTAGATAGACATGGGCCAAATACCATAAACTCCTTTCTTTGATAAGATGCCTTCGGCAGGAATATTGGGTCGGCAACTAAGTAATTGCGGATTTTTTAAAGAAAATCAAAGACAATTTTTTCATGGAACTAAATTACTTTATTCTGTAATGTATTGCCCATTTTGATCAATGACCTTTTGCCATCTTTCAGGCAGCATCATAATCCCACGTTCAAAAAACTTCTGGTTTTTATTAGCAAAAAACTGAATCAGGTACGATTTGACATCATCATCATTATTGAAATTTTTACCATTCAAGGAGTTTTGTAAAGATCAAAACAAAAAGTAATCAGATGGTGCAAGGTCAGGACTATATGGTGGATGTGGCAAAACATCCCAACCAAGCTCCATTAATTTTTGCCGAGTGACCAAAGATGTGTGTGGCCTTGCATTGTCATGATGGAATACAACACCTTTTCGATTTGTCAATTTGGGGCGCTTTTCTTCAACTGCATTGTTTAATTTCGTTAGTTGTTCAATGTAGACATCAGAATTGATCGTTCGGTTGGGTGGTAAGAGTTCAAAGTAGACAATTCCTTTGTAATCCCACCAAACTGATAACAAAACCTTCTTTTGATGAATATCAGCTTTTGATGTTGTTTGAGTTGGTTCACCTGGCCTGCTCCACGATCTTTTCCGCTTGATATTGTTGTAAACAACCCATTTTTCATCGTCAGTTATCAGTCGTTTTAAAAATGGATCATTTTCATTACGTTTCTTTAGCAAATTGCAGCTGCTAATGTGTTGCGTTAACTGTGATTCTTTCAGTTCGTGAGGAACCCATGTATCGAGTTTTTGAACATAGCCAAGTTGTTTTAAGTGATTTTCAATGCATGTTTGTGATACATGAAGCTTCTCTGCAATCTCACGTGTTGTACTGTGACAGTCCGAACTGATTATTGCTTTGATTAGGGCGTCATCAACTTCAACTGGACGACCAGAGCGTTTTTCATCTTTGAGTGAAAAATCACCAGAACGAAATTTGGCAAACCAATTTTGACACTGCCGTTCTTTTAAGGCTTTGTCACAATAAACAGCACATAACTTTTTTTGAGCTTGCGATGCATTTTTCCCTTTGCAGAAATAAAAAAGCAAAATATGACGAAAATGTTCCTTTTGATTTTCCATTTTTCAACGAACGCCAAACGAAAACTACAAAACAGATCAAAAACTTTTTTTACTGATTAACAGCTGAATAGCCAACTATCAAATAACAAAATGTGTTTTACATTTGTACTACGTCTGCAAACCTAAAAATTCAACTGAAGCCATATATGTGTGAAACCCGCAATTACTTAGCTGCCGACCCAATACATAAAGGAAGGCACTTTGGTCAGTGTCTAATGACCTCATCAAGTCCTAGAAATTTCACTTTCCAGGTTCACACTTATCTCAGTAATGGTGAAGTTTCCTCTGGGAAAGCTTAGAAGACAGTTCTCAGTACAAATTCATGGTCATGTTGATGAGGCCTTTCTCAAAATGATTACACGCCCTTCAATGTAGCAATAAACCAGTTTATGCCTAAGAATAAGGTAAGATATTGTGATACCCACTCTGGTAACTTCCTAAAATATTTATATTCTACTTAGAAAAATCAGGCAATATTTTAATAGATTGGTGATTTATTTCATTCATTGAAATCTTATCATTAGTTTTATTGATGAAACCCAGAACTTAGAGGCCTAAAACTCTGGAATTTCTATTTTTGTCGATGACGATGATAATTTTGCCTACTTTGTCTTAGATGGTTATATGGCCCCACCTGGTCTCCCAGGTTTTCATTATTATTGAATTCAGGAAACTTGAAGCCAAGACAGTCTTTCCCACATTCATTTCTGCTAACAGAAGACAGCTATTCTACTTTTCAAGTATAATGATCTTTCACTCACCAAACATAACTTAATGCCATAGTACAGGGGTCTGGTTAGGCTGCAGTGGAACCATTTACAAATAACAGTACTTATTACTTAGTACAAAAGTCCTATTGTTCCAGGCCTTAGGACTCCTTCCTTTTACTCTAAGATATCAAAGTTCTATCATTTTACCCTAATGGGACATTCCTCTGTAGAACTCAAACTTCAACAATCACCCCTTGAGGCTGATAATACTACTTTGATTCTTAAATGAAAATATTTAATATTGAATCCCAGTTAAATATACTTGCAGATATAAATTACAACTAATCCAATTTAATGTTCTTTTTAAATTCTAATACCTTTAGCTTCCATTTACATATGAGTTTCACAGGCATCTAATGATATAAAAATTGTCAGTATATGTACACATATACATTAAAAAAACCCTTACAACCTGAGTTTTGTGTATCTATAATGTATTTCAAGTGTTACATTAGCTGTGCTGCCATATTCTACAGTAAAATTATGTTGGTTCCACATGGCAACATCTAGGATTTCTGTCTCAGAGGAAAATTCTTTTTTTCTTTGAGAACTCATGTGAAATTAAGAAAAAATATGCCAAAAGAGAAATGTTTCATCACTGCCTTCCTTTTATTTACAGGTAAATACACATTTGTTTTCTCTACTGAAACCCACTTGTCCCATTCACATCTTGCCAAATATTGCCAAAGTCTCCTACTTAATTCCCTCTTTTTCATTTGGCATACTTTCAGTATCTTTTATTCATCTACCAGTCTAATATTTAATGATACTAATCTGAATACATTTCTTTTCTCTACAGTTTTCAGTGAATCATTACAGCTAGCAAGATCAAGTTTCATCAGAACTTCCTGTGATCCCTAAAAATTTTCAGCTGCTTTCCTCTATGCCCATGGTTAAATCTCCCAGGCCACATAGAGGGAAGCATAACCTCTTAAGGAGACTGTAAATTGTTCATAGACAAGGATCTTATTTGATTGTAATACCTTGCATCTAGCACACTATTATTAGTTACTAGTGGCACAGTGTACAGATTCCTGCACAGTGAAGGAAAATAATTAGAAGAAATATTTTAATATTGCTATTTTCTGATAATGCAAGTATCAGAGCCACCACTGGTCACCATCTGCAGGGCAATCAGTGGGGTGATCTGGTCCCTGCCTGGTTCCCTCAGTGCCTGGGAACTGGGCAGTGGCCCTTCCCCCGCCACCATCGCCACTGCTGGTCGCCATCTGTGGGGCAATCAGTGGGACAAGCTATAGAAATTGCAAAATGTTTTATTAGTGCAATGAATGACAAGTACCAGTGGAACAAAATAAGTGTCCAGAAATAGACATAGGTATGCAGAGACTTCTGATATGTGACCAAAGAAACACTGAAGTATTAAGGACAAAGTAGCCTTTTTACTAAAGAGGGCTGTTCAATTGGATATACATATATGGGAAAAAATGTATAGTTTGGCCACTAATTCACATCATACATTGAAATAAATTCCAGAGGAATTGAAGATCTATATGTAAAATGTAAAAAATAAATCTTCTAGAAGAAAACAGGAGAATGTTTTTATGATCTTGGAGTAGGCAAATACCCCTCTACACTAATAAGAGAGAGATATTCAAACTGACCATAACTCTGCAATGCCCACCAGCCAATCAGGAGTCAGTATGTAAATTGACCCAACAAAGGTGGCAGTTAATTTGCATGTGTAGGTATGGAGCAAAGACTGAAGGCTCTGGCCTGAACAAAGACTGAAGACTGAAGACGACTGAGGACTAAAGAGGCTTGGCTTCTCTGCTGCAGCCAGAGTGAAGGACTGGGTCCCGGGTGCCAGAGGAAAACTGGTGCCGGCAGCCAGGGGAAGGAAGGCCTATTGCACGAATCTTCATGCAGTAGGCATCTACGTTTAATATAATAAAAAAGAACTAAATGTAGAATGAAATTTTATTAACTGGACACTGTTAAGATTAAAAACTTTGTTCATCTCAAGACTCTGATAAGTCTGTAAAGATAGCCCTCAAGAAAAGTTCAGCTGCACAAGTCAATAGAAAAAAAAAAATCTAGGTTGTTTGCTTTTATTTCACTTGTTTTTCATTGTTTTCTTTTGTTGTTGTTTTTTCTTTAGTTTGGCAGCCTAGATTCTGGGTTAAATTGTATGATTCTTAACTAGATATGAGGTTGCAACAACATTTGATTTTCATTTCTTGCCTTTGGTATTGCGCTTTGCACCTATTTGGATTCATCCTGCCACATTTCCCTATGTTTACGGAGATAGATAAGACAGTACTTAAACATTTTTTCTTAACTTATTAATAAACTAGTGAAAATCCTCACAGGAGTTAGATCCTACTTATTCAGTTTTGTTTTTTTGTTTTCCTTTTCATTTTACTTATTATGACTCTGAGATTGGGAAGGGGATACGTTTTATTTCTCCAGGAAACAACTAGGCCTAAAACCATGACAGAAGAGAGAAAGGAGGTTTAAGGATATTAGTTTTATTTACAAAGCTAAACTTGTCAAAACATTTTTCTTATCTTTGCATTCATGCATCATTTGTATACTTATGCAAAATTATGTTTTGATGATATAGAATAAAAGAAAATATCCATGGTGACTTGCTATGGGTTCCCCAGTTCTTGCAGAAACATTAATAGTGGCCTTCTAATGCTTAAGGACCAAAGTCAGTAAAACTCAGGGTGCTGAAGCAATGAGAAAAGCCTGTGTCTCTAATAGTCATGGAGGGGCCACAGAAGCCTGTACCCTGGACTTCTGGAAGGGAGAGAGATAGAGAGTTAGAAACATCCATGAGAGAGAAACATCAATCAGCTGCCTCTTGCACACCCCCTACTGGAGATATGCCCGCAACCAAGGTACATGCCCTTGACCGGAATCGAACCCGGGACCTTTCAATCCCCAAGCCGATGCTCTACCCATTGAGCCAAACCGGTTTCGGCAATAGCTGTATTCTTGGAGCATTTTTAACTCACCACATAAAAATTAAAAGGAACTTTGGCCAGTGTTGTTCAATGGTTAGAGTGTAGGTCCCTGTACCAAAAGGTCCCAGGTTCTATTCCAGGTCAGGATCACATATGTACCTGGGTTGCAGGTTTAATTACCAGCCCCAGTGAGAATGCATGTGGGAAGCAACCAATCAATGTGACCATCTCATACAGATGTTTCCCTACCTCTCTCTCTCTCTCTTTCTCTGTCTCTTTCTGTCTCTCTGTTCCCCCTTCTTTCCCTCCTTCTCTTCCACTCTCTCTAAAAATCACTGAAAAAAATATTCTCAAGTAAGGATGAATAAACAATAAAATTATAAGGATAGGAATTTATTATGAATTCTATTCAGGGATGATTTAATAAAGTTTAAAAATTAATCTTCAGTGGAAACCGGTTTAGCTCAGTGGATAGAGCATCATCCTGTGGACTGAAGGGTCCTGGATTCAATTCCGGTCAAGGGCATGTACCTGGGCTGCGGGCACATCCCTGGTAGGGGGTGTGCAAGAGGCAGCTGGTCAATGTTTCTCTCTCATTGATGTTTCCATCTCTCCTTCTTCCTTCCTCTCTGTAAAAAATCAATAAAATATATTTTTTTAAAATTAATCTTCAGAATCACTGTATCCTTGAGATGCCACTTGATTTAAGCACATAAATCTCTGGTATAACTGGGGGAAACCAGATTATGAATTACCTTGAGTAGTTCTCCATATACTTTTCTTCCTTCCTTTGTCATGATTTACTTTAGTACAAATCCTAAGTGTCTAATCATTTTGTATAGCATATATTTAAACAACAAATTAATGCATGAAAATGTGCTAATAATTTTCTTTCTCTGATAATATAATTACTTTTGAACATGGTCCTTCTAGAGATAAGTGGCTTACATCACAAAAATGACAGTAACAGGAAATTTACAGTTTTTACATTACAGTGAATTATATGTTTTTGTTCTTCACAAAATAAGTCCCATAATGATCAGTTACTCTATCTACATCTGGCTCTTTCCTAACCACTTAGCAAATTTCCTCCTACCATCAGTGGAATGGCAGCTGTTTTGTTTTTCTTGGCCCTTGATTTGTCTCTCAAGATTTTCTCCTAAATTAATAATTTCTGATAAAGACAGGAAAAAACACTAGTGATTATTAAACATATTACTAACTACTTAACTTTATAATAATTAATGAAATTAAATGAAATAGTAGCAGATATATGACATTTAAATATTTTAAAGAAACATATTTTACTGTTATTTAATAGTGCAGAAACCAATAAATGTCAACTGAAAGATAGTTTTTCTTTCTCTGTATTTTTATGACTGAAAATGCATCTAAGAGACCTGATTCTTTTATCCTGAGTTATAATCTATTAGAGGCCTGGTGCTCAAAATTTGTGAAGGGGGTAGTGGGTCCCTCAGCCTGTGGCACCCTCTCCAATCTGGAAGCCCTCAGGGGATGTCCTGCTGATGGCTTAGACCCACTCACCATGGTTCTCTGCTCTCTGTGGGGCCTGCCAGCTCCACACCAGGGCAATGGGCAAGCAGGCCCTGCTGGGCGCTGCCTGCTCTTGCCTGTTCCTGAGTCGCCATGGTAACAGCCAAGAAGGCCCTGCTGTCTGCTGTCAAGCTGCATGGCCGGACCCTCCTAGGGGCAGGTCCAGCTGCACTGCCTATGGTGGAGTTGTCAGTCCAACCCTGCCTCCCTCTCAAGCCCTGGAAGCAGCCTCAGTGGCTGCTGACCAGCCTTTGCCTAGTGCAGGCTCCCAGAGGCCCCTGCTGCCCCACCCCTGACACTGCGTGCCAACCTCCTCCTCTCCAGTCAACCCGTTATAGTGTCTCAATTAATTAGCATATTTCTCTATTTTATATATATACTAAAGCCCGGTGCTTGAAATCAGTGCGAGGTGGGTGTCCCTGCACCTCTCCAATCTGGGATCCCTCAAGGGATGTTGATTGCCCGTTTAGGCTCAATCCTACTGGGATCAGACCTAAATGGGCAGTTGGACATCTCTCTCACAATCCAGAACTGTTGTCTCCTAACAGCTCGCCTGCCTGCCTTCCTGATTGTCCTTAACTGTATCTGCCTGTAAGCCTGATCACCCCCTAACCACTCCCCTGCCAGCCTGATTGATGTCTAACTGCTCCCTGCCAACCTCCTTGCTCCTGACTGCCCTCCCTTGCAGGCCTGGATCTCCCACAACTACCCTTCCCTACAGGCTTGATCACCTCCAACTGTCCTCCCTTGAAGGCCTGGTCCCTCCCAGCTGCCCTCCCCTGCTGGCCATCTTGTGTACACATGAGGGAAGCCATCTTTGACCACATAGGTGCAGCCATCTTGTGTGTTGGAATGATGGTCAATTTGCATGTTACTCCTTTATTAGATAGGATTAAGGCCTGCTGCACAGGTGGGGCCCAGCTGGTTTGCCCTGAAGGGTGTTCTGGGTCAGTGTGAGGGTTCCCTTGGGGTGTAGGCTGCAAGGGGCTTGTGGTGGTTTTCAGACCAGCCATGCCCCCTGGTGACCCAAGTGGAGGCCCTGGTATCTGGGATTTATTTATCTTCTATAATTGAAACTTTGTAATGGAGGCCAAGACAGGCCAAAGCAGCGGGAGCCTGGCTTTCTCCATTGCTGGGGCAACCCAAGCCTCCTTCTCTCTCCAGCACCATGGCTGCAGCCATTTTTAAAAAAATATATATTTGTTTTATTGTGTTTTTTACAGAAAAGAAGATAGAGGGATAGAGAGTTAGAAACATCCATGATGAGAGAGAATCATCGATCAGCTGCCTCTTGCACACCCCCTTCTGGGGATGTGCCCACAACCAAGGTTCAAGCCCTTGACCAGAATCAAACCTGCAACCTTTCAGTCTGCAGGACGATGCCCTATCCACTGAGCCAAACCAGTTTCAGCAAGGCTGCAGCCCTTTTTATTGGGATTTATTTATCTTCTATAATTGAAACTTTGTCACCTTGAGTGGAGGCCTGGGACTGCCAGGGTGTGTGGAAAGCTTGGCTTCCTCCATTCCCAGGGAAACCCAAGCCTCCTGCTCTCTCCATTGCTGCAGCCATCTTAGTTGGGTTAATTTGTATACTCGCTCCTGATTGGCTGGTGTGCATGGCTCATGGATGTAGCGGAGTGATGGTTAATCTGCATATTACTCTTTTATTAGATAGGATACTAGAGACCTGGTGCACGAAATTCATGCATGGGGGATGTCCCTCAGCCCAACCTGCACCCTCTCCAATCTGGGACCCCTCAAGCGGTGTTCAACTGCCCTCTTTATATGTATTGCCACTTACTGCTTTTTCCTGCCAGCCTGCCAACCCCCTAACCACGCCCCTTTCAACATGATCAATGCCTAACTGCTCCCGTGCTAGCCTGATTGCTCCTAACCACCCTCCCCTTCTGGCCTGGTCACCCCTAACTGTCCTCCCCTGCTGGTCCAGTCGCCCATAACTGCCCTCTTTTGCCAGCCTGGTCACTCTTAACTGTCCTCCCTGCAGGTGGTCCACCCCAATTGTCCTCCCTTGTAGGTGTGATCACCCCCAATTGCCCTCCTCTGCAGCCTAGTCCCCCCCAACTGTCATCCCCTGCAGGCCTGGTCATCCCCAAATGCCTTCCTCTGTTGGCCTGTCAATCTAACATCCCTCCCCTGTTGGCCTGATTGCCCACAACTGCCCTCCCCTGCCAACAGCCATCTTGTGGTGGCCATCTCAGGTCCTCATGGAGGCAGCCATATTGTATGTTGGACTGACAGTCAATTTGCATATTAGTCCTTTGATAGATAGGTACATATAAAAAGAATTGCATTCATTTAATATATAGATATTGATGTGTCTGGATGTGCATATATGTTCATGATACTATAACCACAATTAAGTTACTAAACAAATCCATCACCTCAATATTTTTTTTGTGTTTGTGTGTGTGTTTGGGAAGAATATTTAATATGAGCTCTAAACCCTTACTTTGGAGTACACAATACCATATCATTAACCATAGGTACTATGCTGCCCAGCAGAGTGCAGCTAGGTTTGTTTCATGTGATAAAGGTCTAGCAAATGATGTGTGAAGGCCATTGTGAATATGAGATTTCAGGTATGTCTAATTTATTGATTATAGGTCATATATTGGCAAATTGCTCTAGAAAGTGCTCTCTCTGTGTTATTCCTTCATTCCTATAACTTGGAAAGCATGGAGGGCATGAGAATGGCCTCCTAATACTTGAAGACCAAAGTCAGTAAAAACCTTGGATGCTGGAGCAATGAGATAGAAAAAACTTGTGCCTCTGATCATCATGGAAAGGCCACACACATCTTGTACCATTGACTTCTGGAATTCTTTTATGTAAAAATAAATGTTTACTTATTAATTACTCCTATTTTAGTATTTTTTTTTAATAATGATGCTTAAGTCAATTGTATACACTAATTATGATGCTATAGATTAAAACATCTCACTGGTGGGAGTTTTTGTTTCTGCAATAGGGAAACTCAGCAAATGTATTAAAATACTTAAAAGTTGTTCATTTTAAGTACTCTTATGCAAAAATATATTTTTTAAATTCCTTAAGTCTCTTAGCTTGTGGAATTATTTTTCCTCCAGCTTTATTGAGATACTAGAGGCCTATTGCAGGATGATTCCTGCAAAAATAGGACTTCCTGCAGCAGTCTCCACAGCCCTGCCTGCTTCCCTCCCTTCTCCCCTGCTCTGCCTGCTTTCCTCCCTTCTCTGTCGCCCACCTTGCTTGCTTCTCCACAGCTTTGCTCCCTTCTGCAGTGCTTGGCTTCCTTGTAGGCTGGCTTCAGTCTTCTCTCTGACCAGGATATGCAAATTAACCTCCATCTTGGTTGGGTTAATTTTCATACTCGCTCCTGATTGGCTGGTGGTTGTGGCTGGTGGGCATGGCAGAGATATGGTCAGTTTGCATGTTTCTCTTTTACTAGATAGGATAATTCACACACAACATTGTTTCAGATATATAACATAATAAGCGGATACACTTAAACATTGCAAAATGATTAACAGCATAGCATTAAAATACCTGCATTAGGTCACATAATTACAATTTTTTGTGTGAGGCAAAACATTTAAGAAGTATTCTTTCATTAACTTATTAAGTATAACTATGCTGTAATTAGATCTCAGATACCTATCTATTTTATAATTGGAAGTTTGTACTCTTTGCCCAGTATCTCCATTTTTCCCATAGGATACAACCCCTAGTAACCACAATTCTAGTTTGTTTCTATTAAATTTATATTTTTTGAGAATTCATAAAAAAGTAATATTCTATAGAATTTGGTTTCTCTGTCTGATTTATTTCCCTTGGCATAATGACCTCAATGTCCATCCGTATTCTTACAAATTTCAGGATGTCCTTCTCACTTATGGCTAAATAATATTACTTTGCATATATGTACCACATCTTCTTCATTGATTCCCCCATTTCCTGGCAATTAAGTGTTTCCATATCTTGGCTATTGTGAATAAAAATAACAATGACAAGGGAATGCAGATGCATTTTTAATATTTTGTTTTCATTCCTTGGGATATATACCCAAAAGTGTTATTGCTGGACCATATGGTAATTACATTTTTAATTTTTGAGGAAACTTCATACTGTTTTTTATAGCAGCTAAGCAAATTTGCAAAATTCCCACCAACATTGCAAAAGTTCTTTTTTCTTATCAACACTTGCTATAACTTGTACTTTCTATGATATCTATTTAAGTAAGTATTAGGTAATGACTCATTGTAGTTTTGATTTTCACTTCTCTGATGATTAGTAATTGTGAGCACATTTTTATGTACTTGGCAATTTATGTCTTTTTAAGAAAATTTATTGCATTCCTCAGATCGTTTTTTTAAAAAATCTTCACTAAGGATATGTTCTGTGATTTTATTTTATTTTTTTTAGAATTTATTTCACTTTATTTTACTTCATTTTTAAATTTGTTTCCAGTACAAGATTCTTTAATAGTGAAAAATTATAAATAAGCTTGAAATATAATAGAGATGTGTTAAATAAATTGACATAGCTACAATGTAAAGTAAATAAAAATAAACTGAAAATATAGGCTAAAAATTATGACCAAATTTTATATGTAAAAAAAATGTATAAAGGAAAAGGTCGCTTAAAATATCAACTATGTGCAAGTAAATGTGTATGCACCCATAAAAAACTAACTAACTAACTAAATAAATAAATGAATAAATAAAGATTAAAGAAATGTTCCAGGAGACATTTGTAATACTTTTAAAAATAAAGATAAATTTTAAAAATAAAAAACATAGAAGGTACAAACAACATGTAAATTACTTGTAATCCTGACCCTCAGTGATACACCAATATTATTTTTTATTATCATTTCCCCCTATTCCCTGTACCATACTATTGTCCATATCCATGAGTTCTCTTTCTTTTTATCCTTTTTTGCTCAGCCACTCCACTCCATTTCCCTCCCCTCCTCCAGTTCTCTGCCTGATCTCTATTGGTCTGTCTCTATTTTGTTTGGTGGTTCAGTTTGTTCATTAACTGATTTCACTATGAGTGAAATCATATAGTACTGGTCTTTCTATTTCCCTTAGCATAATGTTCTCCAGGTCCAGCCATTCTGTCACAATGGGTAAACATTTCTGCCTTTTTCCAGCACAGAATATTCCATCATGTAAATATATCACAGCTTTTTCCCCACTCATCTACCAATGGATACTTGGGCTGCTATAAAATCTTGACTATTATAAATAGTGCTGCAATGAATTTTTAAATTGGAGTTTCAGGTTTCTATGGATAAATTTTCAGAAGTAGAATTTCTGGGTATTTAGGCAGTTTGATTTTTAATTTTTTGAGGTAACTCCATAGTACTTTCCACAGTGGCTACACCACTTAGAATCCCCACCAACAGTGTACAAGGGCTTCCTTTTCTCCACATCCTCTCCAACACTTATTTGTTGATTTATTGATGATAGACACTCTGATAAGGGTTAATATCCAAAATTTATAAATCTTACCTAATCTTACTTAATAATAGACAAACATGTAAATTGACTGTACCTCTGCTATGCCCACAGCCAATCAGAGTGAGTATGCAAATTAGGAGGCCAAAGATGGTGGCTGCCCAACTGCTCCAGGCTCAAAGTGGCCAGGTGGGGCAGGATGCCTGCTATGAGAGGGAGGATGGGTGCGGGGAGGGCCCGAAGGGATCTACAGGAGAGGAGTGTGGCAGTGAAGACAAGACTGCAGACTCCAGCCAGAGCAAAGGCCTGGCTCCCTGGTGCCAGAGGAAAACCAGTGCTGGCAGCCAAGGGAAGGAAGGCCTATTGCACAAATCTCTTCATGAAACAGGCCTCTAGTAACCTGAAAAATGCAACACTAAAGTAAAACCAAACAATTCAATTAATAAATGTTCTCATTGATTTGACAAAGACAGGAGGGAGAGGAAGAGAGAAAAATCAATATGAGAGAGCAACATCAACCATTTGCCTCACAAATGCGCCCCAATCAGGGATCAAACCTAAAACCCAGGTATGTGCTCCAACCAACTAAGCCACACTAGCCAGAGCCTGACAATTCTTTTTTATTGGACCAATATGCACATTAATTATTATTATTGGACCGATATGCAAATTATTTATTTTATTGGACCAATGTACACAAAGGTGCAGATAGACTTTATAGACGTTTATAAAACATCATATTCAACAACAGAAGACTACATATTCTCAAGTGAACATGTAACATTCTCCAGGATAGATCACATTAAAGTCTACAAAACAAGTTTTTAATTTTTTAAAATATATTTTTAATTTATTTCAGCATGGAAGGGAGTGGGAAAGAAAGATGGAAACATCAATGATGAGAAAGAATCATTGACTAGTTGCTTCCTGCACACCCAGAACAAGAGATTGAGTCCATAATCCAGGCATGTGCCCTGACAGGAAACCAAACCATAACCTTCTGGTTCATAGGTTGATTCTCAACCACTGAGCCATGCTGGCTGGGCCAAATCTTTAATTTAAAAAGAATAGCAGCACAATTCACCATAGCTAAGATTTGGAAACAGCCTGAGTGCCCATCAGCAGATGAGAGGATTAAAAAACTGTGGAACATCTACACAATGGAATACTACACTGTGGTAAAAAAAAAAAATGAGTTAATACCATTTTTAACAGCATAGATGGAACTGGAGAGCATTATGAAAAGCGAAATAAGACAGTCAGAGAAAGAAAAATATCACATGATCTCACTTATTTATGGAATATAATGAACAACATAAATTAATGAACAAAAACAGATCCAGAGACAGAGAAACATTGTTCAGACCATCAAACTTCAGAAGGAAGTTATGGGAGGGTGAGGGTAACGGGGAGAGACCAACCAAATGACTTGTATGCATGCATATAAGCCTAACCTGTAGACACAGACAACAGGGTGGTGAGGGCATGAGTGTGTGTGTGTGGGGGTAAGGGGTTAAAAGGGGGCTAAAGACACATATGTAATACCTTAATCAATAAAGAATTTTTTTTTACAAAAAGAATAAAATCATATCAAGCATTTTTTCTTACCACAATGGTATGAAACTAGAAATCAGATACAAAGAGAAAACTGGAAAGAAATCACAAAAACATTGAGGTTAAACAACATGCTCCTGAACAACCAATAAGTGAAAGAAGATATAAAAAAAAAAAGAAATCCAAAAATATATTGAAACAAATGGAAATGGAAATAGATATACCAATATATGTGGGATGCAGCAAAAGAGTAATCTTGATTCAGTTTTTTTCCCTTATCTCACAAGAATATTATCTCATAAGAATATTCTTTTGGCTTCTTCTTGTAATACATTTAGATACCAGTCCTTCATTACTATGTCCCTCGCTATCACCCCAGTCTAAGCCCCAAATCACCATAATTTATCTCCTTGACAAACACAGTAAAATCCTAGTGGGCCTCCTCCTTTCACTTTTACATTCACTGGTCCATAGAGCCATCTGATGAAGAGGTTAGAGATGATGGCACTGTTATAATATTTAAAGCAGCTTCACTTCCCATTAACTATATATCTGCTTGTATTTTTACTTGATTTTTTTTATTCACTTTAAAGTTACTTGTATTTTGCTTCTATCTTTTTCTTTGTTGGATATAAAACCCTATAGCATCTGACACATAGGAGGTGCTTAATACACATTTTTAATAGATTGTGAAACTTGGAATAAACCCCTATGTTTAATATCAGCAAATGTTTAAATAAATTACACAAAATGTATTCCATGAACACTTTGCTACTATATAACTAATTATGTAGAATATTTTTGTTTCATTTAAATTAAATTTTATTTTTATGAGATTTTATTATTAGAAAAATTTTAAAGAGTTGATTTGCATACTCACCCTGATTGGCTGGTGAGCGTGGCTTGTGGGTGTAGCGAAGGTATGGTCAATTTGCATGTTCCTCTATTCTTAGAGAAAATGTTCATTGATTAATTGTGCAAAATTACTGGCATTTATAAATTTAAGCGAAAGTCTTTCAAAGCTTTCTCTGGCATGTAAATAAGGGAACAATCATATAAAATTAAAGTTTAAAATAAAACTTGAGTCCCTTATTTAATAGGTATTCTCTCCCCTACCATCTCTAATCCTAGCAACCACACATAGGTTTTCCATTTTTAAATGTCATTTCATAAACATCATATAATTGGAATCATACAATATATATTCATTTGAAGTTATATTTTCACGCATTGTATTCCCTTAAAGTTCATCTAAGTTAATAGTTGGTTCCTTTTGATTGTTGAATAGTATTTCATGGCAAGATTATGTTATATGTTTGCTAAATTACAGAATTCTAGAAAAGATTTTACTTTTTATTTAATCTTTAAGCACTTCAAATATGCCATCTGTTGTTACTGAAAATAGTAGCATTAATTCTGGTGAGAATATTTGATTCTTCTTACTTAGATTTTTTCTACATAATGTGTGATTGTTTTCTGTTTCAGCCAGTTATAAAAAGTATTATCTTTAAGAGGATGAGGGGAAGTAGATGAGGATAAAGGGGGAATAAATAGTGATCAAAGGATACTTGACTTGGGGTGATGAGCACTCAATACATATACAGATGATATATTATAGAATTGTATACCTGAAACCTATAAAATTTAATTAACCAATATCACCCAAAAAAAATTCAATAAAAAAGTTTTAAAAATCTTTATCAATATAATGCCTGCAACTAATGTATGATATGTGTGAGTGTGTGTGAGTGTGTGTATTATTTTTATGTTTATCCACCTCAGGCTTACAGATTATATTGGAATTATGAGTTTATAATTTTCATCCTATTTGGAAACATTTTGGCTATTATTTATGCAAATAGTTTTCTTCCCTCCTGGGCTCTTCTCACTAGACTCCAATTACACATGCATTACAACACAATATTGTCTCACAAGTCACTAATGATGTTAATTATATTTTCAGCATAATTAAAATCAAGTAATTAGTCATTTTCTATAATTAATTTGGATATGATTAAATTCTATTGATATGTCTTCAAATTAACTGATACCTACTGTTTCTACTCTGTTAATGATGCTATGCAGAAAATGTTTATTTCTGATATTTGGTTCTTTTGTATATCTTCATTTCTCTCCTTATATTTGTTCTATTTAAATCATTGAGAATATTGACAATCTTTATAGACTTATGCTCTATGAATTTATGATTATGAATCACATTCCTATTGGCTATTTTTTCTTATTTTATGGGTTATATTTTCCTGCTGCTTTGTTTGATTAGTAATTTTGATACAGAATATTTTTAAGTTTATATTTTCAAAAGATGAATTTAAAAAGTTAAATACTGTTTAATTATGTTCTTGTAGGCAATTAAGTCACTTACAGATTGACTAAAGCTTACTTATAGACTTTTTTAGATCAGTTCTGGAGTAAGTTTTCTGGTGTCTAGTGAATGCACTAATTAGGGCCTAATATATTTAAAAAGCTGTTCTACTCTGGCCAAGCCTCTCTGAGTCCTCTCTCAGGCCTAGGAATGATTTACAAGGCTCTCTGAGTCCTAGGAATTATTTGCATCATGGCTTTCCAGGAGTTATTTTGTACTGGCATTTGTTCAATGCCCAACTTCATGGAATTTCAGCCTGTGGACATACGATATTCAGTCAGAGGCTGAAGGGATATTTTACTGATGTCTAAAGCTCTCCCTCTGTATATCTTTCCTTCCCAAAACTTTCCCCTGTAATTATCCAGGTGAGTCTGCCTCCCTCAAGTGTTCAGTGTCTCCTGGACTCAACAAGATTGCTGGGCTCTGTCTTTTGATTGCTGGGCTTTCTTTCCTTCCCTCCCAGCTTTGTAGTCTAGAAGTTGTCTCCAGACAAAAGCCAGGGCTTTCCTCGGTCTCCCATGTGTTTTCCTCCTCTCAGGGATGGATCACAGTTTTTTTGCTGACTGTTGTCCAATGTTTGAAAACTGTTCTCTAACAGTTCTACGGTTTTCTAGATTTTTATAATGGGCATTGTTTTTATTTATTTTTTTAATTTTCTTTCCATTATTGATTAATGTATTACATATGTGTCTTTATCTCCTCTTTATCCCCCCTGGTGTTTGTATCCATTTGTTATGCTTATATTCACGCATACAAGTCATTGTTTTTATTCACACTTTAAAAATCAAACCTATGCTACTTTTGAGGGCCTTTCATTATTGTGATGAATTAAAAAAGTTAATTGCATTTATGTAGGTCATTATAATAATTAGTAGTAGTACCAAGCTAGTGTGGCTCAGTAGTTGAGCACCAACCTATGAACCAAGAGGATATGATTCCATTCTAGGTCTGGACACATGCCCAGATTGCGGACTCCACCCAAGTGTGGGGCATGCAAGAGCTCGCCAATCCATGGTTCTCTCTCATCATTGATGTTTCTCTCTCCCCCCCTCTTCTTTCCTTTTTGATATTAATAAGAATATATTTTAAAATATTTTTAAAATAATAATAATGATGATTAGTAGTGGTAGTAGCATAATAATAAGAAATAGTAGCTGAAACTGGTTTGGCTCAGTGGTAGAGTGTTGGTCTGTGGACTGCAAGGTCCCAGGTTCGATTCCGGTCAAGGGCATGTACATTGGTTGTTCGCACATCCCCGGTAGGGGGTGTGCAAGAGGCAACTGGTGGATGTTTCTCTCTTATCGACGTTTCTAGCTCTCTATCCCTCTCCCTTCCTCCTCTCTGTAAAAATATCAATAAAATATATTTTTTAAAAAAGAAATAATAACTGGTACCAATACAACCATTAATTACTCTACACTTGGTGAATTATACATAATCACTTCAGTGATATTAGGATTAATATAATATTGTTATCTTTCCAAGGATAAAGGTATTGATGCTCAGATTATGCAGAAGATTTTATACCACATATCTAAAAATTAGCAACATTGAAATTTTATTCAACAATTATTCTTGAATGTCTACCATGTTAGACTTGGGAATATAGCAGAGAAACAAAACAAAATCTCATGTGGCTTACATTTTAGTGACCATATACACAAAATAGTAATAATAACTAAAATATATAGTTGATCTTGAACAATAGACGTTTGAACTATGCAGGCTCACTTATACACAGCTATTTTTCAATAAACACCCGAACTGTTTTCAATCACCAGTTGAGAGTATAAAGAAGCAGAGAGGTCTGACTCGATGCATTGGTCTCTCCCATTTTCAACCTATGAACCTGGAGGTCAAGGTTCAATTCCCAATTTCCAGTCACAACACATGCCTGATTGCAGATTTGATCCCTAGTGTGGGGCATGTGGGAGGCAGCTAATAAATAATTTTCTCTCATCACTGATGTTTCTATCTCTTTTTCCCTTTTCTCATCCTCTCTGAAATCAATAAAAATATATTTTTTTAAAAAGCAAAGAAAATGGACATAAAGGGCAGGTGGTGAAGCAGAAAGATCTATAATTGGTTGTTATGCAATAATCCACATTTGAGATGCTCCAGCTTTCTACAATAAAAGTAACAGAACATGCAATGAAAAGTGCTCAAATTATGGATATACTTTCAAAACTGATATTCAAAGCCAGGCTTATCTTATTCCAAAAACTATATGGCTTTTAATTTCCTCCCTTACTTTAGAATCTCCCTTATTACCTAATACTAGAGGCTCAGTGCACAAAATTTGTGCACAGGGGGTGTCCCCTCAACCCAGCCTACACCATCTTCAATCTGGGATCTCTTGGGAAATGTCTGACTCCGGATCCTGAGGATTGCCCTAAAACGGCAGTCAGAAATCCCTCTCACAATCCAGGACTGCTGGCTCCTAACTGCTCACCTGCCTACCTGCCTGATTGCCCCTAACTGCCTGCCATGCCAGCCTGATCAGCCTTAACCACCTTTGCCTGCTGGCTGGATTGCCCCTAACTGCCCCCCTGACAGCCTGGTTACCCCCAACTGCTCTCCTCTGCTGACCTGGTAGCATCTAACTGCCCCCCTGCCAATCTTGTCGTCCCTTACTATCCCCATTGCTGACCTGGTCACCCCCAACTGCCCCCCTACCAACCTGGTAGCCCCATACTGCCACCCCTGATGTCCTGGTTGTCTCAACTGCTCCACTCTGTCGGCCTGGTTGCCTCTAACTGACCCCCTGCCGGCCTTGTTGCCCCACACAGCCTGCTGTTCAGTAGTATAGGTACTGTTATTGTGACTGTATCTTGGACTATTTGCATATTCCTCTATTATTACTATAGATAGAAATGTTAGTGTACAAGTACTCAATATATAATAAATTATACTTAATTAATTAATTAATACTTAACAGTGAATTTCAAAATTCTCTAGGTTCTATTATTTCTTTAAGTAGAAACACTAAGCTCTTTCACATATTTGTATGTGTTTCTATAATTTGCAATAATTAAAATCAAAGGTCATTATGATTTGTAAATATTAAATGTAAATGATAGGCACAATGAGAAAGCAAATTATTCGGAAACAACAAGTAAAAGTGGGTTTGGAAAACAGAGCATATCTGAGAACACTCATATAATAAAATATTAAGAAATAAATGCTGAGAATCTAGAGACAAAGAATAATTAATATATATGACAAAAATGTCATAATACCTAAGAAATAGTAAAGCTGCTGCTAAAAAGACAGAAGAAGCCACTATGATTATGTTTAGTTTATGGTCTGAAATCCATTTCCCATTATTTAAAACAAACAAACAAAAACTTAATCAGTGTGATGAATAATGAAAATAATATATTTTTGTCTTTATTATATGGATAAAAGAAAGAAGTTGCATGGTAAAGGTTTTTTTTTATATATATTTTATTGATTTTTTACAGAGAGGAAGAGAGAGGGATGGAGAGTTAGAAACATCAATGAGAGAGAATCATTGATCAGCTACCTCTTGCACACCCCCACTGGGGATGTGCCTGCAACCAAGATACATGCTCTTGACCGGAATTGAACCTGAGACCTTTCAGTCTGCAGGCCGACACTCTATCCACTGAGCCAAACCGGTTTCAGCTGCATGGTAAAGTTTTAAGAATAATTTAGATGGTAGAAATAGAAGACATCATTTTCACCATGATGGCTAAGACCTTAATATTATATATTGAGAGTGGAGGTGTTTGTGAAGACTGAGGCACAGAAATATTATGTGACATTTTATTTTATCCTAACCTGTCCGGTGTCCTCCTTTTCTGATAAGCAAGACTTTGTTCCAATCAGCTTTTTTGTTTTGTATTGTTTTTAAATTATCTTCATCTGTGCATCTATTAAAACTCTCCCAATATTTTATGGAGTAGCTTTTCCTGCTCTCTCTAAAAGATGGGGTGATATATCATGCTTTTTGCATGGACAAAACCAAATTTATATAAAAAGTGTTACCTATTTTATTGGAGTCACACCTTGCAAATATGATACATAATTATTTGATAAGTTAATAGAAAATATATATGGTACTTATTCTGGAAAAATAATTGCTAGTAGACAATACAAGGGTAGAGTAATTTGGCTCATTATTTAAGACATTTTTGTATTTTAAAAAGACAAATTAGCATTTGTAAAAATTACATTTCTTATTCACTAGGCTGCACCTACTACTGTGATACCAGCTGAGTTGTTGCTGACATGATGGTATGACTCATTATATTAATTATCCCCCATATTTCCCAGTAAGTCTGTGCAAATAATTAAAGAAAACTCTAGTGTCAAATCACATTAGTAAAGCAATACATCAAACATTTCTAATAGCAAATCCACAAAACTCATAGAGTAATTGCGTATGGTCCCATCTCAAAAATTTTAATAGCATGTATTACAGCTAATAGTTATATTATTGCTTATTTTTCTGGCAAGCATTTTGAAAAGTAATTATATGTATTTACATGGCAACTCCTTTAATTCACTTAATTATCCTGTGGTGGCTAACTTAATGTGTCAACTTGACTGACTAACACTAAGGGATGCCTAGATAGCTGTAAAAACATGATTTCTGAATGTGTCTGAGAGGGATTTGGACCCTGAGCAATGATCGTCCTCACCAATTCAGGTGGGCATCATCCAATCCAGTGATGGACTAAGTGGAACAAAAATGTGAAGGAAGAGTGAATTTGCTAAATTTGTTTGAGCTGGGACACCCATCTTCTCCAACCCATAGACGTCAGTGCTGCTGGTTCTGAGGTTCTCAAACTCAGACTGAATCACCCCATAGGCATTCCTTGTTCTCTAGCCTGCAATTGCCAGATCATGCAACTAGTTAGTCTGTATAATCCTATGAGCCAATTTATAGAATAAATCTCTTTATATATATCCTGTTGGTTCTATTTCTCGGGAGTACGCTAATACATGCTCCAACAATCTAAAATGTAATTTTATTGTATTAATTTTGTTATTGATGAAACAAAAGAAAAATAATTGAATCAACTGTTCCACAATGCCCAGTTGGTAAGTGTTAAAGCTGAGAAATGCAGCATAGGTTTTGCTGAAGGATACAGACATGATTTTTCAAAAAAAAAAATCTATATGAATGTACATTTACAAAATAAATTAATATTTTATTTTATTAAAAATTATTTTCCAGCCAAAACCGGTTTGGCTCAGTGGACAGAGCATCGGCCTGTGGACTGAAAGGTCCCAGGTTTGATTCCGGTTAAGGGCATGTACATTGGTTGCAGGCACATCCCCAGTAGGGGTTGTGCAAGAGGCAGTTGGTCGATGTTTCTCTCTCATCAATGTTTCTAACTCTCTATCCCTCTCCCTTCCTCTCTGTAAAAAATTAATAATAAAATATATTTAAAAAATTATTTTCCATATTTAAAATGTTTTATCTTACATATCTTTACTGATGTATAATTGATGTATAATTGATATACAATAAATTGCATATATTTAAAGTGTATAATTGAGTAAGTTTTGATATATACATACAAATATACAATCATCATCACAGTCAAGATTCCCAGTGGTCCTTCGGAACCATCCACATTTCTCCCTCCCTTACTACACCCCTACCCTTCCATCCCACTGATCTGCTTCCTTTATTAGATATCAATTACTTGTTTTGACAATTTTGTAAAACTAAAATCAAATAATACAAATATTTTTTAAACATAGTGACTAGGCTTTTATATAACTTAGAAAATGATCTTCTGATAAATCTAATATTTACCAGATACCATGCATACTACAATATTATTGATTATATGCCTTATGTTGTACTTTATCATTATGACTGTTCTGTAACTACCAATTTGTATTTCTTAATTCCTTACACATTTTTATCAGCCTCCCAACCCCCTTCCCATTTGACATTTATCAAAATATATTTACTAGGTTGTTTCTGTTTTATGCTTTTGTTTTTATGTGTGTGTTTTTTTCTTTGGTTTTGTTTTTAGGTTCCACATTTAAGTGAAATTATATGGCATTTCTTTTTTTTTTACTTATTTCACAGAACACTATACCCTGTAGGTTCATCCATGCTGTTGCAGATCACAATATTTCATTCCTTTTTATGGCTCAGTTATATTTTATTATGTATATGTATCATTAAGCTTTATCCACTAATCTATTGATAGAAACATAAGTTGCTTTCATATCTTGACTATCCTATCTAATAAAAGACTAATATGCAAATTGATTATACCTCCAGTATGCCCACAAGCTACACCCCCCTGCCAATCAGGAGTGAGTATGCAAATTAACCTAACCAAGAAGGCTGCTACCATGGAGAGAGCAGGAGGTTTGAGTTTCCCTGGCAATGGAGAAAGCCAAGCTTTCCACACACCTGGCCTGCTTGGACCTCAACTTAAGGCTACGAAGTTTCAATCATAGAAGATAAATAAATCCCAACAAAAACTGTAGCAGCCACAGAGCTGGAGAGAGCAAGAGGCTTGAGTTTCCCCTGGCGATGGAGGAAGCCAAGTTTCCAAAGCCCTGGCCTGCCTTGGACTCCATTTAAGACTTCAAAGTTTCAATTATAGAAGAGAAATCAATTTCAATAAAAATGGCTGTGGTCACAGAGTGAGCAGGAGGCTTGACTTCACTCAAGGCTATAAAGTTTCAATTATAGAAGATAAATAAATCCCAGTTACCAGTGTCCCCACTTGGGTCACCAAGGGGTGTGGCCAACATGAAACCACAACAGGCCCCTCACCCAGGCTGCCCCTGCCCCAAGGGAATCCCCACCAGGACATCCTTTAGAGCAAACCAGCTGGTCCCCACCCATGCACCAGGCCTCTATCCTATCTAATCCTATATAATAAAAGAATAATAAGCAAATTGACCATCATTCGAACACACAAGATGACTGCCTCCATGTGGTCAAAGATGGCTGCCCCCATGTGGACATAAGATGGCTGCCACAAGATGGCCAGCAGGGGAGGGCAGTTGGGAGGCACCAGGCCAGCAAGGGAGGGCAGTTGGGAGGGACCAAGCCTTCAAGGGAGGCCAATTGGGGGCAATCAAACCTCTAGAGAAGGGCAGTTAGGGGTGACCAAACTGGCAGAGGAGGGAAGTTGGAGGCAACCAGGCCTGCAGGGAAGGGCAGTTGGGGAAAACCTAGGCCTGCAGGGGAAAAAGGCAGTGGAGGGGGGAAACCAGGCCTTCAGGGGAGCAGTTAGGCATCAATTAGGCTGTCAGGGGTGTGGTTAGGAATCAATCGGGCTGTCAGGTTATCAGGCTGGCAGGCATAAGTGGTTAGGAGCAATCAGGAAGGCAAGCAGGCAAGCGGTAAGGAGCCAGCAGTCCTGGATTGTGAGAGGGATGTCCGACTGCCTGTTTAGGCCCTATCTGTTACTATAGTAGAGAAGTTTTTGTGCAGGAGATGACCCTACATAGCAAGATTTGCTTTAATAGGGCTCTGGTGCCTGCTAACTCTGCCCTTTGAATGTATTGCTTGTTGAGATTGTTGAACAGTACTCTTGTGTGGTCTGAATCTGGCCATCAGGTGTGTTGGTTCTGAGGTCTCTTGGAAGGTGTAGTCCTACCTCGGACCAACTGGTGCAAGTTACACAGTGATCTGAAAATGGTTGCTTCTTGTCATGGCTTTACAGGTATCTTAGAGAAGCTTGTCTAGAGCTGAGGTGAGCTCCCACTATTGCTGGAGTTAGGGCTGCTTAGCAAGAGGTTCAGGACATGCAAAGGCCAGATGCTGCTTGTTTGGAGTTTACAGATCTTTGAAAGATTTTAGGAAAGTTCATAGAATAAGCCAAGACAGGCAGTTGGGAAAGGCTACTATAAGAAGCTTGGGTGGGTGTGAAATTTGCTGGGGCTGGATTTCAAGGAGTCACAGGGGTGGGGCAAATGGTGTCAGCCAGGTTGATGGAGATTCAGATATGATGCCCAGCTGTGCCTACAGGAGTAAGCCTCAGAAAAGAAACATGGGTTCTGCCAACACTTCTGTCTGGGGGGGAAAAATACTCCCCTCCAATCCTTGCCCCAAAGCCAGACAATTTAGTTCCTCTCCTTATATCCTGCCACCTTCTAAACTGCTTCCCCAGTGCTAGTGCTCAGAGTGAGCCCAAGTATGTCTGTGTTCAGGCCTTTGAAGAGGAGTACCTGGGACTCATGCAGCCACAATCTCCACTGGTTTTCACAGCCAGAAGTTATGGGGACTTCTCTTCCTGGCCCTGGAACCCTGGGTTGTGGTGCCTTGTGTGGGGCAGGAGCCCCTCATGCCTGCGGGAGAACTTCTGCAGCAGACATCTCACTGCCAGTTACTAACGACCACATGTGATGTGGGACCAGCTCCATTCCCGACCTCAATATTGGTTGTTCATAGTTTAGGTGTAATTTTGAGGTCGCTGTAGGAAAATTCAAGTACACATTTATCTACTCAAGCATCCTGACTGGAAGCCTCTCATCTTCCATAATTTTAATAGCAAACTGCCACATTAATTATTCACTTATTTATAACAACTTTTTCTGGGGACATATTGTATGTCACTATGTGTAACTTTTCTTTGTTTCTTTTTTATTTTTTAATTACTACTGACATACACTATTACATTAGTTTCCAGTGTACAATATAGTAATTAGACATTCATATCACTTGTGAAATGATCATCCTAATAAGTTCAGTACCCAACTATTATAACTTTTCAAATTTATATTTTATGTGAAAACCTGTTATAATAGGTGGTAATGTAAAGTGCTTTATAATTTGGGCCACATCAAATGTACCTGAATTTAAAGAGTTCATAACTTGATTAATTTTATAAATTTGACAAGCTTTATACTCATTTAAGCCTGTAAAATACAGATATGATAATAATATCTAGCACAAAACTGCTGATAAAAGTAAATGTGATAACATCTCAAATAATGAAGACAGCATTTATCTTAAAGTGCAAAATAAATGGCAATTAAAAAAATTCCCATAGACAGCTGTATGTTTACAATTATAAGTTGTCATACATACTAGTATATACAGACATGATTCTAAATTTAAGCAAGAATGTCTAAGAATTTAATTGCTGTCATGCTCTATGTCATCTCTTCTTAAACAAAAATGTAATAATACCATTTGTCACATATGAATGTAGGTTTTATGCCATATTCAAGTCTGAAATGTCAGAATCTTATCAACCACTTTGTGAAAATAATGATTAATGGATTTAATTATTTTAATTTTGAAATTCAACTGCAAGCTATAAGCTCTTGTCTTGCCATGGTAACACATAACATCATTCTAATCTATGAAGTATATGCTTCTTTCCTAAAGAAATATAATTTAGCAGTATTTCTATATTGATAGTTGAAATACTAACTCTACCAGACCTGAGGCCCTGAACCTAACTGTCCCCTATACCTGGGCTTCTGAGCATTAAAGAGAAAAAATCAACATGATATAGAAAAACGTTAGTTACATGCAAACAAGTGGAAGAATAAGATGGAACTTGGAGACATTGTAGAATATAGGTCTACCTTTCATCTAGCACCAATATTCCACCTTTGTGTGCCAATCCACCCTGCAGGATGAGCCTTGTTTCACACTGAGGTACTTCTTGCAAAGTGAGCACCAGATGTTGCTCTTCACCTTCTTGCATAGATTGTCTTTGTAAGACACTCCAGGATTTTGCTTGTGGTACCTGGAGTGCTTTTCCATTCACATAACATAGATATGATTAGATGAAGTCCCAGGGGGAATCTTTGGAAAAATGATTGCCTGGGGTCATCCATTGAGAGCAGGGTTCCTTTTGTGGATGGTGGTGGGCTGATGTCCTGTATCCACCAATAAGTTGCAGGCACAGTTTCTGAATATATCTGGTGAAATAAACTGGCTTTTTTGAAGCATCTTGCTGCTTTGAAGCATACAAAATATAAGTATTATAACTGGCCCACATAAAAAATTTTATGAAAAGCTGCTGGGGCCAGCAGTAATGACAAGACTGGTGAAGGTGGGTCATCTGGTCATTTTTGTCACAGCCACCCATATATTTATTATAGTCCTTCACCAGCTCTGGCATCTGTATTTATTGCACACTGCCATCTTTACCTCATCTGTTTATTACTACATTTTTGGCTAGATCATGGTAGTTCGAAATAAATGTGATGGGCTTTCTATCCTGCCAAACTAAACATGTTACACTTTCATGACATAAATAGCGACTGTCACCCCTAGCAAGTTTTTTTTTTTACACTTTCCAGCAACTTAGGAAACTGCTTCCTGTTCTACTGCGGGGTTCCCACAATTAATTCCTGTGTGTAATTCTGACAGTATATATTTAGCAAGGGTTACAGAGTTGTAGAACTGGTCCGTCCATGACAAGCACATGAGATTTATTTTCCATTGCACATGAGGTCAGAAGATGAATGATTGTATTTCCTACAGCGCCCAAGTCTTTTATAGGCATTGGTGCAGCACTAGTGTAGATTTCTGCATTCAAAATGTAGCCAGTCTCACCTTCACAGAGAAGGAAAGACTTGATGCCCCATTTGTAGGCTTATAGTTGATATACTGCTTGATGGCCAAGTGGTTTTTGTCAGGATCATCCCTTCATCTAGGCTCAAATGTTACTTTGGCAGATAGTAGTGGAGAAACGTGGGGAGAAGACTCTCTAAGAAAGGCCTAACTTTATATATTCTATCTGTCTTATCAATATTGGTGCCTTCCTCATCAATTACGTGTAAAAAACTCCAAAGGTCCAAGAATCTGTCTTGAGCCATAACATTTTGAAATCCGGGAGTAAACCCAACAAAGTCAGAGCCCTCATTTGTCCAATAATCCCAATAGCTGGGCTTTATACATAAGTATTCCATATAGATCCCCAGTCCAAGAAAAGCCTTCATTTCTTCTGCTGTGGCATCCTTGAAGTTCCTGGCATTGTAGGAGTTGGGCTTTGCTATATGCAATTAGTGGGCCTGGAGGTTGGTTTTCTCTGTCAAATTTTGCCAGAAAGTATCATCCAAAAACAAGGATAAAAAGTCAATTGGTTAACTCTCCTCTGTGATAGATCCAGGAATGTTCACTGGGCTTTTTCCATCCTCATTGAAATTCAGATTTATATTTGGTGATACAAAATTCCTTGTCCAACCTTCATTACCACCTAGATCTCCCCCATCAGCTGTTTGAGGGACACGCCCCCCTTCTCTTACTATTGATCTAGCTCTAGATCTATAAGGTTCAATATTCTCCTCATCACTTGAGCTCTACTGTCTGTGTCACTTGAACTGGAAACGTATTCTTTTTTTTTGTTTTTGTTTTAATATATTTTATTGATTTTGTACAGAGAGGAAGGGAGAGAGATAGAGAGTTAGAAACATCGATGAGAGAGAGTCATCAATCAGCTGCCTCTTGCACATCCCCTACTGGAGATGTGCCCGCAACCAAGGTACATGCCCCTGACCGGAATCGAACCCGGGGCCCTTCAGTCCCCAAGCCGACGCTCTATCCATTGAGCCAAACCAGTTTTGGCTGGAAACGTATTCTTCATGAAATTCTGACTCCTCAGAGTCTGAATCAACCAAACTATTGATCACCTCTTAGACTGTGATAAGTCTAGATCTACTTCACTTTCCTGTTGAAGTGCTTGGTTCATTAGCTGCTCATTTCATTGTGAATTTTTAGAATTTTTTCAATTCAAATCACACAAAGTCAGTTCAAACACATGGGGGCAGACATTTGCAATGGCTAACCATAAGGTTTGATCACGATTGGTTGGTTATTTTTAGTTTGTGACTCATTATTTTTTTTCCACATACTAGGCAAAGTACCAAAAATTAGGTACAGTGGTATAGTGGCAGATTCGGAAATTACCTAAAAATCGGTACAGCAGTCTGGTAGGGTTAAAGTAGCATGAGGGAGCCTTTTGATGACGGCAGTCTGTATCGTCATTGTGATGGCTGTCGCATGAATATACATGTAAAAATATTGCACAGATTCACACACACACACACACACACACACACACACACAAATACATGCACAAGTGAGGGACTGTATAACTGGTAAAAATTGAATGCACTCTTTGGATTGTAGTCATGCCACATTTCTGGCTTTTCTACTTTGCAAAAAAATTAAGATGTTAATACTGGAGTGAATGCACTATACATTTCTGGTTGCTTCCTTTGATTCTATAATTATTTTAAAATAGAAAAATAATAAGGCACATAGAAATAAAGAGGAGAAAATAAACCTAAATTTCTATCTATAATAATAATAAAAGCATAATATGCAAATGGACCAAATGGCTGAACAGCGGAACTACCGTCAGGATGACCGCGGTATGACACCCACTGGCTCCAGGCCAAGGCATGTGCTATGCTATTGGTTGGAGACTGGCCATCACCCCATGATCGCCCAGCAGAGGGAGGCCCAGGCCACCCCGTGGCAGCCCTGTGGCGGGTGGGTGTGGCCTTTCTCTGGAGGAGTGGTGATCCAATCCATCTAGGGGCTCCTGGACAGTGAGAGGGTCAGGGACCCCCCCCACCCCATGCAAGAATTCCTTGCACTGGGCTCTAGTATGCAAATAAGATATCTTTCAAAGTAAAGAATGAAATATCAAATAAACAAAAATTGCAGGATCTACTCTGACCACTAGACCTGAACTCTGAGAAATGTTAAT
This sequence comes from Pipistrellus hanaki, assembly GCF_964339955.1. Classification (NCBI taxonomy): domain Eukaryota; kingdom Metazoa; phylum Chordata; class Mammalia; order Chiroptera; family Vespertilionidae; genus Pipistrellus; species Pipistrellus hanaki. The sequence continues at coordinate 113,949,745 of NC_140503.1, read as the reverse complement.
AGAAATTATTTAACTCAAACAAAAATACTATCAAACAAAAGTGTCGATCCATTGAAAGAAAGGAATAGCTCCAGAGGTAGAATATTAATATAGAAGATATTTTCACATTTTTAATCTCCTTCAGAGATAATTACCTATATATGGCAATATTAACCATGTGGAATTTATAGCAAGGGTATAGAAAACTGTATAATATATGCCAATACTAACACAAAGGATGTATGGGTGTAAAGGGCATATGATGATAGAAATCTGTAATTATCTCTTCTCTCCCAGGGACTTTTGCTTAGTCTTCTGAGCCATGACAACGTTTTCACCTTAAGAGATTTTTCTTTGACCTTATGAATTCTATTATCCATCCTTGCAGCCCTCTTTCCATTGAGCACTTCAGTGTCCATTGCACTCATCTCTCTTAATTGTATATATTTAAGTGGCAGACGAGGGTCAAACTATTTTGCCCATACAAATCAGAATGTGTGACCAGATTTGTGTCATTAGCCTACATTAGCCTCAGTTTCCAAGCCACGAGGAAGCTTAAACTTTGATTTCAACTACTTCAACTTACATTGGAGATGGTCAGGCAACCTTTGATTAGCTGCAAATGATACATTAAGTGGAATTATTTTTACTTGTATGTTAGAGGCAGAAGGGTGTGGAGAGGATGGTGAAAAGATCTTGAAATAAACAATATAGCAAAGTTGTGACAAAGAGCCTTGCATGTTTTTTTTATCTTTATGTTTATATTTTTTTGCTAATAGAGAATGAACACATCCTACATTTTAATTTGAGACTAATGGTAAAAATAATAGAATGATAATTATTTTAAAATGAAATATTAGACTACAATATTCTTTTCTTTTTATTCTTCCTTTTTTTCCTTCTCTCTTTCACTCTCCTCATCTTAATTATTTTTTGTAGATCATGGTGATTGGAAGGAACCAAGAAAATAGTAGTTCACTTCAGACAATGAAAAGTTGAGACGAGTTGAGGCTAGAGCTGGAGGGGAGTGGCAAATAATAAAGCAACACTCTTCAATACATCAGAAGCTTATTTAAAAAAAAGAAAACAGAGAAAAGTGATTTGGGGAATTGTGATAAAGAATGAAACTGATGACTAATAAAGAGGCGTTTTGGAAAGATTTGCTATTCATTAGTCTCTAAATTTCTCAGAATCCACAGGGGACCTTCAGTACCACAATATTAATTTTACAGTGATTTATTACTTTTCAGGTTTAATTTATATCCACTACAATTTATAGAGAGTTTCCCTGGCCAGTGTTGTTCAATGGTTAGAGTGTCAAGGGTTTGATTCTGGGTCAAGGATGTGTACTGGATTGCAGGCTGGATCCCCTGCCCCTGTTGAGTTGTGTAAGAGAGGCAGCCAGTCAATGTGTACATCATTTCTCCCCTTCCTTCCCTCTCTCCTTTCTACTTCCTTTAAAAAGAATAAATGGAAAAAACATCTTTGGGTAAAGATTAACAAAAACCGAACAAAATAAAATTATGCATAGTTTATAAGTATAGTTTGATAAACTTTGACAAATGTATACACTCATGTAACAACCAAAATCAAGATGTAGGATATTTTCATCAATCACTCAAAAATATTTTTAAACTATTTTATAATAAATATTGTACCCAGATAGCCCTCCCACAACCCTGCCCCAAACACCTATACTAACCATAGCAAAATCTGATCTACTTTATATTACTACCAGAGGCTATTACATGAAGAAATTCATGAAATTAGGCCTTCCTTCCCTTGGCTTCCAGCACTGGTTTTCCTCTGGCGCTCAGGACTCAGAACTTAGCCCTGGCCATAGTCTGCCGCCTTTGCTGCAGACTCTGGCCAGAGTCTTCCATCTTCGTCTTTGCTGCAGACTCTGGAGTCTCCAGTCTTTGTCTTCACTGCAGCCAGAGTGCCACTCCTGTAGATCTCTATACCACCTGCTCTCCCTCTCATAGCAGGAATCCAGCCCCAACCAGCCACTTGGTGCCTGGAGCAGCTGAGTGGCCACCATCTTTGTCCTTCTAATTTGCATATTTCCTCCTGATTTGCTGGTGGGCATAGTGGATTGATGGTCAATTTGCATGTTTCTCTTTTATTAGTGTAGATAAGTTAGGCTTGCCTTTTGTAAAATTTTATTTGGATGAAGTGTTCTATGTATTTCTTTTGCCTGCATCTTTGCCACTTAAACAGTATTGAGAGTCATCCAAGTTTCCATAAAATACCAGCAGTCCATTAAATTTTTTTTATTGTATAATTGTATGTATTCCACAATGTGTTTACCTATTCCTCTGCTAGTCATTGTTGATTTTCCCCCTAGTTTTGACCATTCTATTTTTTTGGCCATTCTATACATTTAAGCAAATGTATAAAGAATACTTTTCCCATTAACAATTTGTGTGCAAACTTGTTATAGTGTAGATTAACAATAATAAATAGGAATATTAAAATTAATTTTCATTAAATTGAAATGTTAAAGAAATATGTGTGTCAATAGTATGCCCTTGAGGTATACAAGAAGCAGAGTTTTGAGTTTTACATAAACCAAAAGTGAAGTCAATAGATTTCTCAAACAACAGATTTCTGCTCATCAGTATTCCATTTTGCAGATACTTTACTTGAACATCAATTAGAGAAGATTCTAATATTGCTGTTAATCATTAACATATTTTAGTTTTTGCGTAAGTTTGGTGATTCTTCACAATGTGAAATTTGAGTTGAGTGACCACTGTTAGAATTGGCATCATATTGTATTAAAAGGGCTTATCTGTAAAGATAATGTTTCAATGTTTTCTATGAAAATGTGTGTGTAACACTGTTTGCCTAGCTTTTCATTAAACCATCAGAGCTAAGTGGTTGGTTGCCAAAATAGGTAATTTAGATTCATATTGGTCACTCCACTCAGTCTATACAAATGCTTTGAAAATGAATCAATCACTCAGTGGTCCAGATAGACCACTATGATAGCCAAACTGGGTAAGTTAGCAGGATCTCTGCTCATTTGTGTAGATTTAGAGTAAGCAACTGCTAAGATCTGGGGAATAAAATGCTCAGCAATTAGTATATGCCCTCTACAGGACATACCAACCAGGCTTGGTCTCTGTGTCAGTTCAGTTCAAAGTGACTTTGGAGGGCTCAAGGGATGAAAGTATCTTTTCATTTATTTGATTACACTAGGCCTTAAGAATTGAAATAAAATGTTGGGTCTGTTGCTTATATTATGTTATTCTGCTATGAAAGACAGCCAAGTATTGGCTGTGACTAGTGGAGGTCTAAATGTGAAGAAAGAGAACTTCTGTATGTGGCACAAGTTAGAAATATACAGGCCATGATCTCTATGTAAACTGTGTTACATAAGTATTATGGGTGCCTTAATAATTTCCAGGTCTTTTAAAATGCTGGCACCATTTCTACAATATACAAGCATTTGCATTATTGTATCTGATTAAAACACTTCTTTAATTCTCTATACTTTCAACCTAAAGTTATAGTCCATTGAAACAACCACAAAAGACCCATTAAAAATCTGACTTTGAATAACTATCCCATCATTATCTTTAGTCAACTTTGGCTCTAGACATTCATTCTTTCCTTAGGATGCTTTTCAAACTGTGTTCAATTTAGAAGAAAATGGTTCCAAGAGGTCAAATGACCCCTAGTGGCTGAACCGGGACTGACCCCCATTGCTCACTACTGCATTATGTTGCTTGCTCTATGGTTTCTAAAGTGGTTGAAAAACTGCTACTTTTTTATTTTTTTTAAGTGACAGATTTTATTAAAGACTTGGAAAAATCTAAGTAAATTGTTTTTACTTGAGGAATTACCTGACTTGCTTATATATAGTGCTAGATCTACTTAGTGTTAAATTGTTGTTTTATTTGCAACGATGAACCAGTGAATATTGTATACAGAAGGCCTCATGGACTGTAGACCCTGGCATCTATAGAAAGCCCTGTAACTAGAGGCACTGCATAAAGGTACCATCTTTTCACTGAATTTAAATTCTGTAATGTATCTCCACTCAGAAAGAGCTACAGTTTATTTTTTGTTACAATCTCCTGAGAAATTTTTTATCCCAAACTGATTTTTTTGTTATTGACATATAAAATATGGCCAATTTGAAAATACAAAAGGCAGAAATGAAGCTCCTTGGCATCTAATTTTGTTACTTTTGGAGAAAAACATACATTATATAAGCAACTGTTATCATTGCATAAGAGAAAAACCTACACATACGTTAGGTATCAAATATTGTCGTTTTTAACACACCGAATGCAGCAATAACCTTAGTAGGAACTAATGTACATAATTGGTTGTAATATATTATACACAGCATGGGATAGAAAATTAATGGATTAGAAAAGATATATAATGCTATGCATTTATGAAAATGTAAGTGTCACCATAAAACAGATACAAATAATGTGAAGAAACCAAACTATATAACAGACATTTACATTTGTATAGTAAATAGCCATATATTTTTCTCATTTGATAATATATTCTGTCCTAGAAGAAATATTTTAAGTAAATATTATTCAATGGAAAGGTATAATTTAAACCTCTGAGGAAGGAAAATAGAGGTATAATATAAAATTGTTAGAAGGAGAAAAAATTCTTGGGATACACATTTGTGTGAATAATAAAAGAGTATTAAGCATTGTTAGAAACAGAGGAAAATTCAATACTGGCATTAAATAAATTTAATAAGCTTGAGCATTTTGAAAGGCTGTTATCTACAAGGAAAATTTGTGAGTCTACCTCTCCTCTCCTCATTCTTAATGGCTACCAGCTGCAAGTTGAAAAAACTTTAAGAAATGTGACAGGGTGGCAAGGGGTTAAAAATATATAAATTATTGAGAAATAATAAATCACCCTTTTTAAAACTAGGCAGTACTATATAAATACTCTGTCAACAGAATTATGTGCCTAAGGAAGAGTTAAGCATATATAGGTAACATTAATTGGAGTGAAATATAAGTTGGCTGTCTTTATTTAGAATTCACTGTCTTATAGAAAAGTTAATTTAGAAATTACCATATTAATTAATCAACTATAGAAAGATAATAGATTTAATCTTTTTTATAATACAGTGTTTGGTACTCTGAATAAAAATGATGAATAATAGCTTGTCTCTGCTCTCCAAAAATCAGGAAAAAAATATAGTGAAAGTCATGAATACAAAGTAATCCCTATAATATGATTTAAGTGTTTTAAAATATATTTAGAGAACTGTGTTTGAATGAACAGTGTGCAAATGGTTTCTGATATGAGAAAAAGAAAAGCAGGCTTGGGTAATAATTTCAGTGATGGAAGCCTTTCCTTTATCCTCTAATTATTGCTCTTTTCCCTTAGAAAAGCCTACATGGGACTGCATGTGATAAAAGTTAAGCATAAATTAGAGGCAAAGAAGACAGTTCAAATTAACAAGAGTGAAAAATGAGTCATGTGGCCTGATAAGAGGATTTGAAAGGCAGTTATGGAGACTCTGGTATCTTCAATGTATTTTAATGGGGGGAAAAAAAAAACCCTATACATTTATTTAATCTTTCGTTAAGGTAAAATTTGCCATTCCTTTATTTAGATAAAAGATAATGTAAAAATAAATAATTTTTTACTGGCCTCAGTTATTCCCTCAAAGTTTTGTAATGCATGCAAAATAGTATCTTTAAAGTATAATATATGTCTTCATGATCATTTTAAACAGGTACATTTAAATTTAATTTTTGACACTCACTCTACTAACAAATATTTTCTAAATAAATCCATACTACTGGAACTATGAAAGCTTCAAAATTTCCTACAGACCTAATTATTAGGCTGTTGCTATAGATGATATACTTCATAGTTGGACATATTTTCATTCATAATATCAACCTATCAATTTAATTTCCAATTTTATACTAAGGTCTTCAAAATACATGAAAATTTCTAAGCTATCAAATATTATAGCACCTGCCATTTTGATTTCTGTTATTAACAGTAAGTTTTCTAATTCTCAGTAAAATTGTCTAGCACTATCTCTGAATTGTTACTATTAATACAAAGTTATCACCTGTGGTTTTATATTTAGACTAAAAAGATTTCTGTCAAAAAATAAGTAATATATAAAATGCACATTTTTACTTGTATGCATGCATATAAAATGTACATTTTAAACATTTATTCTAAGTTTTATGATAATTATAGTAAGTTAAAGTTTACTCTGACTTTTTTACTTAGGCCTTTATTATTTCATACATCAAATATTTACTATATTTGTTTGCTATCTCCATGGTTTAAAATTTTCATTGCTTAACCTTCTATTTAAGTTTATTTGGTTATGAAAAATATTATAGAGAAACAAATCAAAATCCCTTAAGCAAAAACACAATTTTTCCCCTCATTTGAGAAGACTAGAAATAATGTTTAAACAAAATTTGATGTAGGAACTTAGAGAAACTCTCTCTCTTTCTCTCCTGTACTTCTCAATGTAGTGAGAAAAATGTGGTTAATAACTGCTGGTTTTCATTTTGATAGTTCATTAAGGCAAATCTGCTTTTTTCTTTAGCTCCTAAAATGAAAAAAAAGACCACACACACACACACACACACACATATATATATATATTAAAGGCCCATTGCACAAAGAGATTCATGCCATAGGCCTTCCTTCCCCTGGCTTCCAGCACCAGTTTTCCTCCAGCCCCTGGAACCCAGGCCTTCTCTCAGGCCAGAGTCTGCTTCCTTCATTTCACTACAGAGTCCTGCCGGAATCTGCCATCTTTGTCTTTGCTGCAACCAGAGTGCCGCTCCTGTAGATCCCTTTGCCCCCTTGCTCTGCCCTCCCTCTCATAGAAGGTGTCCTGCCCCAGTCGGCCACTCCAGGCCTGGAGCAGCTGGGTGGCCGCCATCTTTGTCCTTCTAATTTGCATATTTCCTTATGATTGGTTGGTGGGTGTAGTGGAATGATGGTTAATTTGCATGTTTCTCTATTATTAGTGTACTAGAGGCCCAGTGCATGAAATTCATGCATGGGGCAGGGTGTCCCTCAGCCCAGCCGACACTATCTCCAATATGATACCCCTCAAGGGATGTCTGACTGCCCTTTTAGGCCTGATTCTACCTGTGTTGGACATCCCTCTCACAATCCAAGACTTCTGGCTTCCAACTGCTCGCCTTCCTGCCTTCCTGATTGTCCTTAACCACTTCTGCCTGCCAGCCTGATAACTCTCTAACCACTTTCCTGTCAGCCTGATTGATCTTTAACTGATCCCCTGCCAGCCTCTTTGCCTCTAACTTCACTCCTCTGCCAGCTTGGTCACCCTAACTGCCCTCCCCTGGAGGCTTGATTGCCCCAACTGCCCTCCCTTGTAGGCCTGGTCCCTCCCAACTGCCTTCCCCTGCTGGCCATCTTGTGCTAGCCATCTTGTATCCACATGGGAGTAGGATCTTTGACCACATGGGGGAAGCCATATTGTGTGTTGGAGTGATGGTCAATCTGCATATTACTCTTTTATTAGATAGGATAGAGGCCTGATGCATGGGTGGGGACCTTCTGGTTTGCCCTGAAGGGTGTCCCAGATCAGGGTGTGGGTTCCTTTGGGGCATGGAGCAGCCTGAGCAAGGGGCCTTTGGTGATTTGAAGGCAGACCACGCTCCCCCCGGCAACCCAAGTGGAAGCCCTGGTATCTGGGATTCATTTATCTTCTATAATTGAAACTTTGTAGCCTGGAGCAGAGCAAGCTTTCTATTCACTTTGTGGACGTAGTCATTTCTGTTGGAATTTATTTAGTTTCTATAATTGAAACTTTGTAGCCTTAAGCAGAGGCTTGGGTGGCCCAGGGTGTGTGGAAAGCTTGGCAAGGGAAACCCAAGCCTCCCTCCTGTTCTTTGTGTCTGTAGCCATCTTTATTGTGTTAATTTGCATATTGTCCCCTGATTGGATGATGGGTGTGGCTTGTAGGTATAGCAGAGTGATGATTAATTTGCATGTTATGCTTTTATTATATAGGATATATATAAGGAAGGATAAAGATCTGTATTAATTTAATACATGTACCATTAGGCAATAAAGTGTAGTATTAGAACTGTTAAGTCCTAGAACATGTTCTAAAACTATGCTCAGGCAAGAAGTATACTAGGAAAGCAGTCTCCCAATTCAGTGTAATGATTTTAGAAAGAAATAGTGTCTTATATATGGAAAAATAGGGTAATTATTTTTAAATAAAGAAATTTGTAGCCAATGAACTATAAACCATAACCTTTATTATTATTATTTTACTATTGACCATCATTAGTTGGTTTGAAATAAGGATATATAAATAAGTAGAAAGTTAGAAATTGATATAACATGGCTGTGGGGTAGGTGAATGCTACACTTACGTCCTCCCAGGACCAAACTGAAATTACAATTCAAATATCGAACTATCACCCTGAATAACCAGCTACAGACTAGCTAAAAAGGATTCTTGTAAGGAAAGATTTCCAGAAGAAGCCACATCAAGACTGGTAGGAAGGATGGTGATGCAACAAAAAAAAAAGCTATTACTGCTCCTATGAGGGTGGCAGATGCTCTGGATGGTTATCTCACCTGCAAAAGTTCCTCCTGAGAAGTGTAGGCTCTCAACCCCAAACCAGCCTCCCCAGGCTAGACACCAGCTGAGAAAAGGTATCCACAGAACATCTGGCTGTGGAAAACAATGTGCAATCTGTCTGCCTGGGAAAGACAGGAAACCACTAAAGATAGACCACCTTCTTAAAGGGCCGATGGACAATATCTTAGTCATAGACACTCACTCATTGATACGTAGGTTCAAACAAGTTGTTCAGGGTTAGTAACAGGCAACGCCTGACATTGGCCTGAATCAGAGTCCCTCCCAAAAGGCTCCTAGAACTATTAGTCCCAGATGGCAGCAATAGAAACTATTTGAAAAAAATAATGACTGAAAACTTCTCTTACTCCATGAAGAAAAAAGGTACACAAGTCTAGGTATTGCAGAGAGTCTCAAACAAGATAACCCAAGAGTTCTGCACCAAGACACATCATAATTAAAATGGCAAAGGTTAAAGAGAAAGAGAGAATCTTAAAAGCAGCAAGAGAAAACCAAGTTAGTTACCAATAAGAAATCTGTTTTTGTTGAACAGATTTTTCAGAAAAAAAATCAACAAAGAAATAGCTATCTTAAATGACACAATAGATCAGATGGCTTTCATTAACATATTCAGAACATTTAACCACAAAAAAAGTAGATTATGCATTGTTTTCAATTGCTCACAGAATATTTTATAGGATAGACCACATGTTAGGGCAAAAAATAAATATTAATAAATTTAAGAAGATTGAAATCAAATCAAGCATCTTCTATGACCATAATTGTATGAAATTATAAATCAAATACAAGAAAAATAACCACATTGGAAAATACTAAAGACATTAAGACTAAATAATATGTTGCTAGGAAAGAATCAAAATATACCTCAAAACAAATAAAAATGAAAATGTAGCAGCCAAAAATCTATGGAACACAGCAAAAGCAGTTGTAATAGGCAAGTTAGCATTACAGGCCTATATCAATAAACAAGAAAAAACTCTAATAAGGAATAAAACATTACACCAAAAGGAACTTGAAAAACAGCAACAAAGTAAAAAAAAAAAATAGAAGGAAAGAAATAAAGATCAAAACAGGAATAAACAAAATACAGTCTAAAACAACAACACAAAAGGTCAATGAAACCACGACTGGTTCTCTGAAAAGATAAACAAGATTAACAAACCTTTAACCAGACTTTCAAAAAAAAAAAAAAAAAAAACAGCAGCCAAATAAATAAATCAAAGATGAAAGAGAAGTAAAAAAAAAAAAAAAAAAAGCCCATAAAAAATACAAAAGATTGTATAAAATATTACAAAAAACTATATGCCAACAAGTTGGACAATCTGTAAGAAATGAATAAATTTCTAGAAGCATACAATCTTCAAAAATTGAATCAGAAAGAAATAGAAATCTGAATAGACCAACTAAAACTAATAAATTGGAGTAGTTTCAAAATTGGAGATCCTAACGAATAAAATCCTGGACCTGATGGCTTTTGAGGTAAATTTTACCAAACATTCAAAGAACTAACATCTATACTTCTCAAATTATTCCAGAACACTCATTAAGGAAGAAGACTCCTAAGCACTTTTATGAAGTCAGCACTATCCCAATTCCAAATTTAAATAAAGAAACTTCAAAGAAAGCAAATTATAGGCCAATAACACTGATGATCATAGATACTAAAATTCTCAGCAATATATTAACACACTGAAACCAGCAATACATTAAAAACATCATACACCATAATAAAAATGAAAGGTTAAAATCAAATAATCATACCAATAGATGCAGAAAAGCAGTTAGTAAAATTCATTATCCATCTATATATATAAAAAGCCAGTGCCCAGAACACTGTAATGACTGGTCACTATGATGCCCACTGCAGCCAGCGAGCTGGCCTGATCGTGAGGTGGGGCCAGCTGGCCAACCCTCTGCAACCCTTCCCCCTGGCTTGCCCTGTCCCTGATTGGCCTGACTCACCCTGATTGGCCCACATCCCCTCCCCCCAGCTGGCCCTGGCCCTAATTGCCACCCCCCCAACACAAAAGGGGGCAAGGCCAGCTGACCAACTTCCTCCAGCCCCTCCTCCTGGCTGGCCCACTGCTCACAGTCTCTCCCCATTGCTGGCCCCACCCCTAATCTCCCCTCCTACCCCAATCAGGGATGGGGCCCACTAGCCAATCACTCATAGGCCTTCCCCAGCCAACCCAGCCCTGATCCAGCCCTGATCAGGGGGTGGCCAACCTTTTGCCATCTCCTCCTCCCAATGGGCCCAGCCCTGATCCACTGATTAGGGCCAAGCTGGCCGGACCCACCCTTGCATGAATTTGTGCACTGGGCCTCTAGTTTTTAATAAAAACTCTCAGAAAAATGAAACCAGAGGAAACGTAACTCAACATAATAAAGGTCATATATGATAAACCCATAGCCAACATCATACTTAATGTGCAAAAAATAAAATTATTTCTCATAAGATCAGGAACAAGACAGAGATATTCGTTTTTAAAACTCTTATTCAACACTAGAGGCCTGGTGCATGAAATTTATGCACGGGGCCGAAACCGGTTTGGCTCAGTGTCGGCCTGGGGACTGAAAGGTCCCAGGTTCGATTCTGGTCAACCTTGGTTGCAGGCACATCCCCAGTGTGGGGAGTGCAAGAGGCAGCTAATCTATGATTCTCTCTCATCGATGCCTCTGACTCTCTATCCCTCTCTCTTCCTCTCTGTAAAAATTCAATCATATATATATATATATATATATATATATATATATATATATATATATATATATATAAATTTATGCCCAGGGTGGGATGTCCCTCAGCCCAGCTTGCACCCTCTCGGAATCCAGGACCCTTTGGCAGATGTCCAACTGCCAGTTTAGGCCTAATCCCATAAGATTGGGTCTAAACTGGCATTGAAACATCTCTCTTGCAACCTGTGACTACTGGCTCCTAACTACTTGTTTGCCTGCCTGCCTGATCGTCGCTAATGACTCACCTGCCTGCCTAATGACACAAGCTCCTCTGCCTTCCTGCCTGATCACCCCTAACCACCTTTGCCTTGGATCCTGCAGCTGCAGCTGCAGCTTCATCCAGAATGATGTCTGGAAGGATGTCCAGAAGGCTGTTCAGCTGTCTGGTTTAATTAGCATATTACTCTTTTAATATTATAGGCTAGAAGCCTGATGCATGAAAATTTGTGCACTTGGTGGGGGGCAGGGTCCGTCAGCCTGGCCTGCATCCTCTTGCAGACCAGGAGCCTCTGAGAATGTCTGACTGATGGCTTAGGCACACTCCCTACAGGGAGTAGGCCTAAGCTGCAGTCTGGCCTCCCTTTGTGGGAGGCAACCCGCAGGCCAAGGAGGGCTTGGTATTGACTGGTGAGTGGCCAGCCACACTCCCCAGTCATCCCTTTGCCACCACTGGTCGCCACTGCCCCCTGATCATCACCCCTCCCTCTGTCCATTGGCACCCACCTTAGGTGGCCTTGTACCATACACTCACCAGCCTACCCCCACCACCACCACCACTGACCAGTCATTTTGTTTAATCTATTTGAATATTAGGCTTTTATTATATGGGATAGTACTGAAAGTCTTAACCACAACAATCAAACAAGAAAAAGAAATAAGTGGCAACCAAATTAGAAAGAAAGAAGTATAACTGTCATTATTTGCACATGACTTAATACTTTTCTAAAGAGGACATACAAATGGCCAATAGACTTATGAAAAGATGCATAATGTCACTAATGAGAGAAATACAAATTAAAACCAAAATGAGATATCACCTCACACCTGCCAGAATGGCTATCATCAATCTATAGTAATAAAAGTATAATATGGTAAATAAACCAGATATCCTTCCAGACAGCCTTCTAGACAATCTTCTGGATGAAGCTGGGGCTATGAGGGAAGCCAGGGTCCCAGATGCCAGAGGAAAGCTGGTGCCAGCAGCAGGCAGCTGGGGTAAGGAAGGCCTACTCTTGCATAAATTTCATGCATCGGGCCTCTAGTAAATCATAAGCAACAAGTGCTGGTGAGGATATGGAGAACATGAAACTCTTCTGCACTGTTGGTGGGAATGTAGATTGATCAGCCATTATGGGAAACAATATGAAGTTACCTGAAAAATTAAAAATGGAACTGCCTCATGATTCAGTGACTCCACTTCTGGGAATATATCTGAATAAATCCAAAACACTAAATCAAAAGGATATATGCATCCCTATGTTAATTGAAGCATCCTATCTAATAAAGAGGGAATATGCAAATTGACCATCACTCTGCCACAAAGATGGTGGTGCTCATAGCCACAGATGGCAGCACCCAGTCCTCCCAGCCCCACTGGAGTTCCCCAGTCCTGGGTAGGTGGCCACTGAGAGTCGGTTGTGTGAGTGGCCTGGTGGAATGCTTGCTTCATCGCCATGGCGACGAGGCAAGTGTTCCACCCTGGTGGTGGTGGGCCTCTAGGCATCAGGCATGGAGCAGCCAGGTTGGAAGATGCTTGTGTCCTCGCCCTCAATTGGACAGGAAGGCAGGTGAGTGGTTAGGAACCAGTAGTCCCAGATTGTGAGAGGGATGTACAACTGTCCATTTAGGCCCGATTCCACAGGGACATTACCCGGCAGCTGGACATCCCAAAAGGGGTCCCAGATTGGAGAGGGTGCAGGCCATGCTGAGGGACACCCCGACCCCATTCATGACTTTTGTGCACTGGGCCACTAGTTACTTATAAAAGGAAGGGTATGGAAGCAACCCAGTGCCATCAGTAGATGAGTAGATAAAAAGGCTGTGGTGCTGCCTGGCACGATGGCTCAATATGACTGGAGTATAATCCTGTACACCAAAATGGTTGCAGGTCCCATCCCTGGTCTGGGTATAAGAGAGTGAAAATGTTGGAGCATACTTCCAGAGAGACCGAGGACTGTACCCCAGATAGAGTTATCAGTGCTGACACCAGGCCAGTCCTTGAGATATGGTCTCATGGCCCCTTCCCAGCACGTAGGTCTTCTTTCAAGGGCAGAGCAGGACTGACTCCATTTTGTATTATGTCTTCCATCTTGTATAAAATGTATCAATCACCCAACCCACCCTTAAATCAGCCAATAGAAATAGAGAGGGAAGTAACCCAGCATAACGGGACCCTGGCCGTCACCCCACCAATCAGAACCAGCCAACTCAGTGGTCCGAGCATCACCCCACCACCCAACCCTAAAAGCCTATAAAAAGACCACACTTTCAGAGCTCAGGGCTCTTTGCATTCTGCTGCTGCATCGGTAGAGGCAGAGAGACCAGATTCAAGTTTGAATAAAGGCTCTTTTGTTTTTTGCATTGGACTTGGCTCCCTGGTGGTCCTTGGAGATCTTGAAATCTGGGCATAACATGGTCAATGTTTCTCTCCCCTCCCTTTCATCTTCTCTTTCTAAAATTAATAAATATATCCTCAGGTGAGGATTAAAAAACATTTTAAGAAGGTTGTTGTATTATACATTTAAGGAATAGAATACTAATCGGCCATAAAAAAAAAAAAAAAAAGAGAGAGAGAGAGAGAGACAATCTTACCATCAGTGGCAGCAAGGATAGACCTGAAAAGGTAGTATTATGATAAGTGCAGTAAGTAGGTCAGAGAAAGACAAGTATCAGATGTTTTCACTTATGAACAAAAGCTAATGAACCAAATAAACTAACAAACAACATAGGAACAGATTCCTAGAGACAGAACAAACTGAGAGCTGTCAGAGGAGAGGGGAGTTGAGAAGCTTGGTGAAAAAGGTGAAGTGATTAAGTAAAACAAAACAAAACAAAAATCCAATATTAAATAATAGAAACTTATACATAGACTTAAAGAATAGTATGGTGATTACCAGAGTGTATAGGAGGTAGAGGTCAATAGAAGAGGGCAAAAAGAGAATAAATGGTGATGGAAGGAGACTTGACTTGAGGTGATGATGGAGATAATTTATCATAAAATTGTAAACCTGAAGCTTACCTAATTTTATTAACCAATGTCACTCCAATAAATTTAATTTAAAAAAGTTTAAAAAATCAAGCAAAGGTTCATATCCCTAATGAATTAGATAATCCTCATTTGATCCTGATATATAGCACCCACCATGAAACTGAAAGAACAATTGCCATCTCTTTGTCCTATTTCCAAATATAAATGTTTTTATAACCAGATTAAATATGCAAAACACATTCTTTGAACTTGGAGTGTCTTGTCTCTAAATGTGGCTTATTACATTGCACTAGGCACTGGACTCCCTAGTCTGGTTCTCCTCATCTAAAATTAAGTTCTACCAAACATAATACATCATCCTTTATAATAAAAGGGTAATATGCAAATCAACCAAATGGCGGAATGACCTGTTGCTATGATGTGCACTGACCACCAGGGGGCAGACGCTCAATGCAGGAGCTGCCCCCGGTGGTCAGTGTGCTCCCTTAGGAAAGGTGACGCTCAGCCACAAGCCAGGCTCATGGCTGGTGAGCAAGCAGTGGTGTCAGGAGCCTCTCCTGCCTCCCCAGAAGCACTAAGCAGCAGGCTTAAGCTGTCAGTTGGACATCCCCCAAGGACTCCAGCCTGCGAAAGGGCTCAAGCCAATCTGAGGCAACCCCGCTCTCCTCCCCCAGTGCATGAATGTTGTGCACTAGGCCTTTAGTGTTCTTAAGAACAATTTTATTTTAAATTATGGTCTGCCTTAACATGTTTATTGTAATTAATTAAAACAACTTTGGTACTCCTCTATACCAGCTTTACTCAGGCCTAAAACATGCATTTTGGTAACTAGACATTCCAAATACTACACTATAATGGAGATACAATGTAATTATAAAATAATGCCTGCACTAAATAACATAAGGTCAATTATTAAAAAAAAAAAAAGTCTGTAAATGAGTATGTTATAGAAATATAAGGCTATAAAGGAATTTATGTCAAATATTTTAAATGACATTGGAGCTTAAAATTGGACATAATCAATACTTTCTCAATATTTGAAGGTGAAGAATGGGTGCTTCATAGGTATCGACTCTTGAACTCAGGAAAATCGATGTGTAGTAATATGGACAATCATTAGCTGTATTTTTCTTCTTTGTTAGATGACGAACTTCATTGGAACAAGCTCTCTTGTGTTGTTTTTTTTCAACATTATCAAGTCTAAGTGTTAGGATAACAAGTAGGTGCTCAGTATTTTTCAATGAATAGATCATACCAAAAAAGTCTAACATAATAATACTCATTTTAGCTTAGTGTTCAATAATATTTATTTATTCAAATTTAAAGTGTAGCAAAACTTTACTACATTATAATAATGATGCATTTATCCTATATAATAAAGAGGTATGCAAATTGACCATCATTCCAAAACGCAAGATGGCCATCCGCATGTGGTCAAAGGTGGCTGCCCCCATGTGGACATAAGATGGCTGCTACAAGATGGCAAACAGGAGAGGGCAGTTGTGGATGATCAAGCCAACAGGGTAGGGCAGTTGGGGAGGGGGGCAACCCAGGCCTGCAGGGAAGGAGAGTTGGGGGGAACCAGGCCTGCAGGGGAGGGCAGTTGGGGGCAACCAAGCCAGCAGGATATAACAGTTAGGGGTGACCAGGCTGGCAGGGGAGGGCAGTTGGGAACAACCAGGCTGGAAAAGGAGGGCAGTTAAGGATGACTGGGCCACCAGGAAAGGGCATTTGGGGGCAATCAAGCCTGCAGGGGAGGACAGTTAGGAGCAACAAGGCCTTCAGGGGAGGACTGTTAGGGGTGACCAGGCTGGCAGGGGAGGACAGTTAGGGGAAACCAAGCCGACCAGGCAATCAGGCTGGAGGGGAACAGTTAGGCATTGATCAGGCAGACAGGGGAGTAGTTAGGGGGTGATCAGGCTGGAGGCAGAAGCAGTTAGAGGTGATCAGGCAGGCAGGCAGGCAAGCTGTTGGGAGCCAGCAGTCCCAGATTGTGAGAGGGATGTCCCAGATTGGAGGTGCAGGCTGGGCTGAGGGACATTCCCCTCCCCATGCACTAATTTCATGCACCAGGCCTCTAGTTTTAAAATAAAATAAAAATAGTCCCCAAACTTATAATTAAAAATAGTAAAAATTAAGTATAACATGGTTTATAGTTTCTATTCAAAGATTCATTTATCACACTTTAACAACATATTTTAAGAACAATATTTAGAATGGTAGATTTGTTCCATTACTTCCACAAGCAAATGATCAAATATGTTTATTGTTTTCCATAACCAGGTAATAAATGACCCTTAAATGCTTGTCAAAAGCCATAAACCAGAACTCTTCACCAGTAGAGATTACTTTTTTAAAACTATGGGATACTATCTTCAATTTAATGTATTGGCTGGATTTGATGAAAGTAAGTCATTTGGAACTGATATTTCCAGCTGGGAACATCTTTCAATACAGTTCTGAGCCCTTTCCTGTTAGATCTCATGTTATTCCTCTGTCCTTACATATTTCAATAGCTTTTTGCTCTCTTTCCATCTATGAGCATGCCAGTGGCATCCCCAAGTTCCTTTTCATCTCACATTTGATGTTCCTATACAATTTTATACCTCATCTTTTCCAGTAAGCACATGGAATAATTTTAAGTACTTTAAAAATTATACTGTTCAACTTCACATTGGCAAAATATATTGTATAACAAGAGACAATCTATTAACTATTGTATTATTTTTACTTACATTCCAGCCTTTAGTTTTGAATGCTTTAATTACTTTACCATTATTTTTCTGTAAGATAATTTTAGCTTTGGAATTTTTGTACACATCTAATTTTGATCATATCCTCACTAATTTAAATAAGTATGAGGATTTTTTTAAAAAACTATTAGCATTCAAGATTATTTCTCTTTTATTAGTTGCTTGAGATCATTATTCATAGCTTCTAAGTTCATTATTGCATATAATTTACCAGTATTCTAATAAAATACAGGAAATAACATAAATTGACATAATTTTTAAAGCTCTTATTGTTTTCTTTGCAAATAGACAGTTTTCTTGTGATAGTTTCTGTCGTATTGCTTTCAGATAGAATTAAATATTCTTAAACTTAAATTATTTTGATATTAATTTTCTGCTTTTGGTTCGGTTATATTCATGCCACTGCCTAATAAAATTTATTTTTTATTCTTTGTAATTATTTTGTGTGTAATGTCATATTCAAAACCATAAAGGCATCTTAAGGAAGTAGCAAACTTTTTGTACACAGTATAAATATATGTGCTATCATGTACTATTTATTAATCAGTGTGCATTCCTTTTTTCTTTTTTAAAAAATATATTTTTGTTGATTTCCAAGAGGAAGGGAGAGGGAGAGAGAGATAGAAACATCAGTGATGAGAAAGAATCATTGATTGGCTGCCTGCTGTATACCCGCAATGGGGATCAAGTGTATAACCCATGCGTGTGTCCTGACCAGAAATCAAATCATGACCTCCTGGTTCACAGGTTGATGATCAACCACTGAGCCATGCCAACAGTACAGTGTGCATTCTTATCTAGATTTCTTTCTATGAAATGTTACTAATGCATTTGACCATAAGAAGCAATAGGGATGTAATGTTTATTTTCATTGCTGAATAAATAAAAACAATATATATGAAAGTAATTAAGGTATTTTATAAATAAAAATATATTTGGCTTGTCAACAAGACATAAGAGAATTTACATATAAACTTCATTTATAAGTAGAGTGTCTTACTAATGTCAAGTACATTGCTTTGGAAATATCAAAGTTACAATGTTATAATATGGCTCTATGGTTGTTTTTACTGAGTTTATTGGGATGATGATGGCTTACAAATTTATATACAGGTTTCAGGTGCGCAATTCCACAACACGTCAAGTTGCATGTTCACCACCCCGTGACAATTCTCCTTTGCTCTGTGTTTTATAGCAGAGATTTCCAACCAGTGTGCTTCGGCACCCACACTGATATGCCACAAGAAATTTTAAAACATGTAATACCTCACTATTTAGTCAAGGGCACTGACTTCTTTTCCCTTAGATTGTCAAATGAAGATAATGATAATAGCCATTCAGTGTGAATGAATCAACATTAGACTTACTTTTTTAGGTCAGAAAAATATTCTTTAGTGTGCCATGAAATGAAAAAAGGTTGAAAATTGCTGTTTTATAGCCATCAACCCACTACTTTTAAATTTGTAGCTTAATAAATCTTGGTATTGTCACTCATTGGAAGCAGCTTCCAAAGGGGCCTATATAAGTAAGGGCACACTACTACCCTTGGAGAAACTGGGATAAATGGGTAGTAGAATGATGGATGAAAACTAACTTTAGGTGAACTCCTACTTCACACAAGTGAATGTGTTTACATAAATCCTTTTATTACACTAATGACTCCTTTAGCTCTCTTTTTTTCCAATTTATATTTACAACTTAGAAACTTACAACACCAATGCAATGTATCTACTTCCCCTAAACTTAAAAAATCTATAGGTGATAGAACAAGAATGTGAATATGGACAATTTTAAATTTATAATCCATGCTCCTTTGTTCTTTCTGTAGTTCTGCCTTGTGTATGACTGGTTTGGCCAACGATTTCCAACCATCTTTCTTGAGTTGTTTTCTTTACTTTCAGAATTGATTGTGTAATAACAGTGAGAGTGCTTTCTCTCCAAGAACCATTTTAATTTAGAGGTAAATCCTTATAATAATGTCATAAACTAGTAAATGAAGAAGGGCTTAATTTTATTTGGAACTTTATTATGCCTCTGCTTTTTGTAACCATGTTTCTTATTGTAAGGCCAACCATTCCATGTATATAGACACTAAATTTGTTGTATGTGAGAGAGGTACATCGATTGATTGCCTCCTGTACACAACCCAACCATTCTTTTGCATTTTGGGGCTGATAGCAAGGGAAAGTATTATCTGATGTTTACAGTTTCCTTGGGGATTTGTTTTATATTTGCTACCAAGTGTAGTAAAACATACAAATTCATCTAAATAATTTATCAATAGTTGCAGTGTTTCAATCACAATGAACTCATTACAAGTATTTTGTTTCAGATTTTTGGAAATTCTTATTTATCTGGCTATAAACTATGGAATAAATATAATTTGTAGAGGGGTACTATTCACTTATTTGGTCAATATAATTGAATGATGGGACATTGGAAATACTTATCATCAGTTTATTTCTTGCAATCAGATTTCTTGCAAGAATCCAAAATATAGTTGTTTGCCTTTGTACAAATAATTATTATTATTTTCTGTTTTTTAGGGGTTTAAGCTATTTTAGGTATAATTTTTTAAAAATACATTAAATTTTTAATAATTATTCTTCTTAAAAGTAATTCTACCAATACCCCTTGATTACTTGTTTAATTAAATGCTCATGAGCTTTTAGATGGAAGTTAGTCTCTTGTTTCATTCACAAAGGATCAATAACGCTTTGTAGTAAGTCAAACCAAAGACTTACATTAAATAAAATTATTCTTTAAAAAACATATTCTATGTATCTATGTCTACATTGATATCTATATCTATTACATCTGTCAATCACTTATTATGGCATAAGATACCACAAAATATTCAGCCAAGAAATGGTAGTTATTGTAATACATATTGTTGTGACAAAAATAACAGCAAAAAGCATAACATAACCATGTAAAGATGTTCAAATCCAATAGTAAGAGATAAGTAAGTTATGGTAAACTAATAGCTCTTTCAGTATGTCAGACCAGAAAGAGCTATATATGTTGCTTCCTGAGTATGAGTTAAGACCATACTCATACGTAGCAAAATAGAGTTGTTGTTTTTAAATTAGAAAGGCAAAATCTATTAAAATTAAAATCAAAATTAAAAATATAGATAGTCTGTAAGTAGTATATTTCAAGTCCTGCAATCTATCAATTAAAAATAAAGACACCAAGTTATACAGACATATATGCAATTATATGTGTTAAATAATTGTGAATAAAAATTTTAAAACAAAACCCATTCCTATTAAAGGGCTAGATGTACTAAGGTGTCTCTGTACCACAACATATAAAATGAAATAGAGTACTATCAAATAAGTTAGAAGAAATTTTTACTTTGTTATTATGTGAAAAATAATGTGGGTTATCAATAGACAAATGAATAAAGATCATTACATATATGTGTGTGTGTGTGTGTGTGTGTGTGTGTGTGTGTATATATATATATATATATATATATATATATATGTATATACACACTAATAAAAGAGAAACATGCAAATTGACCATACTGCTGCTACACTCACCAGTCACACCCACCAGCCAATTTGGAGAAAGTATGCAAATTAGCTCAACAAAGATGGTGGCAGCCATGCAGCTTGAGCAAGCAGGAGGCTTGGGTTGCCCCAGTGACGGAGGAAGCCAAACTTCCCACCTGCCTTGGCCAGCCCTGGCATCCACTCAAGGCTACAAAGTTTCAATTATAGAAGATAAATAAACCCCAGATACCTGCTTTTAGCCAGCAGCCAGCCCTGGCCTCCACTCAAGGAGGCACAGAAAAAAAAATAAACAGAAAAAAATGAGGGGCTGGGAGCCTGGATCACAGGGGGGCATGGTCAGCCTGAAAACAGTTCTCAGCCCCTCACCCAGGCTGGCCAGGCACCCCAGTGGGGACCCCCACCCTGAAGGGGGTGTGGCGAGCTTGAAAACAGCCCTCAGCTCCTCACCCAGGCTGGCCACACTCCCATGGGGTGAGGGTCCCCACTGGGGGACTTGACCAGCCTGAAAATGACCCTCAGCCCTTTAGCCAGGACACCTCATGCCCCAAGGGAACCCCCATCCTGATCCCGGACACCCTTCAGGGCAAACCAGCTGACCCCCATCCATGCACCAGGTCTCTATCTATACTAATAGAAGGATACTATGCTAATTAGACTGGGAGACCTTCCAGGAGATCTTCTGGATGTTCTTCTGGACAAAGCCATGGTGGTGGGGCTGAGATAAAGGCAGTTAGAGGCCAAGAGGTGAGGGCAGTTGTGAGTGATCAGGCTGGTAGGGGGCAGGGGTATTGGAGTAATAAGACCACCAGGGGTCCAGTTGGGGGCAAGCAGGACATCATTGGGGGTCAGTTGGAGGTGATAATGGTAGTGGGGGTGGGCAGTTTGGAGTGAGCAATTCAGCAGAGGGCAATTGGGGGTGAGCAGGCCAGTGGGAAGGGAAAGTGGGGGTGAGCATGCATGCAGGGGTTGCAGTTGAGAGCGAGCACAATGGCACAGGGCAATTGGGGGTAATCAGACTGGCAGGTAGAGTGGTTAGAGGTAAGCAGGCAGGCAGGCAGGTGAGCATTAGGAGCCAGCAGTCCCAGATAGCGACAGGAATGTACAACTATTGATTGAGGCCTGATCCCTGTAAACCAGCAGTGGGACATCCTTCGAGGGGTCCCAGATTGGAGAGGGTGCAGGCCGAGCTGAAGGACATGCCCTCCCCCCCACATGAGTTTCATGCACCAGGCCACTAGTATGTGTGAATGTTACTCAGCTATAAAAGAAAAAACTGAAATCTTGTCATTTGCAACAACATGGAAAGACCTAGAGGGTATTATGCTAAGTGAAATAAATCAGACAGAGAAATAAAAATACCACATGTTTTCACTTATATGTGAAATCTAAAAACAAAACAAAACAAAAACACACACACACACACAAAACAAAAACAAACAAACAAACAAACAAACAAACAAAAAACCCACAAACAAGATAGGAACATACTCAAAGAAACAGAGAACAATTTAATGGTTGTCAGATGGTAGGGAGTTTAAGAAGTGGGTGAAAAGGGTGAAGTAATTAAGAAGTTTAATGCCAGATATAAAAACATCACAAAATGCATAAGGAATCCTATCTAATTAAAGAGTAATATGCAAATTGACCACACCTCTGCTACACCACAAGCCACATACACCAGCCAATCAGGAGCAAATATGCAAATAAAACCAACCAATATGGCTGCACAGAGAGCAGGAGGGAGGCTTGGGTTTCCTGGCAATGGAGGAAGTCAAGCTTTCCACACACCCTGGTGGGCCCAGGCCTCCACTCAAGGCTACAAAGTTTCAATTATAGAAGATACATAAATCCAAACAGAAATGGCTGCAGCCACAGAGCATGCAGGAAGCTTGGCTCTACTCCAGGCTACAAAGTTTCAATTGTAGAAGATAAATAAATTCCAGATACCAGGGCCTCTGCTTTGGTTGCAAGGGTGTGTGGCCAGCCTGCAAACTACCACAGACCCTTTGCCCAGGCTGCCCCATGCCCCTAGGGAACCCCACTCTGATCCAGGACACCCTTCAGGGAAAGCCACCTGACCCCCACCTGTACACCAGGCCTCTATCCTATCTAATAAACCATCACTCTCACACACAAGATGGCTGCCCCCACGTGATCAAAGATCCTGCCCCCATGTGGTCAAAGATGGCTGCCTCTATGTGGACACAAGATGGCAGCACAAGATGGCCAGCAGGGTAGGGCAGTTGGGCAGGACCCAGGCTTGCAGGGAAAGGCAGTTAGGGGCAACCAGGCCTGCAAGGAAGGGCAATTGGAGGCAATCAACCCTATGGGGGAGAACAGTTAGGGGTGACCAGGCCTGAAGTGGAGGGCTATTAGGGACAAACAGGCTGTCAGGGGAGCAGTTATACATCAATTAGGCTGGCAGTGGAGTGGTTAGGGGGTGATCAGGCTGGCAGGCAGAATCAGTTAGGGGCAATCAAGAAAGCAGACAGGCAAGCAGTTGGGAGCCAGCAGTCCTGGATTGTGAGAGGGCAGTTGGACAGCCCTGAAGGGGTCCCAGATTGGAAAGGGTGCAGGCTTGGCTGAGGGACATTCCCCCTCTGTGCACAAATTTTGTGCACTGGGCCTCTAGTATAATCAATAATACTATAATAACTATGGATAGTATCCGATGGATATTTGGCTTATTGGGGTAATCATTTGTAAATTACTACAAAGTTACTATGTTGTACAGCTGAAACTAATATAATATTGTATGTCAACTGTAATTAAAAAGAAATTATGTGTAACTCTGCCCAGCTGAAGGTTCTGATGGTGCCATCACTGTATTCACTGTATGTATCATTGCCTCTGCACTGACCTGAAGAACCTTGTCTCCAAGTCTTTGCTTGAAGAGAAGATATATGACTATTTAGTATGCTCTTTCACACAACTTGGTTTTCAAATAAGTATATTAAAATATCCAGATTAGGAAAGAAAGAAAGAAAGAAAGAAAGAAAGAAAGAAAGAAAGAAAGAAAGAAAGAGGAAGGAAGGAAGGAAGGAAGGAAGGAAGGAAGGAAGGAAGGAAGGAAGAAAGAAAGAAAGAAAGAAAGAAAGAAAGAAAGAAAGAAAGAAAGAAAGAAAGAGAAAGAAAGAAAGGGAGAGGGAAAGATTATGTGGATTAAAAAAATTACATATTTTATTACCAAATAAAAACAAACAAAACAAAACAAAACAGTTTATAAAACCCTGCCTTGAATATAAATATTGGAGTCCAGAAAAAAATGTTGAGGAATGCATGTTA
Organism: Pipistrellus hanaki; assembly: GCF_964339955.1. NCBI lineage: Eukaryota > Metazoa > Chordata > Mammalia > Chiroptera > Vespertilionidae > Pipistrellus > Pipistrellus hanaki. The sequence goes on along the minus strand of NC_140503.1, from coordinate 113,925,640 downwards.
TCTTATAAACAGGGCTTGAGTATTATATATGTCTCCTTTTTCCTCTATTAAACTCCACCCAGGCCTTCACCTCCCTATTGTCTGTGTCTATGGGTTATACATTACACATATGAGTTCATTGATTGATCTCCCTCTCCCTCCCTGCCCGCCAACACACACACACTCTGCCTTCTTCTGAAATTTGACAGTCTGGTCAATGTGTCTATGTCTCTTCTACATTTTTTAAGTGTGTGAGTGTGTGTGTGTGTGTGTGTGTGTGTGCGCGCGCGTGGACTTGGAGAGCATTATGCTAAGTGAAATAAGCCTGTTGGAGAAAAAATAAATATCACATGATCTCACTCATTTGTGGACTATAATGAACAACATAAACTGATAAACAAAAGTAAATCCAGAGACATAGAAGCATCAAACAGACTGTCAAACCTCAGAGGGAAGGATGGGGAGTGTGGGGGTAATGGGGAAAGATCAAACAAAACACTTGTATGCATGCATATAAGCATAACTAATGGACATAGACTGTAGGGGGGGTGGGGGCATGTGCTGGGGGTGGAAGAGGCCAGGGAGAGGTGAGTGGGAGGAAAAGGAGACATGTAATACTTTAAACTAGGGGTGTCAAACTCAATCAGAGAAGGGGCCAAAATCTAAAATCCAGCCTAAATCGCGGGCCGAATGGTTTACTGAACAGTCATAAACTGACAATGTCATAAACTGACAGTGGAGTGCAGTGATGACAGCGCGGTGCGGGCCACATTGCAAGGCCTGGCGGGCTAGATTTGGCCCGCGGGCCTTGTGTTTGACACATGTGCTTTAAACAATAAATAATTTAAATTAAAACAAAATAAAGCATGTGTGTGTGTGAGGTGAGAGAAGAAGATGGAGAGGTGCGGGGCAGGGGCGAGGGCTGGAAGATGGGTCCGGGAAGCCACTGCTTGCCAATACTGTCATGCGTGTGCACCAATGAACACGGGAGGCCGATAGACCTTGAGCATTGTTAGCAAGGCTGATGCCAGGCACCTCGCTCCTGTTGAGATAGCTGTGTCTTGAAGCAATTTCCGGACCTAATAGCCTCAAGTAAATGTTTCCTGGACCTTACTGATCTTTACTGACCTTGGAGACTGCCTGTTTGCCAGGCTTTACTGAGGGCAAGATGTGTGTCTAAAACTGAATAAAAAGCAGACAAGGCCAGATCTTGGGGTGCCTCTACATGAAAGAGGTTCTACCTGGCCCCCCAATGCCTTCTAAATTCATATTTCTTGTACAGCATTTTCATTTGTGCATCAGCCCCTCCTCTTTCAGATCCTGGATCCTACCAGGAAGGTTGCAGCCGAGGGACAATGTACATAAAATTATAAAAATGAATAAAATGAAAGTAATAAATAGCACTTCCTTATCTAATTTCTAATATTGCAAAATAGCTCTCCAATTACCCATCCCGAAAGAAGACTAAAACATTAGAAGAAAAATTGTTATTGTTTATTTGGGTGTGGGTAGCATAAACTGGGATTACTTTACTTTTAACTCTAATAAATATTGATTGTATTTTTCTAATTCTGAAAAAATAGAAGCACAAGCACATTGATATGTTCTAGAAGTGTATAAGTCATTATTTTAAATCCACAATGAAATTGAGATATATTAGGGCTATTCAGCCCATTATGAAGAGTGCAGCACTTCTATATATTTCTCTTGCAAAATACTTCCCTAAATAATATAAAATAGCTGAGAAGAGAGGAGGCACTGGGCCCTCTGCCATCACCAGTTAGACGGCATCTCAGGGTGAAAACTATCACCTCACCCAGTACCCCTCAGAGGCAGCCCTTTCCTCCGTGTATACTACAGAGGACAGACTGGGATGCCTAAGAGGCTGGGGCCATGGTGCCCCATTCCTACCCTACTCCCCTGGCCTCCTCCACTCTGGCCCCACAGAACGGTATGTCCGAGAGCCCTTCCCCTGCTACCTCTGTGTATGAGAGCCCTTCCTCTCACCACTGTCTCCAGCCATCCCTCAGCACACAGGCATATTGGCTTTCAAACTCGCCATACTCACTTCCTCTCGCCCCTTTTCAGGGCCTCTGCTCTGGATGGGCTTTTGGAATCCAGGGTTCTGGGGTTTTACAACAGAGCTGGGGTGAGAACAGAACCAAAGATGGCTGATATGGCCACTCACCTCTGCCTCAGCTTGACCAATCAGTTCAGTCTCAGAACGTGGCTCTCAGAGGGGATCCCTATTTCCCCAGCAATGGCTGGAGCCTCAGCCCCAGTGACAACCTCCTCTCTCTCTTGGCCCTCCCGACAGCTGGTGCTTGCTGCAGTTCCCTGTGCCTTGCTTAACCACCCCTTTCTTCCCTGTTCCTACAAAGGAGTCTGCATCTTTGTGTTTTATATTCATATATACTTTATAACTTTTGGGAAAACAAAACAAAACGAAACAAAACAAAAACTGATGACCAAGAGAATGCCACAGTTAACATCTGGAGTCTGGTTCAGGATAACAGAGGGAAGGGAGAATTCCATAAGTTGGCTGATGCCAAGATATTTCTGAGTGGCTGCCTGGTATGTGACAGTTGTGTGACTGCAGAGGAAGGAGTCCAAGTTTCTCAGCAGTGGTCAGGACCAGCGAGGTGATAAAGAATGAGGGGTTCTGGACTGGGAGAAGGATTTCCAACTGTCCTTAGGCCCACGGGCAGGTGGACATCCCGAGGGGTCTCTGACTGAGAGAGGGTGCAGGCCGGGCTGAGGAACACCCCCTCCTCCTGTGTGCACAAATTTTGTGCATTGGACCTCTAATATTTACATATTTATATATCCCAATGAGGCTAGAATTCCCTTTATATTAAGAATATAAATAATACATTAATAAATATTAAACAATTTTACAAAGAACTCTTTATACTATAGCCTTAGAATAAAACTTTGAAGAAGTGAAAAAAGGACAGAGGAAAAAAAAGAATACGACTTTGAGTCCATAACATGAACTGTTATTCATTAATTGTGCCTTTGAAATTTTCACTAATTCATTATTTTAATGTGTTCTATCCACATTAAAATGATTTGTCCTGTGAAATTATAAATTTATGAGTTTTTGATTGTTCACTGTACAAAAAAATCAACATGATAATATACATGAAGTATAGAATGGCATTTAAAATACTCAAAAATCTCAGAGCAAAATACAATATTTTGTCAACAGAACCACCCTACATTGAAGACACTGCCTTGGGAATTGAGCACTAGTATAAACCTCTCCTTCATTCTATATTTTATTTCTCAGTGATAATATATATTAAAAATACCTATTAAGATATCTCATATATGTATCAGTGTGGCATATCAAAGTATTTGCATTGTTTTTATAGCAATATGAAACTCCTATCTGAAAAAATAATATAGTTAAACATAAGTCATGTAATTTGTATCATATTATAGAAACTACTTGCTTATTGATTTGTAGTGCCCTAAATCTTTCTCTCTCCCTGGAGATAACCTTCATAAGAGATCAGTTCTTTTCTTGAACTGCTAAATGGCATATTTTCAAGTTGATATCAACTAAAAGGTAGTAGGATGCCCAATGGAGCATAGCAAAAACAAATGAAACAATTTGACTGGCTGATAACCGTTTCAAGCTATGCTAGTTTCAAGGCAATTATGGCAGTTAGAACATATCAGACTATTCTAACATTAACTATATTTCTGCTAGTACAAATCTATAAGCATTACATGAATAAAATAATCTTCAATACTCTGAAACAATTTCCATTACCTCACATGACATGTAGAGTTAACTGGCAAAGAAAAACTATGGAATTGTGAGAAATTGTGCTCTACATTTTCCAGATTAATTCTTGTAGTTTGTCTCAGGAATCCAGTTCAACATGTCTAAACCCATTAATTTTATCAGAAAATCAAAGGGAATGGAAGAAAATAATCTTTAGAGACAAATAATTTCTTTGTAGAAAGCTTTTGTTTTCATTTCTGTAAATCACAATGCATAACTTTGAATGAACATAATTATTGGGTTTGCATACACATATTTTAAAAATCTAGAGCAGTGTCACTATTAATAAACATTTTATTGATGATGTCAAACCTCTACTTGGTTCATGGTTCAGTAACAATGTACTTAATTTTCTGTGTCAAGTACAGCAGGCTAATACCTATGCTGTCAAGTAATAGATTTTTTTTAGGCAAATGCTTCTGTAACACTTTTATTTATTAGTTATAGAATACATAGTTTTGACTTTTTAACATTGTCCATGGATTCATCTAGGCATTGGAGAGATATAGTAAATAATTTACAGGCCCTACCTTTAAAGTTGTTGTATTATTATTATTATTCTACTAGAGGCTCAGTGCATGGAATTCGTGAATGGGGGGAGGAGGGTTGTCCCGAAGCCCAGCCTGTACCCTCTCCAATCTGGAACATTCCTCTCACAATCCAGGACTGCTGGCTCCCAACTGCTCACCTGCCTGCCTTCCTGATTGCCCCTAACCACTACTGCCTGCCTACCTGATCACGCCCTAACCACTCCCCTGCCAGCCTGATTGATGCCTAACTGCTCCCTTACCAGCCTGTTTGCCCCTAACTGCCCTCCATTGCAGGCCTGGTTCTCCCCAACTGCTCTCCCTGCAGGCCTGGTCCCTCTCAACTGCCCTTCCCTGCTGGCCATCTTGTGGTGGCAATCTTGTTTCCACATGGAGGCAGCCATCTTGTGTGTTGGAGTGATGGTCAATCTGCATATTACTCTTTTATTAGATTAGATAGAGGCCTGGTGCATGGGTGGGGGATGGCTGGTTTGCCCTAAAGGGTGTCCCAGATCAGGGTGGGGTCCCTGTGGGTGGCCTGGGAAAGGGGCTTGTGGTGATATGCAGGCCAGCCACTCCCTCTGGTGACCAAAGCAGATGCCCTGGTATCTGGGGTTTATTTATCTTCTACAATTGAAACTTTGTAGTCTGGAGCAGAGCCAAGCCTTTTGCTTGCTCTATGCCGGCACCATTTCTGTTTGGATTTATATATCTTCTTTCATTGAAACTTTGTAGTCTTTAGTGGAAGCCTACGCCAGCAAGAACAGGTGAAAAGCTTGGCTTCCTCCATTGCTGGGGAAACCCAATCTTTCCTCCTGCTCTTTCTGGCTGTAGCCAACTTAGTTGGGTTTATTTGCATATTTGCTCCTGATTGGCTGGTGGGCATGGCTTGTGGGCATGGCTTGTGGGTATAGCAGAGTGATGGTTTGTTTGCATATTACTCTTTTATTAGATAGGATAGGAAAAAACACACCAGAAAATAAGCAATGCTTTCTATAATATGACCATATAATCAAAGATAATGAAAAGAAGTAACATTAGGGTAAAGAGGAGCTGGCACTAATTAGTTAAGAAAGCCAAGAAAGCCATGGCATCTTTCAAGGAGGGGCAACAAACTTGGTAACAAACTTGGCATATCCAAGTAACATTCATAGATGCTTTGGTGCATCACTCAGGTGCTACCATCCCAGGGCAGAAGCATTCTTCAGAGCTGCTAGGGATTGCTTGAATTTTGCTTTAGAAAGTTTATTATCTCTATCTAACATCCATCTATCTATCTATCATCTATCTATCATCTACGTATCTATCTATCTATCTATCTATCTATCTATCTATCTATCTATCTATTTATCATCTATCATCATCTATCATGGAGTTATATGGAAGCTCTAACATAAAAGCAGAGCTATGGAGGAGGGCAAAAGCCAGAGTCTTAGAATACATTTAGAAGGCTGCTAGAAGAGGGAAGCCAAAAAGGAAGCTGAGAAGAATCCGTCTGGAGCATTGATGTGCTGGCAAATATTTAACAACCGACTTGCAGAGGGGCAGGGGAGCTGATATGCATATCAATCCCTATTGCTTCAGCACTCTCACTATGGCTTACTTTAAAGTAAAAGTGATGTCCCTGAAGGTGGAGTTGGGAAGAGACATGCCATTGGACATTATAGAGCACTTCCACATACATGCACAGTGGACCTAAATAATCTAAAAGGCATAACAGGAAAATGTAGTAAACCATGTAGGACTAATATGTGCTCAGTACTCATGTTTTCTAATGTTATTGGTTTATTATAAGTTTATATAATTTAATTTTATAGTGGCTATGTTTAACAAATGGCTCACAAAATACACACAAATATAAATATCAGCTCTGAAGGGCCAGTTCAATACAGTAAGCACACTAATGGATAGGGGGAAGGCGAATTACATACAGATGCAGGTTTGATTCTCTAGGAAATAGTCACTGAGATGAAGTTAGAGGCTCACAAAGTTTTGGAAAAGTAAGTTTTTAAAACAAAAAGTGGTGGAATCAGGTTTATACAAGGGGAGCTGTCAGACTGTGAAATGGAACTGACATAACATGGAGCAAAGATGGCTGTTAGAGGAGTCCCATGTACTAGTAAGTAACACATGGCTAGATTCTGCCCCTTTGCCTTCCTCAGTTGTAGTCCGGGGTTCTTTCAAGATGAGCACGAGCTAAGGGAGTAAAAATGACACTTTCACTCTTACAGCTGGTCCACAAGTCCATTCTGCATGGTTACCACAGTTATCATGAAGTAAGAAACAACCAAGTATAATAAATTTTGCTCTGTAATAAAATGAAATAAAAAAAAGACAGAAAATTTCTTGGGAGTAATGAAATGTAAATCACTGGCAGCTTTTATATATATTTTCCAATCTGATTAGAGGGACAAAATGAAGTGAGGAATGGATAATTCAAGCATTAAAAGGGAATGTATTCAAACTGAAATTCTTAAGTTGAAACTGAGAAATGGGATGGTAGAGAAATTAGGAGCATTGAATGGTTCAAAAATATTTTTTTAAATTTGCAAGCAACGTGCATTAATAAAAAATGAAAGTGTTTTTCAGAAGAAACATAATTTGATTGTAAAAAAAAAATAAAGAGACATATAAAGCAGTAAATAGCTGTTGGTTTTCATTATATCCATCTTTTAAAGATAATCAAGAAGAAAGGGCTAGTGTTTTTTGTCCAAAAATGACAGTAGACCTAGACTGGAAGCAATAAGGAAACAACATTTTTTTTCCCTACGGTTTTATCACTTTAGGGCACATGTGTCAAACACAAGGCCCGCGGGCCAAATCCAGCCTGCCAGGCCTTGCAATGTGGCCCGCACCGCGCTGTCATCACTGCACTCCGCTGTCAGATTATGACATTGTCAGTTTATGACTGTTCAGTAAACCATTCGGCCCGTGATTTAGGCTGGATTTTAGATTTTGGCCCCTTCTCTGATTGAGTTCGACACCCCTACTTTAGGGCATCACAGATTTTTTTTTCATTGAACTGGGGATAGGATGGTCTTTGTATTAGACAATTGTTTCTACTTTAGTGACCCTTCAGTAGTGATAGGTATTTTTAGTGAAATAAGAGTTTTTATTGGAAAGTTTTAATACATTTTCTTTCACTAAACTTGTAAGTAGCTGAGCAAATAGTAAAAAATTATTCCCTCAGTTCATGTGTACACAGCTCCTAGTGTTGACATATATAAAGGTCTTGGTGAATGAATATTAGCAAAAATAAATGAAAAACTATGGAAATAAGAGAATCTCTAAAAATATAGATCAGATCTTATTCCTTTAAAATTGACTTTTATTTGTTCCTCACACATGCCAACTTTGCTCCAGCGCTGGAATGCCCACACAAAACCTCCTGCTCATCCAGACATTTCACATTTCATCTCCCCATTAAGTCCTACAGATATCACCAAAGTGACCTATCCTCCTACTTCCCAATCAAGTTCTACAACATTTCCCCACAGAAGTTACCAGTTTCTGAAATTATCTATTTCATTAACTTTTATTCTTAATCCTTCTAATGAAAACAATGACCTCTTCTTGTTCATTGCTCCACGAATGTTGCTTCCAGCAATCAGAACACAATAGTATACAGCATAGGAATAAATAAAAGAGATATTGAATAAATGGCAACTCGGTTAATTTTTCTTTATAAGGTTGCTAATATTTGCTTTACAAACATCCCATTTCTCTCATCTCTTCCTAAGGAAAGAATATTATTTCTGCTTCTCTACTGGCCTTTCTTCTGACACGTACCATGCTATCTTCATTTTCTCACCCACCACCTACTGTTTAAAATACGTTAACCAGGCCTAAAACATCAAACACCACAACTACCTCTGAAAACTGTCAACAACATCCCCAGTTGAATGAAATATTATGGTGCTTGCCTTACCTTACTCATCCTACTTTAGTTAACACTGTAGATCCTGTTGACATTCATCTCCATTGGCTTTCAGGATACTCCTTGATCATGTTCCCTCTTACATTTCTAAGTATTAAAAGCAGGTTTCTGTCTTAGGCTGTTTCCTACTCTGCCCACTTTCAGATTCCAGTATTTATACATGCTCATCTTTTCTTCCCCCCATCCCCAGAATGCTTCTTCCTTATTCTGTCCCCCATGTCTTCTGCATTATATTTTCCTAACTCATTTATATAGGCACTAAACTGACCACCCTATATCCCCACTTGCCTTTATCTTTTGCAAAGTTGTTAGGAGAATCATTCTGAAATGATAGTCATATTCTAGCTTAAAACTTTAAAATGGTTTTCTTAAGCAGATAATAAACTTCTTGACAGCAGGAAATGTGTGTGATTTTGCTCTGCATCCTCAGCATGTACTTCTCAGAGTATATTCAATAACCCTTTAAGGAAAGGAAAGAAGGAGGAAAAGATGGGTCAATTGTTCAGACAATGCCAACTTTACTGTGTTAATGACTTTTCCTCTTGAAATAAGAAATTAGAAAGAGCACTTTAAACAAATTATTATTTCCAACTAGTGGTAAAAAAAAAAATCTTGCAAAAACAAAAAGAATAGCTGAGAAAAACACACTTTAGAGAGTTTGGATGGGATTAATTAATATATATATATCTTCATTTCAATGCATATGCATATTACACATATTACACATCTTCCAGGAGCAGGAAATAGTAATTACAATTACATCAAAAAGTTTTTTCTGTCTTCTTGATATTATTTTGAAATAACATAATCTCAGTGAAAATAAAATAAATAAAAGTTAGGGAAGACTAGCAGAGTTCTGGAGCAAAATCTGGGATCAAGAGGAAGGTTTTTGTTTGTTTTAAAAAGAAGAGCATTGAGCATATTTTTTTTATTTCAAGAAAAATGATTTTAAATATAATAATGTTATATGCAATAAACATCAATTATTCAAGAAAGATTATCTTATACATAATAATATTACATGCAATAAAATTTTAAATTTCAAGAAAAAAAGTGTTTTAAGTATAATAATATTACGAAAACTCTACTAACAGAGTATGATATCACAAAAGTTGTAGGAAATATTAAAGATCTGCAAATAATAGCATTACTTCTATTATATTCAAGAATATTTCCCCCTCTGGCTCTATTTTTGTTCATTAGTTTATGTTGTTGATTATATTCTACAAATGAGTGATATCATATGATATTTATCTTTCTCTAATTGGCTTATTTCGCTTAGCATGATGCTCTCCATGTCCATCCATGCTGCTGCAAATGGTAAGAATTTCTTCTTTTTTATAGCAGCATAGTATTTCATTGCGTAGAAGTAGGTTTCTGTCTTAGGCTGTTTTCTAGTCCACTCATCTACTCATGGGCCCTTACGCATTTTCCAAATCTTAGCTAATGTAGATTGTGCTGCTATGAATATAGAGTGCATATATCTTTTCTGATTGCTATTTCTGATTTCAGGTTATCATTCAAAATAGACAGTCAAATAAAAAGATTCCAAAACAAACAAACAAACAAAAAAGTTAAAGGAGTTCATCACCACCAAGCCAGCTCTACAAGATAGGGGATTGCTATAAGGAATTTCTGAGAAAAGTCAGAATGACTATCATCAACAAATCAACAAGTGACAAGTTCTGGCCAGGGTGCAGAGGAAAAGGAACCCTCGTGCACTGCTGGTGGAAATGCAGATTGGTGCAGCCACTGTGGAAACAGTATGGAGTTGCCTCAAAAAATTAAAAATGAACTTCCATTTCACCTAAAAATCCCACCTCCAGGAATATATCCATTGAGCATATTTTAATGTTGGGAATGTTCCATTAAAAATGCAGCAAGTGAAAAGGCAAGATAATCTCACACATATCTATGACATTTAATCACCATATTATTAAGAACAAGTTCTTAAATGCATGTAAAAAATGCATCTCAAAATGCATCTAAAATAGGCAGTGATCTTTAGGAAGACAACACAAAGGGATGTTTTTACTGAATTATTAATATACTTTTTTTAGAATTATTATGCATAATAATCTAGTTTACTATATTTTGTATTTCCTGAACAGATCATAAGATACAAATATTAAACTATTATATTTATTTGAAAGCAAATAAACTTGTTTTTTCACAACGGAAATCAGTAGGAGAAAATAATTTTTCTGGATAATGGTTGCCTAGTGGAAAAAAAACAATATAATTTTCCTTTATATTCTTACTTGTCAAAAGTTAATTTTCTTTTGGCTCTTTTAATTTTAGTATTTTTATATTTGATGGATTTTAAATGTTTTCAGAGCTTTCATGTATAAAATAGTTTTATTAGATTGTCTTCTTTTCTTTCTTTTCTTTTAAATCCTCACCTAAGGATATCTTTCCATTGATTTTTTTGAGAGAGTGGAAGAGAGAGGTAAAGACAGAAAGAAATATCTATGTGAGAAAAACACATTGATCGGTTACCTCCAACATGTACCCAAACCAGGGCCCGGTCCAGGGAGTAGCCTGCAATCAAGGTAGTACCCTTGTCCAGAATGGAACTTGGGACCCTTGGGTCAACAGGCTAATGCTCTATCCACTGAGCAAAATGGGCTAGGGCTAGATTGTTTTCCTGAGTGCTTTCATTGGCATTACTTTAGGAAAAAACTGAGTATAAGTGAAAATGGCTTCTTTGTTATCATTTACATATGAATAAACAAATGGAAAATGTTTTACTTGTGGTCAAGTAAAGACCATTAAGTAAGACATTAATATTATACAATTCCATGAATTTCCTCATAATTAATTTTTAGGTTTAAATTTATAGAAAATGGAGATAAATCTTTATTCAGAAAAGCTTAATTACAAGCCAGAATGTTTTATTTTTAAATACAATGTAATGGTCAGGCCCAAAGAAAACATATATTCAGCTGTGACAGAATTCAAATGTTATTTCATAGCAGGAAATCAATTTGTTCATTATTATTGAAATTCAGAGAGCAGAGCCTCTTAGAAATTCTTCACTAGATCTACAGTTGGATTACTGAAATAATATCAGTAATATGAATTCTGTACTCCTCATCACAGTTGACCTCTCTCTTTCACACACAAACACACACACACACACACACACACACACACGCACACGCAAAATGGATTACAGCACTATGTTAATGCTGCATGTCTCATTGTGAATTTGAACTATTATTGTCTATTGTTAGGTGTCCCTATGTATATTTATACTGCCTAAGTATATGAAACTACGTAGATCTTAAAAAAAAATTATATAAGAGACCATTGAGCTCAAAGTTGGGTATTATCTTTTCTGAAAACAATAACAATGTTACAATGATATAAACATGAAAATATTACTATTTTATGTATCTAGAGTTATATTTTATACAAGTAACAGGACATAATAAATGGAGGTATTATATTTTATTTGACTTTTTCATATGACTTTACCTACTAAACATATTATACAAAGTCAACAAAAGTTGAGCTATACATTCAATTCAACTGATAACAAATAGAACCTAGTTTCATTATTTATTTACATTTTAGAGAAAGATTACCAATTATACTTTAACAATTATTTGTCTTTACTATCATAAAGGTTTTTAAGAAATGAAATGTGTGATGTGTATGTTTTAAAATTTATTTATGAAATAAGGAGGGAAAGTGAACCTAAGATTCCCAGCTTCATCATAGTTAAATTCAACTTTTGGATGAAATGAAGCTCTCTGTTAATTTGCACCGCTCAAATTGGCACCTAGTGCTTTTAAAAGGGGTATGCTGTGAAGAAAAGTGATATAATTTGAAAAGATTTTTGAATTTTATAATTTTCTAAAATGTAAAGGATACAAAATAATTATTCACATAATAAAAACTACATAAATTATAGCTCCACAAAAATCTTGCTAGCTAGTGATAATAGGCAGAAGGTACAATAGATAGCCATTCAAAGCAAATTCTGCAATTATCTGGATCCATGGGTGATGCATACAACACAGACAAAGGAATCAAATGGACCTGAATTAAATTCCATCCATTCTATTGACCCCTGGCTGTCTGTGTCATGGGACAGTAACCTAGGTCACTTGATGTTACTTTTGCCTAAGCCTACTTATCTAAAAATGAGCCACATGAGGATGCAATGCGTAGTGCATGTAAATGATAGCATCATTATAGCACATAAAGAATGTCCTATGAAAATTGACTTTCATAAAAGCACTTTAAAACTTGACATTAGATACAACTGATATGGTATATTTATAACATGATATCCTTTCAGTTCAATATTTACTAGTAGTTGAATAGTTGCATAAACATTTTTGAACTTATTATACATTTGAATGGTTACTAAATGTGGTTTCAGTTTTCTAAAATTATCCTATTAAGTTTCTATTTTATTTTTTCCTGTAGATTACTTTTTAACTTCTTGTTTAAATGAGATATTTTTTAAAAAATTATTTTTATTAATTTCAGGGAGGAAGGGAAATATATATATATATATATATATATATATATATATATATATATATATATATATACACAAACATCAATGATGAGAGAGAAGCATTGATCAGCTACCTCCTACATGCCCCATATTGGAGGTCGAGCCCACAACCCACGTATATGCCCTGACTGGGAATCAAACTATAACCTCCTGGTTCATAGGTCAATACTAAACCACTGAATCACAAGATAATTTTTTTTAAATATATATATATATTATTGATTTTTTACAGAGAGGAAGGGAGAGAGATAGAGAGCTAGAAACGTCGATGAGAGAGAAACATCGACGAGCTGCCTCTTGCACACCCCCTACCGGGGATGTGCCCGCAACCAACGTACATGCCCCTGACCGGAATCAAACCTGGGACCTTTCAGTCCGCAGACCGACGCTCTACCGCTGAGCCAATCCGGTTTTGGCCACAAGATAATTTTTTAATTGTAAGTATTTATATTTACTGAATACCCCAGCAGGCTGAGGTGGTTGTTGGGTTGCCAACATAGATATTTATAAAAAGTAAGACTACAGTGGAATCTCAGAGGAATGGTAGAGACAAGATCAGCCAAAGAAATTGTATGTATGTATGCATAACATAAGGACACAGATAATAGGGTGGGGAAGGCCTGGGGTGAGGGTGTGAGGAGAGTGGCAGGGAGCCAAGGAGGGGTCAATGGGGGGAAAAAGGGGACAAATGTAATACTTTATAAAATAAAGATTTATAAAAAATAAAAATCATAAAAAAATATGACTAACTCTTAACTATTAACTAGTTAGATGAGGCTATTTGTAAACATGCCAGTCTTCATTTACCAGTCTGATATATAACTAGTATGTATGCAAAATCACTTGTTATTCTTCCCTAAAAATGTATCTTTGGAAAATAAGGACAAAAATTTTAAAAAGAATTATGGGTCATACAATTATATCTTCTCAAATTTTACAAAAAGAGCTATAAAAATCCATGAGTTTTATCTTTCAAAAACAACATATTTCAAGAAGAATAATATTTTAGTCTAATAAAAGAAATATTTATTTTTAAGAAATCAGAGGTGTTTATTTTTTTCTGCAGTCACTTTTGTGTAATTAAAATTAAGTATGTATGTATAGTTTAATTTAACAGAAAAGTTTTCTATATGTATTACAGTAATTTTGTTTATACTGAATAGATCTAATAATGGCACACATTCACCAGTCAATGGGAGAAAATGAAAGCACACGTGGAGGCGTGGCTCAGCACAGGTGGGAACATCACTGGCATGCCTTAAAACTCTGCAGAAAGTCACTCCTCCACACAAATTGCCACCGGAAATGCAGTGGGATCACATGCATTAGCCAAACATTGTTTAAAACTCTTGGATTTAAATATTTAGACTATGGTTGTAGATACGTAATATTTATTTATGTCACAAAATTGCAATAATGCTTTTTTCTAACTTATGGCCTATTCACTAAAATTTGTAAAAAATAACAGGGCATTAAAAACAAAAGAAAGCCCAACTTGTTAATTTAATCAATAGCAAATATTGGTTAAAAGCATTTTAAAATGAACAGGGTGTTAATTTTATTTTTTTCCTTTTTTATTAAATTCATTGGAGTGATGTTTAATATGATCGTATAGTTTCAGGCATGGGTTTCTATGTTATAAGATCTCTATATTGCACTGTGTGCCCACCACCCAAGTCAGAATTTTTCCCATCACCGTATATTAGGGCCTCCATCACCTCCCACACCCTTCCCTCTGGCAGCCACCACACTGCTGTTTATGTTCACAAATTTCAGTTTTATGTCCCACATACGAATGAAATCAAATGTTTCTTAGCTTTTTCTAACTGACTTATTTCACTTAGCGCAATATTCTCGAGGTCTATCCATGTCATTGCAAATGATGGTATATTTCATCCTTTCTTATGGCTGAGTAGTATCCCATTGTGTATATGTACCACATCTTCTTTGTCCGGGACACTTTGGTTTTGAACATGCCTTGGCCACCTTGAATAATACGGCAGTGAACATAGGAATACATACACCTTTGGGAATTCATGATTTGGAGGTTTTCAGGTATACTAGTATACTTAAAAAGAATTATGGGTCATAAAAGTATACTTTTATTGCTGGGTCATATGGTATCTCTTTTCTTAATTTTTTGATGAATTGCCAAGCTGCTTTCCATAGTGGTGTTACCATTCTATATTCCCACCAGCAGTGAATGAGGACTCCCCTTTTTCTCAAACCTCTCCAACACTTGTTATTGCTTGTTTTGTTTATAATGGCCACTGTAACAGGTATGAGGTAGTATCTCATGAGGTAGTTTTGATTTGCATTTTCCTAATTGCCAGTGAAGTTGAACATCTATTTATATATCTACTAGAGTCCCAGTGCACGAAATGTGTCAAGGGAGGGATTTCCCTCAGCCTGATCTGTATCCTCTCCAATATGGGAACACTCAGGGGATATCCTACTGATGACCTAAGCCTGCTTGAGCCTAAGCTGCAATCTGGCCTCCCTCTGCAGGAGGTGATGGGGCTTATTAGGAGAAGGCACCACCCCCATCACCCCGCTGCTGCTGCCACTGCCGGCTGCCACAGCCACCAAGGTGTTTTCATCAACATGGACTTCAGTCCCTTCACCACAAAAAAATGACAATTTTTTAAGGCATTTTCAAGATGTCTCTTCCATAGGATATGGCCTGCCTTCCTTCCTTCCTTCCTTCCTTCCTTCCTTCCTTCCTTCCTTCCTTCCTTCCTTCCTTCTTTTCTTCCTTCCTTTTCTTTCATTTCCTCACCTGAGTATATTTTTCCATTGATTTTTAGAGAACATGGAAGAGAGAGGGAAAGATAGAGAAACATCAATGAGAGAGGAACACTTTGATTGGTTACCTCTTGCATGAGCCCTCACTTGGCCCCGGCCAGGGAGGAGTCTGCAACCTAGATGCATGTCCTTGATCAGAATTGAACCTGGACCCTGCAGTTGGCAGGCCGAGGCTCTATCCACTGAGCAAAACAGGCTAGGGTAGGACATGACATTTCTTATCCCCTCCAGCAGCACACCTTTATTTTTTCCTCCAGGAGTGAAGTGAAAAAACCCTAGATCACCTTCTTGGATTCTTATTACCCAAGTTACCAAGAACACTGCAAGTGGCATACCGGGAGCTTAACCAATGAGCGATCAGAAAAGGTGTTTTTTCTGCAGCTCACACACAGATGCTGGACTGCTAGTGCACTGCAGCCTGCAGGCCCTGCTGTATGCAGTCCTGCTCGCTCACCGCAGCGCCTGGCAGCCAGGCCCCTCCTGTCTGTCTGCAGGCCCCGGCTTCTGGCAGTTAGACCCTGCTGTCTGTTTGTGGGCCCCAGTGCCAGGCAACCAGGCTCCGCTGTCTGTCTGCAAGCCTGGCAGCCTGGCACCTGGCAGCCAGGCCCTGCTCTCTGTGCCTGCCTCATCCCACCCACCAGGCTGCCAGACTTGCTGTGATAGGAGCCTGAGGGCCACAGAGGGCAGGACCCAGAGGTCCTCCACCACTTTCTGGTGACTGGTCATCTATCTGGTCGTGAGGGCCCTAGGCTATTATTAATATAGATTGGTTGTTCATACGTCTTCTTAGGAAAGATGTAGTATTTTCCGGTCCTCTGTCCATTTTGATTGGGTTGTTTATTTGTTTGGGATTGAGTTTTATGAGTTATTTATATATTTTGGGAAGTAAACCTTTGTCAGAGCTACTGTTTGCAAATATGATGTCCCATCTGGTTGGCTGACACTTTGTTTTGTCATCAGTTTCTTTTGCTGCGCAGAAGCTTTTAGTTTGATATAATCTCATTCATTTATTTTTCCCTTTACTTCCCATGCCTTTGGAGTAAAGTTCATAAAATGTTCTCTATAACCAAGGTCTATAAATTTGGTACCTATATTTTCTTCAATGTGACATTGTTTAGGGTCTTATATTTAGGTATTTGATTCGTTTTGGATTAATTTTTGTACATGGGGGCATACTAGAGTACATTTCATTGTTTTGCATGTGGATTTTCAGTTTTCCCAGAATCATTTATTGAAGAGGCTATCTGTACTACATTGTGCATTTCTGGCTCCTTTGTTGAAACTATCTGTCCATATACATGTGACTGTATAGCTGGGCTCTCTATTCTGTTCCATTGATGTGTGTGTCTGTTTCTTTGCCAATGCCATGCTGTTTTGATTATCGCAGCTCAGTAGTATACTTTAAAATCAGATAGCATGATACCTCCAGCTTTGTTCTATTTTCTTTGTTCTATTTGCTTTATTTGGGGTCTTTTGTGGTTCCATACAGATCTGATGATTTCTCATTGTATTTTTTTAAAATACATTGGGAATTTGATGGGGATTGCATTAAATCTGTATATTGTCTTGTGTAATATGGCCATTTTAATTATGTTAATTTTTCTAATCCACGAACACAGATATTTTCCCACTTAATTGTACCTTTTTAAATCTCTTTTCATTATGCTTTGCACTTTTTAGTATATATGTCTTTCACATTCTTTGTTAATTTTATTATTAGATATTTGATTATTTTGATTGTCATTGCAAAGGGAATCATGTGGTATTTTTTTTTCTAATTTCTTTTTCTGAACTTTTGTTGTTTGCATATAAGAAGGCGATGGATTTTTGCACATTGATTTTGTATGCTGCAATTTAACTGTATTTATTTATTGTTTCTTTTTAAAAATATATTTTTTATTGATTTAAGAGAGGAAGGGTGAGGGAGAGAGAGATAAAAACATCAATGAAGAGAATCATTGATCAGTTGCCTCCTGCACGCCCCCTACTGGGGATTGAGCCCACAACTCCTGGAATGTGCCCCTAACCAGAATCGAACCCAGGACCCTTTGGTCTACAGGATGATGCTCTATCCACTAAGCCAAACTAGCTAGGGCTATAAATTGTTTCTAATAATTATTTTGGTGGAGTCTTTCGGGTTTTCAATATACAGAATCATATTGTCCACAAAAAGTGACAATTGACATCTTCCTTCCTTATTTGGATGCTGTTTATTTATTTCTCTGGCCTTATTGCTCTGGCTAGGACTGCCAGTACTATGCTGAATAAAAGTGGTGAGAGTGGACATCCTTGCCTTGTTCCTGATCTTAGAGGAAAAGCTTTCAGTTTTTCATCATTGAGTGTGATATTAGCTGAGGGTTTATCATATACGGCCTTTATTTTGTTGAGTTACTATCCCTTTATTACTATTTTATTGAATGATTTAAATGAATGATGTATCCTATTGATTTGCATATGTTGAACCATCCTTGTGCCCCTGGAATGAACTGACTTGATTTTTTTCTTTTATATGCTCTTATATTTGATTTGCTAGTATTTTGTTTAGGATTTCTGCATAATATGATATTAATTTCACATATGATATATGGATGGGAACTTTTTCCCATTAAATCAGAAGTATGTTAAATGAAGGTCTGCAAAATCAAGGGTATACTGTATGTGATTTTTAGGATGAATTTTATTCATCAATATAGTCATGAAATAGTGGTATAAAATTTTATGCTCTTATTCTGAAAATGTAATGTGGACATTTTATAGCTAGAGCTCAGAAATTTAATTATTATTTACAACTTATTTTATGTTTTTTAGGCATATCATTCTTTCAAACCCTTCTAAAATAGTGATAATACTTTTTTATTATTATAATTGCATTGAAAATGTGACATCTAGAGGTTAAGTAATTTGTTAAAAGCCAAATAAGAAGTCCCACAGTAATAACTTAAATCCTAATCTCTCACTTGGCTATTTTCATATAGCAAATTCAGATGCATTGTGAAAGGGAGAGAAGATTGGGAGAGAAGACAGAAAGAACAGAGGGAAGAATGGAGACAACTTAAAAGGAAACATTTAAAAGTGGGGTAGAGTCAATAAAGTTGTCTTCAACATCACTAAAAGCAGAATGTGTTCCTAGTTTAATCCTTAAGGGAAAAGGAAGAAAATATCACATTTCAAACACACACAGAAAAGTAAATTATTTTAAAATGCCAAAAATATATCATGATAGAGTCATGGGAGAGAAAGGATTGTTACAATATTTGAGAAAGCCTTGTAAAACTTTGAAACAATGAAGTATATCTAAAGTCCAGGGAACAAGAAGGGGTTCTGCTTTAATTTTATTTATTGATTAAGGTGTGACATGTGTTCTTATTGCCCCATTGCTCCAACAGCCCCCTGCCCCCACTCATGCCCACACTCCTTGCTGTCTGTGTCCATTAGTTAGGCTTACGTGCATGCATACAGGTCCTTTGGTTGATCTCTCCTCCTTATCCCCAACCTCCCCTATCTTCCCTCTGAGGTTTGGTGGTCTGATTGATGCTTTTCTGACTCTGGATCTGTTTTTGTTCCTCTGTTTATGTTGTTCATTATATTCCATAAATGAGTGAGATAATGTGATCTTTATCTTTCTCTGACTGGCTTATTTTGCTTAACACAATGTTCTCTAGATCTATACATGCTATTGCAAATAGTAAGAACTCCTTTTCTACCACAGAGTAGTATTCCATTGTGTAGATTACCACAGTTTTTTAATCCACTCATCTGTACCCTATTTCCCCGAAAATAAGACAGTGTTTTATATTAAATTTTGCTCCCAAAGATGCGCTAGGTCTTATTTTCAGGGGATGTCTTATTTTTCCATGAAGAAGAATATGGTACACATTGATTGTTAAATGAAAATAAAGGAAATGTATTACCTGAATACGGTATGGTAGTACAGTAGTTGTCAACACAAACCAGACAAACTGTGAATCCTACAGTATCAAGAATTTATTCATTTATTCAATGACAATTATGTCAGCATCTTCTGGACATCATCATAACAATCCAATTCCTGAATTTCCTGGTAAATTTCTTGTGACTCCATTTCTTTCAGAATCAGTGGACCAAATCTCTCATGTTTAGTCTAGGGGGGCCTTATTTTGGGGGATGCCTTATATTTCACTCAGAAGGAAACCTGTAAGTAGGTCTTATTTTCGGAGGATGTCTTATTTTTGGGGAAACATGGTAGTTGGGCACTTAGGCAGTTTCAAAATCTTAGCTATGGTGAATTGTGCTGCTATGAACATCTGGATTCTCTATTCTATTCCATTGATCTGCATGTCTGTTCTTGTGCCAATACCAGGTAGTTTTGCGAACAGTGGCTTTGTAATACAGCTTGACATATGGCATTTTAGATCCCTCCTACTTTGTTCTTCATACTTTTAAAGGCTTAGATAGAAAGAGATGGTACAAAAGTCAAATCCAAGGGGGTCTGATGTGGTAAGGAAAATAAGCAGGGCAGCTTTATTATTTTCTGAAGTCTTAGCCACATGATAAAAACTATATTCCATAGTTTGAAAATGTGAAGACATTTCACAGTGATTTATTTAAATAATTGAAAACCTTTCCAACCAACCTGTTATTCTCATTTTTCCATATATTTGGATTTTGATAATGTCTCTCCCATTGGTTTAACAGTCGTTATTTGCCAATTAAGTTGCTGGGAAGGAGAAAAGTAACATTTCATCTATTGATAACATTAGTTTATCACCAGACAAGTTTTTGAAAATATTAGTTAATGCCTTTCTGCAAAATATTTGTAGTATAGTTGAGCAATCATATCAAAGGCAGAAATTAGCAATATGGATCAAAGCAGTGGGGCACTGAGAGGGCAGGACCTAAGAATCCTACTGAGTTATCCTTCCCTGGATATTCTTCATCAGCCAGGTGCTTAAACATAGAATGAATAGTTTAGAAATGTGTGACTTAAAAGGCATCAAATGCAAGTTAACCAAACTTTCAAATATCTGAATTCAACAGAAAAGTTACAGAAAATAGAATTATTTTATTTAAAAATTGGCAAAGGAGATGAATTCTTCAGTAAGTTAAAGAGACTGACTTTGGAACTTGCCTCAGAAAATGTTTAAGCCTAAAGGCTGAAAGTAAGAAGGAAGGCAATGAAAATCAAAAGAAGAAGGGGGAGAAAGAAAGAGAAAATTCTTTAAGTTAAAAATTTGGGTTTTGGAGAAACCAAGATGGCATAGGGTAGACACCTGAATGCAGCCTACCACAACAAATTTGAATTTAGAACTGAGAAACAGGGGAAACCTCACCCTGAAGCACCGCACGGCTGGCCAAGAGGAGGCTCTACCATCTGGGAAGGAGAGAGAAGGCACACTGAACCTCAGGAATTATGAAGGTACAGAGAACTGTGCGCACAAAAAGGCGGCCGCCTGACTTCACTGCTGGCTTGCTTGCAGAGTGCAGAGAGGGCGGACTGAGTTCGCTACTGGCTTACTCGCAGCATTCAGAGAGGGCAAACAGCTAATGCGAGGCTGGCTTTCTTGTTCGGGAGGAAAACAAAACCATCCTATTGCACTTATAGACGGTCCCAGACAGGGAGAGGCCAGACTGTCAGGCAGTGGGCAGAGATCTCTTGGAGGTGTGTGAAGCCAGCGGCCATTACTTTGGGACTCAGAAACCAGACCCTCGTAGGAAGAAGCTGAATAAAGCTTGTCTGTACCACCCCGAGACTCTGCCCCATCCAAGCGGAGCACAAAAGCCCTTCCAGTGGCTAGCTTTCTTGTTCGCAGTGAATGGGACGCTCCTAGGGAGTGCCAGACAGGAATCTAAAGCTTGTCTGTGCCTATACCAAAGAGGTGCGCACGCCTGCAACCAATTCAACAAAGCTTGTCTGTGCCACCCCGAGACTCCGCCCCATTCAAAAGGAATACAGAAACCCTTCTAGCTGAGACACTTTTGATCCTTATAGCTTATTGGCTTGGAGATCAACAAGAAATAGTAAGGGATCAACAAGAAATAAAGAATGCATTGTCTGAAATAAAAAAATATTACACAGAGTCCTAAAAACAGAATGGAATATCTCAAGAACCAAGTCAAAGATTTGGAACATAAAGAGCCAGAAGACACTACTCTGCAGAAGCAAAAAGACAAGAGAATCCAGAAAGTTGAAGATAATGTAAGAAACCTCTGGGACAACTTCAAGCGAACCAACATCAGAATTATGGGGGTCCCAGATGATGAGAGAGAGCGAGATATCAAAAACATACTGAAAGAAATAGTGACAGAAAATGTCCCCCACTTGGGGAAAGATTTAAACTTACAAGTCCAGGAAGGTCACAGAACCCCAAACAAAAGGAATCCAAAGAAGACCACACCAAGACACATCATAATTAAAATTCCAAGAGCAAAAGACAAAGAGAGAATATTAAAAGCAGCAAGAGAAAAGCAGGTAGTTACCTATTAAAGAGCACCCATATGATTGTCAGCTGATTTCTCAACAGAAACCATGCAGGCCAGATGGGAATGGCAAAAAATATTCAAGGTGATGAATAGCAAGAGGCTACAGCCAAAGATAATTTACCCAGCAAAGCTATCACTCAGAATAGAAGGCCAGATAAAGAACTTCGCTAATAAAAAAAAAAAAAAAAAAAAAAAGCTAAAAATGTTCATCCCCGCCAAACCAGAATTATATGAATTGCTGAAGGGGGTTCTTTGGGAAGAGAAAGTAAATAAAGATAAAAACTATGAACAACAAATACATAACTATCAACAAGTGAATCTAAAAACCAAGGGAATTAAAAAAAAATCTGATGAATAATATTAACTGGTGAATATAATAGAATCAGAGATATGGAAGGGGAGTGAACTGACAATTCTTGGGGAAAAGGGAAGAGGGGGTGTGGGAAGAGACTGAACATAAACTGTGCACCTATGGATGAGGACAATGGAGGGTGGGGAAAGGGCAGAGGGTGGGATGGGAACCTGGTGGAGGGGAGCAATGAAGGGGGTGGGGAGATGAGGAACATTTGTAATAATATGAACAATAAAGATTTATTTTTTTTAAAATTTGGGTTTTGCCGAAGCCGGTTTGGCTCAGTGGTAGAGCGTCAGTCTGCAGACTGAAGGGTCCCAGGTTTGACTCTGGTCAAGGGCATGTATGTTGGTTGCGGGCACATCCCCAGTGGGGCGTTTGCAGGAGGCAGCTGGTTGATGTTTCTCTCTCAACGACGTTTCTAGCTCTCTATCTCTCTCCCTTCCTCTCTGTAAAAAATCAATAAAATATATATTTTTTAAAAAATTTGGGTTTTATTATCGTACTTATTACTAATTAGATTTGTAGCCTTAGAAGAGAAACATCACCTTTTTTAACACTATTTGTTTATCCATTAAGTAATTATACCTACCTCATAATATAGTTACAGAAATTTATTAGATGATGTGTAAGTGCTGTATAAATTTATATTTAATAATGAGCTGTAATAAACTCAGAATGGTGTGGATCCTTTGTTCTAAAACTGGGCTTAAAATCTACCATTTAGAATATTTGAGGATGATTTTCAGGCTATAAACATGAGGTTTCCAGATGTTAGATGTTTAAAGATTTTCTTCTTTTCACTCTATGATAGGTTATAACTACTTTAAAAATTATTAGTAGCTGACCAAAATTATAATAAAATTTAGTTTTATGGAAGATACTGAAAAAATTTTCCTAACAGGAAAAGTAGAATATCTGGCTTAATTAAATGTTCAGTAATAGGCTAGGTTTCCTATTTTTGGATTTACTTTTTAGATATGTTTTATATGTCTATTTGAGAGAAATGTTAAATATAAATATTGGTCTCTTGAGATAAATTTAGGTACTTAGGAAAAAAATGTCAAAATTGTAGCAAGTTTGAAAGGTAATTGAAAGAGTTTGGGATATTTTTCCCATTTGGGTGATATAGAATCAGAAATGTAATGTTTTTGCATCTGGAACTTTGTGCTTATTGTAAAACTGGCAGTTACTGAAGCAGCAGGCTTTAGGACTGTGGCTTCAGTTCTTGGAAATGCTCCGAGCCCTCATACACTGTGATGTCCCATGGACACGAATACTCTGTCTAAGGGAATATGACTGAATTGTGACTCTGCATGGCTGGTGTCAACAGGAGCAGAAAATAAGAGTCTTTGTCATGTGAATATGTTTGGACTGAACTCTGTCCAAATGTCAGGGCTCTCATTTCTCATGGATTTTATAGAGAAGCCCATGAGAGAAACAGCTGTTGTTTGTAGGAGTCAAATAGAATGTTAGAAAAACAAAACACAGTCTATTTTAAAGAAACTTTATATTTCAAATGTTTGAGTCCATCAAATTGAAATACCTAAGTAGAGTATCAATTCCCTATAAAATGGACTGGAAAATTACACTGCAATATTCATCCTCTGTGCCTTTTATTTTAATGCCACCTGAATTCTTTTTAAAAACCTGCCTATAAACCAAGGCAATAGTAACTTGCAAAATCAAACCATAAGCTCCTAAATTGCTGAGGTATTGAACATCTCTTATATCTGGAATTCAAAAATAAATATTTTATGAATCTTTTAAAATGGAAGCAATAGGAGTCTGACTATAATTCAGCATTTTGACATGAATTTAAAAGGATGACTCAGTAGACTTAAAAGAGTGAAATGACCCTAATGACCTTGAGTACCATGTACCAGAATCATATATTTGACTATATGGATTACATATTTTATTTTAATAGGAATGTGGTAAAAATATTAGTCCTGATTTGATAAGAATTTTATTTTAATATGATGATGCCACAACTATTTTTTCTTTATATGTCAAATCACTGAAAATTTTTCTAAAAATAAATTTTTCTTTTGCTAAAGTTTTGTATAACAACTTTCCTTTTAAAAGTTTTTGCAAGGCCCAGCCAGTTTGGCTTAGTGGATAGAGCATCAGCCTGCTGACCAGAGTGCCTTGGTTGGATTTCAGTCAAGGGCATATACCTTGGTCGCAGGCTCATCCCCAGCTCAAGCTCTGGTTGGACACATGCAGGAGGCAACCTGATGTGTTTCTCTCACATTGATGTTTCTATCTTTTCCTCTCTCTTCCACTCTCCGTAAAATAAATAAATAAATAAATAAATATCCTCAGGCGAGGATTAACAGAACAAAAAAGTTTAATAGTACCATTCATCACAAAACTAAAAAAAAATTATTGAGTTAATCCCATAACATTTTTAACATCCTTTTATTTCTGAAGTATTTCTAAAGCAACTAGCTAAGCTTATCTAACTTCAAAATGTACTTTCTCCTTTTTAAAAAATCTTGTTTTGAATCATCAGCTATTTTGTAAAGGTCAAAATAAATTAATTAAAATGTTCTTAACAAATCTCACCAGGGCTTAGTTTTGTCTCCTTAGCTTTAAAAAGCCTGTGTGTTTATCAGGTAAAATAAAATGAGCTTTGCAAGGAACAGGGTATTCTGAAAAATGATCTAATGAGGATGCTGGGTTGTCAAGACCACAAGTTAAATGAAGGGCACTCCCATTTCTCCCAGCTGCAGGGTTGGTGCCCAAGCTTCGTTTCCTACAATATTCTTGGCTTCCTCAACACACAGGGGTAAACAAGTGCCAATTCCACGGGGCTGATGGCTACACTCCAGGTGCAGATCAGCTGGCTACCCAGGCAATTCCTCTAAAGAGCTTCCACCTAAATTGGCATGGTCCAATGTTGAGCTGCCAGAGTGGTCTCCCAATGGGAAAGAATCATCCCCTCAACTACCATATTAAATGGGAACTCACAGTGAGAAAAGGTCTTCCCCACTAAAATGAACCCCACACCATGTTCAACAGCTGGCTGGGGAACTCTCTTCATGAGCTGATAGACTGAGAGATCTTTGTGCTGCTAATCTGGTCTTATGACTTTCCCCCTTTTTCCAAAGAAGCTTATTCCTTGAACCATGACCCAAACCTGTGACAGATGGTAGCCCTAAGGGACTCACAATCCATGATAATATATATTTGACTTAATTCTACAAACATTACCATTTTTTGAGAAAGTTCTATTTTCAAAGGAAATATGATTTTTATAATATGGAGAAGTTTAGTGAAATATAATTTAAATCCTTTATGACAATAAAACTACAAGAAAAACCTTTGTCAGTCTTTGAATTTTACTTTATAAATAGATGTTTTCTATTAAATAACTTAAGAGGATAGAAGACATTTTTACATTTGTGAAAAGATAATCAACATTAAATACAACTTGAGAGGGTGGAGCCTGAAGATGGCTACCGAACAGTCGGACTTGTTCTGACTCTGGTCCCAGAATAGATAAAAGTAGCATCTGGGTCGCTCAGGGAATGTTGATTGGCAGCTGAGGGGCAGCGGAGTTCTTAAGGAAGGTGGGGAGTGGTCCGCTGGACAGGATTTCCTGGCCGGGTGGCCAGCACTCCAGCGGCGGCGGTGGCGGCGGTGGCGGCGGCGGAGGAGGCGGCGAGCTGCAAGCTGCGGCCCCGAGGGAAATGAGTAGCTTCTCTGAGGCCTGGAAATCCCACAGCGGAGAGGTCCATCTAGCAGCTGAGAAGCCTGAATCGGTGCAAACATGTGGATTCAAGGGAGGTCTTCGGTAACCCACGGAAAGGTCAGAGTTTGCGGGGATAGCCTGAGGGTTCCTGGTCCCGCGGCGCCGGCAGCCACAGCTGGAGCTCCGGCGAGGCCCCGCCTCCACTGTAGGGGGGAGCACCCGCTGAGCTGAGCCCAAAGAAGGCTGCAGCGACACCTAGTGCTGGGTTTGACGTAAGCTTCCCCAGAAGCGGGAATTCTCTTTTAAAAAAACGCCAGGGGACATGGGACAGAGTGTTAAGAATCACAGCTGTCCCGCCAAGGGTGGAATATCTGGACACCTCGGCGCCTGATCCCCTTCACCCCCTAGCTTCGGAATACTAGGGAAGGACTGGCATATCCGGGGAAATTGCAGGGGGAAATTGCCTTCCTGGAAACAAGGGATCGGAGCCAGAAGAGATAGTCTGGGAGCCAGCTGGCACCCTGCCAGCTAGAGCCATAGAGAAAGAAGGCCAGAGCAACCAAAAAGACTGGGAGGTCAAACCGGAAACACTGACACCTAAGAGCTGAATTACAAACTGCCTTTTTCTTTTTTCTTTTAATTAATCAAAAATAAACGGACACAAATAACTAAGATATAGCCTACTTAAAATTAAGGATTACCTTACAAAACTGAGGTGCAGTGGAATGCTGGGAACTGCAAGACTGTCTGGTCCGAGAATCAGGAGTGCCAAATACATTAACTGAGGAAGTGAATGACCACTACTGGACAGTTTTATGATAATTTTACTATTCTTTATTTTATTTTCATTTTTTACATCTTTTATTTAATTTTCATTTTTCATATCTTTTACTTAAGAAACAATTTTTTTCTTTTTTTCTTACTTGATTTTACCTTTTTAATTATTACATTTTTCAATCTCTATCATCACTATTACTACTGCTATTTTGCAATTTTTGTTTCTTTTTTTTTTCCCTCTCCAGTACCATTTTATTTTTTCTTTATTTTACATTGGGAGTAACCTTCATTCTATTTTAATCTTTACTATAGCATCATTCAACCCTATCTCAACTCAACCTTTACACCATCACTCTCTTACTAAACTTTACCCTTTAGTCTACAGTTTATCCTATCCCTTTCCGGCTTTAGTTTTTCCTCTATTCTTTCTGTATACCCCCTGCTAAAGCTCTCACTATACTTATAGACGTAAGTTTCAACCCCTGATCCAAGTGTATAAATACCAATCTCTGCACTATATTAACTAGTTAAAAAAAAAAAAATGTTCTCCCCTCTATCCTTTTTGCATTGCTTGTGTGAAGGTTGATTATTGTGAATTTTTATGCTTTTTAGTGAAATTGTTAGCTTATTCCTGTATTGTTATTGATGCTTTGTAATTTTTTTTAAATCCTCTGTTTTTGTTTGTTTCTTTTACTTCTGTATATCATAGCCTTACTTAATAATAGTGGATATTGTAGTTTGTATTAATCTCCAAGTATTGTTACTGGCATTGGCTGGGTTCAGAGGGTGTTCTATGGCAATTTTCTCCACATATATATAGTTTGTTTCCCATTTCTCTTTTAGTTTGCTGCTTCTCTCTCTCTCTCTCTCTCTCTCTCCTTTTTTTCCTGTTTTCCAACTTCATTTTGTCATTACTTTTTTCTTCTTTTTCTATCTCTTTATCGCTCTTTTTTTATTTACTTAATTTAAAAAAAAAAATTTAATTTTAATTTTTTAAAAAAATTTCTCTTTATTTTATTTTTACCTTTCTTCCTTCTCTCCTATCCCCTAAGTTGCCTTTCTCTAGTGGTCACCTTTATTAGAGGTTATTAATATTGTAAATACATTCCTGTTAAGTGCCTCTTGTGTTGTATCTGGTAGTGTTGTATTTTGTACCTTTAAATCAATGAAGGAGAAGGAACACCACATAACCAGACATCATGAAAAGAGAGGCCATGGGGAGACAAAAACATAGTCCGCACGTGAAAGAAAAGCAGGCATCACCAGAAAAGGAAGTAAACGAGTCAGAGGCAAGCTGCCTACCAGAGCAAGAATTCAGAGTAATGATCATAGGATGGCTAAAAAGAATGGAAGAGAAATTTGACAATAGCCAAGAAGAAATGAGGAAGAACCATGAGGAACTGAAGAAGAACCAAGAAGAAATGAAAAATGACATCGCTACCATGAAGAACTCAATAGAAAGCATCAAGAGTAGACTAGATGAAGCAGAGACCGCATCAGTGAGCTAGACGATAAGATGGAAAAAAATACCCAAGTAGAGCAACTTCCAGCAAAAAAGATTAAAAAGCAGGAGGAGAGCCTACGGGAGCTTTGGGACAATACAAAACAAAATAATATCCGAATAATAGGGGTTCCAGAAGGAAAGGAAACTGAGGTAGACATGGAAAAAGTATTTCAAGAAATAATGACAGAAAACTTTCCTGAAATAGAGAAGAAAAAAAACACACAAATCCAAGATGCTCACAGAGTCCCAAGAAAAATGAATCCCAGAAGACAGATTCCAAGGCACATTATAATTAAATTGGCAAACAACATCGACAAAGTAAGAATCTTAAAAGCAGCCAGAGAGAGACAGAAAGTTACATACAAAGGAACCCCCATCAGACTAGCAACTGATTTCTCAACAGAAACTTATCAGGTCAGAAGGGAATGGGATGAAATATACAAAGTCATGCAAAGGAAGGGTCTGAATCCAAGAATACTGTACCCAGCAAGGCTATCAATCAAAATTGAAGGAGAAATCAGGAGCTTCACAGACAAAAAAAGACTGAAGGAATTTATCTCCACCAAACCAGCAATGCAAGAAATGCTAAAGGGTCTACTGTAAAAATAAAGAAATAAGAAGTGAAGAAGGAACACAGGTATAGAATAAAAATGGCGTCAAATGAGTACCTATCCATAATAACCTTAAATGTAAATGGATTAAATGCTCCAATCAAAAGACATAGGGTAACAGATTGGATAAGAAAACAAGACCCATACATCTGTTGTCTACAAGAAACCCACCCCAGAAAAAGAGATGCACACAGACTGAGGGTGTAGGGATGGAAAAAAGTTTTCCAGGCAAATGGAAATGAAAAAAAAGCTGGGGTAGCAATACTTATACCTGAAAAATTAGATCTCAGAGTGAAGGACATAATAAGAGATAATGAAGGCCACTTCATAATACTAAAGGGAACAATCCAACAAGAAGAAATAACCCTGGTAAATATATATGCGCCCAATACAGGAGCAACAAAATACATTAAAAAACTGCTGGAGGACATTAAGAGAGAGATTAATAGCAATACAATCATCGTAGGAGATTTTAATGCCCCACTATTACCCTTCGACAAATCATCTAAACAAAAAATCATCAAAGAAATATCAATCCTAAATGACTCACTAGACCAGATGGAATTAATTGACATCTTCAGAACACTGCACCCCAAAACCACAGAATATACATTCTTCTCAAGTGCACATGGGACATTCTCAAAGATAGACCACATTTTGGGACATAGGCAAAGTCTCTTCAAATTCAAGAAGATAGAAATCATATCAAGTATCTTCTCAGACCATAATGGCATAAAACTGGAAATTAACTACAATAAAAATAATCCAAAGAAATCAAACACATGGAGACTAAACAGCATGCTATTAAATGAGGACTGGGTTACCAGAGAAATCAAGGAAGAAATTAAAAACATCCTGGCAACAAATGACAATGAAAACACAACAATCCAAAATCTATGGGACACAGCAAAAGCAGTTTTGAGAGGGAAGTTCATATCCTTAAAAGCCTATTGCAAAAAACTAGAAAAAAGGGTAACAGATGATCTAACTCTACAACTCAAAAGAGTTAGAAAAGGAGCAACAAGAAAAGCCCAGTGTAAGCAGAAGGAAGGAAATAACAAAAATCAGAGCAGAGATAAACGACATAGAGACCAAAAAAACAATACATTAGATCAACAAAACCAAGAGCTGGTTCTTTGAAAGATAGATGGACCTCTAGCCAGGCTAACCAAGAAACAAAGAGAGAGGACCCAAATAAACAAAATCAGAAATGAAAGAGGTGAAATAACAACAGACCCCACCGGAATACAACGGATTGTTACAAAATACTACGAACAACTCTACTCCAACAAACTGAACAACCTGGAGGAAATGGACATATTCCTAGAAAAATACAAACTTCCAAAACTCAATCAGGAAGAATCTAAAAATCTCAATAGACCAGTGACTTGGGAAGAAATTGAAACAGTCATCAAAAAGCTGCCAGCAAACAAAAGCCCAGGGCCAGATGGCTTCACAGGAGAGTTTTACCAAACATTCAAGGAAGAACTAAAACCTATCCTCCTCAGACTATTCCAAAAAATCAAAGAGGAAGGAACACTTCCAAACTCCTTCTATGAAGCCAGCATCACCCTAATACCAAAACCAGATAAAGACAACTCAATGAAAGAGAATTACAGGCCAATATCCCTCATGAACATAGATGCCAAAATCCTCAATAAAATTCTAGCAAATCGACTCCAGAAGAACATCACAAAGATCATACACCATGACCAAGTAGGATTTATTCCAGGAATGCAAGGATGGTACAATATCCGCAAATCAATAAATGTGATACATCACATAAACAAATTGAAAGATAAAAATCATATAGTCATATCAATTGATGCAGAAAAAGCATTTGATAAAATCCAACACCCTTTCCTGATAAAAATTCTTAACAAGGTGGGAGTACAAGGATCATACCTCAACATAATAAAAGCCATATATGATAAACCCACAGCCAACATCATACTCAATGGGCAAAAACTAAAACCATTCCCTCTAAGAACAGGAACAAGACAGGGATGCCCACTATCGCCACTCCTCTTTGACATAGTACTGGAAGTACTAGCCATTGCAATTAGACAAGAGGAGGAAATAAAAGGCATCCAAATTGGAAAAGAAGAAGTAAAGTTATCCTTATTTGCAGATGACATGATATTGTACATAAAAAACCCAAAAGACTCCATTAAAAAACTAATTGACTTAATAAATGAATTTGGCAATGTAGCAGGATACAAAATTAATGCCAAGAAATCCATGGCATTTCTATACACCAACAGTGAAACTACAGAAACAGAGACTAAAAAAGCAATTCCATTTACCATCGCACCAAAAAAATTAAGATACCTAGGAATAAATTTAACTAAGGAAGTAAAGGGCCTATATGCAGAAAACTACACGACACTGAAAAAGGAGATAGAGGAAGATGTAAGGAGATGGAAGAATGTACCATGTTCATGGATTGGTAGAATCAACATCATCAAAATGTCCATACTTCCTAAAGCAATCTATAGGTTCAATGCACTCCTCATTAAAATACCAACGGCATATTTCACTGACCTAGAAAGAACTCTCCAAAAGTTCATTTGGAACAATAAATGACCCCGAATAGCCACAGCAATCCTGAGAAAGAAGGGTAAAGTAGGAGGGATCTCAATACCAGACTTCAAACTGTATTACAAAGCCACTGTTCTCAAAACAGAGTGGTAGTGGCACAAGAACAGACATATAGATCAATGGAATAGAATTGAGAACCCAGATATCAACCCAAATCACTATGCTCAATTAATATTTGACAAAGGAGTCTCGAATATACAATGGAGTCAAGACAGTTTCTTCAATAAATGGTGTTGGGAAAATTGGGCAGACACATGCAAAAGAATGAAACTAGATCACCAACTTACACCATACACAAAAATAAATTCAAAATGGATGCAGGACTTAAACATCAGACGGGAAACCATAAAAATACTAGAAGCATCCACAGGCAGCAAAATCTCAGATGTATGCCAAAAGAACTTCTTCACTGATACTACCCCTAGGGCAATGGAAGCTAAAGAGAAAATAAACAAATGGGACTACATCAAAATAAAAAGCTTTTTTACAGCAAAAGAAACCATCAACAAAACAACAAGAAAGCCCATGGTGTGGGAGAACATATTTGCAAATAACACCACTGATAAAGGTTTAATCTCCAACATCTACAGACAGCTGATACAACTAAATAAAAGGAAGGTGAAAGATCCAATTAAGAAATGGGCAATGGACCTAATTAGAATATTTTCAAAAGAAGACAGAAGGAAGGCCAAAAGGCACATGAAAACATGCTCAAAGTCACTAATTATCCGAGAGATGCAAATCAAAACAACAATGCGGTACCATCTCACACCTGTCAGAATGGCCAACATCAACAAATCAACAAACGACAAGTGTTGGCGAGGTTGTGGAGAAAAAGGAACCCTCGTGCACTGCTGGTGGGAATGCAGACTGGTGCAACCACTGTGGAGAACAGTGTGGAGTTTCCTCAAAAAACTGAAAATGGAACTCCCATTTGACCCAGTAATCCCACTCCTAGGAATATATCCCAAGAAACTAGAAACACCAATCAGAAAAAATATATGCACCCCTATGTTCATAGCAGCGCAATCTACAATAGCCAGAATTTGGTAACAGCCTAGGTGCCCGTCAGCAGATGATTGGATCCAAAAACTATGGTACATCTACACAATGGAATACTATGCTGCCATAAAAAAGAAGGAATTCTCATCATTTGCAGCAACCTGGATGGAATTGGAGAACATCATGCTGAGTGAAATAAGCCAATCAATGAAAGAGAAACACCACATGACCTCACTCATTTGTGGATAATAAAGATCATTATAAACTGATGAACTAAAAGATAGATACAGACACAGTAAAGCAACAAGCAGATTGTCAAATTTCAGCAGGGAGGGGAGGAGGATCTGGGGGAGATAATAGATCAACTGAAGGACTTGTATACATGCATATAAGTACAACCAATGGACATGGAACTCTGGGGAGGGAGGGGATGTGTGGGAGGGAAGGAGGGGGGGGAAATCAATAAAATATGTAAAATAAATAAATAAATAAATACAAAAAAAAAGAAAACAGGAAAAAAAAAAACATTAAATACAACTTGAAAAGATCTTTTAAATTAAAGAAGTCTTGTAGCACAAATAAGAGTCTATGCGAGTGATGTCAATGTGTAAAACTGACCAAATGTGGTTGTAGACAGCATATGCTATGCTTAATTGAGGTCAAACAATACTAAGTTCTATCTGATCTATGTTACTTGATTAATTTTTTTAAAGAAAACTGTATATTATTTTACTTTAATCTCTCTGGGTCAATAGAGCAAACAACAATAACATCACATCTTTGTATGCAACTTTAGGATGGTTAAGGCATGTTGAAATATTTTTTTACTCCAATATGTACAAATTAGTATATTATGTCTTTACAAATAATTTCCATTCTGAATTGAAGATGTTTAATGCCTTTATAAAGTGATTACTATATAAAAGACATAACATTCATTTTTGATCATTCAAAACCAATGATTGTTTTAATAAGCAGCCTTTTGATATTGAAATAAACAAAATGAAGACTAAAGCTGAGAATCCCCCAAGCAGAAAATATCATGTAAGCCTTGTAAGCAAAACTAAACTGGCTTATCTTATGAATATAAGTGAAATTTAACTTAGGTGATTTCTTATAAATACTTCTGATAACAAAACAATCTTAAGTCATCTTCCTAAAATATAATAGTGTAAGATAAACATTTTAAACTAATCCCCTTCCATCTGAAAACCCCTTTGTAATAACCAATCATTGTAAAGGTTAAACAACTTTTTCATTTTCACTTCATAAGCCATCCTATAACATTATGCACTTGACCTTCATATCAGTTTGGGTTTGGAAGCTCTCAGTTCACAAGCTATTCATATAGACAGACTAAAATTTTCTCTGAATGGACTGTTTTGCTTAGCATAGTAATCTTCAGGTCTGTTCATCCTTTCTCAAAGGTAAGAGATCCTTCTTTTTATAGCTGTGTAGTATTCCACTGTGTAAATGAGCCACAGCTTTTTAATCTACTCATCTACTCATGGGCACTTTGGCTGTCTCCAGTTCTTGCCTATTGTAAATAATGTTGTTCTGAACCTATGGGTACATATATCCTTTCTGATTGGTGTTTCTGGATTTGTAGGATATGTTCCCAGAAGTGGGATTGCTGGGTCAAAAGGCAGTTTCTTTCTTTCTTTCTTTCTTTCTTTCTTTCTTTCTTTCTTTCTTTCTTTCTTTCTTTCTTTCTTTCTTTCTTTCTTTCTTTCTTTCTTTCTTTCTTTTGGGGGGGACCTCCACAGTGGCTACACCAGTCTGCATTCCCACCAACAGTGCACAAGGGTTCCCTTTTCTCTACCTCCCTCTCAGCACTTGTTGTTTGATTATTTATTGATAGTAGCTATTCTGGCACATGTGAGGTTTACTGGTACGATAGTTTCTAAATGTCAGGAAGAGTGGGGAGAGGAAGGAAACCTGCCATAATGTGAACATTAAATATTTTAATAAAAAAATAAACTTTTACTGAATACAATTTTATTTAAATAGTATTTTAACTTTTGCTATTTCTGTATGCTCACTGACTTAAATAAAGAGTGCTAAGGCAATACCTTCATTTATTACATTGGAAAATCAAGAATCAAATTTCTTAGGTCTCATTTTCTACAGTTTCAGTTACCTAAGTTCAATCTTCACCCAAAAATATTAAATGGAAAATTCCAGAAATAAACAACTCATAAGTTTTAAATTGTGTGCTGCTTTCTGAGTAATGAGAAAATTTCTGGCCATCCACTTCAATCCTCATGGAAAGTGAATTATTCCCTCATCAGTGAATTCATGCTGCATATGCCACCCACCCTGCAGTCACTTAGTAGCTTTCTCATCTATCAAATGGACTGTCATGGTATCACAGTGCTTATATTTAAATAAACATTATGTTTCCTAATGATGGCCCCAAATCTATTCACATACTTTTATTATAGTATATTTTTTATAATTGATCTGTTTTATTATCAACTATTATTGTTAATCTCTTATTGTGCCGAATTTGTAAATGGAACTTTACCATAGGCATGTATGTATAGGGGGAAAAACATATTATATTAAATTTTGGGACTATTGTGGTTTCAGGCATCCATTGGGGGTCTTGGAAGTATCCCCCACAGATAAGGGAGACTATTTTATTTACATTTTATAGCACATATGAAATAATAGGTTATTGATAAAAACATGTGAGCTTTTTTCAGACTACAAAGGAATATGTAGCATATTCATAGCATATATTAAAAAGCAACAGGAAGCCAGGACCGGTTTGGCTCAATGGATAGAGCGTCGGCTTGGGGACTGAAAGGCCCGGAGTTTGATTCCAGTCAAGGGTATGTACCTTGGTTGCGGGCATATCCCCAGTAGGGGGTGTGTAAGAGGCAGCTGATCGATGACTCTCTCTCATCGATGTTTCTAACTCTCTATCTCTCTCCCTTCCTCTCTGTACAAAATCAATAAAATATATTTAAAAAAAAAGCAACAGGAATTTCAAGAGACATATTTTGAAATTATGCTTAAATAAGTAAATTTTTTTTCTGGCTTCAGGAAATTGAACTTTGACCCTTGTAGAAAGGTTCCATTTGAAAATACAAAGTTGGATGCTCCTGCAACTTTGTAAAACTTTGATTCCTAAGAGCAAAAAGTTGTAGCAACAGCACTTACTAGTAGATCAAGGATTTTGTTCAATTTAATAAAAATGCAGAACTGAATGTATATAAATAAGGTAAACTATAACTTGACTTTGATTTGATGAAAGCAGTCAAGTTTTCAATTCCAGTTCAATATGTATTTGGATTTGGCTTTTCAGTTCACTAAGCCAGCTGCTAAATCAATACAAATTATCAGTAATTTGTCAGCCTTTGATAAATGACGGAGTGCCAGTGAGCTGTCACTGATCTTTATGTCAC
This sequence comes from Pipistrellus hanaki, assembly GCF_964339955.1. Taxonomy (NCBI): domain Eukaryota; kingdom Metazoa; phylum Chordata; class Mammalia; order Chiroptera; family Vespertilionidae; genus Pipistrellus; species Pipistrellus hanaki. The sequence continues at coordinate 113,889,643 of NC_140503.1, read as the reverse complement.
CTTCCTTTGATGGGTCAGCATATTTTCTTAATGCTCTATGAAGCTTTAAAAAGACCGTACAATAAAATCATGTACATAAGGCCTTCATCTGAGGTTGTCTAGTAAATGAGGGTAAGCCCAAAATAGTACATGTAATGGAATATGTTATGTTTTACAATATAGTAATTTGGGATTAACGATAATGTTCAACTACTAAGAAACATGTAGTGAGCAAGAAAAAAGATGTAGCTATAACATTCACTATTCATGCAGTTAAATTCTATAGTTATTTTTTACCAAACACTAGGAATTTATTTTCCTTTCAGTTATTTTTTAAATTTTTTTTTTCTAAAATTGGCTGAATCATTTAGCTCACTTACCTAATACAGATGATTTATGAGATAGTGAAGAAAAAAGTCACTGTTTTATCACTATATAGTGTAACTGGCTTCTAAATCAGAAAATCTCTATTTTAACCTATCAGCCTCTACCCATTAACCCTGTTGTCAATTTGAGAGGAAGAGGCTGGGGAAAACAGCATGGATGACAGACTCATCTTGGGTTCCCTAACAAAACAGTGCCTGAAGCCAAGCTCACATTGTAATGATTTATTGACGGTATGCAATCCCGGGAAATTGATTGAACAATTGAAATGAAAGGCAGGAAAGAGCAAATATGGTGTAGTGTGCAACCAGCTGGCTGCAGCTTCCCAGTGAACCCATCTGTTTTCTCAGTCAAGCAGCCTGGCCCAGCAAGGTATGGCAGCACTATCAAGTTTCTAGCTGGCCTAGCTACCCTTCCCACTTGTTCAGAGCCACCCCAAGCCACATTCAGTCCCTGGCACTTGTGTGTGCGGCTGCACAGCCCGCCCCCGCACCCGCTGGAGGAGCCCGCGCCCCTGTGTGCAGCGGGTCTGAGAGAAAGCAGAGCAGGCTCCTGTCAGCTGGCACAGCGGGCGCAGGCTCTGATATCGGTGGTGGCTGCAGCAACACAGAAAGCAGCTGGGGCTTTTTGACTTCTACAGTGGCCTGAGCAAATAGAAGGATTATTCTGGCTAAGGCCTCTCAGCGACAGGTATGCATGTATGGAATAAAAAATAAAGTGAGTCTGGCATAATAATAAAAACTCAATCCATAACCAATTTAAGCAAACACTTCAATGTCTATCACTTTCAGAATGGAAAAACATTTGGTATAACTGATTTTAAAAAGAAAATGTGGAAAATAGTATGGGATTTCCTTAAAAAATGAAAAACGGAACTGAACTGCCTTTTGACCCAGCAATCCCCCTTCTGGGAAAATATCCTAAGAATCCCTAAACACCAATCAGAAGAATAGATGCACTCATGTTTCAAGAAGCACAATTTAAAATAGCTAAGATCTGGAAACAGCCCAAATGCCCATCTGTAGATAAATTGATAAAAAAAATATATGATACACTTATATAATGGAATACTATGTGGCTGTAAAAAAAGAAGAAACTCTTTTACCTTTTTAAAAATATATATTTTTATTGATTTCAGAGAGGAAGGGAGAGGGAGAGAGATAGAAACATCAGTGATGAGAGAGAATCATTGTTTGGCTGCCTCCTGCACACCCTGGATTGGGGATTAGCCTGCAATCCAGGCATGTGTCCTGATCTCCTGATTCATAGGTCAACCCTCAACCACTGAGCCATGCTGGCTTGGCCTCTTTTACCTTTTGAGACACCATGGATGGACCTGGAGATTATTATTATATGCTAAGTGAAATAAGCCAGTCAGAGAAAGACAAACACTATATGATCTCACTTATATGTGGAACCTAATTGATAAACTGATGAATAGAAACAGAGGCATGAATGTATGGAACAGACTTGCAGCTGTCAAATGGCTAGAGGGAGGGGGCAACTGAATGAAAGAAGGTGAAGAGATTAATGAAAGAACATGTATGCATAGCCCATTGACACAGATAATAGTGTAATAAAGGCCACTTTCTACTTTATTTCTTATACCCTAATTTTCTTTTCTCTGGCAGTCACCTTTATTTGGGGTTATTAGTATTGTGAATACATTTGTGTTCAGTGCCTTGTGCATTGTGCCTTATTGTGTTATATTTTGTGCCTTTAAATCAATGCAGGAGAGAGAACTACATAACCATACACTGAGAGAAGAGAGATCATGAGGAGACGAAGAAACAGTCCACATATGAAAGAAAAGCAGGCATCACCAGAAAAGGAAGTAAATGAACTGGAGGCAAGCAACCTGTCAGATAAAGAATTCAGAGAAATGGTCATAAAGTGGCTGAAAAGAATGGAAGACAATGTGTAAGAAAGCACACAATGTAAGAACCAAGGGGAAATGAAAAATGACATCGCTGCTGTAAAGAACTCAATAGAAAGCATATTTGCACGATGCAAATCAAAACGACATTGTGGTACCATCTCACACCTGTCAGAATGGCAATCATCAACAAATCAACAAATGACAAGTGCTAGCGAGGATGTGGAGAGAAAGGAATCCTCTTGCATTGCTGGTGGGAATGCAGACTGGTGCAGCCACTGTGGAGAACAATATGGAGCTTCCTCAAAAATTTAAAAATGGGACTCCCATTTGACCCAGTAATCCCACTTCTAGGAATATATCTCAAGAAACTAAAAACACCAATCAGAAAGGATATATGTACCCCCTATGCTCATAGCAATACAATTCACCATAGCCAAGATTTGGAAACAACCTAAATGCCCACCAGCAGTTGAGTGGATTAGAAATCTATGGTACATCTACACAATAGAATACTAAGCTTCTATAAAAAAAAAAAAGATGGAATTCTTACCATTTGTAGCATCATTGATGGAACTGGAGAGCATTATGCTAAGTGAAATAAGCCAGGCAATGAAAGAAAAATACCACATGATCTCACTCATTTATGGAAAATAAAGAACATTACAACCTGATGAACAAAAAGATTGATACAGAGGCCGTAAAGCATCAAACAGACAGTCTAATTATAGTGGGAAGGCTGGGGAATGTTGGGGAGGGGGGAAGAGATCAACTGAAGGACTTGTGGGCATGCATATAAGCATGACCAATGGACACCAGACACTGGCAGGATGGGATGAGGGCATGCAACAGGGGGTAGGGGAGACTGGGGAAAGGTTAATGGGGGGAAAATTTATATATATGTACCACTATATGTAATACTTTAAGCGATAAAATTAAATTTAAAAGGAAAAAAATGTTTTTGTTTTCTTAATCACTTGGACTAGTGGTTGGCAAACACATTAGTGAACAAAGCCAAGTATCATCAGTGCAACGATTGAATTTTCTTTTGAAAGCCAAATTTTTTAAACTTAAACTTCTTCTAATGCCACTTCTTCAAAATAGACACGCCCAGGCCATGGTATTTTGTGGAAGAGCCACACTCAAGGGGCCAAAGAGCTGCATGTGGCTCGCTAATCGCAGTTTGTAGATCAAGGACTTAGGCAAATGACAGGAAGGAGTTTCATAACATAATGATTATTTTTCTCATAGAAGTTACTATGCTTTAAAAATTTTCAATAGAAACTTTTTTAATGATTTTTTTCTTTTTCTTTTTTTATTAGAAAAGTGCCCTTTCATGGTCAAACCAGATGGTTATCAATATGTCACACAGGAAAGCATAAGGTGGTACTGTTTCAGAGCTATCACCTCCCTTTCACTCTCATCTTGGAAGCACTCATGTTTTAACTAAATTCTGGGGAAACCAAAGAGATTAGACATTTATGAAATACTTATAAGAAGCAAACTATTGACCTAAATGAAGAAATGAATTCAATTAATGTGGCTATTTACAAAGAAACAGCATATAAATAATTCTGAATTAAGTGACAGCAGCATACTTGACTATTTTTTTTTCATAGACTAATCAATTTAACATTATTTAGTTGTACTCTTTTCAAAGAATCAGAACTAAAAAAGATTTATTATGAACAACTGTTAAGAACAGTATTTAAATTTTTACCTTATATAATAGAATGTTTAGGAATAGTAGAGGTTTGGGTCTATTCTAGGTATTAGCCACAGTTAGATAGGGAAGATGAATGAGTTGGAAACTTTATTTTGGCAAGTATTTAAATAAGGTATAAAGAAAAGTATAAATTATGAGTTATGGCACACAGAGATATACAATATAATCTGTATGGTTAGAATGGATTTGGATTTATCATTACACTCCCAAAGACTCTCAACCTGAGATTAAAGAATGTATTTAAAAATCACTTAAGTTTCCCCTTCTTTCCTGCTTCACTGTGTAATTCTGTTTTGAACCATTCTGCTGAGTGAAATACTAAAATCTTTAGAAAATATTAAAGTAATTTAAGATTAGTCAAATGCACACAGAGCAAATCCTCCTGGAAACTTTAGTAGAGTCATGCTCCTACTTTCTCATGGCTTCCCTAGATGTTAGGAGCCTGATATTCTATGCCATTCAACTTAGCAGACATTTCAGAGTAGACGCTTACTGGGTTTTGAACAAGCTATTGTTTCAATAGAACATCAGTATTATTTTCTCTGACCAGTTCTTTTTAACACCTTCATATCTTCCGTTTGTATATCTTGTTAATTTTCATTTAATGGCATCTGCCTTTAGAATCTAATTGAGGTTTTGCCATAGTCTTTCTTTTTTTAAAATTTATATTTTATTGACTTTTTACAGAGAGGAAGGGAGAGAAACAGAGAGTCAGAAACATCTATCAGCTGCCTCATTCACAATCCCACTGGGGATGTGCCCACAACCAAAGTACATGCGCCTGACTGGAATCGAACCTGGGACCCCTCAGTCCGCAGACCGATGCTCTATCCACTGAGCCAAACCGGTCTCAGCTGCGATAGTCTTTCAGTAGAACTAGCTGGATCCTTCCCTTTTCTATTCTCCCTTCCCACCATCTCACATGCTAGACTTGCTCATCTCACAAGTATTGGCATTCAGAACTAATGTTTACTGAGCACTGGTGAAGCAATGGTGATTGCTTTTACATACTGTGTCTCATTTTATCTTCCCAATAAACCTACAATATTTTTAGGTCCTTTTATGCTTAGGTTGGCAGAGAAATGTTTGTCACTTTCTACCAAAGAGTCCTAACTGACACAATATTTTTAAAGTAATCTTTAGGATCTAGTTCTCTGCTCACAAAATAAGTTTGGCACACAAAAAATAAAACTACAGTAAAATATATTTATTTAGAGTTTTCGAACAAACACATGAATTTAGGTCACAGTTGCTAGAAATACATTGTTTCCACATCACTCTCACTGTGAGTGCTTTGCTATCTGGAATGGCATCAGAGCTTAGTGATTAGAAATGCCAACTGACAGTACACACATTCCTTTCAACTCTACATCATTGTGATGCTTAATTTAATGACAGGGTCCAATTTGTTCTCTGAGCATTACCATTTTAATTGGGTAAAATATAAATAAAGAAGACTTGGTAACAAAAAATATTTCTCTCTGAAAAGTAAGGTAAACAAATATTTCAAAATTTCCTCATTTCATCCACCGTGTATTGATTTTCAAAAAATAATTAAAATGAATCTGTTCACCTAGACCAGTGGTCGGCAAACTGTGGCTCACGAGCCACATGTGGCTCTTTAGCCCCTTGAGTTTTTTGCAAAGGCAAGCATAGGAATAACCTAATTAAGTTAATAACAATGTACCTACCTTATATAGTTTAAGTTTAAAAAATTTAGCTCTCAAAAGAAATTTCAATCATTGTACTATTGATATTTGGCTCTGTTAACTAATGACTTTGCTGACCACTGACCTAGACTAACAAAACACCCAAATCAGACCTAGTAACTTCATAACCTTAGTGTTTAAATACACATCCAAATTATTATATTATTAGAGGCCTGGTACACGAAATTCATGTACAGGAGTGGGGGTCCCTCAGCCTGGCCTGCGCCTTCTCACAGTCTGGGATGTCTGCCTGCCAGCTTAGGCCTGAACCCCTAGAGATCAGGCCTAAGCTGGCAGTTGGACATCCCTCCCACAGTATAGGACCCATAGGTCCTTACTGCTGCCTGCTCACTGCTTCTTACTGCTCAGCTCACTGCTCCTTAGTGCTGCCACAGAGGTGGGAAAGGTTCCCATTATCATCGCTGCGCTCACCAGCTGTGAGCCCAGCTTCTGTCTGAGCAGTGCTCCCCTTGTGAGATCACACTGACCATTGGGGGGCAGCTCCTGCATTGAGCATCTTCCCCTTGGTGGTCAGTGTGCATCATAGCAACTGGTTGTTGTGGTCATTTCGTCATAAAGGTTATTGGGCTTTTAGTACATAGATTGTAACATTTAAAAATCAAATAAAATAGACAAGGTAATAAAACAAAACATGATATAAAAAGAGAAATATATGTGAAATTATAAACATAAAAAATACTATCTGTATAGTTTATACATATCTTTTACATTTAATTTTATCTTCTAATACTTTATAGTAATTATTTTAATAAGATAATCTGAATTAAAATGTCCATCAAAATTTACCATTAACTTAGGATTTTATTAAAGACAAATATGTACATAAAGAAAAAATAAATGAGAAAGATCATAAATAGGAAATAAAGGCTGTGATAAATTTATTAAAATTATGATAGATATATTACATTTATTTGCATTGTATTGTCATATATTTTATTTCACTATGAAATTGTGTTTGCATAAGATACAAAGCAGTATATTTGCTCATTTTTTTAGTCAATGCAAAATTTAGAAAGCACTTTGCACTTTGCAAGGTGAATTATATTATATATTGCATACCTTAGGTGAATTATATATATTGCATATCTTAGGTGAATTATATTCTAATGGATTAGAATTTGTACCAGTAGAGTAAAAAAAAAAAAAAAAAAAAAAAAAAAAAAAAAAAAAAAATAGAGACTGGTTTATTTCAAAACATTTTCTTTAAACTCTAATATAAATGACTGAAAAATTAAAGTATTCTTTCTGGTCACAAAAGTATAGATTTTCAGGTTATGTACACTAATAAGAGATAAAAATGCAAATTGACCGTACCTCCATGACACTCAGGATGGCCAATTAGGAGTGAGCATGCAAATTAACCCAACAAAGATGTTGGGTTAATTTGCATATGCAGGCCCTAGGTGAAGACTGAAGGCTCTATCTTGAGCAAAGACTGAAGACTGAAGATGAATGAAAACAAAGAAGCTTGGCTTCTCTGCTGCGGCCAGAGAGAAGGCCTGGGTCCTGGCAACAAAGGAAAACCACTGCCAGCAGCCAGTAGAAGGAAGGCCTATTGCATGAATCTTCATGCAATGGGCCTCTAGCGAAAAATAACCTTAAAAAACAAATTATAAGTCATTAATCATGTGTAGAGACAACACAAATCAGCCTACACCACTTAATGCCCATTATTATGCCTTCTGGTTTGCCTTTCATCTCTGCCATATTGTTGGTATTCCCTAGTATTTCACTGGATGAATTCTCCTTGTTCTTATCTAAAGTACAATTCTCCTGTTTTTCAATGGGTCCAATTTTCTGTCCACTATGTAATTACACACTCTTCTCTGTACTGGTTCATTTCCACAGGATAAAAAATACTGTAATAGTCACATATAAAAACAATAATAACAAAAGAAGAAAATCACTTCATTGAATTCCCAGTAGATCTATACTATATCATCTTCCATTCCCTAGTAAACCAATTCAACCACACTTACATCCTACATATTCCAATAATCAGTCACCATGAGCTTACCAAATCTAAGGCCAATATTAAATCCCATTGTTTTTGATCACTTAACAATGACTGAAGCAATTAATCACTCATTCTACTCTGAAAAATTTATTGGTTTGGTTTCCAATACAATTATGATTACCTTCCTCAGAATGCACTGAGGAAGCCCATTTTCCTGAACTAGCTCTGTCTCCTCTTTCATACCTCTATACTTGAGAATGTTTCAGGCTCCAGCCTTCAGTCCTTTTCTCTCTAGTTGACATTCTCATAAGAGAGCTCATCCAGGTATGTGGCTGTAATTACTACCTATCCTGTAAAGCCTCAAGAGTATAATCCTCCTTTTGAACTCCTCTGAGCTCCAGACCTGCATAGTGAATGATCTGCTCAGTACCACAATTTAAAGTCTAATTGATATTTTAGACTTAGCATGTCCAAAACGAATTACTTCATTTCCCCAGTCCTCTAGATACATTTATATCTTCTTCCCCTAGTAACCTCATCTCAGTAAATGGAATTACTCACCATCTTTCCTTCTGGTCAGGCAAAAAGTTAATAGTTGTATATTGACCCTATTTTACTTCCAACCAATTTTCTAAGCTATTGGGAATTTGTGTTGGCTCTGCCTCTGTGGTAGGCATTAATATAAGAGGAACCCCACGGTCTCCATCTCCTGCTCATGTTCTGTTGTGTTCTCCTATTGAATGTGAGACCTGTGATTTGCTTCTAGCCAGTGAAACACAGCAAAAGTGAGGAATTTTGCCAAAACAATTAACATCTTAAATCAATTGGTTTTGAGTTAATAAGAAAAATTAAATTTAATGCCCCTGACTTAATCAATTGAGACTCTTAGAAGAAACAGTCAGAAGGATTCTGAGGGATAATGGGATCCAATAAGGCGATTATTAGGGTATATGTCTAAATATGTATAATTACTTGAGAGTAGCTTACTACCATATGTGTATCCTATACATATGGCCCTGAAGACAAATTTCACTATTTATGTTTATTTTTGTCAGTTAGGTTTTGCTTGTATTAGATAAAATAATTTTGTGAAAGCAAATAAACTTTCCATCAATTAATTTTCAAACCAAAATATATCTAGCATGTAAATGAGATTAAGGAAATCATAGAAAGAGGGAGCTTGGTGTATCATACACTTATGGCAGAAAGAGATGTGGAATCAAAGTTCCATGCTATGAAAGAGAAGGAACTAAATATAAAAATGACTAAGTTAACATTTCTTACTAAGGTTGGATTCAGTTTTCATACTTTCCTGAAAATATGCCACTACGTACAATTTCCAGAGGCAAAATAGCAGAACAATTCAGAGCTGAATATAGGACTATCTCCATATAGTGTTTCTTACATCTCATGTTCCTAAATCCAGGTCAGTAGGCATAAAGTTAAATGTCTTATCTTATGGGCATGATGAGAGCAGGCTGCTTCTAGAGAAGCTTAGAGAATTAGGGTTCACAGCATGCATCGTATTAAACAGGATGAGATTTGCTATTCATTTTAAAACACATTATTGCTTTTATTATGCAGCTATTTTTGACTCCTAACTGAATGAAACCATATCATAAATATGGATGTGTGTTTATTCTCAAAGAGAGCCCGAGCAAGTAGAGAGAATGATTCAAGGGCACAGCCCTCTCAGTGGCACTTCAGATGGAAACACACATGCACTGTTATATGGAGGTCAGGCTCTCTGAGATTTAATGTACAGATCAATATTCTTCTATGGTCTATAGGTACAACATGAAAAAGACATGAGTTCTTTATCTAGCTTCACATGAAGGATTTCTCCTTAGGGAAATTTAGCTAGCATTTGGGTCATTCATTAGTTATTGAATTTTGTCCTGCAAAGTTCTTTGTGCTCTGATCAGCAACAACTTATTTATAATTGAAACAATTCTAGTACAGGCATCACAGGAATTAAATGATAATGAAAGGGTGGTTCCTGTTTATGAGGTAATAACTATCTCAAGTCTAGAATTAACTTGGATATTAAAGCCACACTATAATTTTGATTACTAAATGTAAAAGAAATCTAAGCAAATTATTTAAAACCATACATCTAAAATAATAATGTTAAAATAATTTATTAGGAAGTTTAGAGGTCACATTACTTTATTTGCATTTTTGTTAGTATACTATCTAAGAGTCATTAATAGTCTGGCAAAACTGTTCATATGTATTTTAATAGCCTAGCTATTCAATAAATAATATTAGCACCAGGCACTATGTTTTTTCAAAGGATGCCAAGGTAAATGTGTTAAATGATACTACCTGTAATGAGTACAATAGGAGGGAACAGTAATGGAAGAGAAGTTCCCATTTCCTCTGATTACTCAAAATTTCAAATTTTTTTATTTTGAAAAAGTATAAATGTCTACATCAAAGTACTGCAAATTTTTTCATATATATATAATCCATTAAAATTTTGATTAGTTTTGCCAAAAATTTCAATAAATATAAACAGCAAATATATGTTGCTATTTTATATACTTAATACTGGTAATAATTTGCTATTTTATATTTAAATATTTCACCCATTCACTTTATAGGTATGTATTTTTTCCTTCTTTCCTTTTTTTTTTAAAAAACTTTACTTTTATTATTGATACTATACAGATCTCTCCATTTCCTCCACCCTGTTTTTTTTGCTTATATACATTTCCTCTGGAAGATCTTCTCTAACCAATGTTACTATTATTATTATGTCTCAGAATTATTCTAAAAATCTGTGCTTTTTGCTCCATACTTATTGCCATTGCTTTATTTCAAGCTTGGGGCTATTTCAACTATCTTCTAAATGGCTTCTCTGTCACTCTTTTCTGTTAGTTTTAGTCCATTCTCCTTGCTCCCTGTGCAATTCTCTCAAAACTCTTTCCCACATAAAGAATTTTAGTGACAACCTATTGAACAGACCAGGAATTCCACACAGTTTAATCAGAAGCCTCTACTTCTCTCTATGATCAGCTATTGACATTTCCACTTTGTATTCTGTCTGCCCCTGTGCTACAATCATTACTGCATTCTGTCTAAAAAGAATGTCTTACTGATGTTTGATGATAGCATGATACCCATCATCTGAAAGTTGCTTGTTTTCCTCTTTCAGAATAATTCCAACAAGCTTTTGCCTCTAATACTTCTAGATTCTTCATACAATAGTTACTAACTCACATTCTTCCACCAAGGCGTGCATGCCTCCAAACATGAGATGAAACATGTGTCAGTGACCTATCTTTCTTGGAGGAGTTAGTGCAATAAAATGTGTGTTTGTGTAAATGTGTTAGAAATAAGAGAAATAAGAGAGAAAGAGAAGAACAAAGGAAGGATATGTGGTAGAGGCAAAGATAATTAAAGTAATTCATTTAATCCAGAGCACTCTAGCATATGAGTGCTGAGAAAAGCAAGTTCTATTGGTTTCCCAATAAATAATAACCACCACAAAATTCAGATATTACATTTATTTTGCCAAATCTGTTTAAAGATGGAACAAACTGCTTAGAAAATTTAGGCAAAATTCCCAGGAACTTGATTTTTTATTATCTAGGTGACTGAAGCAAAAATAGTTCGAATACTTGAATTAAACAACTAATTGCCTAAACCAGTGATTTTCAACATTTTTCATTTCATGGCACAAATAAATTAATTACTAAAATTCTATGGCACACCAAAAATATATTTTTTTTTGTTTGACAAAAATACTTATAGTTTTGACTCATTCACATTAGACAGCTATAGTTGTGTTGGCTGCTGCCATTATTTTACTTGACAATCTAAAGGAAAAGAGCTCAGTGCCCCTGACTAAATAGTCACATATTACACATTTTAAAAATCTTGTGGCACACCAGCTGAGAATCGCTGGTTTAAACTCTTCTTTTCACTTTAGCTATGGAGACAAACACTTCATTGGCTTTTTTCCTAATTGTACTTTTATTGTCACAAGTCACTAAGCAGTTTCATGGATACATACTATTTAGAAACATTTATTGCTTAACTGGTAAGTTCAGTAATGTATAAGTAATAAGAAGGAGGGATATTGTTTACATAGCCTCATTATTCAGAGGAAATCATCTTGATAGATTGTTTCATATAACAGAAAATAAACCTGAACACTAAGAAATTTTGGAAATTTGTTTTACAAATAACAAGAAATAAAACAACATCTTAGTAAAATGTCAATCTGTAACATTTTTTCCCCTCTCTCTATTTAGGTATTTAAGAAGTGTTGACTTCTGTGACATCTGTGCTATTAACAATCCATAATTACAAAAATAGGTTTGGTGGTGTTTGAAGATAATTGGATTCTTAGAAATAGCTCATAAATATTTAAACATTGTAAATTAAGGGCATTATAGGTACTGTTTTATTTTAAAGGAAAACTACAATAATGAGTTTTACCTCAACATTATTATCTTTTTAAAAATTAGCCATTTTTCTTCTAATTTGCTTTCTTTTCTTGTTTTAATCCTTTTTTCTCAATAATTGTATGCAGGCAACTAATTTGCTTTACATTTGCTTGCCATGTGTTTTACAAGGACTCCACATTTAGCATCCAGGTAATCTGTAGCATGCTTTATATTCTACCTAACTAGCTTATGTGCCAAGTAATAGACTGAGCACATCCTGGTAAGATAAGACTGCCCAGTGATAGACAACTTGCCCAAATAATTTTCAGTTCTACTTTATCATATTTAAGTCTAATCCATGTGCTTACTCCTCCTACCCTTAAATATTACCTGGGAAACTATCCTATTCTCATTTCCTTTTTGGTCTTCCTTTTTGCTTGCAACCTGATTTATTGTGAAGTGTAACACACAGAAGGAAGGATACATAAAACCACAAATGTACTGCCTAATAAATTATTGTAAAATGTCCAACTATATACCTACCTTGGAGATCAATGAGTCAAATAATGCCAGTAAATCAAAACCCCTCCCTCAATATGTCTCTTCCTAATAACTAGCCCTTCCTCTAAAACTACTCCCTGACTGAATTTGTTTACAATCTCTCTTACTTCAGATTTTAGGGAACTGCTCAGGCTGTTATAGCAAATTACCATAGACTGGATGGTTTCCACAACAAACGTTTATTTCTCACAGTTCTGGAGGCTGGTAAGTCCACGATCAAGGTGCTGGCAGATTCAGGTCTTGGTGAGGGCCTATGTCGTGGTTTGCAGGCATCTGTCTTCTCATTCTCCTCACCACATGACAGAGAGCAATGAGGTCCATATTCAAATAGTATCTATCACATTGGGCATTAGGGTTTGCACATATGAATTTGGGGGAGTTACAAATTCCCCCATAGCAGCTACTATCCAATTACTTATTTTAAATTGTCCTAAATTTTACTTATTAACAAATTGTCCAATTACTTATTTACAAATTGTCCTAAATTTTCTCAGATTTTAAATTTTATATTCACGAGTCATATAGTAAATGTTATTTCATACATTTTTTTTACTTTATGCCATATGCATTAGCAATATTATTGTATGCAACTGTATTCTCTCACGTTTATTGCTGTATACTATTCCACTGTTGATCACAGCACACATTATTCAACCAATATGCTTCCAGTGAACAGGTTTCCCTATTATCTGCTTTGTGTGTGCTTCCTGGTACACAAAGTACTTGTTTCTGTAAAGTATATTCAGGAGTGGGATGGTTCACCATAAGGTATGTTCACTCTTTTTGTTCATAAAAATATATATTTTTTATTTATAAAAATATAAATCCATCTATCAGTTTCTCCTTGTATAATTTATAATTCTACAATATATAGTTTAAATCAGCAGTGGCTCCTTTCAAGTCTTCCTCCGAAAAGATGTTAGTTGAGGCCTACTCTTTCCACCTGCACAAATTTCCCACGCTATTTCCCATCCTACTGAAGAACAACAAAGCTCAAGAAGAGGTTAGTTAGGGTGGTTCAATTTATTGAAAACTGTTAGTAAAATGCATGATTAAATGATCTTATAATGGATGCTTTTTATTAGTTGGTACACTTGTATGTTTATTCTAAAACATGTTCTATAATAGTATTCTTACATTATATCTGCATAGGATACAAAAGAAATTTAAAGATTGACAAGTATAAAGTAAAATAAGACATCTGTATTTTGGCCATTTCCTCAATTCAATAAAATAGTTAGTAGGTTATTGCTATTAAATCAATAATTGAATCAATAAGTCATGAATTTCCAATAATTACTTGTTCAGACTGGTGTTATGACTTTTGGGTTGAGCAAGAAAGTCTGGACTTCTTAGTGTCACCCTCAGTGCTCTTTTGGCAACACTTTTCTGGACTTTGTGTGAAAAGGAAAAACACAACCTAGGGTCACTGATTGAATTTTACTTTGTCCCTCTCTGTTTGCAACATTCTTTTTGAGCTATTATTTTTCTCATTGACATTTCTTCAGAAGACTTGTATAATAAAATTGCCTTTCACTATTAGATTTGTAGAAATGGGGCATAAAAGTGAAATAAAAAATTCTTAGAAAAATATTTTATTTTTTACAACATTGAGTTTATATATTTGCATTATTCCCATTTATTTGTATTTTGTTTGTTCTTCAAATGACTTATGCAAAAGTTCATTTTGTCCATATTTTAAGCCTGTTGAAAACGTCTGGATAAAGAAAAGGATGGCTCCCATAAAAAGATTTCCTCATCATTTGAGCAACAAGCTCCTTCTATAATATATGTAAAAAGTTGTACAAGTAACCACTTTCTGTTGTTTAGATTACACATTAATGTGGGTTTTTTTTCCATGTTATTAGGAAGTAATTTTATCCATATCAAATGCAAAAATATTCAGAGTTAGGAGACATTTAATTGTGTCCTTAAGTTTCTATGTAAAATTGAATGATAAATTATACATTGTATGGTGGCACTTGACAAAATTCACTAATATCATTAAAATTTATAATTTCTTTTATCCAGAAAATATTTAACTATGTATAAATAGTAAAGTAAGTTTTATACAGTAACTTAATAAAATTATTCTTTAATTTGTGTTTACCAAAAATTAGATCTACAATTACCATTTGTAAGAGACAATAATGAACCTAAATATAGATACAGACATTTTCAAAGTATAATTGATCTGCTGATGTTATTTTATTTCTCCATGCAGAATTTCCTATTAATTAATTGCACTCAACAATTACTTATTGAACCTATATTTTATTTCAGGAGCTATGCATGATGCTAGAGCTATGAATTTACTTTCATTATGTTCTAGAACATCTTCTACATTCATGTTTCTAATTAATTCTCTAACACAATAGTCCATTACCCATCACTGTTTTATGCTGTAATCAGTCTAGATGCCTGAGCTATATTGCTAACAAGCAGACACTGTTCTGCTTCACATGGAATCTAATTTCTAACGTGTCCAGTACCTACTGGTTATCTGGACACCCTCATTTTGAGATGACAACAGATACTCAAACTCTAAATTGTCAAGATCAGTCTCATTATCCTTTATCCTCTAAATATTTTTCTTTCATTGCTAAATCATATACCCAGGAACTTAACCAAATTCATGGGCTTTATCTTTGATTATTTTCTCCTTATGTTATTTCACAATAGACTCTCTTTATTTTATTAATGTTACCTCAGAAGTATGTCTCTAATGCAAACCCTCCTCCCTGACTATGCTTCAGTTCAGACCTTCACCATCTTTCCCTTTGACTGTCATAGTAGACTTCTAATTGTCTTCCCTTCCTCTAGTCACATTCTCCTCAACACTTCCAATAAAATTATCTTTTCAGCTTCTTCCTAAGGAATGGAAAATTAAATAAAAACACAAATAATAATTCCTTATCACTCTCCTTTGTTTCTTACTTGTTTATAAATACTTGTTGTCTAACATACAACATCCAAATTTACTTTAATTATGTTCTAGAACATCTTCTACATTCATGTTTTCTAACTAATTCTATAACACAATAGTCCATTACCAACTAATTCTATAACACAATAGTCCATTACCCAGCACTGCTTTATGCTGACATCAGTCTAGATGCCTGAGCTATATTGTTAACATACAGCTCCCAGTTATATAAATCATTCAGGATCTGTATTTCTAAGTATATTTTTCATCTCTTTGTCATGTCTGTTTAACTTTTGTCTGTCTGTCATATTTCTATCTAACCTTAAATGGTAACTCATCTTTTATGAATATTCTAGAAATAGAGTTCAATCATTTGCTAAATATTTATAGAGTACCTATAATTAAGAAGTAATATAATTGGCATTGGAGATACAGAGCATTGTTTTTAAATGTTACATATTCATTTATTTAACAAATATTTATTGATTACCTTCTTAGAGCCAAGCACTGTTCTAGACAGTAGTCATATAGTTGTGGACATTCTAGATAGGGTATTGGTCCTATCAAGTTTACATTTCAGTGGACAGACAGATACTATTTGACAGTTCATAGAGATGGGTGGTAGGTAGATCAGATGACAGATAGATGATGATGATGATGATGATAGATAGATAGATAGATAGATAGATAGATGATAGATATAATTCTCTCATAGGATTTTAATTATAATAGAAGTTAAGAGAGGTAATATGATAATGAATAGAGAGCAAAAGGCTATATATAAAAGAATCTTTTGGGGAGATGACATTTGAGTTGATTACTAACCATAAGAAGATTCAGAAATAGAGTCGTCTATCTAGGTAAAGATGAATATAATACACATCACTGAGAAAAGGAAGAGTTACATTTAATTGAAACAGAAGGAGGAGAAAGATAAATAGGAGAAAAGGAGGAGGTACAAGAGAAAGAGGGAGAGGTCAAGGATGTGGACAAAGAAGAGATGAAGAAGAAATGTCAGTGAGCCTGGATTATAGAGACAATAACAGTAACAAGGCGGGCAAATGAGGCCCAGATCATAGAAAGCCATGTGTAATCCACTATGGAAAATAGACTTTCAGCAGGACCAGAGAACCACTCAGTGCTAAGTAGAGAAGGGACAAGATCTGTCACCATCATTACATAGCTTTATTTTGCAGTTTGACTTGATATTGCACTAACTTCCCTACATGTCTATTATTCTGCCACGCAGGATGCTCCTTGAGTGCACAGAGACTCCTGTGCACGCAGCCTGTACATTTTGAACTGGGGAACTGATGAATAAATGAATGTCAATAACTTCAGGGGCTTGAGTGATTTTTATACTGCTACTTATGCTCTAAGACTAATATTATTTATAAAAACAATTTCTTCTCAAATATAGATATACTAAATTCAAAAATGCAATGTGCTAAAATACTTTATAATTTCCAGTCAGAAGAAAATCAGATTTTATTTACTGTATTTCTGAACAAAAGTACCAACAATACAACAGAAAAAAAAGACATTCAGAATCAACAAATAAAAGACTCTTTCTTTACCACACTTAAAACAATACTTTTTCAAAATATTTAAACAGTTCTGTCTTTCTTAAAACTTATATTTTGTAAATACTTTAAAACAATTTGCTATTTTAAGAAACCTAAAATACACATTTTCTTTATATTCCCTAATTATTTCTTTATTATCTCCATTTTTCTAGAACTCAGAATAACAAGTGCATTGCTTATATATAGATTTATAAAACAAGATGTGCCTTAATGTTGTGTGTTGACATCTATAAAAGTAGTCAGGAAGAAAATAGCCAGAATCACCAGTCAGGGGAAAGCCTGGAAAGCTGCAAATATTACCCAATGCATCCCACTTAAGAGTGCAATACGGTCTGAAATGACCTTGCAGTGGATGATTTGGAGGCACTTGAAATCTTGCTTCAACAGCAGATCTGATAGTCATGGTTTTATTTATCTTTTGCTAAAGCTTAGCAGTTGGACACAAGAGTATTTGCTGCAGTAGTGAAAAATCAATATGATTACCTCTTTGCCACAGGCCTACATCTAACTACAATATCCTGGACAACACGTATAAGCATCACTCACAGGTAATGCTGCATTGCGGCCGAAGCTGAATGAGAACAAATAACAATGACATCTCAACATTTGAAAAGTTACAGATGGCATTAAGAGTTAACACAGAGTGCAAAAATAAAAAGAAATATTCCAGCTTCCCTTGTGGTATTAAAGTAGAAGCCAGCTTATTTACACTGCTTTTAAGAGCAGATTGAGTATATTTAACCAAAAGAGGGAGGCTCAGTTTACATAAGAATTAGGAATCATATGTATTTTTATTATTTTCTGGCACATTACTAAAATAAATCACCACCTCACTTCACTTTCCCTATATGTTCAGTTTAAAATACCTTGCCATTAAAATAGCATTTAAGATAAAATTAAAATATTAGCATCAACCTTCATCTGGTTGAAACTGATGATGTGTTCTTGATTTAAACTTTCAGCTCCAATGATTTGGGTAAAATGCTGAAAAGAAAGGGAACTATTTCAATTAGAGAAATTTGAGGGTTTAGTCACCTTTAAAAGAAGGTAACATTTATATTCCCATATAAAACCAGATAATTATAAAATGCGAAGTATTAATATGTATATTATCCATATTTTTGCACTCATATTTTCTACATACATTGTTTCAAATTATATTTCCTAGTTAATAACTTATTTTGAAAATCAACTTTGAAATTTATTATAGTTTAACCCAGATAAGTAAAACTAATTTATTTCTCTATTCACAATTGTCTCAATTTCATTCCTGTATTTTTTCCAGGGAAATAAAATAACTATAGTTTAACAAATTACTAAAAATAAAATTTTATATATGTGAAGGGCAATAACTAACAAAGAGAACATGTTTTTCCACTTCAGTTTTCATGCACTGCTACAGCGACTCAGCCTCTGGACAGGCTTCGATATAAATAGCAGGTAACAGCTCTCTGAATTGGAAGCGTTAGCCTCCATCATGGCTGGTGACTTGCTTTCGGTGACTTGGGCTGTGTTTTCGGCTGTTCTATGTATAAAACTGCTCAAAAATTATGTGACAGATTCAGGCCAAAATTTAAGAGTCCAAGTGGAAAAACTGTAAATCTGTGGGCTTATCATTCTAAACTAAATATATGACTCAGAGCAGGTGGCTATGCATAATTACAAAACCCTATTTAAGCCTTTAAAAATATTTATCCATCTAAAATATTGGACTGCTTTACAATAATACAATTATTCAATGGAGAAAAATGTGAAGGTCTTCTTCCACAAAATAAGTCCATATGGTTTTACATTTATTCAATTAACATTAGTAATCCACCACAAATAAGAAGAAATTGTACTCCCTCTTATAAATGAGGTTTGGACATTGATAGATTGAACCACTTTAGAAAGACTAGGATAATGGTTCAGGCTGGTACTGAATGAAATTCAACTTCAAGCTGGACAAAGTCAGCAGGAGCAATGTAGCTGGAATAAGGACTTCTAAACAGCTGCCACTCCAGCTGCAAGATGAATACAGACCCAGAGAACGCAGGTGGGAGGAGCAAAGGATAGACTTTATGTCTCAATGGATTGCACCCTGCCATTTCGTGTTCAATGGTAACTGAGAATGAGTTGCATCAAATCCAGATGAGGTGGTTTCACAGTTGTATATCTTTAAAAGAAAATGGTTTTCACTGAATTAGATATTATTTTTCACTTTTGTGTTACTAATGTCTTCATCATAAAAATAAACAGACAACACAAAGCAAATGGGAATCTATTTTTATCTCTGTGTTCAAATCTTTCCAGGCTGTAATTTTTAGGAGGGAGAGAGCGATTTAATTAAATATTTCTGTATTATATATACGCATATATAAAACTAATATGTAAATGTATATATATAATTTTATTTATTTTTTCAGAATATAATATAGTATTATTAACTATAATCATGCTGTACATTAGATCTCTAGACTTACTCATTGTACATTACTGCCACTTCATATCCTTTGATAAAGATCTAATACTTGATTGGTATATTACATATTACACATATTAAGCTACATATATGTCATTTAACAAAATATTATATCCCAAGGGAAAACAATTTTATTTTCTGATAATATCTTAGTATTTTTAAACAATAAGGAAGGAAGGAAATAATACATAGCAGAAAGAGTCTGGGTTTTCTTTAAAGCGGACGTGGGTCTGTCATAGTGAGGAGATGGAAAAAAGCTAGGCAGATAGCTGTGCAGGGATGTGCTCCCCCACCAGGGAACGAATGTCAGAACCCATTGCATGCAGGAGAAAAGAGAGAGTGAAAGGCGGTACACCTTTTAATTTAGGAGTTGGAGACAGCCTTGCTAGTTCTTGATTGGTCTTTTCAAGGAATTTTGCCTTAGGAATATCCTTGGGATATGGTTATCTGCACACTTTCTGCTTAGCAACATCCAGTCAGTTACTAAGACACCCCAACTGGGTAGGGAAGGAAAGGTGTGCTTGAGAGGCATGAACTGTGAAATGTAAGGGGGTGAAGGCTTGTTCCTCCCCTAGGACTTCCCCATTTTGAGACTTTTTTGTGTGTGTTTTTGTTATACTTCAATTGTGCTTCAAGCAAACCCAAAAAGACCAGCATCTTAATGGGATGTCCAATATTATGGTTCCAAACCGTAGGCTCAAGTGGAGATTCTTAAAAGAAGTTAAAAAACATAAGCAGAATGACTATGACACATTTTTGAAATTACATTCTGATTAACAGTATTTTAACTTTGGAAACTTAGTTGTTGCAAAATATCCTTCCTTTCCTCGTCCTTAAGATTAATGGATGTTAGAGGGGCTACAATAAAGCAACCTACTGAAGCAGTGTCTGCTTCATTTAGACTGAATTACTGTTTTGTGTATTTGAATATGCTTATTGCCATCTGAAAACACATACTTGAGATTTTTTTTCTTATTTAATCACAAGTTGAGTCAGAGTATAGGTACTATTTAGCAGATGTTCTTTTAAATATGGTTAACATTTAGAAACTTTAACTTCATATAACTTTTTTCCCCTTGAACTTTGTTTCCCAATATATATTTTTAAACATTTTAAAAAATTGATTTCATAGAGGAAGGAAGAGGGAGAGAGATATAGAAACATCAATGATGAGAGAAGATCATTGATCGTCTGCTCTTGCATGCCCCACCCTGGGGATGGAGCCTGTAACCCGGGCATGTGCCCTGACAAGGAACCGAACCATGACCTCCTGGTTCAGAGGTTAATGCTCAACCACTGAGCCACACTGGCAAGGCCCAATATAAATTTTTGATGATTAAGTCATACAATCTATTATTGAGTACCTACTGTGTTTCCAGATATAAGCAAGCTCAAAATCATAATCAATGAGGAACTGCCAAAAACCTTAAAGTGCTTAATGCTGTGCTTGTGCAGTCCTGTCAGGGGGTGGGGTGGGGAAGGTTGATGTTAGGTATGTAAATAAAATAGGTACTATACTATAGAAAAAAATTTCAATTATTTGCAACTAAGGAATTAGGACATATTTTATTTGAGATGAGCCTAAAAGAAGAAGCTCGTATCAGGGGGCTGAGAATGAATTGAGAACAATAAATTAATGTTATAGTTAGGTTGAATAGGGACCAAATTAAAAAACACACACACACACACACACTATAATTTGTATGAAGGAGTTTAGCTTTTGAGAAGGAAGATAATATGTTTTTTTCTGTGTTTTAGAAAAGTAAGCACTATAGGATAGAAAGGGGAGAAAAGAGAGAATTAATTAAATTAATCAGATATTAAATTCAGAGATGATAAGAATATTATCTTTCTCAGTTCTTTATCCTTTTAAATTTATATATCTCCTATGCTCAAAGACTTGTGTGGGTTGCACCAGCAGGTACTGAATAAATGTAAAATATATCATTTAAACCCAGCTTTCTGAGCACAATACCCTTCCCTACATCCGACAACAAAGAATCATAGGAACATCTATTCTATATATTCCCTTGGTGATTCACTAATGAGAAAGATGTGTTTTAGTTGCAACCACAGCTACGTGATTTTTACAGTCAGTAGGAACTATATTTCTACTTAAGGCAAGATTCTTTTCCTTACATTGAAAAGTTGCAGTGATAATGAAAGCATCCATCTGGTTTAAGGAGAGCCATTCTTTGTGTATGAGAAAAATGAAAGAACTCCTTCCCACACTGAAACATATATCAAACTAATTATTAGGCAAAGAGTCTTTAGAAAAGATCTAGTCTAATCTAAACCATTTGACGAGCAAACTGAGAGATAGAGTACAAAAATTTCAATTCTACTCATTAATTCCTAGTTTCTACTTCGTTTTTATTCTCTCAAGATACACTTTGGATTCTAGTATATATACTCAAGACTTAGTCAGCAGGAAAAGAGGCTGCATTTTAAATAATATTATATAGTGCCAGACTTCCCCACAATAATAATGCTATGCTCAGCATGTGAGCCGGTATAGCTGAGCAGATTTATTACTTTTAACAGAATGTGCTCCTTATTTGAATAATTTATGTAAAACTCTTATTTCTGAAATCAAGATTTATGTTAAGATCAATGAAGTGGTTTAATAGGTATTTTAATATTATTTTTTTTCTGTTTCTCAAAAGAGAAAATGAAGAGGAGCAGAGCAGGTGACAGAGTTTTAAACTTTCATGGAATTTGATATGGAATCAAATCTAGGTTTCACTTTTTTTGTATACAATATTTAGGATCCCTTAAAGAAGGAATGGCCTCAGGTACTGACTTTGGCCGGTGTTCTATGACTCTTGCTAGAGTAGCATTGCTCTGCAACTCACTACGAGGGTTGGAGCCTGTGGCAGTGAAGGTGGGTGTCTCATAGTCTGTGGTTGAGGCAGTGGGCCTCTGGCCAAAGTGATTTCCCTCTCTGAATCATGAGGGGGGTCCAATAGCTAGCAGCTGGGGTGAGGGATCTCAGAGTCTGTGGCTAAAACTATGTGACCTTATCCAGGGATGTGAGTCCTCAGTAACTGTAAAATGAATTATGAAGTTAAAACACAAGCAAAATAATAGGAAGAGCATTTACTAAATATGCAGAATATATTAAGTGTGATGCTATGAATCCAAAGATAACTCAATAGAGAAATGTGAAAATACACATTGAAGGAATAAAAATAAATGGCTGAAAAAATCATAATCAGATGCTCAGTATCATTAGTAATAAGGAATATGCACATTAAAGTGAGGTGATTTTGTTTATTATACTGAGAAAATTATAAACACTGATAATATGAGGGTGTCACCTCTGGAGGAAGTGCATGAATGGGTAAAGCCATTTGAGAGGGAAATGTGGCTGAATCCTTCAAGATCACAAAGGCCTCTATCTCTTGATTCAAAAAAAGAAAAGAGAAAAGAAAAAAAAAGAATGAATGAATAAATGGCTTCGAAGTAACATCTTTTAGTTTCTGGGACTTGTGCTAGTATGTAATTTTCTGAATAAATCCCCCTTTATTACAAACTTTATGACAGGGGAGAGATGTTATGTACTCTTAAATCTTAGGGCTACATTTGATGAGAAGCACTAATACAGTACTAGAAAACAGTAAAAGCAAGGAGTGTAAGCAGGTACACCTCACATTCCCTAGAATTGTAACATTTTGCAAAGTTTGTATTTTTTATTGATGGGCATATTTTATTTTTCATTAGAATAGATCTCAAGCTTTCATTTCAATACACATAAATTCAATTATTAAATTAAATAATTATTCATGTGTTTTCCATCTTGTTATCTATAAGATACAATTTAAATAATATTTATTGATATGTGTAGTAAAATTCATTTACTCTGAATTACAGAAACAGAATTCAGAGGTTTATTATAATACTGTTCAAGTCTGAGAGAGATCTCTCAAGTCTGAAGGAACATCCATATGTTTTCTTAGCTACCTGATATCCTGTGACCCTATAAGACATGATATATTCAAATTAGTAAAAAGTTGACTTTATAATCAATATTTCAACTTTTGGACAACTGACCTGCAAAGTTCATAGACTAATTTATGGGTATAGGTAGGTATCATATATGATCCCCACACTTAGGCATGCTTTTTAAATTATATAACTCCAAGACTCATCTTTCTTGAGAAAAAATAATTAAAATTATGGAAGCATTCTCATTGAAAATTGATATTTATAATACATTTTAACTTAGGATGGCCCCAAATGAGCAAGTGATCCTTCTTCTATTTATAAATAAAAGAAGTTATTGCTTGATGCAATAGCAATGTGAAATAATGAATTAATACTTTTTTTGAGCACACAAATTATAAGATAGATAATATAAAATATTCACATATGAAATTATTTTTATATTGTTATTGGTTTCAGAGAGGAAGAGAGATGAAGAGAAAGATAGAAACATTAGTGATGAGAGAAAAATCATTGATTGGCTGCCTCTTGCAATGCCCCCCACTTGGGGTCTAGCCTGCAACCTGGCCAGGTGTCTTGGCTGGAAGTCAAACCATGACCTCCTGGTTCATAGGTGACACTCAACCACTGAGCCATGCCAGCTGGGCTGTATGAAATTCTTGAAGAATAAAAGATAAGTTATGAAATGAGCACGTCACAAGAAACTATAGATATAATGAATTTTTTGAAAAAAGTTTTATATAAGAAAAATATGTTTGTTAAAACATTAAAAATAAAAGGACTCAGTGGATAAGTTGAATAATAAATTAGAGTTAAGCAGAGAATTAATGACTTGGGAATTAGAACATAAGTAACTACCAACAGAAGAAATAGAAGCTGGTGGAATTTATAAAAGTGAAATCAATAATATATGGAGATAAGAAAGAAGTTAGGACATACTTTTAATCAGAATATCTAGAAAACAAAATACAGAAATAAATGAGAAGCAATATATGAAAAAGTAATAACAATAAATGAGAATTTTAAAAAGCCATAAATTTATTGATATCGGAAGTATATGTTAAGTAGGATAAATCAATCTGTAGACCTATTTGCTTAAAGGGCAGAATAACAAATGAAAATAGAAGATACTAAAATTATTTCATATTCAAAAGAAGAACAAAAATTAGACTGATTGCCGATTTCTTAACAAAAGCAGTAGGAAGTAGATAAGCAGATCTTAATAAAACTGACTTTAGCTAGGTGTGCCAATATTAAATTCCATGTTTGCTATTTACTAACTGAATGACTATGGACAAGTTAATTAAATGTTATTTACATCCATTAGCTATGATATTAAACTAAGAAGTTTTTGCACAGCAAAGAAAATCATCAACAAAAAGAAAAGACAACCTACTGAATGGGAGAACAAATTCAACAAACTCGTCAATGACATATCTGATGAAGGGTTAATATCCAAAATTTATAAAGAACTCACAAAAATGAACACCTAAAAATACCACACAAAAATAGGCAAATACCCTAATAAATACTTCTCCAAAGAGGATATACAAATGACCAATAGTCATATAAAATAGATGCTCATTGTCACTAATTGAGAAAAAAAAAGAGAATTTAAAATACCACCAATAAGATATCTCCTTATACCCCTCAGAATGGGTATCACCAATATATCCATAAGCAAGAAGTGTTATGAGAAAGGGGGAAAGAGAACCCTCCTCCTGCACTGTTGGTGGGAACGCAGACTGGTGCAGCCACTATGGAAAACAATATGAGGATTCTATAATTTTTTACATGGAACTGCCTTATGTCCTAGTGATTTCATTTCTGGATATATTTTAGGGAAGAAAAAAAAAACACAACACTAATTCAAAAGAATATGTGTCCCATATGTTCATTGCAATGTTATTTACAAAAGCCAAGATATGGAAGCAACCCAAGTGCCCATAAATTAACAAGTGGATAAAAAAGTGATGGTACAGGCAGGGCCAGTGGGCTCAGTTGGTTGGAGTGCTGTGCTGTGCACAGAAAGTTTGCTGGTTTCATTCCCGGTCAGAGCAATACCCAGGTTGCAAGTTAGATCCCTGATGGGGGCACACATGGGAGCCATCCAATCGATCTCTCTCTCTCTCTCTCCCTCTCTCTCTCTCTCTCCCTCTTCCCCTCTTTCTAGAAATCTGTAAAATATATTCTTGGGTGAGAATTTTTTTTTTTAAAGTGGTGGTACGTACATACAATGGAATATTACTTGGCCGTAATAAAGAATGAATGTACCTGGTGTACATTTCACCCATATGTGAAATCTAAAGAACAAAATTAATAAGAAAACAAAACTGAAACAAACTCAGAGAACAGACTGATGGTTGACAGAGGGGAGAGGGATTGGGGAACTGGTGGGAAAAGGTGAAGGAATTAAGAGTATAAATTGGTAGTTACAATATAGTCATAAGGATAAGTATAACATAGGGAATATAGTCAATAATCCTGCTAATAAAAGAGTAAAATTCAAATTAACCATCACTCGGAGACAAAAATGGCTGTGCCCATAGACACAAGGTGGCAGCGCCCAGTCCTCTCAGGCCCCCGGAGACCCCAGTCCCAGGGAGGGCTGCTGATGAGAGCCGGTTACTGCGCCCCCCAGCGTGATCTGCTACTAGCCTAGGCCTGTGCATCCCAGCCATGTGCTCCCAGCAGCAGCCCCGGCCGCCTGGGAGGCTCCCACGCCCCCACCCCCCTCAGAGTGATCCACTCCCAGACATGACCCCGGCCATAGGCCTGTGGTCTGGGAGGCACCTGCACCCTCTCAGAGTGTTCTGCTTACAGCTGCGGCCAGGGCAGTGGACCTGGGAGGCAGCCGCCCTCCCTTGTGAAATCTGCTCCCAGCCACAGCCAGGCCATTGGCCTGGGAGGCTCTGCTTTAGCTACCGCAGGGCCAAGGCCTGTCCACTGGGAGGCGCCCTTGCCCTGCTTGGCGAGTCCAGGGCTGTGGAGCTGGGAGGCATCTGTGCTGCACACACGCCCCCCCCGCCCCCACCAGCTATCAGCTCCCAGCTGCGGGTGTGTGTGTGTGTGTGTGTGTAGGCCAGCTAGGAAGCCGCGCCCCCCCACAGCTATCCCCTCCTAACAGCAGCCTGGGATGTCAGCCCACAAAGGGTCTGCGCCCACATGGAGTGATCCCTCACACACCTGTAGCCTCAGAACGTCCCTTGCCCCCAGCCAAGTGATTGGAGATAGCGGGGAGGGGGCAGGTCAGTTGCCTGAAACTGACCCAAAACTAAAAATATCAACTGTTATTATTCTTTTGTTCTTCTCACCAAAAGACATCGAGAGAAAGAGAGAAAGAGAGAGAGAGAGAGAGGACAGAAAGAGACACATCAGGTGAGAGGAAACATTCATCAGTTACCTCCTGTAGTACCCTGACCAGTGATTAACCTGAAACCTAAGTATGTGCCCTGACCTGGAACTGAACCACAATTTTTCATATATGGGACAACACACCACCAGCACAGCCACCTGGCCAGGGCAGCAGTTATTATTCTTTATCAGCTATTCAGAAATCAAATTAAATCACAACCATCATCAAATAAGAAACATTTCCTTGTGACTCTAAGTATTGTTTGTAGATTTTATATTCAACATCTCTTTCATTTGTTTCAAATTGAAAACACCTTTTTTTCTAAATTATCTATAATTGATCTTTTTATTGACACAAAAGAAACGTTTTCCATTTCAAATCAGCCCTGTATCAACATTCAAATGAGTTTCTGAATGGATAGAATTTAGGAATGCTAAATTTCTAAACTATATCTATAATTTCCAAACTGCTTTTGTCTATATATTAGCTTCATCTTCCACTAATTTCACATTTTTCAAATAATTTTTTATTAAATTTATTTGGATGACAATGGTTAATAGAATAATATGGGTTTCGATTATTTTTTAAAGGAATCTTTTAAATATACCAATTACTTACCTAGAGTTGCCACATATTTTATTCAGTTCATTTACACTGTCATTTTTATCACAAAGCAAAAGATTTCCATTTCTTTACCAATGCATCTAAAATACTATATAGACAGGAAAACAGTTCATTCCTCTAATCACAGCTGTGGACAATTATAGTTTCAGAACTTGAAGATTAGTTTGCTGTCTCGGTTCAATAACTATTTTCTGAAGAGAAAAAATAAATGACTTAGTCTAAATAAACTTGGAACCATTGTTACTTGAAGTTGGCTCTTTAGAAATATAAAAAGAGGCAGAAAACTTTTTCTTCTTGCTTTCACCATTCCATTAACTTAGGGATTTCTATACTTCATTTCCTAAAAATTTAACACTACCTATACATTTCTGATATAACTACTGAGGATCCACGGGAATAATAAATAATATAAATGACACAGCTATTTGGAAACATGGAAAAGTATATAGAAATACTAGGCTCAATTTCCCTTTAAAGCTCCAAACTGCATATTGAAACATTAAGAATAGTTTAAAAGATTCAGTTATTGAATTCCATAGGAATATAATGTGCAGAGGTTTTAAGTTTCTTGCAAAGTGATTTGAAATAAATTATATTCCAGAAAGAAAATAGATTATTTCATCCTGGGGGACAATTGTATCAATCTGGGGATTTTAATTCTAAATATGTCTAAATAGCAGGGAAAGGTTGGGTATAATGATCACTGTGAACTAATTAAAAGTTTGCCATTTCATGATATTTCTTTTGTGGGTGTCCCAATGAGCCTCCAACCCTTCACTGTTCGTAGACATGTTTGGTAAAAAACAAATTTGCTCACAAGCATAATCTCAAGGTAAAGGTTTACACTAGTTGTGTCTTGAAATACTTTCATATATATATATATATATATATATATATATATATATATATATACACACACACACACACACACACACACACTAATGCACTAATAGACTAAGTTCAACAGAAGCTTCATTTGTTTAAATATATGATGAAACTAATTATAGAATTATAGAATGCAGTTCTGTTGTGTGTTTTTGGGGAGGCATTAATTTTTCCTATTTACTTGAAGGTTTTCTGCAGATTTCAGTAGAAATTGGCCCATTTTGCAGATGTTGTATTGATTCTAATGAAAATAATCATTTCTAAGTTTTAAAAAGTTTGACTACAAATAGTAGAAAGAACAAAAATAATAATGATTTACTCAAAATAAAAGTTTATTACATGAAAGAAGCTGAATATAAGCAGTCGCAGTCGTAATGTGATTTTACTTCCCAGGTAGCTGTACTCCAGGTTTCTTAGGAACCCAGACAACTTTGAGCCATTATCCCATAGTGGCCTAAGCTTCATGACTTAAGATTTGTTTCAAGACCCTCCCTTAGTATGCCCACTAATCCAAAGCTATCTTATCTAATAAAAGAGTAATATGCAAATTAGCATACCTCTTCTACACCCACCAACCACACCCACTAGCCAATCAGAATGACTATGCAAATTAACCCCAACCAAGATGTCTGCAGCCACAGAAAGCAGGAGGGAGGCTTGGGTTTCCCAGGCAATGGAAGAAGCCAAGATTTCTGCTTGCCCAAACTGTCCTCAGCCTCCATTTAAGGCTACAAAGTTTCAATTATAGAAGGTAAACAAATCCAAACAGAAATGGGAGCAGACAGAGATAAGCAGAAGGCTTGGCTCTGCTCCAAACTATAATACAAAGTTTCAATTGTAGAAAGTAAATAAATTCCATATACCCGGGCCTTCGCTTCGGTCATCAGGGGGCGTGGCCGGCTTGCAAATCACTACAGAAACCTCGCCCAGGCAGCCCCACACCCCAAGGGAACCCCCACCCTGATCTGGGACACCCTTCAGGGAAAACAAGCTGGCCCCCACCAGGCCTCTATCCTATCTAATGAAAGAGTAATATTGGACCATGACTCCAACAATTATATAGGTTTGGACTATCACTCCAAAACACAAGATGGCTGGCCCCAAGAGGTCAAAGATCCTGCCCCGATGTGGACACAAGATGGCCACCTCAAGATGGCCAGCAGGGGAGGGCAATTGGGAGGGTCTAGGCCTGCAAAGTAGGGCAGTTGTGGGGATCAGGCAAACAGGGGAGGGCAGTTGGGAGGAATCAGTCCTGCAGGGGAGAACAGTTTGGGGTGACCAGGCCTGCAGGGAAGGACAGTTAGGGGCAAACAGGCCGGCAGGGGAGCAGTTAGACATCAATCAGGCTGGCAGGAGTGTTGTTAGGGTGATAAGGCTGGCAGGCAGAAGAGTTTAGGGGCAATTAGGAAGGCAGGCAGGCGAGCAGTTGGGAGCCAGTAGTCCTGGATAGTGAGAGGGATGTCCGACTGCCTGTGGGATTGGGTCTAAACAGGCAGTTGGACATCCCTTGAGGGGTCCCAGATTGGAGAGGGTGCAGTCTGGCTCGAGGGACATTCCCCCCATCACTAATTTTGTGTACTGGGCCTCTAGTTGATGTATAAAAATACCATTGCTTTCTTGATGTTAATTTTGTATACTACTATTCCTAGCACAAGAGATATAAAGAAAAAATAAACAAGTGGGACCACATTTAAAAAAATACATCTGCACCAATATGAAAAGATAGCCCACTGTATGGGAGAACATATTTGCCAATGATACATCTAATGAGGGGTTAATAAGCAAATTATATAATATACTCATACAAACAACAAAAGGAAAACATGCAATGCAATCCAAAAATGGGCAGAAGACCTAAATATATAGACACTTCTCCAAAGTGGATATAGCAATGGCCAAGAGACATATGAAAAAATGCTCAATGTCACTAATCAGCAGAGAGTTGCAAATTATTATAAAATAATGATGAGGTACCACCTCACACCTGTCAGAGTGGCTGCCATCAATAAATCAACAATCAATAATTGCTAGCAAGGATTTGGAGAAAAAAAGAGTCATAACACACTGCTGGTGGGAATGCAGACTGGCACGGTCACTATGGAAATCAGTGTGACATTTCCTCAAAAAATTAAAAATGGAACTGCTATTTAACTCAGTGATCAAACTTCTAGGAAAAATATTCTAAGGACTCTGAAATACCAATGAGAAAAAACATTTGCACGCCTATGTTCATAGCAGTATAATTTATAAGAGCTAAGATCTGGAAACAGCCCAAGTGCCCATTAGTAGATGAGTGGATAAAAAAATAAAATAAAATAAAATAAAATAAAAAACTGTAGTCCATATTCACCATGGAATACTATGTAGCAGTAAGAGAATAATCTCTTACCCTTTGAGACAGTATGGAGGGACCTACAGTGTATTATGCTATGTGAAACAAGTTGGTCAGAGAAAGACAAGTATCACATGATTTCGTTCATATGTGGGATCTAATGGGCAAAATAAACTGATAAAAAAAAAAAAAAGTAGATCCAGAGACATAAATGGCATGGGAAGACTATATAATCTCAGAAGGATGAAGTGGGTAGGTGGAAAGAGATCAACCAAATAACTTGTAAGCATATATATACCTAATTCATGGACAAAGACAATAGGTGGTAAAGGCCTGGGGTAGGGAGTGGGGCTGGTACAAGGGGTCAATGGGAAAAAGAGGGGGCGTATGTAATACTTTTAATAATAATTTTTTAAGAAAAAGTAGAAAATCTTAATATTTAAAACTAGTGGCCCAGTGCACAAAACTTGTGCACATTATAAGGGAATTAATTAGAGGAAATATTTTAATATTGCTATTTGCCCTTTCTGTATAATAGAAATGTCAGAGATGAAAGAAAATTAGTAAAATGTATATGAAAATCTTCCTCCTGTCAGAGTCTAGGGCATGCCACAAGACCCAGAGTAAAGTCTCTGCCCATCCATGTGCAACTCAAACTTGCAGGACACACAGACCCCAGGCTGTCCCACCCTTGTCAAGACCCGCCAGGCTGGAAGCACAGCCTCAGGGCCCCAGTCAAGCCCCACTGGATGGGGGGCGCAGCCTCAGGTCCCCTAGCCCAGTGTGGGGAGGGGGGACAGTCTCAGGTCCCTTGGCATACCCTCAGGTCCCCTGACCTGGTGCTGGGGTGGGAGGCACAGCCTGAGGTCTCCCTTCAAGCCTTGCTGGTTAGGGGCCATGGCCTGAGGTCCCCCTTCAAGCCCTACTGGGCCGGGGGCATGACCTCAGGTCCCTGGGCCTGGTGCTGGGGCAGAGAGTGTGGCCTGAGGTCCCCTGGCCCAGCACCAGGGTGGAGGGCGCAGCCTGAAGTCTCTGCCTGGCACCATGCAGTCTCAGGTCCCTGATAATTGCTCATTACTGCTCGCTATGGGAACCCCATTTTTGCTGTGGGCTCAGCCATCTTGTGATGTTGTTATGGAGTGAGGGTCAATTTTCATATCACCTCTTTATTATATAGGATTACCAAGGAAGGTATTATAAGAATTGGCAATAAGACTTCTATTTTTCCATGTTATTAATCTTACTCTTTTCATCTTTAGTATTCTGAAATGTAAACCTTCAATATGTTTTACTTCTGCTTTTTATAATATCTTCTAAATTCAAAAAATTTTTCTTGATAGAAAATTAGCATGTAGGCCTTTATTCTTGTGCTCTTATTCCTATTTTTACTTCTGAAAATCTCTCTTTGGGGGAGATTTAAATTTTTAAAAAATTTATTGCTTTATTAGGAAAGGGTCTCTAAAGACATTGAGTAATTCCTATTGATAGATCAAAGGAATGTGTTTGGGAAAGCTTTAAATAGTTTTACTTCATTAGAGAATCAAGGAAATGACTTAGATTACAGTTATTTTTTTCTAACATGATTTTTCATTTTTGACTTTTATTTTAATAAATATTTGAATATTTTACTATTGCTACTTGTGTGCATTTGTAAGCTCTCTGGAAATAATACACAAATGGAAAATGCTTTCAAAATATATGCTTTGTTGCTACAGAATAATTAACCACTTTTGTTCCTTAAGAAGTAGGATCAGTCTTACTTTCTGAGTAATCAGCAGATAAGATTAGTGTCAACTGAAACTTAGCAATGACTGGAAACATACTATTAAAAAAAACATTTTAAAAATCATTATTACATAAATAAGTACAGTATAGTTATCCATTTTTCAAAGCTATCATATTTTATTTGAAACCTGTCCCTTCATTTTACATTTACTTAATGTCATACAAATTAAGGCTTTCATACCAAGTGCCTCTATGGTATAAAATGAAAGCATGTTTTAAAGCCTAATTTTTTTACATTAGTCATCAATTTTAAAATAGACTTCTATAAATGTTCTATATCAACCACTAATTCAGAGTTACTCTACAAGCAAGGTAAAATATAAGATATAGGCAGCACTGCCTTTATAGCTGGGAAGAGAACATGTAAATGTTTTGTAAGGCAACACATTTTTGTAAAAATACAATTGGAATACAATAAAAAAACTAAGATATTTCTACTGACTAATATAACAGAAATCACTGAAAGCATCATAATATGATTATGTTCAGAATAGCATAACTGCAACAACACCTCCTTAGTAAGCAACAAAACTGAGAATTAAGCTGCCCATGCACATGGTGAAAATGAATTAAGCTAAGTAAAGAACAACTATTAGAGAAAGAGCAATAACAGCAAATATGTAAGTACAACAATTCCCAGAGTCATTCAAGGCAAGATTTTATAGTCCTAGATAATCAGAGTAGAGACTTTAAAAACTTGAATATTGCCCTGCCACCATTGTCGCTCTGTGGTTGAGCATAGACCCATAAACCAAGAGGTCACCAGTTTGGTTCCTGGTCAGCCAATTGAAGATGTTTCTCTCTCATTGATGTTTCTATCTCTTTAACCCTCTCCGTTACTCTCCCTCTAAAAATTAATAAGAATATTTATAAAACTAAAAAATCAGTAAGAAGCGTGAATAAATTGATTAATCCTAGAAACATACAACCTACTCAGAATTAACTATGAAGAAATAGAAAATCTGAGCAGATCACAAGGAAGGTGATTATAACAGCCAGAGAGTTGGACTGAACCAGCTCAAGAACAAAATTTCCTAATCATGCCACAAAATGAAGCTTAAAAATGAGGCTTGAACATATCAAGCTGATCTTCATGTAAGTAACCTTCCTGTTAAAACAAAAAGCTAAACCCTTTAAGTGAACAGAACAAAACCCAGGCACTCTATAAACTAGCATTCCAAATATAACCCATAAGCAGGAGAAAATTAGTCAACATAACATATGCAACAGCGAACAAGTAAATAAATAAAATAAAACAAATAACAGAGTAATAGTATCACATTGGAAAACCTAAGTGAGATTAAAATATGGAATTATTTGAAATGCAGAAAATTTGAGAAACTAACAATGGAAAATTAAAACAATTTGCTAACATAACAATTATATAAATATTCATATTGAATATAACATGTTTAGACTCTTTAGTGGGAATTTTAAGAATGGATTAAAAAAACAGGTCCTAATTATCTTCTCATAATAAGAAGAATAATCGTACTACCAAGATGTGTACATTCTAAACCCTGGAACATGTGATTAATGTTATATTAAGTAGCAAAGGAAAATTGCATATCGAATTAAAGTTGCTAGTCAGAAGACAGAAAGATTACTCTGAATTATCGAGGGGAGTACAATGTAATCACAAAAACCTTTAAATGTGT
Organism: Pipistrellus hanaki; assembly: GCF_964339955.1. Classification (NCBI taxonomy): domain Eukaryota; kingdom Metazoa; phylum Chordata; class Mammalia; order Chiroptera; family Vespertilionidae; genus Pipistrellus; species Pipistrellus hanaki. The sequence goes on along the minus strand of NC_140503.1, from coordinate 113,855,476 downwards.
AAGAGAGGCAAAGGGAGAGTCAGAGTAATTGATGAGAAGATGGCAATGTCAGAGTGATGCCACATGAGAAGGACGTGGCCCACAGACTGTCCTAATATGAAGACTCGGGTGATGAAGCTCAGCGTGTTGGAGGTCTTGGAATCTGAATAAGGCAGGGAAGTGGATTTTCTCCTAAACCTTCCAGAAACAAATGTAGCTTTGCCTACACTTGAGTTCAGAAACTGTTTTGTACTTTTAGACAACAGAAATCTAAGGTAATAATTTTTATTGTTTAAACCACCAAGTTTGTATTAATTTGTTGCAATAACAGCAATCTATATATATAAAGCCATAATATGCAAATAGACCAGACAGCAGAAGAAGCAAACAAGGGAAAAACAAGTATTTGCTATTACATGTGCTGACCAGGGGCACATGTTGAACATGGTGGGCACTGGCTGTGGCAAGACGGTGGAGCAGAGGAGCAGGTGCTCCAGACCAAGGCAGGTGGTTGGTCACTGTCGTTGGGACAAGTCTCTGGTGGTTACTGAAAATTGTTTGCTCCCTTGCGCTGTGGTCTTGCCAGGCACTTGCACCTGCTGCCAGCAATGGCCCACTGCCAACGCCAGAACTGCCACTCGCATCTGCTGCCAGCCCTCAGCACCTGTCCCAATCACTTGGTGCTATCAGTGTGTGCAAGTGGCAGCTGCCAGCTCAGATTGCCCCTCAGGGCTTCTCCACACCCCCCCTCCTGCTCCTGAGGGGCGATCAGGACAGCAGCCACCTCTCTCACACTGCCAGTGATGACCCTGCTCACACTCCCTGGCAGTGCCCAGCCCCGCTTTCACCCGCTGCTGGCGCTGGCCCCAATTGCCCCATGTCATCAGCGCAGGGGAGCAGCAGCAGGTAGCAGGGCTGCCTACAGACAGTGGTCCTGGGGGCTTCAGCAGGAGGGGCCTGGCGGGGGCACAGAGGATGGGCTGAGACCTGCCCCTGTGCCCACCACAGCCTCTAGGCCCATAATTCCTTTCAAGGTACATGAATTCATGCACTGGGCCCCTAGTACAATAATAATATGTTTTTAAAAACCTTTAAAATACAGAAAGATAAATTCATTTTCAATCAATAAGAAGCAACAAAGATAAAATTCACTCTCTTAATACAAATGAAAAACAACAAACAAGAAGACTAGATATGGGATAAAAATTGCAATATGAGAACAAAATGAAAGGAGCCCAAAACTGCATCTGCTTAGTATCTTGAAGTTTTCACATAATTGAATCTTAAATATAGATCCCAAAGATTAGAAATCATAATCTCGAAAAGCTGTCTGTGTCTCCATGTTTAGTGCAGCACTATGTACAATAATGCTTATTCATAATAACAAAGATTAAATTAGCATTTCAGCATTATTCACAATAATAATGATGAAGAATATTTGTAGTAATAGAAAACTTTCCAACACCCAAAATGGTAAAATACAAATCTCTGTCAACAAATAAAAAGTTGCCAACCATACAAAAAAGCAAAACAAAATATAGTAATAAAAATTTTTTAAATAGACCCAGAACTACCACAGCTAACAATAGCATTTAAGGATATTAAAAAAATTATCATAATTACATTCCTCATATGCAAAATGTACAGAGATGTTGTACAATCCCTGACTTGTTTGTGGGTTTGATGCCCTGTCAAGGTACATATAAAAATCAACCAATGAATGCATAAATAAATGGAAAAATATATCTGTATATATACCTGTATTTTTAATTAAATAAAGATTAAAAAATATACAGGTTAAGTTTGCAGTACATTCAATATTACAGAAAAAAAATATCAGTACCTTTGAAGGTATCACAGAGGATATACAGAGGATATACAAAAGAAACAAAAAATAAATAAAGAAATAAAAAGTGTCAGTAAGCACAAGAGAAACTTCAAAAGGCTTAATTAATGTAAAACAGCAGCATGAGAAAAATGTGGGGAAAGGAGGAAACCACAAAAAATTAGAAGGGAAATTTTCCAAATTTGATAACCATATATTTACAAATACAAAAAGCTCAATCAACCTCAAACACAGAAACATAAACACACACACACACACACACACACACACACACACACACACACATTAAGTTGCTCAAAACTTACAAAAGCTGCCATCGGAAATAAACATGCTAACTACAGAAGAGCCAAGATAAAGTGACAACAGATATCCTTTAAGAAAAAATGCAAGCAAGTAAAAACAACCCAACAATGACAACTATATTTAACATTCTGAAAAATGATAATTGCACCTAAACTTTATAAAATATCGAAATACAGTAATTGACTGTATTGCTATAAAATTTAATAAAATAACAGTTTATAATGACATAAAAATTTGAACTACATAGGAATTAATCTGACAAAAGATGTATAAGACCTATACATCATAAGCTATAAAATATTGTTGAGACAAGTTAAAGTTGACCTAAATAATAGAAAGGTATATCTTTATTATGGATTGAAAGATTCAATATTGTTAAGAGGACAGTTATCTCCAAATTGATTTATAGTTTCAATATAATCTCAAGCAAAATTTCTGCACAAAAATCTCTGTGATGAAAAAACAAAGTTGGAGTACTAACACTATCTGATTTCAAATATATAAAGCTACACTGAAAAGGATGGTATGGTATTGGCCTGAAGGTAGACAAATTGATAAATGATTCAGTATAGAATGTCCAAATATAGTCCTGTACATATAGGTGCTCTATGTTTCATCAGCATGCCTCTAAGTTTATGTGCAATATATGTTAATATCAATTTTTATTCTGTTTCCTGTTTGCTATCTTCTCCTTTTGGGTCTCCTATTGAAACATAGCTAATGAATTTCTATTATTTTATACAGTACTCCAATTTTTTTCTGTGCATTTAGATTTTTCTTAGAATTTCACCCGACAGCTATTCTCATTCTCAAGTCCACAGTCTCACAATGCCTACCACTATGAAGGTGGGTCACAATATATTTTAACTAGAAGCCCAGTGCATAGATTTCTGCACTGGTGGGGTTCCTCAGCCTGGTGTGCTCTCTCTCTCCCAATCTGGACCCTGGTCTGCTGTCTCTCTCCCAATCTGGCCTGCTCTCTCTCTCTCCCAATCTGGGACCCTTCAGTGTGAGAAGTGGCAGGCAGCCCAGAAGAGTCTGAGCTGGGGCCGGCACCACTCCCACTCATCCCAGCCCCTTTGCACCTGCAGCTGCCACCATTCAGTAGCACAGCCTTGGAGGCAGGAGAAGCTCACACCAACACAGCTGCACTTATCAGCCATGAGCCCAGCTTCTGACTGAGCTACACTCTGCTATGGGATCACACCAACCAGGAGGGGGAAGCTCTTGCATTGAGCATCTTCCCCATGGTGGTCAGTGCACATCATAGCTTCTGGAAGTCAACCAGCCTTTTGGTTGTTCAGTTGCTTAAAATTTTATACATATATATATATATATATATATATATATATATGTGTGTGTGTGTGTGTGTGTGTGTGTGTGTGTGTGTGTACATATATATATATGTGTGTGTATATATATATACATATATATATATATATATATATATATATATATATACACACACACACACTAAAGGCCCAGTGCACAAAATTCATGCACTGTGAGGAGTGTCCCTCAGCCCAGCCTGCACCCTATCCAATCTGAGACCCCTCGAGGGATGTCTGACTGACAGTTTATGCCCAATCTGACAGTCAGACATGCCTCTCACAAGTCAGGATTGTTGGTTCTGAACCACTCATCTGCCTGCCAGCCTGATCACCCCCTAACCACTCTTCTGTCAGCCTGATCAACACCTAACTGCTCCCCTGCAGGCTCAATTGCCCCCAACTGCCCTCCCCTGCTGGCCTGATTGCCCCAACTGCCATTTCCTGCTGGCCTGGTCCCCTCCCCACCCCCAACTTCTCTCCCCTGCTGGCCTGATCGCCCACAACTACCCTCCCTGCTAGCCATCTTTGACCACATGGGGGTAGCCATCTTGTGTGAGAGCATGAGGGTCAATTTGCATATTACCTCTTTAGTGTATAGGATGGTACCACAATGTGCTGGGATCCAGTCTTTATTTCCATGAATAAGAACAGGAAGCAGATTTCCCTTCATTTTTATTTCATTATGATGTTCCACATCATCCATTCCCTATCCATTATCATTTATTTTAGAAGGAAATTTGTTAGATTTTTAAACAAATAGCTGTAGAGTATGGCATGGTAGTTCCCAAGTTAGAAATGCTCACTATCCTTCAGTGTCCTTGTTTCTTATACTTTCCAACAAAACCATTAGAAAAAATTAAAACCAGCCGAAACCAGTTTGGCTCAGTGGCTAGAGCATTGGCCTGCGGACTGAAAGGTCCCGGGTTCGATTCCGGTCAAGGGCATGTACTTTGGTTTCGGGCACATCCCCAGTAGGGGGGGTGCAGGAGGCAGCTGATAGATGTTTCTCTCTCATTGATATTTCTAACTCTCTATCCCTCTCTCTTCCTCTCTGTGAAAAATCAATAAAATATATTTTAAAAAAAGAAAAAATTAAAACCAAAGGATATAATAACCATAAACAAAAATGAAACATGGTGTACACTGTTTACTTCCTTGACTTTACGTTATAATAAGTTTTATCATAAGTTAATGAAATATATAATAAAACGTTTCATTACCTTAATATACTATTTCAATGAATTATCATTTTTTAAAGCAATAGCAACTGAACAGAAGTAACTATCTCTTGATTACTTTTTTTACATATTAATTAACATCAAATGTACTTCTGTTTATATATCTGGGTACCAATAATTTTATGGAATTCCAGAAAGAAATATTTTGTTATTTTAATTTACTGAACTTTTAAAATAATTTAGAGGAAGACATGATACTTCAAAAATATACCCATTTGCTTTTTTGTACCTTTTGTAGCACAAAGTATAATAATATCATATAAATGAATCATTAAATAAAACATTTCAATTATAGTATTTTAAAAAGTTAGCTACATGGTAATGCAAAAAAGGATTGGCCATGATGATCTCTTGCATGATGCCAATTAAAGTCTTCATTTAATAGATACATGTTAAGCATTTAAGGATGCAAGATACCTGGTAGGTTTGTGCTAATGTGTGTTTAACACACAAAGGAAGGTTCAAGCCTTCTTATCTCTCTTGCTCCATTACTGCTTCCCAGTGTAGTCAAGTCAAGCAGTGTTTCATGCATACATCTTTTCAGGGACACAACTTATAATGTTTAAACACTGAGCATTTTAAATCCAGATTTGTATCTTTTCATTGGATGTTTCAGTTTCTACTTATGAAACTTACATATGATACAAAAATGAAAATGATCTACAAGAATATATGAAAATACAAATGTACATTCAGGGAACTCTCACTGGGATATGGGAGTCTTTAAGGAATGTGAGGAATACAGCAGGCACTGATTGGATTGTAACAAGGGTATTCATTCACTACTATCAGTTTCTGGGTGGACTGATGGCAGGCTCTGCTGATCCTCCAATATTAAAGGTTCCTACACAAGTCTACTCTATTTACCCCAGTTTGGAGGAATTTATGATGCCAGAAAACCAATAGGATAATAAGAAACTTGACCTTAAAATGGCAAGGTAATATTCTAGCGATTAATCATCATGAGGTTTGATGAAAGGGCTATGGTCTCCAGGCCTGACCTTTGACTGGGAACTCAAGGTCATATGCACTTGTGAATAAAATGGACATGTATTGGAAAAGCAACTTTTCTCAGGTTTCTTGCTCTGAAATCCCAATGCTCTGTGATTATAAAACCTGTTAGATAAGTCCTAATGGAAGCTAGATTAGCAATGTACTGAGCTGCAGTGATCGATGATACGTAGGTGAAAGTTTGGATAAAGACTAGAATGTTTGTGAAGGCTTTGTGCAAAGTGGCTGTGGATCTTATACTTAAATGTATTGTTGTTATGGAGATTATGTGTGACAAGGGCAGTAAAGCAGAAGGCATGGTTTTCTCTTTGGACATTATTACTTGGACATGCTAAATATTATAGGAACCTATAGAATTTTCCAAGCCCACAGTTTTTTATTGAAATAAATCCAGTCACCTAGTGGATAAAAAAAAATATTACAACTGTAATTGCTGGCATAATAGAAGTTATATTTTTTATTCTAACTCTTTCACTGTACAATGGCTCAGTGTGACCCATGACAGAATGTGGATGATTCATTGAGACCAACAGGTTACAAACAAAGCTTGAATAAAGTAGTACCATATCTAATGTCAACCTTTTCTGAAATGAGTTTTAGGAAGAAACAACAACAAAACAATTTAAAGAAGACCCATACTTAGTGATTGGTTTTGCAAATATTTGTGTCAGTCTTTATATTTATATTTATGTCAGTCTTGGGAAAAAAGCCAATGTGCCTTTGCATGCAGCATATCACATTTATATTTATGTATGGCCCCTAACATTATTTGAACTCACTGGCTGTCTGTATTGATTTGGTTAGAAGGGACTGATATAGTCTCCAGGGGGATAATACCCTACATTGATGATATGATGATCACATCAGAAGCTGAACAAGAAGCTGGGACTAACTTAAATTCAACGCTGACACATAAGACTAACACAAGATTGTTGATAAATCTAATAAAAGATCCAAATGGGAAATTCATTTGAATAACTTGGGCAGAAGCTACCTGTGACTTTTAAGAGGCAACTAAAAATAAACTGTTGCCATTGCCTACCTACCCCTGCAACTGAAGCATAGTGCCTGGTTGACTTGTTTGGATTTTGGAGGATTCATATTCCACATCTGGAAATATTGGTAGGCTCCATATCTACAAAAAATATCTGAAACAGTGGCACCCTGAACAACAACAGGCTACATGTGGATTTAAAAAAATGGTGGCTCGTTTCATGCCTTCTAGCTCTTATGAGTTCTCTCCAATTTGATTTAATATACCTGAAATTTACACTTATGCAGACAGAAACTTATGTCAAAAGCTTCTGACTTCCCAGCAGAAAATACTGGGATTTTGCCGAAACCGGTTTGGCTCAATGGATAGAGCGTCGGCTTGGGGACAGAAAGGTCCTGGGTTCGATTCCGGTCAAGGGCATGTACCTTGGTTGCGGGCATATCCCCAGTAGGGGGTGTGCAAGAGGCAGCTGATCTATGACTCTCTCTCATCGATGTTTCTAACTATCTCTCTCCCTTCTTCTCTGTAAAAAAATCAATAAAATATTTTTCTTAAAGGAAAATACTGGGATTTTGGACCAGAAAATGTCCAAACACAATGCTACTGAAGGGATTAGCAAGACACTCATTGTATTCATGAGCAGGTAGCTTCTCTTTCTCTAAGGTCCACTCTGGAGCCTCCTAAGTAAGCTGCAAGATCTTATTACAATAGGGGTGGTGCCCTGTGAATAGCTTTCAAATAGAGGCAGGTTCGTAAGAAACTAGGAAAATTCCCTGGCAACTGGAATGATGAAACTGAGACAGTGGTTGAAAAAATGGGTGGGATGGCTGAGAAATTAACAGCTAGCTAGCAAATCACAAGACTATCCTAGTGGTTGTCAAACCACAGCTCGTGAGCCACATGCGGCTCTTTGGCCCCTTGAGTGTGGCTCTTGACAAAATCCACGGTCTGGGCAAGTCTGTTTTGAAGAAGTGGTGTTAGAAGAAGTTTAAGTTTCAAAAATGTGGCTCTCAAAAGAAATTTCAATCGTTGGACTGTTGATATTTGGCTCTGTTGACTAAAGAGTTTGCCGACCACTATCTACCCCTTCAAACCAAAGGTACCTAAGAGCAGGTGGTCTAAATTTATCCTCCATAACCAAAGATATCTAAGAGCAGGTGACTTAAATTAGCTAGTCAGGGAGATATATAACAACAACAAACACACACACACACACACACACACACACACACAAAAAAAAAAAAAAAAAAAACCCACAGTAAAACAAACAAAAAAAACTAATTAGAGCTAGACTAATCTGAGATAAAGGGATAAAGGGAAAATGACTCCATTATACGTTCATTTTAATATTTTAGTATACTAAATAACACACCCAAAATCTACTGAATATTCTGTTGAGATCTTCCCCTGAGACTAAAATTCCCACCTATAGAAAATAGATAAAACCCCTCAGGACAGAAAACACCAGCAGGTCTTTGAGCACCCTGACACCCTTTTCCTCAGGCATATACTTTTGCTTTTTGATCCTGAGCTCTAAAGGTCCTGATGAGACTTGTACCCAGAGGACAAGAGGGCAGCGTTAGCTTGTCTGGGGCTTATCCCTGATCCCGACTCCAGGGGCGCCTTCCTTTGCCTCACTGTCTCAAGCATTCATAAACTTACTCCCACTTGTACCTGGACTGGTATCTTGAAATTTTTTTTGCATGAGTCAAGAACCTGGAAGTTGCCTGATTTGAAAGGTCTGAGACCATGATGGGCAGTCCCCAGTGGGAAAGGAGTCCCTTAACCAAATGACAACACAAAGCACTCGTGGCCAAGAGAACATTATAGGTTTATAGATGCAGGTTCCAAGGTAGACAGACAGCATCCTATTGTGAAGAGGCCTACATTCCTACCAACTAATGAAAAGCTCTGAGATAAGAAGGGAATGTACAAATTAGTGAATCCTGGATTGCAAGGATGGAATAGTTGAATACACATAAGAGCCCTTCTGTTTGGGTATATACTGACTCCTGGGTGGCGGCCAATGACTTATTGGTGAGGCATTTAGGCCATATAAAAATGGGTTATTAAAGGGAGGCCTCTGAGGGCATGGGTCTATTAAATTTGAAGGGTATTTAAAGGGCACATTAAAGTAGGGCATGCCACGCCCATTGGAACGTATCTTCAGATTGAACGGTGACTGGAGCTATGCAGTGGGCATCCTGCTGCACTTGCCGGAATGGCCACTGGGTCCATGAAGGCGTGCGGAAGCTGCAGCAATGCACAGATGGGCTTCCTAACACAGCACATTCGGAAAACTAAAGAATGGGGACTGGTTTGTCTTCAACTGACTTAAAACCCAGTCACAACTGAATCGTACCAAACTGTAATGACATCTATCCATAATAATATCTTATATAATAAAAGCCTAATATGCAAATTGCCCCTTCAGGTGGCCTTTTAAATAGGTGTTCTACCAGGAGACCTAGAGTTTGAGGGCTCACCAGGACATGTGCTGACCACCAGGGGGTGGCGTGGAACATAGTGACATTAGCATTGCAATCTCTCGCCAGCTACCTGGGGCCGGGGGTGTCAGGGACAGAGGTGCAGTGAGAATGCACCTCTGAGTGTCCCATGAGTGTGCTCACTCCCTCTGATACCCTCCCTGGGAGGCCAGGGCTCCCTCCCTGGGGAAGTCCTTGCTCTCAGGTGCTGGGTGCCCACGAGGAGCCGCTCCACACCTGCATGGCCTCTTCCTGGTGAGCCAGGCCATAGCTGCCCAGACCACAGGGACCTGGGTTCACACAGGAGCCACCCTGTGAGGCCGGCTAGGAGAGAGTGTGCTGCCCACCTGGTTTCCGTAGGGCACCGCTGGGTGCCCTAGAGGCCCATGTTGCACTCACTGCATCTTCACATGGGGACTTGGGCACCATGACTCAGGCAGTGTGGGGCATGCAAGGGCCCAGATGTCAGCTGGGACCTGCCCTTCCATACCAGATGCTCACATTTCGATCACTGGCCAGGCCTAGGGACCACATCTGTGCACAAATTTCGTGCTCTGGGCCTCTAATCTGATATATGGAGAAAAGTCAATTTTACTAGAGAGGACTAACAAATACCTTTGGAATTCTTACTTACTTTTTCTGCTTTGAACCTGAAATTTAGCATGAGCATAATGTAATATGGTATAACACTGGGTGTTGCTAAGAATCAAGTACTTTATGCAAATTATTCATAATTTAATTTTTATATGAATGATCCGTTGTATTAGAAGGACAAGTTAAAGCTTCCTGAGGATGTAATATTGATGGGAAATGACTGGTCTGCATCAAAACTGGATTCAGGAAATGGTCAAGGACGAGTGGTGAAGACAGGCCTTCTGTAAGAATGTGCAATATTTGAGCAACCCAGCTCTGCTGAATTAACCCTTTCCTTCAGCAGGACTGGGGTGCTGAAAGGTTGCACATAATTATAGATTATATAATCAAATTAGTGCAAAAATATTTCTGAAAATGTAAATAATGGCTTTATATAATGAATTAGTTGTTTCTTTCAATCAATTCCTAGCCCACACTAGCTCCACCAAATGCTAGCCATATCCATGCTAGTACTATATCTATATATGTTATATAAATACTTCACTAAGTATAGATGCCTCCGCCGAAGCCGGTTTGGCTCGGTGGTAGAGCGTCGGTCTGTGGACTGAAAGGTCCCAGGTTCGATTCTGGGCAAGGGCATGTACATTGGTTGCAGGCACATCCCCAGTAGTGGGTGTGCAAGAGGCAGCTGGTCGATGTTTCTCTCTCATCAACGTTTCTAGCTCTCTATCTCTCTCCCTTCTTCTCTGTAAAAAATCAATAAAATTAAAAAAAATTTAAAAAAAAGTATAGATGCCTAGAAAATGTTGATTATTTGGGGAGATGGGGAGGGCAGTGGACTGTGAAGGAAAGTGTTAATTCAGAAGGACTGGGTTGCTCAAATATTGCACTCTCTCCCAGAAGACCTGTCTTCACCATTGGTCCTTGACCACTTCCTGAAAGTTAAGCTCTGAGTTTACAGAATATTCTGTTTCATAAGAGTGTATCTGTGTGCCTGAGGCCTTGAGCCACATGTACCAGTTTGACTCAACAGTTTATGTTAACAATAAGAGTTATGGTAAATGCCTTTTTGTGTTCTGAGGCCTGGAGTCTGAGTAACTGAGGTCAGTCCCATGTATGCTTCAGGCCTACATGAGTGACCTCCCATCAAACCATAAGCACCAAGGCTCAGTGCGCTGTCCTGGCTGGCTATACTTCACATGCGCTGTCCTGCCTTGTTACTGAGAAAAGTAAGTGCATCTGTGAGACTCCATTGGAAATAAACACTTAGAAACTCATGTTCACTTTCTCCTCAATTTCCTCCTATGCTATTTTCTCTTTGCTGATGTTAATGTGTATTCTTCTGCTGTATGAAACTGTAACCATGACTATAACAGCTTTTCTAAAACCTGTGAATCATTCTAGTGAATCATGAAGCCCGAGGATGGTCTTGGAGATTCTTAACATAGTTAAAATGGAAAAAAAATATATCAAGCCCTATACAAGCTAGATACAGAATTGATTTGTCAATAGGCTGAAGAGAAAACTCAGGAATAAGTATTATATATAGTTCAGTTACTGTAGTATCCCAAACAGTAGAAAAGTAGAGGTATTTGAGTCAAAGGTCTTATGGGTATAACTAAAACATTTTATTTGTAATAATTCAATATGTGAAACTTATATCTGTGTTCCTCTTTAAAATGTATAATACCTATCCTCAAACATCTGATATTTGTTCAGCTCAGGTTCTAACTAAAAATATATACAAATCCATGTCCTTCCAGGACCTGTCCACAGAACACCAGATGCCACAAGGTTCTTCATGGCAAGAGAGAAATTTTAGATATTTTTTCCTGTTACCATATTATCTTCTTCTTTCTTCGCAAAGTGCTCCCCCTACACACACAACTTTCATGAGGGTTCCTCAAAAGAATCTCTTAGACCCCTTCTTCTTGGCTCTGTCTTTTAGTCAAATATATGGACCTACCTCTCTTTACATAGTACTTTTCATATCATATTGTATTCTGCACTAATGACATACTTAACTGAATAATCTGATACCTTATTTTTTAATAGAGGCCTGGTGCACAGAATCATGCACTGGTGGGGTCCCTTGGCCTGGCCTGTGGGAATTGGACCAAAACCAGCTCTTTGACATCCCCCAAGGGGTTTTGGATTCCAAGAGGGTACAGACCAGACTAAGGGACCCCACCAGTGCACAATCAGGGTTGGGGGGGGGGACCACAGGAGGGCTCCAGGGCATGTCAAGCCTATCTCACCCAGTCCCAATTGGCTGGACCCCAAAAGCAAGCTAATGTACCAATCAAAGTGTCTTCCCCCTGGTGGTCATTGCACATCATAGCAACCGGTTGAGCAGTCAAACAAACGGTTGGACACTTAGCATATTAGGCTTTTATCACCGTATATAGGACAGCTATAGATTTGTTACAAATGTCTTAAAAATACAGTATCTTAATTTCAGGAGCAAAACATACATCCTATCTAATAAAAGAGCAATATGCAAGTTGGCCATCACTCGAACACACAAGATGGCCACCCCCATGTGGACACAGATGGCCGCCATAAGATGGCCAGCAGGGGAGAGCAGTTGGGAGGGTCCAGGCCTGCAGGGGAGGGCAGTTGTGGGAGGTGAACCCAAGCCTGCAGGGGAGAGCAATTGGGGCAGACCAGGTCTGCAGGGGAGTGTAGCTAGGGGTGACCAGGCCTGCAGGGGAGGGCAGGTAGGGGCAAACAGGCTGGCAGGGCAGCAGTAAGGCATCAATCAGGCTGGCAGGTGAGTGGGTTAGGGGTTGATCAGGTTGGCAGGCAGGCAAGCAGTTGGGAGCCAGCAGTCCTGGATTGTGAGAGGGATATCCGACTGCCCTCAAGGGGTTCCAGATTGGAGAGGGTGCAGGCTGGGTTAGGGACACCACCACCTGTGCATGAATTTCGTGCACTGGGCCTCTAGTTTGTAAGTAATTACTATTTATACAAAATAGGCAAAGACAGCAGCAGGTACTGTTGTTTGTTTACGAAGAGCTCACCTCCCACCCTTCATCCTTTGTGGGGATGACTATCTTCCTCTGTGATATGAAAATGCCAGGCACCCACTTTCCCAGCTATCTTTGCAGGTAGAATAACCATTATGCGATTGAATCCTGACCTAGGTCAACAAAGAGAATGTGTCAGTATACATATTGTGCTTCTAGAAAAAAAATATAATCTCTTAAAAAAGAAAGTGATGCAAAAATAGAATCCCTCTCCCTATATTTAGGTATGTAAATATTTTGACTCCTTGGAAATGTTGCTTGGATCTCTTGCAGCCATTTTCCAACATAAGTGGAATATCCAAGAGAAGGAGACCTAAAGCCATAATACCATTGTTTACTTAATGAATAATGAACTCATCTACCTCTGCTTTTCTGTTGGGAAAAAATGCTTCTTCCTCACTTTTGTTTGAATAACCTATCTTTTGGTGAGGTTGGTAGAGAAATCAGGAATATATCATCCAACCCCTTTATTCTTTAGAAACTAATATGCCTGGAGAATGTTCTTTCAATTACTCACGGCAATGAGGTGAGCTTAGAGATGTGGCCTTGCCTATGGGAGAGGTGTGTGTAAGTTTAGTATAAAGAGCTGTTTTGTAGTCACTACTTAATTCTGATTTTTAGAAGCTCACTTGATCTTATGAATAAGCCTCATCCATTTTAAAAGGCCTTTATCTGCAACTATATTATTTATGTTTTACTTTTCAGTTAATCCAAAACTAGCACGCAAAAGAGTGGTTTTATTAGACACATTACCTCAAACATCAACAGAATAAATTTGTAATGACTCACTCAGGTAATTAAGAAATGACATAGCAAACTGCTGCTGATGCTCCGTATGTATCCCTTTGCACTCATCTGGCAGTAGTAACTAAGGAAGGCTTTTCTGAGAAGTCAAGCACATTACAGAAATCTATTGTTAAACTAGATCATTTTTAGTGCACATGTTTTATTTCCCTGAAGTTTGTTGAGAAATGGTCCACATCTCTATTTTGGCTCCCTCACCAACAAAATGGGCTAGGTGTGTCAAAGTCCTCTCTTGACTGAGCTTGCTCTCGTTGCATGTGAATTGGGGGCAGTCACTCAATAAAGCACGACTACATCTGCAGGATATTCCACAGTCCCTGAAATCCTGCTGATCTTTCTGCTTACTATCTAATGGCTTGACTTTCTCTATGCCATTGATCTCTGAATTAAACTTTGTGTATAGGATTTAGAAAGGAACAACAACCTTTAAATCAACTGTTGTTTTTTAACCTTTGGGTGGAATCAATCAGAACTTGATAGGAGCTAATTGATAATTCCTTTAATCACTTCACATGAGCTTCATGTTTTGCATAAACTTCTTTAAAATGCTGATATTTTGGTGGCACCTGTTATATGGTGTTATGATTCATTTTTAATATAAAAATACATTTTGGATTATTTGTTATTTTTTATAAAAATAGTGAATTTCAATTGGTCTCTAGGGACCATATTAAAAATGTTCTTAGATATTTTGGTAGAAAACCTTCTTGTGATTAGTTCACTCACAATCAACAAATATTCAGAGATTAGTTTCCATTAAACATAGACACATGCACCTATACAACAGTACTGCACTCCTTTATATAAGGGAATTAAAGTCATGACACATTTTTATTTATTTTTATTTTTATTTTCTAAAATATATTTTATTGATTTTTCACAGAGAGGAAGGGAGAGGGATAGAGAGCTAGAAACATCCATGAGAGAGACACATTGACCAGCTGCCTCCTATACAGCCTTCACCTGTGATGTACCCGCAACCAATGTACATGCCCTTGACAGGAATAAAACCTGGGATCTTTCAGTCCGGGGACCGATGCTCTATCCACTGAACCAAACCAGTTTGGGCATGACACATTTTTATTTAAGAACACCAGAGTTCTGATAAAACAAAGATTCCTTAATTGGCCAGTAGACTTAAAGAGTTTTTATTTCCTGCCAGTGAGTTGACTGCTAGGTAGAAAAAGAATCTGAGCAAAAGATCACAATAGGTAACACACAGAAAAAAAGAGAGTACAAAATATATAAAAATTAAAATAATTTATTTTGAAATAAATATGTATAACTGAACAAGTAAAATATAAAATACCCTTGTGGTAAAAACCACATAACATTGATATACATAAGTTAAATAGCTAATATAATTACATAGTAAAAATTATTTTAGTGATTTAAGAAAATATATATTAAGTGGTAAAATCCTAATTAATATGATTAAGTATACTGAAACAAGATTGCTCATTAGTACTTCTTCAGAATTATATAGAAGACTTTGAGTTCCATAAATGTTGTTGAAGGTTAAGATCCATCTATATGTTCATGTAGTAGCTGTAGGATAACCGGCATACTTTTAACAATAAATGAATGATAAAGAATATAATATGCATATCATAAATATATCATTTTCTAATTATGTTATTAATAAATATAGAATACTGTTAAATATTTGGTAAACATTTAACTACTCAATTTATGTAAAGATAAAATTTTCTCCTGGAAAAGCAACTTTTGAATTCAGTCAAGGTAGAAGAATATTCATGCTATTAAATTTTAAGGCAAAAGGTTGAAAGCACTTAATCTTTTCCTTAACTATTTGGAATTAAAACTTAATATTTAGTATCACAATGTCTTAGTTTCTAAAAAAAATCTGTTCCTAGACAGTAACTAGAAAAAGTGAGTACCAGTAGGAGGAGGAATGTACAGTACAACTGTGCTGTTGAATTAGACTATCAAACTAAAAGTTAGAATCCAAAACTTTTGTTTGTTGCTTGCCAAGCAAACAGCATAATATAGGCTAGCCACATTGGCTGGCTATAACAGAACTGCTGGCATTGGCAATGGTATAACCAGGAGGAGTTTATAATTGTCATTCCTTATTCAGAAAGAATTTTCTAATCCTATCTAATAAAAAAGTAATATGCAAATTGACCATACATTCACTACACCCACAGCCATGCCCACCAGCTAATCAGTAGCGAGTATGCAAATTAACCCAATCAAGATGGCTGTGGCCATAGAGAGAGCAGGAGGCTTGGGTTTCCCTGGCAATGGAGGAAGCCAAACTTTCTGCCTACCCTGGCTTGCCTTGGACTCCAATTAAGGTTATAAAGTTTTGATTATAGAAGATAAATAAATTCCAACAAAAATGGCAGTGGCCATGGAGCAAGCAAGAGGCTTGGCTCCACTCAAGACTACAAAGTTTCAATTATAGAAAATAAATAAATCCCAGATACCAGGGCCTCCATTTTGGTTGCTGGGGGGTGTGAATGGCCTGCAAACCATCATAGGCCCCTAGCCCAGGCAGGCCCACACCCCAAGCGAAGCCTAATCCTGATCCTGTACATCCTTCAGGGCAAACCAGCCATCCCTCACCCATGCAGCAGACCTCTATCCTATCTAATAAAAGAGTAATATGCAGATTGACCATCACTCCAACACACAAGATGGCTGCCCCTATGTGGACACAAGATGGATGCCACAATATGGCCAGCAGGAGAGGGCAGTTGGGGGCAATCAGGCTGGCAGGGGAGTGGTTAGGTTGTGATCAGGCTGCCAGGCAGAAGCAGTTAGGGACAATCAGAAAAGCAGGCAGGTCAGCAGTTGGGAGCCAGCAGTCCTGGATTGTGAGAGTAATGTCTGACTGTCCTCAAGGGTCCCAGATTGGAGAGGGTACAGGCTGGGCTGAGAGACACCTCCCCCCATATGAATTTTGTGCACTGGGCCTCTAGTATTAAAAATAAACACATATTATTGAGAACCCACACTGGGAATTTAGGCAGTTAAAGCAATCATCAGTTTATATTATTTCACTAGGGGCCCAGTGCATGAATTCAGACACTTTGAAAGGAATTGTGGATGGAGAGGCTATAGTTGGCACAGGAGCAGATCTTGGGCCATTCTCTGGGCTCTTGCCCAGTCCCTCCTACCATGGCCCCCGATCTGATCCCCTATCTGTTGATAGCCCTGCTCCTGCCACTGCCACTCCCATGTACTGATGGTGCTGTCCTCCCTCACATCTGCTGATGGTGCAGAGTAATTGGAGCCAGTACCAGCAGCTGGTGGGAGTGGGGCCAACATCATCATCTGGTGCTAGCATCAGCTTCGGCACTGGCTGCAGGTTTGAATGGGGCCATCACTGGCAGAGGGTGGGAGCAGCCACTGCTGGCCCTGATTGCCCCTCAGGAGCAGGGGGAGGTGGGAAATCCCTGAGGGGCAATCAGGACCAGCAGCCACCAATTGTACCTGTGACAGTGCTCAGTGATTGGGGCCAGCGCTGGGCACCAGCAGTGAGTGTGAGAGGCAGCTTGTTGCTGACAGTGGCAGCTTGTTGCTGGCAGTGGCTGTGAGCATGCAGGTGAGACTGTGGAATGCAAGAACAAAGACTTTCCAGTAACCACCAGAGGCTTGCCCAATGACAAAAACTGGCACCTTGCCTTGGTCTGGTGCCCCCATTCACCTGCTCCATCATTGTGCCATGGCAAATGCCTGCCATGTTCCATGCTCTGCAGCCTGCTGCAGATGCCCACCATGTTCTGCGTGTACCCCCTGGTGTCAGCACACGTCAACACGTCATAGGGACTGGTTGTTTGATTGTTCCATCATTTGGTCTATTTGCATATTATGATATATATATATATATATATATATATATATATATATATATATATATATATGATATTGATTTTTCAAAGAAGCAGATCTTTGTTTGCAATGTATTATAGAATCTGTATAATGCAAATATAGGAAATTGTTCACTATTTTTTATTGAATGTTCCTATATTAGAATTTAAAACTGTCAATAAGCCCTATGTAACTCCAGTATTATTCATTAAAAGTTTCCTTTTGTCAAATCCTTACATAGTGTAGTCAGGAACCTTCTTGAATTGTGTCTAAGATTTTCTCCTAGAGATAAGATAAATTGAGAAGCAGCCTTTAGAATACAGATAGGTAATTGGTCAGCTTCAGTGGCAGAGCAGTAATGAATTCCTTTAAGTTCTTAAACATGTTAACAAAAATTTCAAATCTGAGGTGCAGGGAGACTTTATTCAAGTGAACAGTTTGTAAACCAAGAAAACACAACTTCCAGAAACAAAAAGTGCACTGACCAAGACAAAGGGAAGCTGACTTTTATAGAGTAAGTTTCTGCCTGATTTCCTGATTGGCCCAATTCTATGCAAATGAGAAATAAAAGTTGCACAATTCTGATTGGTTGAAATCACATGCCACCTTGGTTGGAGTCCTGTGTTCTTATAGGTTGTTGTAGACCATTTTTGATTGGTTGGTACAGAAGCAAATGAAAATAATAACAAAACCAGAACTTTCTTATAAGGATTAATTAAGGCAGCAGGAGAAAAATACAGGATGTTGAAAATTCAGTCTGTGACTTTTCCTTGAAATGCAGAGTGTGTGGGAGATCTCTGTTAACAGAGGCTGATTGTGAATTTGTGTCTAGATGACTATGAGGCAGATATATTCCTCCCCAAGTTTCACAGGCAAAATATGTTAGACAATTATTAGCGCTTAGGGAATAACTGGGGAGTTATATTTGTTCATTTGGCAATTATGTATTAACAATTATGTGCAAGGTATCCTTCTAGGTACTTGACACCAGTGAACAAAATAGACAAGTTCCTGCCCTCTGGAAATTTCCTTTCGAAAAGATTTTGATAATAGCAAAAACCATAATGTATAAGTAAATGAATTAGAAGGTAATAAACTCTATAGATAAAAATTAAAAAGTAGAAACAGGTAAGGGGATTCTAAAAAGAGTAGAACAAAGTACAAAGTAGAGGTTGGACTTAAGTGAGGTTACTAGCTCTGGCATAATTTCTTTTTTCCTTACAGGAAATTCAGGTCAGTGAATCAGTGAAAAGCTATAAAAGTTGATGCTCACCTGAAGGAATCAGATTGCCACATCTCAATATGAGCAATTGTACGGACGCTGAGTCAATCAACCTTTCCTCAGTTCCTACTATTTGCCAAGTTTTAGTGCAAAGTGTGATTATGAATAATATGTTGATTAAATAACATTGTGAAGAAGTTATCATTGCTCCGGACACACTGAAGTTAAGAAAAGCTAAGTGAATTGCTTAGGACAGAGTGGAGACTGACCTGAGACAGGAAAGAGGGAGGTGTGCTAAAGAGACAGTGATCCTTTGGCAGTTGATTTGTTTTGACAGTACCTTTTTTAATTGGGTCAATAATTGCTTTTCTTTTTGTTCACAATCAAACCTTGAAAATCAATACATTATTTTTTAAAAATTAGTTTTATTTTTTTTTTCCGTTACTTTACTATATATGTTGAATATGTTTTTCAATTAAAACTTCTAAGTTCAGCCGAGACCGGTTTGGCTCAATGGATAGAGTGTCGGCTTGGGGACTGAAGGGTCCCGGGTTCGATTCTGGTCAAGGGCATGCACCTTGGTTGCGGGCATATCCCCAGTAGGGGGTGTGCAAGAGGCAGCTGATCAATGACTCTCTCTCATCGATGTTTCTAGCTTTCTATCTCTCTCCCTTCCTCTCTGTACAAAATCAATAAAAAAATATATTAAAAAAAACAAAAACAAAAAACTTCTAAGTTCATTGTCTCATCACAAAATTTGTTAGATCACATTTTTTCATTCCATATAAAAATAATAACCACTCAGAGTTTATTGATTGTTGGAAAAAAATATTGAATTCAAAAGGAATTTAAGGAAATAGGTTCAGAAACTAGAAAATGCAGCTCTTCAAGAAATCAGTTAGTTGCATATTTATATGCATACATATGGTTTGGGTGGATTTTGAAAAAATTCTCCTTCTACTTCAAAAAGAAAAAATTCTTCAACTCCAAAATAGCCATTACAAGGAAATTTTACATTAAGTAGCAAGAAGAAACCAGACAGCACTTTAATAGTAGTCCCCTTGAGAAGGCTAATTCCAATGTAACCCTGGTATTTGGGGGCCGAGGGGGGGGGGGGGCAGTAGTAATCTGAATCTGTGCCAGTCACCTAATGTACATTCCTGATAGCCTATGATTAAGTCATTGCCCCTTTGGTCTTGCAAGACCTGTTACCTAAATGCTCACATTTTTACAGAGGCCATAAACCATGACACAGCTCCTGGAGGGTTATCAGCCTGGTGCCTGGCCAGGCCCTTAGGAATGGTCTCAAGACCGCCAACACCTGGGGCTTTTTGCAAAGCCCACAAAAGGTCCGTAATAATAATCCATATTGGGGGGACAAAAGAAAACAAAAGGGGGATAAAAGAGGGCTTCCACCATATTGGTTTACTCAGAATTTGAGAGGCAACCTCCTCTGAATCCGCTGGCCTCATGAAGCTGTGTAACTCCATTTCTCTAAGGGTTGCTTGGTTTTTCTTCTGTCTTCTATAACACCGTCAGCTAAACAAATTCATTAGCTTTACTTGAAGCTTCCACATAACTGCAGACAACAGTTTTGTTAAGCTCGTTGCCACTTCATAATAGAAAGGTCCTATTTTTTTTCCCCAATTGATTTTTAAGCCATTTTTATTAGTTTCTTTTTAAACAGCATCCTCAAAACCAAATTTCTAACAATCTGTTCAAGTCAATTTTTCTTAGAGGCCTCTAAAAATTGTTTTCTTTACATTTTTAGGTATTTGTTATGACAGCACTTTGTTTCCGTTACCCACTGCTACATAAACAATTACTCCCCAAAACAGCAACATAAAATTGAAAGATGGACAGAGGGCCAAAAACCAGGACTGCAGGCTTTATTAGAGGAGAAGGACCCTGCCGGGCTGCCTTGCAAAGGAAGAGAGCCACGTGCAGGAGTGAACACGCCTTTTGAGGGGAGGAAAGGGAAGGGATGGGGCATAGGGTACTCGGCACGCACTGATTGGTGGTTTCATATAAGGCACATGATTAGGGACTTAGGGACTTAGGAATCAGGGGCTTAGGGTATTTGGCAGATGCTGATTGGTGGTTCAAGATACAGACCATATAAGGTGCCTGGTTAGATGCTCAGGAATGTCCAGGCCACAGGAGCTGTTTGCATTATACTCCGTCCATCAGTTGGGGGAAGAGAGGATCTATCAAAAATATCAAACATTTATTTTCTCAGAATTTCTGAAAGTTAGGAGTCTGAGCCCACCCTGGGGTTTAGTGTCACAAGACTTCAATCAAAGTGCTGACACTGTAATTATCTCAAGATTCTTCTGGGGGAGAAACCAGTTTCAAGCTCATCTGCATGGCTTTTGACAGGCCAAGGTTCCTGCCCCCTGCTGGCAGCCACTTCAGTTTCTCCCCACATTGGCCTCTCCTCAAGCTCCCAACAGGGCAGCAGCCTTCCGGGAGAGATCCACTGAGGGGAAGAAAAAGAGAAAAGCTGTGAGTCACAGTATTTTTGGAACCGGACCTCAGAAGTGACATATTCTGTCACTCTTTCCATATTCTGTTTGTTATAAAAAGTTTGTATGCACAACCTATTCTCTGCAAAGGACACATAGTGTGGACAAGAGAGACCACATGCTGACCTGACAAGCTCAGGGGAGGCCTGCATGGCAGTCTTGCAAACTCAGAGACCTAAAGTAACCACAAAGGATGTTCTGAAACGAAACTTTAGCTATACACAGTTATGGTGGGCAGTTACATCCTAGGCTGCTATCTTCACAGACAAGGTCAATCTTTACCTTAATCAAGCCTGTCTGTCTTTTTGCATCTATGATCACATACCCTTGAAATGTGGAACTTGTAACTTTCCTTTTCCTGGAGCCCCTGGGGCACAACCAAATGTGGTGGGCACCAGGACAGATACCACAAATTCCATCATTATCATGTTTATTGTTCCTGCACCCACCTAAGTATGTGTCTATCATTTTACTTTATATCTAATCCTAGAGGTTTCCCCACTTTGCTTCCTCCTCCCTCCCTTCCCCACCCCCCCTCTCTAGTCTATAACCAATGGAATTCATCTATGTCCCTCCTTTGATTGCAATGTATAAATGTAACCCGCCATTCTCCGGAGCATTATCTCAATTCATTGAGGTTCTGCTTCCTGGCATACATTGACATTTTGGCTCAAATAAACCCACAAAAATTCTTTACAGGTTTTAATGTTTTTAAGTAACAATAGGAATGCTTACCCTGAGAAGGAGGGTAGTGGGAGCCATCTCAGAGGCTGCAGGCTGCAATGACTTTCTTGTGTTTATAAATTAATTAACTAATTAATAACAAGAAAGGAGCAATAAAAGGGAAGGCAAAATATGATAGGCATGCCATTTGTGAGGGGAAGCTGCAGTTTCACACTCCCCAGGGAGCCACCAGTCCATTTCCCACAGACCCCTGGGGGAGAAGAGCTGCAGCCCAGAGAAGTCTGAGTGAATTAAGGAAAGTCCTTGCCTGTCAATCACACCTGGGAACAGGGCATTGGCCTGAGGAGACTTGAAGTAGTTAATCCCCTAAACAAAGGGGTTCCCTCTCTTGCTCCCTTGTGCTTTTGTCTCTTGGCATGTTGAGCTTGTCTCCTGGCCTCATGCTTCTGCTCCCCTGCTGAAATAGGAACTTTTTAGTATGAAAAAGGCAGATTTAGGGAATTTTTAAGATTAAGGGGGTCCATGGAAAAAACACAGGGCTATAGAATTCCAAAAGATTACATTTCCTTAAGACAAGGGAACTAGGAGTAGTGAAATGTCTATATATACAAAATAAAGAGGGAGGAAGAAAGCCCAGTGAGAATGGGGAACAATGAGGCAGGAGGGCCTCACACCTCCCAGTGAGGTTAGACCTTTGAGCTCAGGAGTTGCTATAGTGACCAAATCTGAAGGGAATAGTGACCAATCAGAGGGGATATCGGGACGCAGGGACTTGCAGCCTTTATAAACCCTGGAAGGAGAAACTGTGGAATTCGTTCCCCCTCCCCACGTGTGAGTCTGTGCTGTGAGATTCTTTCCCCTCCCAACGTGGGACTCTCTACTTGTTCTTCAATAAATTTCCACCTTTGCTGTACAATCTTCTGTCGGTGGTTTCATTCTTCGATTCTAATGGACAAAGAATCTGGGGAAGCCATCCTGCCCCAGGAACACCATGTGCTCCAGTCCAAAAATCCCGTATCACTGCCTTCACCACATGGCCCACAGCCATGGAGACCCCACACCTGGATTAATGGGCTGCAACTAGCCTAATTCTAAAACAGATCCAACTCCACACTGGGAAGGAAACATTGGATGCTGACTTTGCTTCTAGCTCTGCTAAATCCCTAGTTGTGCTTAGTCTGGGACCGGATTAAATGAAATGGGACTTTGGAAACCCAGAAATGTAATTCCATGCAAATAAAAATCACTCATCCTCCTATGCCAGTCTCAGAAAATCATTTTCTCTAGTTTTCATAAGGTCCCAATCCCCAGCACCCAGTGGGGAAAAGGGTATCCCACTTCCACCAACGTATCTGGTTTATTTCACTTATAATGCCATGAGATCTACCTATGCTGTTGCAAATGGCAAGATTGAATTATTTATTATGGCAATATAATATTTTATATATCATACATATATAATACCATTTCTGTATCCATTGATGAACACTTGTGTTTTATATATATATTATATAAATTATTTATAATAGCTAAATATATATGTATATTTAGCTATTATAAATAATGCTACAATCAATATGGGAGTGCATATATCACTTGAGTGTCTGTTTACTTTGGATGAATAGTTAGGAATGTAACTGCTGGGTCGTATTGTTAGATAGGATAAGGGTCTCAAGGTCTGGGCAGTCCCAAATGTTAATGTCTTGCTAAATGTTAAAATGCAGCTCAGTATTTTGCAGATGCGGCTGTAAAGGGATGAACTGACAGAGAGGAACTCAACCTGATGAAAGTAGCCAACTTCAAAAAAAAAAAAAATCAACATGTAATTGACCAAATAATGGATATGAGTAATGACTAAGCCTCCCTGGGGAGAGGCAGGGCTTTGACTGTGAATCCTGTGTCTCCTTTACTTGCTACAAGTAAACAAGACTACTTGTTTTTGGATACAACAAGGCAAGCATCAGACCCCTTGAGCTTGGTAACACTTTTGGCAACCCCAGATGGGACTACTTTAACAGGGCTCCCTCTCAGCCTGGTGAGGGCACTTGGCAAAGATCACTGGGACTTACTGGCCTGGCCCAGGACCTGCCCTATGGGAGGCTCCTGCTTGGGGCTGACCCCCAGAACCACGGCCTGGGCTACCTTGACAGCAGAGCTGGCAGGTCAGTTCCTGTGGTCACTTTGATCAATGCTTCTTTCCTGAAAGCTACTGTTGGTTCTGGTGCATGCTTGGTTTCTGGTTGGTTGGGCAGAAAATGTCCCCCAGGCATTGGATTGAGGGCTTGACCTAGGTTAAACTCTGGGTGGCAAAGAGGGGTGAACCATGGCTGTGTGGTGATGCAAGACGTTCTCGGTGAGGATCTCGGTATGGTGGACTAGCTCTGGAGTGTCCAGGAACTCCTGCTGGACAATCCAAACTCCCTTGGGTGACAACCTCTGGTCTGGTTGTCCAGTTGTCTGTCCTGTGGAATTTGTGCTTTGTGTAGACATAGCATTTGCCTTGTTTATCTTAGACATAAATGTTACAACTCTGAGAGACTCAAATTTGATCCCTGAATGCAGCCTGGGGGCATGCATTCTAAAGAATTGGTTAAAAAAAAACCTCTGCTTGCTTGACTTAAAGAAATTAAGTGCTTGTACAAATTAAGGAATATAACAAATGAGTCCAAGGCAGCCTTGCTTGAGGCTGGGAGCCTATTGTGGATTTGGGAGGCATTGTTTTCTAAGTGAAGTTTATCTGCTTCACTAACCACACATAAGCTTCTCCTCTGCAACTCCACCTGTCTCCATCCGATGAACGCACTTTCCACGCACTTCCCGGAGCCCCTGCAGCCAGGGAAATTCACTGGCACATGAGGCTGGCACCCCTGCAGGTTTCTGAACTGTTGTGCCCAGTAAATTCTGGAACCCAAAGGCCATCAGGGAGCCGAGTCTAATGCAAATGCAGAAAGTCTTTATTAAGCTAACCCGGGTTAGGGTCCGAGCGGGAGCACCAGCGCAGTGGCACTCACCTGTTCCAAACTCGGACCCCGAACTAAGTTTCTTTCTCAGTTTTATACTCTAGCCCAGTGTTTCCCAACCTTCTCTCATGATGAGAATCACCTGGTGGAGTTGTTAAAACACAGATTCCTGAATCCCAACTAAGAAGTGCTAAACTAGAATTTTTGGGAACATATAGGTAAAATTGCATACCTAACTTAGTGCTCTGTATATAAAATCTGTCTTAGAGCACTAAGTTAAGTATGCAATTTTACCTATATGTTCCCAAAAATTCTAGTTTAGCACTTCTTAGTTGGGATTCAGGAATCTGTGTTTTAACAACTCCACCAGGTGATTCTCATCATGAGAGAAGGTTGGGGAACACTGCTCTAGCCCAGCTATGCAAGCAAGCACCCTTTGCCTCCTCCCTCCCCGTTCCCTTGCATAAGTCCTCTTTCGCCTTCTGGGCATCTCCAGGGTGGTCATCTCTCATAATTACAGGTAAGGCTGGTCTGTTCCCGGGAGGTGCATTCCGCGGGGGTCAGCTCAGTTCCCCGGAGGAGAATTCCGCAGTGGTCAGGTCGGTCGTCATAAGATGAGTATCAGGAGATGTTGTACCTACAGGATGAAACCCTACCTCGGGACCTAGTCCTGCTTTAATGTTTGTCATAAAACATTACGTTCTGGCTTTACTCAACCTTACATTTATTGCTGCATTCTGGTTTCTCTCAACCTTACAGAACAAGTTTCCCTGCAAACAGGCTGTACCAGCTTCACTGAGGAGACAAGAAGTGAGCCCATGCTGTCCTGTGGAGGTGATCTGGGGCAAGCAAGACTGAGCAGCAGGGGTTTGGCTATGGGACTTGAGGCCAGTCTGTGGCTAACAATGTAAAGATATATGCTTGGGGTTTTATGGGAAGAATTTCTGGTTTTATCTATGAGCTGTTTAATTAAGATTCCCTATGTTTCCCTTATTCTGTAGACTAACGGGAAAAAAATTATGCGCCACATCTTTATGAGGAGTTTCATTAACATAAAGAGATATTCTATTAGTACGTGTGATTTCAGAAATTTTACCATAGGTGTGCTAACAGAGGCCAAATACCCTAGGAGTATTGGAAACTGAATAAAACTAAGCTTATTTGAGTGGATTGGTGCCAGAAAAACAGAAAAGTCTGCTATGATATGGAAATGGAGTTTCAGCTTTACCGGATTTTCAAAATGAAGCAGGTAGAATCAACACAGGTATGTATTTTGAATAACAGAATCCTAAAGGCAGTGGGCTTCCTAGCTACACGGTGTGGGAGGGAGATGAGAATGACACAGGGAAATGAATTGCTTTTAGTCTGACGAAAAATTTGTTAAGATTTTGAAGTGGTCAGAATGTCCCAGGTCTGCATGCACGTGTAAATGTATGCAGTTGGATACAACAGGGAGTCTGGTACCTGCAGAGACTAAAAAGTAGACATGAGCAAGGACACAATCCATTAACATGGCAACACCCGTGCCTAGCAGTCCTGAAGGATTTTCAAAAGTGATTTACTGGTTCCAGACGCATTCACGGAAAGGCATTTATCTGCAAGGATGGTTTCGAGAGCTCTGACTCCGGGCAGGTGCAGCCATTCACTTCATTGTGTCAGAGCCGAATCCAGGCCCTCAGCTTCTTTTCTGAGCGGCAGCTCATTAGCTCCCTCTCCTTCCTCCAAAGCTGTGGCCGGAGGTGGGGCAGTGAAGGCTGAGACAGCTCCCTCTGCATCCATGGGCAGGATGAGGTGCTTTTAAGCTCTATCACTCCTCTGGGGAGTGGCCCCATCCAGCCTGGGCACTCCCCAGAGAGGTGTCTTTGGGAGATCTGCTGACTGGCTGTGGAATGGACTGACTAGGCACTTGTCCTAGTAACATCTATCTTGGGTAAAAACTACTGTTTAAAATTTAACCCTGCTATTCTGGCTTCTGTAAACCTTTGCTTGCTTAAATAATACGACTACTCCCCATTCCAGAGAGGTCATAAACTATGCCCCAGACCGAGTTGTCAGTGCTGGTGCCAGGCCAGGCCTTTATGGTCTCACGGCCTGTCCCAGCACACAGGACTTTTTCTCAGAAGGTCCAGAAGTCTCATTCCAAATTTGGAAGAAAAAGCTGAAAAACATATAAATAAATGAGACTTCCACCATATTGGGCCCCAGAATTTGAGAAGTAAGATTTTCCTCTGAGCTCCCTAGGGCTAGCAAAATGAATAGGACTCCAAAGAAATGTGGCTTATTGATTAAGGCGTCTTCTGATTTACAATGTAACAGATGCAACAAGGTGGAGTAACTCGTTTTTTGTCACAGCCATAGGCAGCCATGGAAGTTAACAGAATTCTGCACTGCGAAGGTGCGAGTGAGGAGGGAGACAGGTACAGGGAGGCCACACAGCCTAAACCTTCTTTTTAGTGGATTGGGTCTGAATTGTGGCATGTGAGCCAAGCGCACAGTAGGCATTTTGGGCCTGTCCTCTGCCTCTCACACACCCACCTGTCTGGGACATCGAGAGGGTGAGGGGAGAAGCCTCGGGGAGGCCTTCTCAGCCCGTCTTCTCTAGGAGTCCGGGAGCCAAGGGCTGAGAGGAACTGGGACCTGTAAATGCAATAGGAGGCAACTGCTAGTTTGGGCACCTGGGGCTGGAGGAAGAGCTGATGCTAGCAGTGCCTCCTGTGAGTAGCCCCTGTGGCATCATGGACGCTCCTTGCTTTTCCTTCCTGTTTCAATACAACCTGTGCCCACAGCTGTTTCCTGTCTTTGTTTTCTTCTTGAGCTCCTAATGTTTCCAAATTGGAGACAAGGGGTGGAGGAGCCACAGCCTGTGAAAGATAGAAACTGGATCATATAGACCTCAGGTGATCTGCTCATTGCAAGGCTCACCCCAGCACCTACTGGCAGTGGGCTTGGGGACAAAGATGTTGCAAGTGAGTGATACCTTCTCCCCATGTCCTGAATTTTAGAAGGACTTTAACAACTGAACTGCAGCTGTATAGCTGGCTAACTAGGGCACGATGTTTAATAGGATGTCTGATCTTCGAGGGTCTTGGGCAATAGCATGGCCTGCGGAGGTAAGGCCAAATTTACACCCCCCCTCCCTTACTACACAAACATACATACACACACACACACACACACACACACACACAGGAGTTTATATTCCTGGGACTGCCTCCTGCCATCAGGCTTTTCTGTGGTGCTTTGCCCCAAGAGAGCCAATATAGAAGGCCCTGTAAAGACTTCCTGAGCTGTCCTCCTCCCTCTCCCCCACCAGTTCCCCCTCCCCTACCAATAGTGACTTAGGAGCTGCAACTCTTCGCTCAGACACATGACAAGTATCACTGCACTTGAGAAACCATGAGGCACCACCTGGATATTGTCTAGAACTGTTACATCTGACATTCCTTCCCCCTGGGGGTGCTGCTTCATCTGGGTTCCCACTGTCTGCACAGTCACTTCCTGCCCAGATGCTGCCTGTCCTTCCTGGTCATGGAGAGACCCAGAGCTCAACAGGTGTCCTTGCTGGCATCTTTGTCCTTAGGGCAGCCATCATTCTGGTCCATCTTGCTCATTAGATCCCAGCAGGATGTGATTTTATGAGTGGCTAGGTCTTGGTCTCCTTGATTTTTCTCCTGCTTCTGCCTAACTTCTAAAGAGCCTGTCTCCTGATAGATAGAGCACTGTTCTCTTTCTGCCCTCCTGCTCTCAGGAATCCCGTGTTATGCCTAGATTCCAAGATCTCCAAAAAACACCAGGGAGCCAAGTCCGATGCAAAAGCAAAGAGCCTTTATTCAAGCTTGAGCCCGGTCTCTCTGCTTCTACTGATGCAGTGGCAGGATGCAAAGAGCCCTGAGTTCTGAAAGTACAGCTTTATAGGGCTTAGGGTTGGGTGGTGGGGTGAAGGCCAGAGTCCAGTTACACAGGTGGCTGGATGTGGTTAGCTTATTTGGCCTTCTGCATTCCTAAGGGTGGGTTAGGCAACTGGAACTATTTTGTAAAAAAAAAACTGCTGTTTAAAAAAAATGTTTTCTTTCTAGCCTGCTTTAGCCTGTTTGAAGATAAAACTCAGCTATATGACCTTATAGGCCAGAGACTAGATATGCCCATAATCTCAATGCCATGCCAGGTGCATTTTTCAATTAAATAGAACTGTGTTGTTTTCAAGGCAAGCATCGAGATAACCACTAAGTACACAAAGGGCTGGCTCTTCAACAAAAAGGGAAGTTCTGCTTGTAGCCCTGCTCTGCCCTTTCACCTGCACCCTGGAAACTCCAAGACTTTCATAAGTTGGTCGACCAGAGAATTTCACTCCTAGAACTCAAAGACATACTCCGTCCATGTTCAGCAGGAAGCAGTTATAGAATTATGACCCTTGTCCCTATTTCCTCAAATACTTGGAGTAAAAAAACTCTCTGAGGAGAATTGTTATATAGGACAAGGGTCTTAAGTCTGATTAGTCCTAAATCTTATTTCTTGCTAAATGTTAAAATGTAGTACAGCCCTGGCTAGTATGACTATTGGTAGGAGTGTCATCTTGTGCATTGAAAGGTTGTGGGTTTGGCAACCAATCAATGTTTCTCTCTATATTGTCTAGAACTGTTACATCTGAGTATATATATATATATATATATATATATATATATATATATATATTCCCCCACCTCCATTCCCTCCCTAAAAACCAATGAAAATGTCCTCAGGTGAGGAGTAAAAACAAAACAAAATAGCATTTTGCTAATGCATCTGTAAACATGTAGTTGAACAAAAAGTGTATATAAGCAATGGCTAAGCCTCCCTTCAGGGAGTTGGAGGTTTGCATTTGTCCTGCCTCCTTTAGTTACTGCAAGTAAATAAAACTATCCTGAGACAACTCTGCCTTGTTTTTAAATATAGCATTCCCAGTGGTAAACCCCTTAATTCAGTAACATTATGGTAATTCTATTTTATTTTTTATTTTTTGAGTAACCTCTCTAGTGTTTTCCATAGAGGCTGCATCAATATATATTTCTAGTAAACAGTGCATCAGGGCTCCCTTTTTCCACATCTTCACCAACATTTGCTTTTTTTGTCTTTTTTATAATAAACATTTTAACAGTTGTGAGGTGATAACCATATTTCTATTTTGATCTACATTTCAGTTTTTCAGACTCTTTCCCTGCTCTATTTAGAAAAATTCCTATTTTCCAAATTTTCACTCTTTAAATATATTTATCCTTTATTCTCGATATCTAATGTGCTCTTTGATTATCCAATACAATACTTATTTTATATATTAGATTTAACTAGATATTTTTTTTAGTATCCATATGTCCCCTGAAACTTCCTATCCCTTAACAGCTTTTATTGTATTTATGCATTGCATATAAAAGTTCTCCAAAAACTGAAGCATAATTTTTTTATTGTTATTTCCCAAAATGTTTATTGCATTTCATCTCTGGGAGTTAGTGTATAGGTGTGTGGTGGGGAGTAGGGAAGGGGGTACTAATCGTTTTCACTACATTACAGTTAAATCAACTGGTTCAAGCTTTACAATTGTAATTCCAGCAAGTTCCACTCACCCAGGGGTGGCCTTTATAATCCTGCTGGCAATTAATCTGGAAGGGTGTTACCTGCTCTTTCCCTGACCCTGTTTTAATGCATTTTAAAAAATGTATATTTTTATTGATTTCAGAGAGAGGAAGGAAGAGAGAAAGAAAGATAGAAACATCAATGATGAGAGACAATCATTGATCAGCTTCCTCCTGCACGCCCCACACTGAGTGGCGATCCAACCAGCAACCTGGGCAAGTGCCCTGATTGGGAATTGAACCATGACCTTCTGATTCATAGGTCAATGCTCAACTACTGAACCCTGGCTTAATGCACTTTTTAAAAATTGATTGGAATATGGGGTTATTGGGCCAAGGAATCTGTTCCTGTGTTTGGGACTTTTCCAGACTCCAACCAATTTAGCAATCCCACAATGAGATCCAACACGAGCTTGGTTCCCTTCATTTCTGTGTTACTTCCTCCATGGTACCAGCCTGTGCATGGCCCACTAACTTGCAGGATCCTCTGATGTACTATGAACACTTTATTCTTTCTCTTTCTCTGGAAATTAATTTATCAAGGCTTTCATGTAATTGCTTCTCATTTTCTTTGTTAGGTGATTGAAGAGTGTGGATTTCATTTTGTCAAGTTACTTCTTATTATTGTAAGAGCAAAGTTCTTATGTGTGCTTCTCTATCATCCTTGGAAATGGAAGTTCATCTGACTAATCCATGATAGTAGAGAGTAAAAAAATCTATATTTTTAAAAAGGTTTACTTGAATTAAACAGACAAGTTTAATTAGAATTTATTTATTCAGACTTCCACAATATTTCAAATACCTTGTGACTATAATTTTAACTTAAACATTTTTATAAATCAGTATAACTTGTCAGTCACCTTTTAATTGTTTTCTTTGAATAATTAAATGTTTATTTTTATATCACAGAAAATAACTGAGATTATATTGAATTAGAGCATATACAAAATTATGACTTTTTATCCATTATTTTACAATCCATAAAATTTCTTAGATTCTTTGTCACCATTGTGCTGCATTCGTTAAAATATTTATAATTTAGAGAATCTTAAAATTAATTTAAAAATTTGTATTGTCTACTTTAATAACTTCATTTTATAAATTTACAAACTAAGACATAAAAATTAGAACACATATGTGCATTTATTCAATAACTGTCTTTTTTCCAAATGTGTTCTGATGCACCTCATTAGGATTCTTGTTTGCCACTTTCTTCACAAATTCAGGGATTACCACTACCCCATAGGATTTAGCAAGCTTAAATTTTCATGTTTAGGTTGCTAGTGTGATATGTGAACCTCACAGTTAATACTAACAACTGTGATAATGTGGTCCATTCTAGGGAGATGCGCAGAGTCTGAAAAGTAGCTTTTTCTCTAATGTTTCCTCATTAAATATACCTTGATTATATTTTACTTGCTGACGAGATAATCTGCATTTAATTACTTTTAATTTATAGAAAATTATGTAACTAAATTAAATAAGGCTAATAAGTGTTATTAAATTAGGACTTGGGAAACAGAATTCAGAAAAATAATTTACGTATTCATTATTTTATATTAGGCTGATAAAGCCCTCTTTATAATATACTATTTTATTAATATATATTTTCATTTTATTAAGATAAAACTGGATAAAAATAAACATATCTTGATTTTATCTACCTATAATATTTATAATCTTATTGATGAGATATATCATTATAAATGAATAAATATCTTCTTAAGGACAGATACATTATTTTAAGCATGTTGATAAATGATTTTGTTTTACTTATGTATTTATTTTTCTTTATTGAGGTATAATTGACAAATTAAATTGAAAAGATAGTTGAATATACATGATGATTTTATATACATATATAATGTGAAAGGGTTACTCCATCAAGTTAAATAACACATCCAACACTATATATATATGTATACATTTATATATATGTGTGCATATATATATATATATCCTATATAATAAAGAGGTAATATGCAAATTGACCATCACTCCAACACACAATAGCTGCCCCCATGTGGTCAAAGATGGCTGCCTCCATATAGACACAAGATGGCCACCACAAGATGGCCAGCGGGGAAGGGCAGTTGGGAAGAACTAGGACTGCAAGGGAGGGCAGTTAGGGGTTACTGGACTGTCAGGGGAGGACAGTTAGGGGTGACCAGGCCGGCAGGGGAGGGCAGTTGGGAGGGACAAGACTGCAGGGGAGGGCAGTTGGGAAGGATAAGACTGCAGGGGAGGGCAGTTGGGTGTGACCAGGCCTTCAGGGGAGGGCAGTTGGGAGGGACAAGACTGCAGGGGAGGGCAGTTGGGGGTGACCAGGCCTGCAGAGGAGGGCAGTTAGGGGAGGTGGGAGGCTTGCAGGGTAGGACAATTGCGGGGGACCCAGGCCTTCCAGGGAGGGCAGTTAGAGGAAATCGAGCTGGCAGGGGAGCAGTTAGGCATCGATCAGGGGAGTGGTTAGGGGTGATCAGGTTGGCAGGCAAAAGCAATTAGGGGCAATCAGTCAGGCAGGCAGGTGAGTAGTTGGGAGCCAGCAGTCCTGGATTGTGAGAGGGGTCCCAGATTGGAGAGGGTACAGATTAGGTTGAGGGGACCTCCCCACCCCAGGTATGAATTTCATGTACCAGGCCTCTAATGTGTGTATATATATATATATATATATATATATATATATATATATAGTGTTTTAAAAATGTATATATATACACACACTTTGAATAATTGCAAAGGTTATGTTTATTAAAATACATTTCATTTTCAAAATTGAAAATGAATCAGTTGTTAAAGTGTATATCATTTTTTTGGGACACCCTGTGTATATATGTAGAGGTGAGCAAGTTGTTCTTTAGGATATTGAATGATAAGTGTATTTTTCAATAGACTATAAATTTTAATAGCTGAAAGGTTTTCTATCAATATCACTTTATAATTACATTACTTTACACTCTTCCCAGCTATATGTTTTTGCTAAAACTTCATGTTATAATGTAAGTCTTTGCATGCCTATTGAGTAAACAAACAAACAAAAAACAGTTTAACAAATATTTGTGACTGCTTCTTTGTGCCAGATCTTAGTTTAGGTGTAAAGTATTGGGTAGTGAACAAATCAGCTAATTCCTGACTCTGGAGTCTTGGTTCCAGGTTATTGATACATTTTTACTTAGTACAGCGAAGTCAGGCACATAATCATGTGCTTATGTGATGATTATTATTAGTGCATTTTACTTTGGTTTTATTTAATGATGAATTATTGTTTGTCTTTTATATACCTTTGTAAAGTACACACTAACTATGCTTCTCTTGTTTATTTATTTTTTCTGAAAACAGTTTAAGACTTTTTTATTTCCAAAATGCTATAAGGAAGACTTAGTATTCAAAGATAACCTTCATAGCTAAAGTGTATCAAAACTGAGGAAATATCTGTATATTAAATCAATACTGAAAAGAATTAGATGATATTTAACCATTATAATTTGGATCTTAGAAATGTCACCCTGACTTCCCACATTCTTTCACAGTTTGAAATAATTTGCATAAATGATAATTTGAAATGGGTGAAAATATATAAAAAGAACAAAAATCCCCCCTTTTTAAGCACATCTTTCATAGAATACCAGAAGAAAAATAATTGTCTAGTTGTTTTGCTAAATTTACTGTGCAATTTAAAAATACAATAGAGTAACAGTTTTCATTTTTAAAAAATATAATTTTATTGATTTCAGAGAGGAAAGAAGATAAGAGAAATAGAAGCATCAATGATAGGATCACTGATCAGCTGCCTTCTGCATGCCCCTTACTGGAGATTGAGCCCATAACCAGGGCAAGAGCCCAGATTAGGAATTGAACCATGACTTCCTGGTTCATAGATTGGCACCCATTTTTCATTTTTATGACATTTTTTTCTTCCTACTCTTTTTAATCCTTTTTTTAAAAAAGTAATAATAACATAGAAAAAAGGCTAGTGTTGCAATATACTAAAAATATTGTATAATATTTAATAACTAGAAGCCTGGTGTATGAAATTCATGCATGGGGTGGGGGAAGGGTCCCTCAGCCTGGCCTGCATCCTCTCACAATCTGGGACCCCTTGGGGGCTGTCGGGTCTAAACCAGCAGTCAGACATCCCTCTCATAATCTGGGACCCTGCATGCACCAGTGACCATACTTTTCATACAGGTGAAAGGACCTTGCTGCTGTATGGGCAGCTACATCTTTTTGCCCTGATTATAAAAAGTAGTACATAACATAATCCTTCTGAGGCAGTAACACCATTTTCCCTATCTTATGGGTGGAAAAACTGAAGCAGAGAGAAGTTAAATAATTGGCTTTGTCAAACAGTTATGAGTGTCAGAATCAGGGCTGACTACAAAATGTGCAAGCCACAGACCATGCATGTCATTGCTGCATCACCCTGTTAGAATAAACTTACAAGGTTTTAATTTTTAAATTTAAGAGACTGTTCCCAATACATAGGGTATGGTCACTAGGCCTGGCCAATGATCAGGGCCATCTGTGGAGGACCAGTGGGCAGGACGATCAGGAGGCCCCTGCAGGCACCTGCCTTGGCTGGTGGCCTGGTGCCACCTGCTGGCAGGCCCTGCCCTTGATCATAGCTGCTGGTTGCCTCCCTCTTAGGGGGCAGATGCTCAATGTAAGAGCTGCTCCCTCGTGGTCAGTGAGCATCATAATGACTGGTCATTCCACCAGTCGTTCCGTAGTTCACTTTATTTGCATATTAGGGTTTTATTTATTCTATATAATAAAAGGCTAATATGTAAATTGCCTGGACTGGTTTGGTTCAGTGGATAGAGCGTCGGCCTGCGGACTGAAAGGTCCCGGGTTCAATTCCGATTGAGGGCATGTACCTTGGTTGTGGGCACATCCCCAGTAAGGGGGTGTGCAAGAGGCAGCTGATAGATGATTCTCTCTCATCGATGTTTCTAACTCTCTCTTCCTCTCTCTTCCTTCTGTGAAAAATCAATAAAATATATATATATATAAAAAGGCTAATATGTAAATAGATCGAACAGTGGAACAACCAGAACAACCAAACAATTGGTCACTATGACATGCACTGACCACCAGAGGGCATGCGTGGAACATGGCAGACTATGGCCATGGCAAGATGGTGGAGTGGGTGAGGTGGGGTGCTGGTCATTGTCATTCAGGTGAGCCTCTGGTGATTACTGAAAATTTTTGCTCCTGCATGCCATGGTCCTGTCTTGCACTTGCACCTGCAGCTGGCCCTGGAACCACTGCTCATACTGGCCACCAGTGCCCAGCACTGGTCCCAATCACTTGGTGCCATCAGCAGGTGCAAGTGGTGGCTGCAGGCCCTAATCGCCCCTGAGGGCTTCTCCACCTCCCCCTGCTCCTGTGGGGCCATCAGGGCAGCAGCTGCCACTCACACACACAGATGATGCCAGCCCCACTTGTACCTGCTGCTGGCGCCGGCCCCTATCGGTCCACACTGTCAGCTGGTATGAGCAGGGCCAGTGCTGTCAGCACGTGGGTGCAGATCCGATGGGAACAGGGCTACAGACAGTCAGGGGACTGGGGGCCATGGTGGGTGGGGTTGGGCGGGGGCGTGGAGGATGGGCCAAGACCTGCCTCTGTGCCCACTGCAGCCTTGCAGCCCACAGTTCCTTTCAAGTGCATGAATTTGTGCACTGGGTCCCTAGTATAGGGTAATAATAATAATGTAATGTTAGTTATGTATAATGCACTATATGAAATGTTGTGTGTGTGTATACTTAATCCCCATAGTAATGTTATAAGGTATATTATGCTACTCCATCCCAATTTTACAGCTAAGAAAGCTAAGGCGTCATCATTTCCCAATATTAAGCAATATTAGACAGAACATGTAGTAAAACCTAGGCCACCAAACTTCAAAGATTATTAAAAGTGAAGGGTTTGTGTATATTGAGGTCTCATCTACTGGCCAGGTCCTTGGACTAAGCACTGTTTGGACATTATCACATTACACCTATATAAGCAGAACCTAAAGTTAGATATTGTCATTGTGCACATAAGGAATCAGACACAGAATGATTAAGATACTTGCCACATTTCACTGGATTAATGGTGGAACTCAAATTTATATTTATTGCTCTGGCTGGTATGGTTTGGTTGGTTGAGCATCCCTGAGTGGATTCCAGGTTAAGTCACTGCCTGGTTTTCAGGCTGGATCCCCAGCAGGGGGAATCCAGGAGGCAGCTGTTTGATGGTGTGTTTTTTTGTTTTTGTTTTTGCTTTTTTCCCTCTCATGGATGTTTCTCTTTCTCTCTCCCTCTCTCTTTTTCTCTCTCTCTAAAATATATAAAAACATATTTTAAAATATTATATTCATTATTCTATGACTTCAAACTCAATGATTTTAGCATATGATATGCCCTGGTTTGTCTATACAATTGTCAGTTTATCCCTGTTATTCCAGCCTAATTATTCATACAGTTTTCTTACAGGTACCACAATTTGAATGATTAAGTATATGATTATCTTACTAATCCCTCACCATACTGACTTCCAGTTTGGATCTGGCCTTTGGGTTCTGAGTGGGATGGACCAGACACCTCATCCTCTCATTCTGATCATTGCTATGTTATTATATCAAACATTAGTGAATACTTAGCCATTTCCATAAAAAAGCCTAGTTTGTTTACTTTACCAAAATATATCATATTAATTAATATGATAGGGTATAATAAAGAAGATCTAAGTCCATATATTTTCATCATAAAGACTTTTCAAAGTCACACAAAGAAAGATATGAAAGTCATAACAGCATTCTCTTCTTTCAAATTAAACAGAAAGGCTGTAGAAACATTTCAATCTGTCAGAGGCATACGGTACTCTTGTCATTAGAAGGAGGAGGGTGAGTTCCAATCTCCAGTTTTGCTACTGATTAGCTGGGTAACTGTGTTAAATTATATAAATCTATGTAATATATAAATCGGGACCGGCTCTAGGTGCGGGCAGCAAGTGTGAGCAGTCGCTCCCGCGCTGGCTGTGGGTGCGAGTGGGTGCAAGCAATAGACTTCTCCACCTCCACCTGCTCTTAAGAGGCAATCGGAGCTGGCATTGGCAGCAGGTGCGAGGGAGCAAAGAATTTTCTGTACCACCAGAGGCTCGCCCTGATGGCAGCAACCAGTGCCCCACCTTGGTCTGGCACCCCCGCTCACCTGCTCCACCATCCAGCCTCAGCTGACACCTGCTACAGCTGACACCTGCCATGTTCGATGCTCTGCTGCCTGCTGCCAATGCCAGCCATGTTCTGTGCCCCTTGGTGGTCAACGCACATCATAGCGACTGGTTGTTCAAATTGTTAGGTTGTTCCTCTGTTTGGTCTATTTGTATATTAGCCTTTTGTTATATAGGATTATACTATGTTTTCTTAATGTAAGACATAAATAATAATAACTATCTCAGAAGGTAGTTGGAGATTAAATTAGATAATGCATATCTAACTATTTTCATATAATATCTAATTAATACATTATCATTCCTATGTTTATTAATCTTACAAATTTTCAAAATGGAAATATCAACTCAATGTATTTTGACTTTTAAGATACATATTTAAAAGTCAAAAAATATTTTAAACAAGTTTAAACATATTAAAAATTTTTTAGCATTATAAAATGCATCAATTGTTTTAAAAAGTTAGGAGATTTACATAGTTAATTCTTTTTTTTATACCTGTAGTGGTTTATGTTTTTTATTTTATTAATTTATTTTTTATTGTTAAAAGTATTACATATGTCTCCTTTCACATAGTTAATTTTTGAAATTGTTTCCTTGTTTTCACTCCAGAATTGGTTGTGTGATATGACAAAAAGAGGCTTAATATTTAACCTTTTTCTTGGTTCTTATACAATATCGAAAAAGACCTGTGAAAGTACAGAGTGTTAAAAAACTTAATGGCTGCTGAAACCGGTTTGGCTCAGTGGATAGAGCATCGGCCTGCGGACTGAAAGGTCCCAGGTTCAATTCAGGTCAAGAGGATGTACCTTGGTTGTGGGCACATCCCCAGTAGGGAGTGTGCAGGAGGCAGCTGGCCGATGATTCTCTCTCATTGATGTTTCTAACTCTCTATCCCTCTCTCTTTCTCTCTGTAATAAAATATATTTTTTTAAAAAACTTAATTGGTATTCTCAGATATGGCAGGGACAATGTAACTCTTAATTTTAGACAGTTTTGGTAGCAGAGTTTGGTCAGTTCATTAATTTAACTCTTATTTAAGAAAAATTAAATGAATGTATACTATTACTCTGTGAAGATAATAATTAACAATTCATGGAAGAAGTAAGCTCATAAGGTCAGGGGTATGCTCATCTCAGATTCCATTAGTGCACAAAATTGAGAGGAAATTGACCAAGTTACCACTGTTTTTTTAGCACTGAATATTTGTTGATTGTTAGTTAATAGGGGAAATGACATTATTTTAGTACCCTGTTTCTCACATCATACCCTATGCATGCAAAGAGATTATTTTATTTTGGATAAGGCTAAGACCTTGAATGAAGATGAAGAGAAATTTTACAGATCCAGTAAATTCCCTCTGCTTTAACAGGATAAATTATAGTTTTTACTAGAAGAGAGTATTAAGCTAATAGTTTTCAGGCAAGTAATTTATTTTAAAGGGCAAAAGAGCTGCTGAGGTCTCCTGTGCCTTTTTTTCTTACTTTTATTAAATGTTTTATCACTCTAGAAAACACCTTAGAGCTTGTTGCTCTAAAGAGAATTCCAAAATACAATAACCTAATGTGCTCTAAAGGCAATTCCCATTCTTATATGTCTACCTTGAAGCTCCAACCTCTAAACAAAAATCCTCATGGTGGATGTATCTGTTTTGCAAAGTGTATTCACATCATTTGCTAGTAATTAGGCAGTAGTTTTTATACTGAAACTGTTTTCATATGTAAGTATCAATTACAGTATCCTACCTAATAAAAGAGTAATATGCAAATTAGCCATCACTTTGCTACACCCACAAGCCACACCCACCAGCCACGTCCACCAGCCAATCAGAGCGAGTATGCAAATAAACCCAACGAAGATGGCTACCAGAAAAGAGGCTTATTCCCCTGGCAACAGAGGAAGCAAAGCTTTCCACACACTCTGGTGGGCTCAGGCCTCCACTCAAGAATACAAAGTTTCAATAATAGAAGTTAAACAGAAATGGCAACAGCTGGAGGCTTGGCTCCGTTCCAGGCTACAAAGTTTCAATTATAGAAGGCAAATAAATTCCAGATACCGGGGCCTCAGCTTGGGTTACCAGGGGGCATGGTCGACCTGCAAACAACCACAGGCCCCTCTCCCAGGCCACCTCACACCCCAAGGGAACCCCCACCCTGATCCAGGACACCCTTCAGGGCAAACCAGCTGGTCTCCACCCATCCACCAGGCCTCTATCCTATCTAATAAAAGAGTAATATGCAGATTGACCATCACTCCAACACATAGGATCAAGATAGCTGTCCCCACGTGGACACAAGATAGCCACCACAAGATGGCCAGCAGGGGAGGGCAGTTGGGAGGCACCAGGCCTGCAAGGGAGGGCAGTTGTGGGCAATCAAGCCTGAAGGGGAGGGCAGTTAGGGGTGACCAGGCCAGCAGAGGAGGGAAGTTGGGGGCAAACAGGCTGGCAGGGGAGCAGTTAGACATCAATCAGGCTGGCAGGGGAGTGGTTACAGTGATCAGGCTGTCAGGCAGAAACGGTTACAGGCAATCAGGAAGGCGGGCAGGCGAGCAGTTTGGAGCCAGCAGTTCTGGATTGTGAGAGGGATGAACATCACTCGAAGGGTCCCAGATCGGAGAAGGTGCAAGCTGGGCTGAGGGACATCCACCCATACCCCTGTGCAAAATTTTGTGCACCAAGCCTCTAGTCTTATAGATATTAAGGAAAAAAGGCATCTGACAAGAAGAGGAAAAAAAAAAGGTTGATTTTGTTCTGATGCTACTGTAACAAGGGAGTGGACCAACTCAATTCCACTGGGAGAAAGAAGTCTGGGTGTAGGAGGGGAATGTAACTACGGGGAATGCCGGTGACATTCAGGGAGGAGTGGAGGAAAGGTTGATCAATAGATGTGCCAATCATTTAGTTATTCCTGAGTGTGCAGATGTTTTTCTCTGTAAATAGGCTGTTTGCTAATTTGCACCCATTAAAGTTAGGCTTCTACCTTCTCTCAGAGACTAGGAGAGAGAAGTACTATGGCCTTCCATGTTTACATTCAAGAAGCTAATTCCCTTTGCCTCAAGAAAGACAGTTATTTTTGTAAAATGGCTGGAATCTGGCAGACTTGCTCGTATTTCACAGGGGCAGAGAGATAATTTACAATTACAAGGGTTCTATAACAAAGGCTCCAAGAAAAGAGAGTTCAGGGACCTATTGTCTCTGTCTAAAGGGGAAGAATTATACCTAAGGTTTCAAGTTGAGTTGAATGTTACTACTGTCTTGGTTATTAGTGACTGTTACTATTATTTCAACAATAATTTACAATAAAACATTATAGATTATTCAAAAAACAAAAGTAACTTGAAAAATCACTGTGCCACAGAATATTAATAAATGTTAATCTCTACCATTTATTTAATGGTTTCCATTAATTGACAAGAATGTTAATACTTACAGTCTTTAAAAATATCTTTTGAAATAGATATTTTCTTATAGAAGAGGGAGCAACTAAGTCTAAGAAAAACTAAGTTTTCTAGGTCAGTCATTGAATTTATAACTAAACTAGAATTAACCCTAGCTCTCCCCACAAAGTTTAAGCTTTAGAATCAACCCTCCATTGAGCCATGTATCTATTAATGCCAGCTATAGGATGTTATTTAGCTTATTTAACTTCTCCATATCTATAGATAAGGGATATTACTAGTATCTGACTCATAGGGTTAGTATGAGCATAACATGAGACATAGCAAAGGAAATTTGGAGTTAAAAAGGCTAGCCCATAGTAAGTATCCTAATAAAGGGTCATTATTAGTATAAATTATGTGTACTCACTCTGCCATATTTCCTTGTAAGGGATAGTATTTTAAGGATTTCAGAATGAATTATATGTGAATCATTATTGTAGGTATCAATTACTTGTTTTTTCCTATACTGAATTTTACAGGATTATGCATTATTTTTATTAACTTGCTTTTATTATGGATTCTCTATTTATTAATATAAACAATTTTGAATATAAAATAAAGTAAAGGTGCATAGAACTATTACTCTATTTACGGCTTTCTTTATAGTAGAAGTATGCTAAAATGGTTGAGCACACAGCTATAAAGCTAGATTCTTGAGTTCACATTCTGGTTCTAAGACTAAGAGGTGACTAAAGGCAAGTTAATCTAAATCTCTAAAACTCTAAATCATCTTTACCATCTGTAAAGCAGGAATAATGCTAATCGTTATTATTCTTTTGAGGATAAAATAAACTAACAAAATACATTTAGACTAGTCTCAGACATGCTGGGGCTGACCAGCACACCCTGAGGATGAATGATGATGATGATGATGATTATGTTTCTGTGAAATAGAAGGTTAAAAGATCACCTGGCTAGGGAAACCAAGCAGCCTGGTTCGCCTGCCTCTTCAATTTTTTTATTGTAAAAATGGCTTGTACTAAAATGAACTTTTAGATATTGTCAGTAGGGTAAGTATTCTTGGGAGGACACAGGCATCAGCATTACTCTTAAGCATAATGATTCTGGTAGACACCCAAGGGTCGGCACGTACACACACTTGTTTGGAAAGGTCAAGGAACAATTAGGGTGGCCACCTTCAGCCAACTGCCCTAGAAAATTCATTCAGAATTTCCTCCTTACAAACTTTCCAGCCAGGTCCCGTGCTTCCCAACACAGACACAGAGCATGTCTTTTATAATTGAGAGGTATAATTATCATTACTTAATTACAATAACATTTGTTTCTCCCTGACATCAACACACATTATACTCCTGAAATTCCCTTACAGAAACAATAAAAGGTAGTTAAAAAATTATTTGACATTATAATAATATTTTATTGTTTCTTATGTGGAAAATACAAACAACTGCTACTCATTTGGTAGAGTTCAAATCATTAATCATCCTGTCTTCCATGCTCAGACTAATCATATTGAAGATATAAGTAGAAAATATTTGAATTAAAAGAAGGAAGAGCCCTAGACAGTTTGGCTCAGTGGAGAGCTCCTCCCTGGCCCAGGTCCTAGTCAGGCTCATGCAGGAGGAAACCAATTGATGTGTTTTTCTCACATCAATGTTTCTCTCTGTCTTTTCCTCTCTCTTCCACTCCCTCTCATAATCAATGGAAAAATTTCATCGGGTGAAGGTTAACAAAAGGAAGAAATCATTCAGTAAAAACACAATTTATATTCTGAAATTTTCTTTGAAAATATAGTGGCAAATAAAAAGTTGCAATTTTAACAGCTAAAAGTGTATACACACACACACATAGACACATACTCACATGTATAAGGTAGGTATGTATTATATGTTCTAACTACATATACATATAGGTTAGAATATTAAATACACATGTAGCTACTTTTGTGAAAATTTAGAACAGACTTTTGAATGGATAAATATATTTTGTATATTTTTCAATAGTTTCCTTATTACTATAATAAATGGTATACCTTAATGTTTACTAATATGCTTGGAAACCATCTCTTCTTCTACAACAGTGATTTTCAACCTTTTTCATCCATGGCACAGGTAAGGTAATTATTAAAAGTCTTCAGCAAACCAAAATGTTATTTTTTTTTGCCAATGTGACAAAAAATAAGTATAATTTTGATTCATTCACACTGGACAGTTATTATGCTGACTATTGTCATTTTTTTACTTGACAATCCAAAGGAAAAGTGACCAGTGCCCCTGACTAAATCGTCAGGCATTGCATGTTTTAAAAATTACTGTGGTATACAGGTTGAAAATCTTTAAAATTGTTCTACAATAACCTACCAAGAAGCCAGCTTACTGCAAGTCTATGTATAAATCTTGTGGGAAGTCAGACTGTTGTTAACAATTCAGGAAGCCAAACAATGACTTCTGTAACAATGACCTTAAAATGGCCAGGGCTTTCTTGTTAACTGATAACTTCCCTAATTTTTATCCCTGCTTCCAACTCAGCACCAATCAGAGAAAGCCAAGTATGAACCCACCCCAGTCATTCAGAATGTCCCAGTTCTACTTAGCTTCCCTGCAGTTTCCCCATGCCAACGGCCTCCAGTCAGGGCACACCTGAAGTTTTTTCTTTATTCCACTAAAAATCTTTCTCACTCCTCTGCCTGCTTTGGAGTCTGTTCCAAACACAAGTGATATGACCGACTCCTTTTTTATATAGCAAACTCTGAATAAATAGCCTTTACTTGCTCTCACCTGGTTGGCCTTTGTTTGTTTCCACACAGGTGGAAAGACAGGTAAAGTTCCACTCTGACCCGCCCAGTTTGACTGCTTGTGGACACAGACCTAGCCTTTGACAGACTGCAGTTCCAGCCACCTGCATGCTGCTGTTGCAGACTGTGCAGTCTATGAACAGGTGTAAATCAGCCTGGAGTTTGGAACTCCATTCTCTTTACATTGAGTTCCCAGGCTGCTTATTCTTTGGTTTGATACCTAGATTTTGTTATTGATTCTCACTTACTTGCCATCTTTATTCCTGATAGAATCAAGCTCTTCTTTTTCATTTTTCTCTACTATCTTCTGTGTGATGAGTCAAAATAAATTTAAGCTATATTAAAAAATAAAAAGCATTTTCTTGAGTAAAAGGCATTGCAGCCCAGAAGACACAGATTCATGTAGCAACTTAAATGGTGTTCCAGTGAGATAAAGGGGAGCCCATCTTTTGTAGCAAAAGTTCCTGCCCAGTTTCCCAATTAGGTCTGTTTTATAATATGTAAGTGAGGTAACCAAATTCATACACTTCTGATTGATCTGAATTGTGCAGTCCTGACTGGTTGGCATTGCGTATCCTATTTTATCATTATGGAGCAGTTCTGATTGGACGGGGCAGGTCTTGGTCCATTGGTAACAAAATGAAAGCAGGGACTGCCTG
Organism: Pipistrellus hanaki; assembly: GCF_964339955.1. Lineage (NCBI taxonomy): Eukaryota > Metazoa > Chordata > Mammalia > Chiroptera > Vespertilionidae > Pipistrellus > Pipistrellus hanaki. The sequence continues at coordinate 113,810,957 of NC_140503.1, read as the reverse complement.
GTAGTATTTGACCAGATAGCATAAGAGAGCAAAGCATAGTGCAGGGAGCTGACTATTCAGTCTGGGGTTCTTCCTAGTATACAGCGTACAGGAAGCCCTGTCAGCAAATGACTCCTGGGCTTGTATTATTCATAACATTTAGGCCATTGGTTGACCATGGGGAATTCATCTTAGCAGATAAATTCCTTCTTCAGGTTCACATCAAATGAATTGTGGGTTTTTTTGTTTTGTTTTGTTTTGTTTTGTTTTTTCCAGGGTCCATAGAGTTAACTGTTTGTGTTGTGCTGTCTAGAGGTGTTGTTTTTCCTAAGAAGGAGAATCACAGTGTAGAATATGGGCAAAGGCCTCATACTCTTGTCTCACAAACCAGCTTCACAGACCAGTGAGTTTGATCTTTATTTCCACAAATGCAAATGAATCATTTTATGGTTCAAGAAAGAATTCATTAACTCCCTTGTGGAATAAGTCAATTTTGCATTTCTGATTACCTATAAATTTGTTCATTTTATATTTCTCCTTTGAATAATTTCTAGAAACTGATTTGCTCAATAATTAAGCAAAATGAGACTATTTACATAGGTTCATTTATATATGTTTGAGTCACGAACTTACTCTTTAAAACTATTTAATAGTACATATAAATCATACAAATTAAAATTTATATGATAGTATATACTTCTTAATTGTCTTTACTGTGGATATCTTTTATGTTTGAAACTATACATGATGAGTAGTTTCATCAAGCTTTGTGTTCTTTTAAACAAATTAAGTACTAGGGTCTTCTACTTGATAAAAAAACAAAAACAAAAAACTAAGAACAAAAAATAAAATTGTCCACTAACACTGTTTTACTTTACATTTGAAAACATTCCTTTCAATGATTCATGAATTATATATGAGAATCATAAGTTATACATTTAATATGCTAGATAATTTAATTTAATTTGAAAGTATTTCATAAAGCATAATGCTAATTTTCAATGGATTATCCTGCATCATTTCCTTATTTGATCGACTTAAGTTGCTGGTTTAATATCAAATTGTTTTGTTATTGATGTGAACATACTGACTACTTTCTGATATTAATTCTGAGAGATGCATATGGCTATGAATTCAACACAGCATATCATATTTTAAGCAAACACTAAGAAAATACACACACCCATATTCACAACCTGATAACAGAAAGAATGTAGACATTTGTTACTTCTTTGCAATCTTTCAAAGGCTAAGAAGGTCTTGAGTGATTCTCTTTAGAAAAGCATGGAAATCAGAGTCCATCTGTAAAACCTCAAAACATAGTGTTGAAAACATAAAAGTCAAAAAGTACAATAGGTATTTTTTCAACCAGATATTAAAAATATATACTTTTATATTAATATTATTTTTATTATCATAGAAACAAAGCTCAATTCCTAAAAGAAAAGGATAATTACATGTTTTCTGGTAAAAAAGAAAAATCATAGAATGGTAATAATTTGTTCTTTATAATAGAAACAAAGCTATAGATTAAGATAAAGAGGGTAAATGAAGAAGAATCGTTTATTAGAAATTATTATGGAAAAAATGTATGATAATGTTGTTAATAGATTCAGCCAGACTATAGGACAGGAATTGTGACACAGAAAGTCAAATACTTGATGCCCAGGCCCAGTGCGAATCTGTAGCTATTGTCGGATATTGAAAAAAGGACAGATAAATATTATGATGAGAGGCTACCTATGGCCCCTAGATTTCCTTTACAAATTCTAATTTGTTGTTCACTGAACTGTTTCAGTCCTTAAATAGCCCACATGTTCTATTTATTCTAAAACCGAGATGACAACCAAAAGCCTTGTGCACACGTGCGCATTTGGGGATTAGAGTACATTCCCCAGAGGGTTTGGCCAGTTTTGTTTTTGTTTTAACAAAAGACTTTGAAATGCACAGGCAAAATAGCTTAAGCTTGTTATGTTCTTGCTGTCTTTGGACCATGAAACTTTGATTTCAATGCCATAATATGCTGGTTGAATTTGGCTCTTACTATTAGGATACTATCATATACATTATTCTTTGTTATTTTATCTCTTTGATATAATGATCTTAATTTCCTAGTTGTAGGCATATGTGGTCAAATTGAAGAAATAATTTTAAAACTATTTAAAATAATTTTAATATAAAGAAAATTAAGTAAAATAATACAGAAAAATATACCTTGAATGTGTTAAAGAAAAAATACTGGACCAAGTAAATTTGAAGATCTAATTGATTTTATTGAGTGATTCATGAATCAGGTGGCATCCCATCTAGTTAATAGAAATATAAGGGCTATGTATATGCTATCATGGGGGTACTAGACTTATCTGGGTGATCGTTCCATAAGCTATATAAATATTTAATCACTACTTTACACACATGAAACTAACATGATATTGTATGCCAACTGTAATTCAAAAATATGTATGTAATAAAACGAAGAAAAAGAGAAAGGATTGCTTTAGGCAAGGGCACCTTTCTCTGTGGGAAGGGCAGCAGGGTCTTATCAGGGAGGTTACTTCACTAGTGTTGGTCAGAAAATTACAGACTCATTGGTTTACAGTCACATTCCCGGGAAAGGCTGAAACTGTAATGAGGTCAGGCATTACCTCTAGGTTAGGTTTCATAGGCTTTAGCACCAATGACACCATTTGTGGCCTTTGGATTTCTCTTTAACAGATGCGTCTAAAAATACTACCACTGTAAAGTTGTATGATTTCCTCTACTTAGTTTTAGGTGCATATGCTTTTAAGTCCTTTGACATTAATATAGGAGAGAGACATGAGAACTATATAAATTAGCTAAAGTCAAACTAATTTAAGCCAAGACCTGCTATGTACTGCCTGACATAAAATTCAGCTGAACAAAGATGGAAGCAGAACACAAGAAGCCACTGGAAGCAAGAAAATTTTAGCAAAGATTTATTAATAGCAATTTACCCACACCGTATCCTTTACCCATAAAAGGAAAACATAAGGTCACAAAATATATCTTTTAAGGTTAAAGTTAATCCCAACCTTTTATCCATTCTATTTCCCCATACCAGCAATTCCCATAGAAACTACCAACAGCCATACAATCAACCTCTAGAGGTGGCTGGGGTCTCTCTGCCTTCTCTTGTGAGGAGAGTCTGCCACTGTCTGTGGAGTGGCTTTTCTTGGTTGGCCCCTCGGTTCAATAAAACCTGCTTTTCTACTTCAACCTCTTGTTTTTAATTATTTCCTTTGAGAGGCCATGAACCCTCTTGGCTTAGGTTTCAGGTTCCCAGTATTTTATCACTTTTATTTGCCTAACCTAATCTAATAAAAGGGTAATATGCTAATTAGACTGAGAGACTTTCCAAGAGACTTTCTAGACATTCTTCTGGACAGAGCCATGGTGGCAGGGCTAAGGTAGAGGTGGTTACCGACCAAGAGGGAAGGGCAGTTGTGGGTGATCAGGCCAGCGGGGGCAGGGGGGACAGTTGGGGGTGAGCAGGCTGGGGGGGGGGGGAGGGGAGCTGTTGGAGGCGAGCAGGCCGGCAGGCAGAGTGGTTAGGGGCAATCAGGCAGGCAAGCAGGTGAGCAGTTAGGAGCCAGCAGTCCCAGATTGTGAGAGGGATATCCAATTGCCAGTTTAGGCCCGATCCCACAGGAATCGGGCCTAAACCAGCAGTAGGACGCCCATGAGGCATCCCAGATTGGAGAGAATGCAGGCTGGACTGAGGGACCCCCTTCCCCCCCACACTCTCCAGTGCATGAATTTTGTGCACTGGGCCACTAGTCTACAATAATATGCTTTTAAGGACCACCTTCTGGACAAAGCCAGGGCTGCAAGAGAAGCCCAAGTCCAGGGTGCTGGAGGGAAGCCAGTGCCAGCAGACAGGGAAGGAAGGCCTACTCTTGCATGAATTTTGTGCATCGGGCCTCAAAATTAAGATAATTAGCCATGTTGGTATAATTTACAAAATATAATTTTAATGTTTATATTACACAATTTTAAGACATTCTATAATCTATAGGTTATAAACACTATTTCTCTCATAGGATCTTTACTTTTGTTATTTTTGACTTTCATTGCTAATGCTGCATTACACCTGTACATGAACATGTTTTATCTATAATTTTTTTGGCAATTAAATGCAAGTTTTCAGTTCTAGTTTTATTCTTAATTTTTTTTAAATTTAAATTTGTTGGGATGAAATTGGTTAATAAGGTCATGTAGGTTTCAAATGTGCATTACTATGACACATAATCTATAGATTGCATTGTATACCCACCACCCAAAGTCAAATCATCTTCTGTCACTATGTATTTGGTCTACTGTACCCTCTACCATTTTTCCACCTCTTCACTCTGGTAACCACCATACTGCTGTCTGTCTGTGTATTTGAGTTTGTTTTGTGTCCCACATATGAGTGAATTCAGACGGTTGTTAGCTTTTTCTGTCTAACTTATTTCACTTAGCTCAATATTCTTAAGGGTAATCTATGTTGTTGCAAATGGCAGTATTTCATCTTTTTTTATGGTTGAAGAGTATAAATGTTCCTATAATTTTGATTCAGCTGAAATTATTAAGCTTATTAGATTTCTATTACAGATAAACCATCAGAAATAGGCAGATTGTTAGACTAGGCAATTAATTAAATATTAACAAAGAGGAAGGAACCAACAGAGCAGTCATTCTGGGGAGTAACCTGAGTTGTTTAACAGAATAATGGGGGAGGATTGGTCCTAACATGGTAAGGGGGAATTCCTTTTATTAAGTGCATGCATGGTAGAAGCCAAATGACAAAGCAGAACTATGAGACATGCTCAATGGACACCAAAATGGGGACAGTAAAAGAAGGAGGGCATTCTTCTGGGAAAGTCTAAGAGGGAATCAGACTGGGGAGGGCACAAGCCCACAGAAAACCCAGTAAAGTGATTGTATGGGGGTGGTAACAGGAATGGTGAGGCGAGGTGTTTTCCTGGAGCTGTGTCTTCAGACACCAAAGAATGAGCTTTACAGACCAGAGATATAAACAGAAGCATGGAAAGTTTATTACAAGAGATTCAGACTCCCTCGAGTGGAGGGGGACCCAATAATGGACTGCCTGTTAAAGCCTTGTAGTCTGGGGTTATATGTTACTACAAGCCTGCTCTGTGTCTGCCTGTGCTGTCACCTGATTGATTCCCTCATTGTTCTTGCCCAGCAACGGGCCTGAACTTTCCCTGTTTCTGTGTGTTCTTTCTCTGCCCCTGTGCTGATCTTTCTCTGTTTCTATGCAGTACCCCTTTGTTGCTGCAAGCCCTCCCTTGTTTTCCCATGCCTCCTGCTTTGAGTCCAAAACCATTTTTTAATTTCTGCTTGCTTGGTTCCTGTGGTCAGGCTGCTCAGACCTCAGTGTCTGCCCCTGCCTGTGCTCCACCTGCCTTTGTTTCCACTGGACCTGCCCTGTCTGCCTGCATCCCAAGTTAACCCTCTCAGAGGAAGGGCACAGGAACACGATGGGAGAGCCAGGAAAGAGATTGGGTAGTTTAAAGAAATTCTGCTCTTTCCCAAACCCTCAAAATATATGGAGTCTTGGCAGAAACCAGAGGGCATGGTCTGCCCAATAGCCTGCCATTCTCTGCCTCTCCATGAGTGACTGTCACTTTTTCTAATAAATCTTGCCACCACCGCTTGAAACTCCTCCTATAGGAGTGTCACTGAAATTATTTTCCTGTGACACTGCTGAAGAACCTATTCCCTCCAGTAACAAGAATGATAGTGATAATTGTTTATGTTACCAACAAGTTTATGTTCTAGAACGAGAACATAAATGCACACAGAAGGCATATATGCACACAGAAAAACAACAACAACAATAGCTTTTCTTCATTCCACAATATACAAAGAAATCAAAATCAAGATCTTAAAACACTAATGCAAAAAAGAGATTTTAAAAAAGTTAATGAAAATAATTTAGTATAATTTTGTATGACACAAAATATCAAAAAAAATCTGGTAATTATAAGATCCATTAGTTAGTATCAATAAATTAATTTCTATTTAAAATATATTGCTATCTAAAATTCTCATTTTATAAGATGCTTGTAATATTTTTCTCTTTTTTTGCATTGAATTCTTTTTTAGATTCAAATATTTTGTCCTCATTAGTCCAACCCATATTTAAAAAAATCTTTGCCCACTGGAGAAGTTCTTACTTCACATTTCCAATTCAACTGTATAAATATTATGGAGGCATTAGCTGGACTAATAATCAAATTAACAGAGACAGATTAACAGGAGAAACTGTCCAATGTTTATTATATGATTCTGCATCCCAGATTGCTATTATGAGACCCAAAGAGGCATTTCATAGTTGAGGCGGATATTCCATTCTGGAGCTAAGGAGATGAACAGAGATCTGGGATTTAAAAGGGGAAATTGGCAATTCTCTGGTAGCTGAGAAAGAGAACACATGGCAAACAGAGTCCTGTTAGGCAAGGCAGTCCGAAATAATGGGACAAAGGGGAGAAGCCTTTGGAACAGGTTTTTCATGGATCCTTCCCTTCACTACACGTAATTCAAAATAGGTCAAGGTGAAAGTCCTAAAGTGAATATGTTAAGGTTCTCTCCCTGAAGCAGAATCTTCTATCTGAATTTTCTGGGCAAGAAAGGGGGTGGGGGTTCAAAGGTTCTTTCTTAGTCATGTTTCTTAATCAACTTAAAATTGTGATCACAAAAAGCACATTTTGGGGTGTCAAAACTTTGGTCTCTTTCAATGTATAGTTTCACCTAGTTAGCTCCACCCATGACAGTTTTCTCTAAAAACTTACCTACTAAAAAGAGGGAAAATCACTTTAACTTGAACTCTTTAGTGCCTCACAGGTTTTAACTCAGTTCCTTTCTGAAATTGCCATGAGTAATTCTAAGGGGTTGATTTTTTTCTCATCTGCTTTTTATCTCTATCTCTGTTCCTGATCTGTCATCTAAGTTTTATGTCTTTTGATGTTTCAAAGTTCATTTGTGTATCTGTGAGTGTGTGTGTGTGTGTGTGTGTGTGTGTGTGTGTGTGTATGTTTTCTTTTCTTTTTCTTTTTTTCCCTCTAGTTATTTCCAACTTGAACTACTGGAGACAGAACTATATGTATCCTCAAAGTCCTTTGACAATGATATCTTAAAAGCCAAGTTAGGGACAATCAGTTAAGAAGTTGAAAACATTTCAGACTGAAAAACAGTCATGGAGTGACACATAAAAACTGAGAGAACTAGATACAATCAGAGAGCTGCAGGAATAGAAGCCTATTTTTTCATTCATTGATTTCACATTAATGTTATTATATGAATAAAAAGAAGTCCTACGCATTTTAGATTTTCAAATATTAATTCTTCTTGTGCTATGAAATAAGTCTATTCAAACTATTCAATATGCTATTGAATGGATCCAACCAATGGACTACCAGCTAATTCAATATTATTGCTCCCAGTTGACATGAGTTTTCTTTTAATAATTGAATACAATCTGTATGGCATATTTCAGCTTTGAGATAAGATATTGCACTCAGAGAGTTAATGACAATGACCCTTGAGAGATAAGAAACGAGTGATGTGAGTCTCATGACTGCCTAGTGTTATTGGACTAATGGGGTCCATTTGATGGTGTGAATCAAAGGCCAGTAAGACATGAACAGGAGTTTGCAGCAAAGAAATGAAGGGTTTATTGTTATAATAGTTGAGTAAGTGGCCCATTTCCAGAGCCACAGGTAAGCAAATGCTCAAAGAGCTGGTTCCCCATTGGCTTTCATGATATGGGTTATATAGGGGGGAAATCAATAATAGTGGTGACTGAGGACATTAGGATGGTGGTTAGAATCATAGTCTCTAATGATTGGTTTGTGCTAGAGCGGTTTGTGCAGTTGTTCATTACATCTGGCCCTGATCTCAGCCATAGCAACACTTTGTGTGGTTTCACAGCTTTTCTGGGTCTGGAGCTTAAACACACTGAAGCCTAGTTATTCTCTCTAGCTTGATTGAAACTCTGTGTGGTCAATAGACCTGAGGCTTTGTTCCTAAGATTATTTGATGCTGACCAGAACTTCATTGTCCTGAGGACTTAATGATCCAGGGAATGGATTTGCAAAGGGGAAGGAGGCAGGTGAGTCTGGGTTCTGGATGAGGCCAGTTTGAATCCAAAGGAAAAAAGAGAAAGGGTCATATTAAAGAAATGAAGTTTCTGCACTGCTACACTAATTTATTTACTTACTTTGTCAAAGCAAAAATTTGTACTATACAAATAGGCAAACTTTATGCAATCAAGAGATGTGGTAAATGGAATGTATGAGGCTGCTGTTTGATTAACATAGCACACTGTTTGACAGGAAACTTTTTAATACGTAAAGAAAGTACACTCTAAAATAATAATAAAAGGTATAGTATGCTAGATACATAATCAAGTAATATAATTGTTTGTTATGATTATCAAGTATCATGTACTACATTCAATAATATGTGCCATACCTTTAAAATGACTGGCAGCACAGTATGTTTGCATCAGCATCACCACTAACATGTGAGTAATGCATTCTGCTGCCATGTTGCAATGACTATTATGTCACTAAGTGATAAGAGTTTTTCATTTCCACTAAAATCTTATGTGGCCATCATCATATACTGATATGGTGTCTGTACTTTACTGGAATGTCATTATGCTGTGACTGAAGGGGGGTCATTTGTGAGTTAATGTGAGCTATTGGGAATTAATAAGAGTTATTCATGAATTTGTTTTACTCTGATTAAGCTATTAGTATTTGCTAATTTATGACCATCAACTCCGACCCTCTAGCAGAGACTGGGACACTGGATTACTGCATACTTTGATGTTTATATTTCAAAGAGACAATTATGCCCAGCCAGCATGGCTCAGTGGTTGAGCATCGACTTATGGTACAGGAGGTCATGGCCAATTCCAAGTCAGGGAACATGCCAGGTTGCAGCTCAATCCTCAGTGTGGGGTGTGCGGGAGACAGCTGATCAGTGATTCTCTCTCATCAATGATGTTTCTCTCTCTCTCCCTCTTCCTCTCTGACATCATGAAATCAATTAAAAATACATATTTTAACTGATTTTATACACACACACACACACACACACACACACACACAAAAGAGATAAGCCCTTAGAAAGATGTTACCTGGGTCCTAAAGCTGGCAAAAGTCTTCTAAGGAGGTATGTGTGTACTTCAAAGAGGCACATAAAGAATCTGCAGTTACAAATCTTACAGATTTTCTAAATTAAATGTTCTAAGAAAAGGAAGTTCAGGGCTGAGGCTAAGAAGAAAAACCGCTCTAAAGCTTAGTACAGCTAAGATCATGTTGGTCACTGCCTTGAGTTTCTTTGCCAAGGGGCAGGAATGGAGAACCCATGCATGTGCTTAACAATGTTCATCTCGGTCTGATCCCTGATAAGGTATTACTGTTGTTGTGGTTAAGGTGAATGGAAACATATAACAATCCAGTCCAGATAGGACTACTACTGGCCCAGACCCTTCAGGAATGAAAAGTTTGGTTCACCTCAGAAGATTAAAACCCACAACCAACTAGGATGTTTGCTGACGGCAAAGAAAAAAATTAGAAGGTAGTTAAAAAATAACCATTTATAGAAACAAGGAGTGTAATTGTCATGAATATTTCTTCTTCCTTATTTAGTAATGACTATGTTTGTGTATGTGTATACAAATCCAATAGCTTTATTGTTTTCTCTCCCTGGTTTACTCATCATGCAACATAACATATATTGACTATATCATAGTATTTAAGTATTGTTAATTTTAATTTGTAGAATTAAGTTATAGGATATCAAAGAGAAGAGTAAATATCATACCAGGACTTTACCTCCTTTCTGGGGAAAGGGTTAGTGTATTTTTTGGATGTACACAGGATAGCTATAGGCAGAATTTTGACTTTGTTATTGTCTATATTTGAAGACTAAGTAAGTATGGTTTAAAGAGATGTGTATGGGTGCAAAATTGAGAAGAGGTAGACTTGTGATGGTCAATTTTGTAAACGTGACTGAGCCATGGAGTGTCAAGATATTTGGTTAAACATTATTTTGAGTGTGTCTATGAGGGTGTTTATTTGAATCAGCAGACTGAGTAAAGCAGATTGCCCTCTCTGAAGACATTGGGCCTCATCCAGTCCATTGGGAGCCTGAACAGAGAAAAGAGAATACAGGAAAATTTTATCTCCCTGCCTCACTGTCTTCAAGCTTTTGGACTCAGACTTGGATTACAACGTACACCATCAGCTCTCCTGGTCATCAAGTCTTTAGAATTGAACTAAAACTGTGTCATTGGCTCTCCTAAGTCTCTAGTTTGCCAACTGCTGATTTTGTAAATTCTCAGTCTCTATAAATGCATGAAACATTTTCTTATAACAAAATTATATGTGTACTAGTAGCTCTGCACATGAATACGTGCATGTGTAGCTGGCTGCCACTTGCCTCAGTGGGCTGTCCAGCCCACTGCCCTCGTGTAGCTCTCTGCCCACTGCCCCACCCTCCTGTAGTTCTCGGAGTCTCATAGCTCACTGCCCTGCCCTCTTACTGTTTGATCGTTATGTGTCATGGCATAACGACCATTTGCATATTACCTCTTTATTATATAGGATATTCTAATTCTGTTTCTTTGAAGAACCCTGATTACATGTATAGTCATTTATTTCAAAATAAAACAAGACATGCTCAAATTTATAAACAAATATTTAAATATAACTGATATAAAAAATTTGAAAGGAAACCTCAAAATATTGTGGTATTTCAAGGCAAAATTATTTGACCTATTTAACAATACTTAGTACTTTTAGATTGTTAAGAGATTATGATAGTTCTAACATAGTAAAACAATTATATTTGGGTAAAATCTATCAAAACTGCTTATGTCATGTGTGAGTTAATTATATTAACGTTTTTAAATAAGTAGAAAGAAAAACATGGGAGGGGAGCAGGTGGAGTTACCCAGGCTGAGGGAGGACTCCAGGGTCCAGATTCTAGTCCCCGGGCGCATTGTTACCACCTGTGCCCCACAGGGCCAGGTGCACGGAGGAGTGGCGGGGGGGAGCGGGTCTGAGCATTCCTGAACCAGGTCCAGTGCTCATGGGACTTAGTCCACTGAGGATTTTGAGGCTATGTTCCTTGCTGTTCCCCAGTTAGCTGAGAGGCTTGGCTTCAGAGGAAGGTATCAAGAAACATAATGTTTCCTTGAATTTGCTTCTGTGTTTGCTTCATCAATGTCTCTCATATTGAATATCCTAAGAGATACTGGAATATCTCGGTGTCCCCTGGACCAGGTTTTGCACAGTTGGGGAAACAAAGGTTATGAATCATCTTGGAGTGCTATTCACATTTTTGGGGAAATTCTTCCTTTAGAAGCTTGTTGCAGACCTGACTTTGAGTTGATACCACTCTTAAACTCTGTAGACTTTGGTAACTGTGGATCTGTAGTCGCATCTTTTGCTGATATTTTGGATGTGGCAAATGATGAAGAATCCAGATATCTCAGATTTCAAAATGGTTTATGGGAAAATGAGGAGGAGACTGAAGTTTTTCCTCCTTTGCAATTAGTTTGGGAACCATTGTCATCTGGTCTAAGACATAACAAACCAATGAAAAGTTCTCAGCTTGTAAAAATGAAGCTGCAATTTAAAAAACAGCTGTCCTTGAAGATAAACTAAATTTTCTTCGTTCTCAGATTGCTACAATTGTGCAAATGCAGGAACTGAACAGTACTAATTCTGGCTCCTTGACTCAACTGAGGGGCCTGTGGTTTGGGACAAGTGCCATCATCAGGAACTGCTCAACTGAGTGTCAAACCGGTTCCATTTTCAAGTTCAGAGTTTCCTACTCCTCCTCCTCCACCCTCTCTGTCTCCTCAGTTTTCTTCTCTGCAGCCTCCATGTTCTCTTGTGCAGCTAGAATATAATCATATATGTGACTCATATAATACAGCAACTGAAATGAAAATAAAACAGCACCCAGGTGCTAGTAAGACCAATTACAGTCATCATTCAAAAAATCAGAAAAAACAAAGATGTTCCAAACATGTAGGATGTTCTAAAGGATATGAATAAGGTTAAACTTCATGCTGTTGAATGGTCATGTGGAGACAGGCCCATTCATAAGAGGAAAAGACACAGTTCACAGTGGGATCCAGTGTCTTTAATTTCCAAGGCACCAAAGCAGAAGTTAGTGTTCCAAGAAGATGATTCTTTTGAAAAGGAAAACAGGTCTTGGGAGTCTTCTCCATTTTCTAGTCTAGAGACGTCAAGGCTGAGCTCTAATAATTCTGGACATTACATTTCATAGCCCAAAGGACAGTGACCTAAAGGAAGGACTGACAAACCAAGGTGAAAGCTGTATGTGCGCTTACAAGGACAGCTGCAGAGATACGCCAGCATGTCTTTCACTACGTGTTAATCTTCTGTTAATGAAATTAAAGGAAGTCTGTGTGCCAGGATATATTAGTGAAGAGGTCTGAGAAGTCTTGACTTTTAAGAATGCCCGCCTCTTGTTTTGGAAGATCCAGCAGTTAACTGGTTACTGATGATAATTAGGTGTAATATTGATTTTCTTCATGTATGTTGATATTATTAAAGGATGGTTACACACTTGAAATGATTTTACTAGGAGCTAAGTAGTAACTGACTTAATGTTTATCATTAGAGACAGTAGGGCTTCACTGTAAGGAAATAGAAACCATCTTAATGGATTAAGAAATTAATATAAGCTAGGTCTATATTGTATCACTCAGCAAATAATAGCATGTTTGAGTTCTTTACAAACAATTTTTAAAGCAATTATGACATCCTAATATAAGAGTCTTTGAATCTGTTAAAAATTAGTAGTAATTTGGTTTACTTGGTCTCCAGAACCTTGGGAGATATTTAAAAAATATAATTGTTTCATTCAGTTAGTCATAGCTTGAATTATATAGATTGAGCCTCCTAAAAATTATTCCTGAATGTGATAATAATTTTTTAGAAACTGATTTGATAAATGCTAATATTTAAATAAACTTCATAAGTTTACCTATACTTGCTATATAAATATGATGCCTAACTTTTTCTTTTGTTCCACATTATAGTTATACTGTTCCTTTGAAAATAAAATGTAAAATAAATGTACTTTTACAACTTGGAAAAAAAGAAAAACATAACTACTTGAAAATCAGCTAATAAATGTTTATGTTCCAAGTATTCATCAGATAACAGAAGTAGTCAAAGAAATGTACAAACAAGTCCAATGATCATATCTGACAATGGTTCAACTAAGACATTGCATTTTATAAATAAACACATATCAGGATTATTTAGAGAAACACGAACAAAAGAAGATATACAGATATACATAAGGAGATTTTTATAGGAATTGGCTCATGTTATGAAAGCTGAGAAGTCCCATGATCTGTAATCCAACTGTAAACTAGAAAATCTGGTGCTGTGATTTAGTCTGAGTTTAGAGGCCTGATAATTGAGCTTCTGATGGTGTAAATCCTGAGTCTGAAAGCCCCCAAACCAAGAGCACCAATGTCTGAGGACAGAAGACGGACATCTCAGCCCTCCGGCCATCCCTTAGCTAACTACTCAAGTTGACACAAAATTAACTGTCTTGTTCATATATTCCAAATACTTTAAAAAATTTATCATCTCTTTAGCAAAACAATTCTATGGAATGCCTCTTTTATAAACAATATTTACTTATGTTCTTATCAAATATCCCCACTCAAAAAAGAGATTATAATAAAATTTAATCACACTAACATAATTTGTCCCCAGAAGTTGAAACAATGGGTTAATATATATATATTATATATATATATATATATATATATATATATATATATATACATATATATATATATTATTGATTAAGGTATTATATATGTGTCCTTATTGCCCCATTGCCCTCCTTTCCCCCATTCATGCCCTCACCCTACTGCTGTCTGTGTCCATTAGCTGGGCTTATATGCATGCATACAAGTCCTTTGGTTGATCTCTCCCCCTTACCCCCACCATCACCTGCGCTCTGAGGTTTGAGCATCTAATTGATCCTTCTATGTCTCTGGATCTGTTTTTGTTCATCTGCTTCCTATTTTCAACTTTGTAAATACCAGCGTATTTCAAAATTTAACTCCAGTTTGAGTCTGAATATAAAAGAAAGATAGTCAGAGAGTAAATTCTCCCCCTTTTTTTTTCTCTATTCAGTTCAATGGATTAAAGGAGAAGCACCCATATCTCATAGGATAATCTACTTTACTCAGACTACTGATTCAAATACTAATCTCTTCCAGAAACACTATTACAGATACACCTACAAGATTTAACTAAATATCTGGGTATCCCTGGTCTAGTCAAAGTCACACATAAAATTAATTATTATACTACATCATCTTTTAAGTCTCCTTTGCAATTATTTATTACAGAAAAATTAATTTTCTCTTATTTGATTTAGTACATTTTCATTTTACATGTTTTTAAACTTTTTTCTTATAATTCACATTTTTGCATTAAGAATTATCTTTATAAATTGGAGTGTATTTACTGTGAACTCTGAGAATTTAGCTGTGAGTTTATTTCCGAAAGCTTAATACTTACATTTATATGATGCATTTAATCTTCTGAAGTACAATCAAAAGCCAATTTTCATTCAATGTGCATATCTGAAGTAAAGACATCTATAAAGAAGTATATTTTGATATTCTAGACAGAGACATTAAGGGGTGCTTATTCACAGCAGGGTTTATCTTCAAAAGCGATTGGGAAGAAGTCTTGAAAATGAATAAGTATTGAAGATAACTTTTCTTTAATGACAACAGTTGTTGAAGATTCATTTAGTTATGAGAAATGAAAACTAGTATTTTTAGTTGAATAGTCTGATGCTAATGTGATTCTAAATTTACTTCATGGTGACAGAAATTAAATGAAGTTTTTCTTAGTAGCTAAAACTACACAAAAGCTAGTAACAGCACTAATAAAAGCATGAAACAGAAACCAGTTGGAAGTTTAGGTTTAATATAAATGTAGATGGGATAAACATTGAAATGTTAGTGTGAATGTTCTTCATCTCTTTCCGAAAGATAAAGTAACATGTAAATTATGTCCTTTTATTGTTTTTACTGTCTAAAATCTTTCCTGATATGGGAAATCCTTTTATCTTAGAAATTACTCCTGCTTTGCTCATATCCCTATGCAGTTTCAATTATCCCAAAACTGTGACTCCCACATCTTTGAGACTGCCTGGACCTCTCTCCCATTTAAGGTTATTGGAAAGAGACCAAGCCTGGAGCAGGTCTGCCTTGGGCTGGCCAGTAGTATGTGGGTTTTAACTTTGTGCAGGAAAGGTTTCACAAATCAAGTCCAGGTGATTTTGAGAGTACATTCATTAAAAGTAGGGATGGTGAAACAAAGGCAGGGTTATTTTATTATCTGTCTCTGCTGAAACCAGTTTGGCTCAGTGGATAGAGCTTCGGCCTGAGGACTGAAAGATCCCAGGTTCAATTCCAGTCAAGGACATGTACCTTGGTTGCGGGCACATCCCCAGTGGAGGGTGTGCAGGAGGCAGCTGATCGATGTTTCTCTCTCATCAATATTTCTAGCTCTCTATCCCTCTCTCTTCCTCTCTGTAAAACAATCAATAAAATGTACTTAAAAAATTTATCTCAGTTTCCCTATTCCACTTGTCTTGGTTTACTAATCTGTCTCAGTAAGAGGCTAAATCAACATTCACCCCTACATGTATAACCCTGTGGCCTCTAGAACACTAAAATGTGGGAGACAGATAAGGAATGCTTGTTGTGAGTCAACATGAGAGTCACATTTTATTTTATTTTATTTTTTTGTAACTATTCTATATATTTGAGATTGTTTAATTTTATATATATATATATATATTTATATATATATATATATATATATATATATATATATATATATATATATATATATATATAAGAGATTAGCCGACACAGGTTTGGCTCAGTGGTAGAGTGTTGGTCTGAGGATTGAAAGGTCCCAGGTTCGATTCCAGTCAAGGGCATGTACATTGGTTGTGGGCACATCCGATAGGGGGTGTGCAAGAGGCAGCTGGTCGATGTTTCTCTCTCATCAATGTTTCTAGCTCTCTATCCCTCTCCCTTCCTCTCTGTAAGAAAAATCAATAAAATATATATTTTTTTTAAAAGAGATTAAAAGGATAAAATAAAATTTCAAGACAATTCTTATTTCTATGCCTGGATCACTGAAGATCAAAATTATGTCATTGATTTATAATTATTGACCATAATTTGTTTTATGGTGCTAACAATATACTTGCCCAATAATCATACTTCATCAAATCTCTTTTCATATTAATCCATTACTACTTCAGAGGTTAACTACTTTTCAGTTTCTTGAATAGAGTGGTCTCTCAAGAAATAATACACTAATTCAGAGATATTCATTAACTCTTAAAGTTAACTTACTCAGAATATACTTGTGGATTTTTTTCTTTCCTAAAATTGTTTTCATTAATATAATTGTCACTAGCAAAATATTGAAGAGGAGAGGGAGCAAGCTATGCAAATATTTGAGGGAAATATAGTCCAGGCTGATGAAATGCAATTTTAAAGTATGTTTGTGTGTTTTTTGTGTTTTGTTTTGTTTTTGCCTTTGCTTGGGTTCCCCCAGCCCCACCCCAAGGAACAAATTTGGGTGACAGTATTTTATTTGGAAATAACCCTAAAGAACAGGAGTGGGAAGTGGAACATGTGTTGAGGGATGAAGAAAAGCCAATAAAGTGTGAACTACAGTCAGATTACACAGTGAGCGACTGAAGACCCTCTATAAGTTGGGTAGAATGTGTCTAAGAATTGTCCCACTGAGAAACAGGAAAGCTTAAGTATTGATCCAACAAATCTTGTTTAATTTGGACTTTCTTGTGAGCTAGAGAAATTTCTGAGGCAGAGAAGCTAGGAGGAAAAGTGACTGATTGTATAAGAAATATCTACAGGAGCTGAATGTGAATTTTCTGAAATAGGCCATGGGATACAGGAGGGTTTTAACAACATTTCCTACAGTCTCTTACTACTCAATTCAAAAATCAATAAGTGGGTCTAATTCTGCTTGGTACATTTAACTCAAAGCCCTCTCCTGCATTCATACCACTGTGGCCCCACTTTGCACCTTTACCACAGAAGACAGTGATTCTCAACTCTATTAGACGGAAACCTCATTTTTATAATAAACTTTTTGTAACATCCATTTCACTCTTCTGAAATAAAATTCATAGAACATATAAACTATAAAATAATTTAAAAGTACTATTGCACAATACTGTTTCTGCCTCTGCCTAAATTCAATGCAGCCTCCTCTGATCTGCCAAAGTTGTCTTTGTAAAATGCATCTGTATATCATATCACTTCTTAAAATGCCAGAAGTGACCTGGCTGGTGTAGCTCAGTTTGTTGGGATTTGTCCCATGAACAGTCAAGGGCACATGCCTGTCAGGAGACCATTAACTCTAAAGAGAGCACATAATCTTGTTACTCTCCTGTAATACAATCCTACCTTACTTTCTATAATCTTCCTTTCATCAGCTCCTTAATTTCAAATGCATAAAAACTATAAAACATTATTACCCAGATCATTTTAGATCTTGCTCCCTGACATATTTCCTCAGTTTGACTGAAATATACTCATAAAAATTATTTGCAGGGTTGGACATTTCTTATGTCAACACTAGTACATTTATTCATTCATCATGAGAGGGCAGGGCAGGCGAGGCTACCTCCTGACTCCGTTTTGTACTGTGGGGCATTGAGAAGCAGGGCGGAGCTGTCCTCCATTTTGGGTAACTGGAGCCTAGCCCTCATCCAACCAATCAGGGTCAGCCAAAGCAGTGACATCACCACCCCTATAAAACCCCTTGACCTGTAGAAGTTCGGCCTCTCTTCCACCATGCTGTCGCCTGAGTGTGACAGAGCCCATGCTAGCATGGAAGAGGCTCTTTCGTTTATTGCATCAGACTTGGCTCCCTGGTGATCCTTGGGGATCACGAAGTTTGGCGTAACAAATCAGAACTAAGAATCAATGAATAAAATAAAAGTAGGTTCTACTTTTGTTCCATTTTCTGTCCAGTTATGTCTCCCAGTTTAGCCTTCTACAACTTAATATTCTATATTATAAAAATTGTACTGCGTAATTTATTAAATGGTTTAAGAAATCATTTATTATATATATATAAGTTATGAATTTAGTATTTTAAGATATATATGTATATGTGTGTGTGTGTGTAATCTTCATGGAAGCACTTATATTTATTATTTTTAATTGGAGTTTGGTATGGAAAAATCTATTTATAATGGCCTAGAAAAGAAAAAGAGCTTAAAACATGTCTATGAAATAAGGTTATTGAGAAGTATTTTTTCTCTGAATGTTATCAACTAGATTTTAGTTTGTAGCGACCAAAATATCCTAGAGGACATTTTGAAGTGAGAAACTTTATAATCAGTTTTCCATTCCCTATGTGCAGTCCTTAACTTCTGGCATAGGTAAGCATAGAATAACCCTTTTCTCCATCTTTTCTCCACTCGTAAGCAATTTCCCCATCCTCTTAACTTGGTCCAAATATTCTTTTTAAAATTTTCTTCCTTTCTCTGATCAAATATATGTCTAAAGTCTAAGTATACTTTTAAGAGCATCAAGGCAATTATAACTACTTCATGGAAATTAAATGCATTTCCTATTATTTATATGAATGCTATGACTTACAGTGGTTTACGATATAGGGTGACATGTTACTTACCAATATCAATATTAGATCATGGAGCCCACCAGACAGTAATTGAATAATAAAATTTCAGAGTTGGAAGGACCTTAAAGTTATTTAATAATGCAAATCCTTCATTTGCATATAGATAAGGGAACAGATAAGGTCAGCAAAGGCTGAATTGCCTGTGTAAGGTCACATAACTAATCTGAACCAGAAAATAAATAAACAAAACTTTAATACCTTTGCAGAGCCTTTTCTCCTGTGTCCCTCTGCTTCTGTTCTGGCACTAGGAAGAGCCTCGTAAAAATAAGCAAATATCCACAATAGGAGAAAACTCTAATATAGGGATTATTATTTACCAAGGAGTGTTAAAAGGATAGGTAATCTATAGATATAAATATATGCTATGCACTTACACTTAGAGTATAATTGTAGTCATAGAGAAAATGTCATAAAATTGAGTTTTGAATAACTAATATTAATAGGAAAGGTAAAAATTGAAGAATAAAAATATTATGAGACACAAAAAGAGTGTCCAGATAGGTGAAAACCCAGAAAAGATCAAGGGGAGAAAGTGTTATGGCAAAGTCACCAAAAGCGGGAAACATACCAGCAAGCACTCGGGAGATGCAGAGGCTCACCTTCATTCCAAAAGCCTGCTGCTGGCTCAGGGGGAATCTGAGCAAAATCTGAGCGGATCTATTCTGCTAAACCCTGGTATATTTATATAATCTCCCAGATTCTGTTTCAGAGGGGTAACTAAAAGCTATTCTGCTAAGAAGTAGGTCATAAAAAAAATCTTCTAGCTGACACCTGCTTGCCTCTAGCTGCAAACATCTATACCTTGGTTTTGGTTTAAGTCTCTGCAAACTTATTGTATTAGGATGTGCCTTTGTGCCACACAGGGCTAGACTGATTATATATAGATAAGCAAGTATTTTGTCTCTACTGGAGCTTGGTAAAACTGTTTTTAACCTTGTTTCTATAATCACCTATTCTGTCCTTATCAATTACAAAAGTATTTTAAGAAGGAGGAAATAAATAAGAAGCAAAAAAATGTTCATTAAATTTACATTAGAGATGAAGTAAATTAAGTTTTCAGGGGAGTTCTTATGAGGAGAATATGAGGAGATAGTGACAAAATTCTTTGCTTGACTAAATTTTACTCAGACTTCTGAACTTCCTCCTAGGTCCATATGTGTACTTCCTTCTAAAATCCAGCATTAGCTCTGGCCAGTGTTGGTCAGTTGATAGAGCATTGCTTCATGCACCACAAGGTCAAGGTTTCATTACCAATCAGGGCACATGCCTGGGCTGTGGGCTCAATGCTCATTGATGGTTCTTTCTCTCATCAATGTGTCTCTGTCTCCCTCTCTTTCCCTTCTTCTCTCTCTAAAATAAATAAAAATAAATAAATAAAAATAAAAATAAATTAAAAAATTAAATAAAATCCAGTTTTAGCAAGAATCTTGTTAAGTCAGTTTAACCAGACTGCCCTACCCCCTCCAAACCCCCAATCTTACCTGTCTGCAATATCTGGCCACCTAAGATAGTAGACCAGATTCCTCATTCTTTACCATCCCCCCAGGTAATCTGTGATTACTTTGGCCTGTGTTCACCAGAATCCTGTTAAGTCATTTTAGGCAGAATTCCCATATCCCTGATACATTCTCTTAGTAATATTTTACCCAATGGCCCCACTCTGTTCTTTGGCTATACATTTTCAATTACCCATGCTATATTCCAATTTGAACCCAATCTTTCCCCCATGCCACACCTCAAGATTTTATCTCAGTGTTCCTTATACTTATCATGATAGTGTCCCCCTCCCCCACAAAGTCATCCTTACCATGTTTTAACAAGTGTCATTGGATTTTTCTTTAACTATAGATAATAAATAGAAATATCTATTTAAAATATTTTAATATGAAAGGATAATGATACAATGCACTCTTTGGAGAGAAAAGTAAAGATAGGAAACTCCTGTTTAATTTTTAGGTATGGTCTTTAAATACTAAAAGGAAGGTAAAATTTAAATGGATAATTAGAAATATGTGTGAGACTACAAGGAGACACAATGGTTCAGAATCTTCCAGAGGGTAAGAGATCTACCTTGGAGTTAGCCAACAATAAGCAGATAACTGAGTGATGACTTGTGTTTCTCAGGAAAGCAGAGGAGGTGATGAGATGGAGTGTTGAAAGGCAGGAGGAATGATTAAAGTCTGGGAGTTGTGAAAGAATTTAAAATTAACTGTTGAAGTGTTAATCAAGAAAGAAGCTTAAACTAAAAGAGAAATAAAAAACATTTGTTTGGGATCAGAGATTGCAAATGGAAGACACAGATTCAGATTCAGATAGCAACCTAAAGTGTACGTCAGGGAAAATAAAAAAAGGCAGGACTTACAAAAGCTCAGGGTATAAATGTTGTACTCAGTCTGGTCCTCTTTATGTAAATGAAGTATTCTGCCAGGTGAATAGAGATTGGTGTATCCCAATATGCACACATAGGAGGCTGATTGGTAAAAGGGATGGCTCTTTTTAAAGTAAGGAACACAGATACTCTGGTTTTCATGGTGAGGAATAAATTAAAATTCAGGCACAGCTGAAAATTTCAAAAGTTCAGGGATAAACATGCTGGGTGGACTGTGTGTAAGCCAAAAAACCTCAAAAAATGTAAAAGGGGGATCTTGAAATCTAGACTCTCCTGCAGGGGAGCCATGAAACTTATAAGGGAAAAATTAATAAAACCCTTGAACCCCCACAAGGTGGGAGCTCAAGACTAGCTGAGCTGCTCAGTTGTGCTTTATGCCAAGTGTACTCTTAATATATTTACTTGCTTTGTTTCCTTAATAAGTTTGCTTGTCTTGCTTCCTTAATAAATTGGCTTGCTTTGCTTCATCATTGTTTCTTGTTATCTGTCTGAATTTTTTTCTTGTGAAGGTGACAAGAGCAAAGGAGGGGAGATCCCCCTATCACTCAGACAGCTCTTTGGTAACACTTCTATGTTGATTTTTTTTCCTCCAATAAACTGTGGATTTGTAAATAATGTTATATTGGCTTCTGTGAATCTCTGTTTGTTCATCCAAGGATATTTTCCCCCATTGATATTTTAGAGAAAAAGGAATGGAGGGAAAAAAGGAGGGAGAGAATTTCAGATACATGTTCTTTTCCAGGAATCAAACTAGTGACCCTTTAGCTTTATGGCCTGATTCTCTAACAATTGAGAAAAATCAGCCACAGCAGGTTCTGTGATTATTTTTAAAAAATATATATTTTATTGATTTTTTACAGAGAGGAGGATAGAGGGATAGAGAGCTAGAAACGTCGATGAGAGAGAAACATCAACCAACTGCCTCTTGCACACCCCCTACCGGGGATGTGCCTGCAACCAAGGTATATGCCCTTGACCGGAATCGAACCTGGGACCTTTCAGTCCGCAGACCGAAGCTCTACTGCTGAGCCAAACCAGTTTTGGCAGGTTCTGTGATTATTGCTTGGCAATTGAATCCTGTATAACTGCCACCATTAATACAGAATAAATAATTCAATTTTTATATGTCAAAATTATTTATATTATATTTGTGATTTTCTTCCTAGACATTAATCTGAAATAATTGAAAAAGCAACTTGATGCTACCATACATATACATTTAAAGTGTTAAGGTATTGACTATACTCAAGGATTATATATTAGCTATTTTCAGATGACTAGGGCTGAGAAAATAGTGTTTCTTCTAGAAATTTTTTAGCTGAAAATGTTACCCTAGAGTCTAACATTTTTTAGCTGAAAATGTTACCCTAGAGTCTAGACTCTCCAGCATTCCCAGTCGGACTGTCTGGGAATGCTGGAGAGTCTCCTCCTTTGGCCAGGATGGTGCAGGAGGAGGTTCTTACCTTAAGCATGCCTAAGGCTAGAGAGTTGAATGAACTGGTCCAAGCATGCCAAAAGTGAGCAGGATAATTAGATAGAGACAGAAATCCCTTCCCTCTCTATCTTTATAAAAATTGTGGGCTTGGACAGGAAGGGAAGATGGTCTTTGTGACAGGACTCCACCATTTATCAAAATTGGCACCTGAATAGGTGTTTCTCCTTCACACCAGCACCTTCTCAAATGTTTGGCTTTCGCTGACATGGGCAACTGAACCTCAGTCTCAAAGGTAGCTTACTTAATTACTTTGAACATAAGTTATAAAAATATGCCTTTGAGAAGCTAAATTTCAGGTATTAAAAGTTAGATATTTCTGAAAAGGAGCTTATTTCTTATAAATTATATCATACTCTGATAACTGGAAGATAAAACAATGATGAAAAATGTTTTCTCAAAATGTACAGTGGCAGAAACAAAGAATATGGAACAGGTAAGAATATTTTTGTCTGTTTGTTTGTTTTAATAGAAAATAATGACAGCAACTATTTTGTATTCAGAGATCACCTTTTTCTAGACAATACACAAACACCTTCTCAATTAATATTTGTAGTTAACCAACTTAAATGAATAATATGATTCCAGAAGTATAACTTTTAGGCATTCCCTATTCACTATGAGCTTACTATATTCTACTTATTTGTCTAATATTGCAATTAGTAATTGAATTTTTATAATAATCTTATGAGGAAGATGTTTTTATTATCCCATTTTATAAATATAGTAACTTCACACTTTCAGAAAGTAGATAAACTGGGGATTCAAATCTAGACTGCTCCAGAGTCACATCTCATAAATATGCTGCCTCCCATTGGCTCTAATGACCATTAAATAATAACTTGCATTAGTGGACATTCTCTGTATAGTAAACACAATGCTAAAAGCTTTTATGTCCTGTAGTGGGAATGATTTAAAAATTACTGTTTTTATTGGAAGACTGCATTGGAAGGCACAGAAACAAAATTATAGTTAATGCTTATATATGAGAATGTGTATTCCCTAGTTTTTCCTACAACTCTTGTTATTTTAGTGATTTATTATGCTGAAAGAAACAAATTTGCAAGCATAATTATAGTATGTGCAAGAATGTGATAAATGCTCAAAAGATGGTTATGGAGGACAAAGAGGAAATAAATTATTTAAGGAAAGGGAGTAAAAGTGATGCATAAACACTTTAAAGATGACCCTTGAAGTTGAAGCAAGCATTGTCTCTGTGTTACCTGTGAGGTAGTGTCTTAATCCAAGTCACAGAGACTGGAAATCACAGCTACTGGTGAACAATGAAAGGCAGTTGAACTTTGTACTGTTGAGCAGTTATGTGTAAGGAGAAGGGGCAAGAATATAATAATGAATTAAAGAAAAGGAACAAACATATTTTAATAATTTCAGTCAAATAGACTTACTAGGTGTTTTCAATATTATATCCAATTTATTATGACAACTCTGTGATATAGATTTCATGATTTGCACTTAATCGATGAAGTTACATTTCCTGTCCAACATAGCACAATTTTAAATGACAGTTTTGGATTTAAAAAATAAACTGATGAATAAAATAGATCCAGAGATAGAAAAGCATGGAACAGGCTATGGAATCTCAGAGGGAAGGAGGGATGAGAGTGGGTAGGTGGGAAGAGATAAACTAAAGAACTTATATATATGCATATATGCATATCCCATGGACTGGGCAATATGGTGGTGAAGGCCTGGGGTGGGGACGGTTGTGGTTTAGAAGAGGTCAATGAGGGGGGGAGGGGTAAGAGACACACATGTAATATTTTCAATAATAAATATTTACTTAAAAAATAATCTCTTTCCAAAGCATATACACTTTTAACTGAACTGCAAAATAATGCACACTCAGCCCTGACCAATGTGGCTCAATTGATTCAGCCCATGAATCCAGAGGTCACAGATCCCAAATAAAGGCACATGCCCAGGTTGCTGGCCCAATCACCAGAAGTGGGCATATAGAAGATTCTCTCTCATCGATATTTCTCTC
The DNA here is from genome assembly GCF_964339955.1 of Pipistrellus hanaki. Taxonomy (NCBI): domain Eukaryota; kingdom Metazoa; phylum Chordata; class Mammalia; order Chiroptera; family Vespertilionidae; genus Pipistrellus; species Pipistrellus hanaki. The sequence continues at coordinate 113,786,271 of NC_140503.1, read as the reverse complement.
TCCCCCTCTAAAATAAATAAAAACATATTTTTAAAAAATAGTAATGCTCACTGTGAATATACAAAACAGTTAAATAATTTGAACTGATATATACACAGAGTAGAACAAAAGTAGGTTTACAGTTGTGAGTATGCTAAACACAGTTTATTCTTATACTATTAATTATTTATTATTGTATTATTTTCCATACAAACAACTGTAAACCTATTTTTCCCTTCACTGTATACATATAAAGCAAGGCATGCTTTAAGACATGTGTCTTTCAGTTTATCATTAAGGCAAGAAAATAAATTGATTCAAATTTTTCAGTTAATAAAGAAAAAAATAAGTATCTTTAAACAAATTATTTTTAAAATGTATAGCATGATCTACACATGGCTACACCCTTCAAACATAAATTCCTGGTAGTCAATAGCAGATTTAATGAAAAACATAACTTCCTCTAGAATCGCAACCCACAGGTTGAGAACCACTAGCAGGGTCGCCTAAGACCATTGGAAAACATAGATATTTACATTACGATTCATAACAGTAGCAAAATTACAGTTATGAAGTAGCAACAAAAATAATTTTATGATTGGGGGTCACCACAACATGAGGAGCTGTATTAAAGGGTCCCGGTATTAGAAAGGTTGAGAACCACTTTTCTAGATAAATGGATAAAAGCATTCTACTGAATTGAATTGTGTTTTATGCTTAAAGTATGTTTCAATTTATTCAACTGGGTTATTTATTATCTTATGTCTTTTTTTTAACTAATCACATAAACTTTCACAATGCTTATTCACTAACAGAACAGGACTTAGGAAAAATCATATACCTTTAAATAAAATAGAATGTAACATATTTTACACTTTAAGTCCTTATTTTTATTTTCTAAAAAAAATAGTGATTATCATTAGAAATAAAGCTTTATGTATGACTTCACACTAATGTATTAAAACTACAAGTGAATGTGTGTGTGTTTTTCAGTTATCTTTTTATTATTATTATTATTATTTTTTTTTGGTTGGAAGAAGGAAAAAGAGTAATGGCAATTGTATAGTTTGGATGACACTGTATTGTTTCATCTTATATATGATTTTGAATGTTCCCTTTGAATAACCACTACTCATATCATATTAACTCATGTGTTTTTGAATCCATGAAGCAACAAAAGAAAAATCTACAAGTAAGACTACAGCAAACAAAAAAAAAAGCTTCTGCCCAGTGAAACAATGAAATGATAAGGCAACCTATGGAATGGGATAAATATTTGTAAACAATTATATCTAATAAGGTGTTAATATCCCAACTATATAAGTAACTCATATGACATTTTCAAAGTAAAAAAACACAAAAGAAAATTAATTTGATTAAAAATTGGCATAGGACTAGAAGAGACACATTTCCAAAGAAGATATAAAAATGGCAAATTAAGAACAAGAAAATATACTTAACATGACTAATCCTCAGAGAAAAATTATCAAACCACAATGAGATATTAACTCATTCCTGTTAGAATGGCTGACATGAAAAAGATAAGAGATATCAAACGTTGGCAAGAATGTGGAGAAATGGGAGCCCCGATTGGCAACATAAATTGGTGTAGCCACTATGAAAAATAGTACAGAGCTTTCTCAAAATTTAAAATTAGAACTACCATATTATCCAGTAATTCTATTTCTGGGTTTATATCTAAAAAAAGTAAAATTATTATCTCAAGAAGATATCTATATCCTATGTTCATTGCAGCATCAGTCACAATAGTGAATACATGAAAACAATTGAGTGTTCACTGACACCTGAATGGATTATGAATATGTATATGTGCAGTGGAATATTATTCAGACATAAAAACAAAGGACACTGTACCATTTGTGGCACTATGGATGGACCCTGAGGGCATTATACTAAGTGAAATGTCAGACAGAAAAAGGAAAATACTATATTATCTTACTAGAGGCCCAGTGCATGGATTCGTGCACCAGTGGGGTCCTTCAGCATGGCTGCACCCTCTCACAGTCCAGACCCCTCAGGAGACGTCAGACTACCAGTTTTGGCCTGATCCCTGCAGGCCATGGCCTGCAGTCTTACATCCCCCAGGGATGTAGTAGTGTGTGAAGCCACAGGCAGCCAGAGAGGAGCCTGAGCCTGGGCCGGTGGCGCCTCTCCTGCTCATCCTGGCCCCACTGCTCAGAGGCGCTGCTGGGGAGGCGGGAGGGGCTTGTGCTGCTATAGCTGTGCTTGCCATCCATGAACCTGTATCTGGTGCCTGTTGATCTGCTGAGTGATGCTCCCACTGTGGGGGCACACTGACCACCAGGAGGCAGTTCCTATGTTGAGCATCTGCCCCTTGGTGGTTAGTGCACTTTATAGTGACTAGTTTGGTCATTTGATCGCTTAGGCTTTTATATATATATATATATATATATATATATATATATATATATAGGCTAGAGGCCTGATGCGTGAAGATTCATGCAAGAATGGGCCTTCCTTCCCCTGGCTGCCAGCACCGCCTTTGCTCTGGTTGGAGCCAACTTTCCACCTCCCCATGCTGCCCAGAGGCCTGGAGCGGCTGGAGTGGGGTGTCCTTTCCCGCCCCCATCACTCAGTGCTTATGTATGCAAATTAAACTGCCATCTTTGTTGAGTTAATTTGTATACGACTCCTGATTGGCTGGTGGATGTTGCTAAGGTATAGTCAATTTGCATATTTCTCTCTTATTATTGTAGATATGTGGAATCCGAAACTATCGAGCTTATTAACAGAGAGTGCAATGGTAGTTGACAGAACTTGAAGGATCGGAGAAATGAAGAGTGTAAAGGGTATAAACTTTCTGGTATAAGATAAATAAGTTCCTAGAATCCAAGGTTCAAAGTGCATTTTGGTGGCTATAGTTATCAATACTGTATTTTATACTTAAAAGTTGCTATGAGAGTAGAGCTTTAATGTTTTCACCATAGCAACAACAAAAGAATGTAACTACCCTGTTTCCCTGAAAATAAGACAGTGTCTTATTTTTTTTTTTTTTTTTTTTTTTTTTTTTTGCTCCAAAGATGTGCTAGGTCTTACTTTCAGGGGATGTCTTATTTTTCCATGAAGAAGAATATGGTACACATTTATTGTTAAATGAAAATAAAGGACATTTATTATTGTATACGGTAGTACGGTAGTTGTCAACACAAACCAGAAAAACTGTGAATCCTACAGTATCTAAAATTTACTCATTTATTCAATGACAATCATGTCGTCATCTTCTGGAACATCATCATAACAATCCAATTCCTGAATTTCCTGGTGAATTTCTTGTGTCTCCATTTCTTTCAGAATCAGTGGACCAAATCTCTCATGTTTAGCAATAGCACTGTCTTTAAATGAGTACTTCTTGTCAAGGTAGCCTGCTTGCAGTGCATTTGCAATGCAACTGTCGGTGATTTTCTTTCATGAATTCTTCACCCAAGTCACAACTTTTTGCAGTTTAGGTTTCACAAAGTTTCCACGCTGATTTCTCTCCATTTTATTTTCAATGTAGTCATTAATTTCCATGCGCAAATTGTCTTTGAATGGCTTGTTTATTGCAATATCAAGAGTCTGGAGATAACCGAAACCGGTTTGGCTCAGTGGTAGAGCGTCGGTCTGTGGACTGAAAGGTCCCGGGTTTGATTCTGGTCAGGGGTATGTAAGTTGGTTGTGGGCGCATCCCCAGTAGGGGGTGTGCAAGAGGCAGCTGGTCGATGTTTCTCTCTCATCGACGTTTCTAGCTCTCTGTCTCTCTCCCTTCCTCTCTGTAAAAATCAATAAAATATATATTTTAAAAAAAGAGATAGGCCATCACTTCTGCGGGAATCATTATCTGATCTATTTTTCTTTTGTGAAGAAATGTCTTCATGTCTTTAGTGCGGTGAGTGATGGCTGCATCCCAGACTAGCAGACCTCTTTCGCTCCCTCGCATAACAAGTGGCAGCATTAAATCCACCCACTTTCTTATAACTGCTTGTGTGGCCCAAGCTTTTTCAGTTTCAAGAATAAAAATGCCCAAAACACATTCAATCTTTTCCTTCTTGCCCTTAGAAATGATGGCACTGGAATTTTAGTACCATCCAGACAAATTGCCAAAATACAGGAAACACGTGCACATTTGTAAGCAGTGGAGGGAATGTACACTAAAGAGGCATCCCACTATTCAATTGTTGTTTGAGATGATTGGCCCATAAACACTGCAGTTTCATCCATAGCAATCATGTTGGAAAGATTGTATTTAGAGAAGTCAGCATCATCAATAATGGACTTGAATGCAAGCGCTTGCTTAATAACTTGAGTATCTTCCAACCTAAACAATGTTGTAGATCTTCTTAAAGACAGCTCACTTCGCTGAAGGAAATTATCCAGCCAGTGTTGTGATGCTTTGAAGTCTTCAGGGGCTATGTCGAACTGTGGTGCCTTTGCAAGGGCAAATTCTTGAATATGAGCCCTATTCACAACCAAAGGCTTTGCTCTCCTGTCACCAACCCATTCACAGATCAGGTCTTCAGGCTCAGAAAATAATGGTTGCCGGCCTGATCCACACTTGTGCTTTTTAGCATATCCCTTGTCCACTTGTTCAATAAGGTTACCATACTCTACTCGCCATTTTCGGACCAACCAGATACTCAACATCTTCTCTTTGCAGAAAGCAGTAAGATTTTGGCCCTAAGAGTCTTCCACGATTCCTTTCTTGTACTCCACGAAGTAGCTTTATTTTTTGCACTCACTTCTAGGGGTAAAAAGAAGGAATTGGGGTATCAAGGTGGGGGGAGGAGGATCACTTAAAATGGCACAGGGGGATCAGAGTGGGGGAATCAAAATGGCACAGAAGAATCAGAGGGGGAATTACCATTTTAGTAACCCCTTTTGATTCTCCTGTGTCATTTTGATTGCCCCCTCTGATCCCTCCTGTGTCATTTTAAGTGATCCTCCTCCCCCACCCCTGTGCCACTGAACACCTTCACCAGACATCCCCCTTACCCCTTTATCAGACATTTATCCCCTGGGGCCTGCCTGGGGACTGTCACTGGGCTTGCTGGGGCCTGGATCTGGGCTGGAGCAGGGTCTGCCACTGACTGAGAACCTTCAGTCATCATGAGGGCGGCTGTGAGCATCAGGTAGTGTCACCAGAAACAGACCAGCACTCAGCACCTTCGCCGTGTCCTGTCCACTCTAATCCTCCTGTTCTTCTACACGCATCTGCAAAAGTCTCCTCCTCTCTCCCGCCCCGTGCTCACTGCTCACTCTCACCTCTGCTCCGCCTCCACACAGCAGTGATGTCAGGACTCCGTGTAATATCACTGGTTGCTAGACGCCAGTCGGGGCGGCCCTAGTTACTAGTTTACAATAAATTAATTTTCATTCTGAGACAGAGCCTAGAGGGCCCTTATTTTTGGGGAGATGCCTTACACTCAGAAGGAAACCTGTAAATAGGTCTTATTTTTGGAGGATGTTTTATTTTCAGATGAAGTATGTCTTATTTAATTTTATTGTCATAAACATTTTATAATATATACATCTATCAAATCATCACATTGCATACCTCAAATTTACACAGTCTAATATCTCAATAAACCTGAAAAAAAAGTGTTTCTGTGTTACATGTCCCTTGGAAGCTGAAGTGTTAAAAGCAAATTCTTTGTTGGAATTTGCATTCAACTTAGACATCAAATAATTCTCACAAATTAAAATTCAAAAAACATGAGGTGAGAAAGAGAAAAAAGTAAGAAAGAAAGAGAGATGAGGGAAGGGTCAGAGAGAGAAAAAGGAAAAGGAGCAGGAGTAGGGAGGGGGAAGATTAGAAAGAGGGTGTGAGGAAAGAGAAAGTAATGCAGAAATAATAAGATGAGTCAGCAGATTCAACAAGCGGCCAAATCACTTGTTGAAAATATGAATTAAAATATTCAAGTAGATTTGCAAAAGTATGAAAGCAAAACTTAGGGATTTTTTTAAATGCAAAATTAAAACCTGCTTTAATATAATGGAGAAGAATTTTATATAAATAAAGTATTCTTAATATATACAAAGACATAAATAAATGGTGCACATGTTAAAAAGTATAGAATTAAAAGAGAAGTTTAGAATAAGAATCCCGAACACAGATAGATAGATCCAGATATAATATAGAGAATGTGACAGAGCATATTCAAAAGATAATGACTGAGAATTCACCAATGGATACCAAAAATTGAAAGGCAATTTATACTTGCACATGTGGTAGAGAATTGAAAAACACTAAAAACAAACACCCCCAAGACCTGCCATAAATGCTGCCAAAAAAAAGTATTTCCTGTAAGTGAATGATAGGGTGACAATTGACGTCATTAGTAATTGATAGTCAAATATATTGACAACATAAAAATATTAGGAATTGTTTTATAAATACCTCCCCTGTAAGTACAAATGGCTTATTTGAAAATGTGCTAGGTTTCTCTCCGGGTAAATTTTCCTTTGTTGCTATTTCATTATTCATTTTCTTTTTTTCTTTTTTTTTAATCTTTTTTTAAAAATATATATTTTATTGATTTTTTACAGAGAGGAAGAGAGAGGGATAGAGAGTTAGAAACATCGATGAGAGAGAATCATCGATCAGCTGCCTCTTGCACACCCCATTGGGGATGTGCCCCCAACCAAGGTATGTGCCCCTGACCGGAATCGGACCTGGGTCACTTCAGTCCGCAGGCCAACACTCTATCCACTGAGTCAAACCGATATCGGCCTTTATTCATTTTCTTAAAATCAGACTCTCTGCTATTTAATTATTGCAAAATTATTTTCTTTTGTTAGCAAATAATATTTATACAGTATTAAAGAAACCTTCCAAATCACTGACTTTCTTTTGATTATGTCATATTACTAATATAAATACCATGTCAAAAGCAATGGTCGGAGATATTAGTTCCTATGTTTTCTTCTAGGATTTTTATTTCTAGTCTTAAATTGAAGTCTTTTATCCATTTTTATTTTATTCTTATATATGGAGTATGTTGGTGATCAAGTTGCATTTTTTACACATACCTGTCTAATTTTTCTAGCACCATTTATTGAAGAGATTATTTTTAAATGGTTGTATGCCCTTTCATCCTTTGTCAAGTATTGATTGTGATGGGTTGGGTTGATTTCTGGGTTCCTGTTCTGCTCCATAGATCTATATACTTGTTCTTGTGCCAGTACCAGGCTGTTTTTATTACAACAGCTTTGTAGTGTAATTTGATCTGGAATTATGATGCCTCCAACTTTGTCCTTCTGTCTCAAGATTGCTGCAATTATCAGGGCCTAGGAGGAAAGGGCCTAAGATGGAAGAAATTGGGGAATAGCTGCAATACTGTCAACAATAAAATATAGTAGTAGTAATAATAATAATAAAATGTAAAAACAAAAACAAGAAAATATTGCTCATGTGATCTTTCTCCTCAGAAAATCCTGATTAACTCTATAATATTAAAACTACTTTTATTTAACTGATTTAACTGTTCCTGCTCTCTCTCTCTCTCTCTCTCTCTCTCTCTCTCTCTCTCTCTATATATATATATATATATATATATATATATATATATATATATATATTATTGATTTTGTTACAGAGAGGAAGGGAGAGGAATAGAGAACTTCAATCAGCTGCCTCCTGCACACTCCCCACTGGGGATGTGTGCCTGCAACCAAGGTACATGCCCTTGACTGGAATCGAACCTGGGACCCTTCAGTCCACATACCAATGCTCTATCCACTAAGCCAAACTGACCAGGGCTGTTCCTACTTTTAATCTGTGTCTTAGGGAGTAGTTGTTAAATGCAGTAGTGACAGTTTTGTCCACAAATGTAGAAATAAAACGCTTTTTATTAAAGAAATATAATTAAGAGGAATTAGCAGAAAAGTGGAATTTTAGCAAAATATGGCACATTTTTAGTATCTAAAATATTTTGAGCTAAAAGCATGCACATCCAATAATGTGGTAAACTACAACAATGGATTACAATTCCCTTGAAAATTTCCTCTTGAAATGGACATTGTTATTTGCCTTTTTGATATAAGAAAGTGGTTTCATAAAACCTTTCATAAATCAAAGATTTATTACAGAGTACATAGATATCCTAATGTGTTTTTCTCCTAAGTTATTGTTATCTAGGACAAGTTCCTGTAATCTTCTGTTTCTATAAAAAGACTAGAGACCCAGTACACAAAATTTGTGCACAGGTGGGGTCCCTAGGCTTGGCCTGTGATCAGGGCCAATCAGGTTCCCTGCCGCCTTGCTTCCCAGATCCCCTGCTTCTCCACCTCCCCACCTTACTGCCTCTCCCCTTCTTCCTTCTTTTGCTGCCCTCATCCACCACTACCCACCCCTGGTTCCCTGTTCCATTCTGGGAGCCCAGCCCCGATTGGGCAATCAGGACCTGTTGGCTAGTGGGAGGAACTGGGAAGTTGGCCTGTAACTCCCATCAGCGATTGGGGCCTGTGGGCTGGGGACAGCTCCTACTTTGAGCATCTGCCCCCTGGTGGTCAGTGCGTATCATAGAGACTGGTTTTTCCTTTGTAATGGTCTCTTAGGATTATATATATGATAGATGATAGATAGGTAGATAGATAGATAGATAGATAGATAGATAGATAGATGGATATAGATAGATAATCTAAAGTGGCTGTGTCTGTTTACTTTTATAATGAAACACAAATGGTTCACACCTTTCAGTTTTGTAAAATTCTGAGAACTCCAGAAATTCTTTAAGTAGGCAAATAGTATTGGTAACTTCTTATCAATAATTTAAGCATTGAGTTTTATTTTCCTGACATTATCTAACAATATATATTGAAAAACAAATGTTTCATTAGAGCCATCAACTGCTTTCAAAATTTTCATTGATTATGCTATTAACATTTCTCTAAGTGTTATATATTTGAAATTAAACATGTAATATTTTTAATATGTATTTCCTTTTTTTCATACATTACTTCAGAATCAGTAAAGTAACAAGAATTATGAACCAAAGTTTATTAATAACAAGCATTGAAATGTATTATATCAATCATATTGGTTGATCCTTTTTTACTTTAATTTCTCAAGTAATTTGCATGCTATGTGCTCTATTAAATAATTTTCACTTGTAGTGAAACAGAGGGTTCAGAACCACTTCTGCCACTAGTATTAGGTGGTGGTTTATTTGTGAAGAAAAAAATGAATAAAAAACAAGTAAGCAGAAAAAAGTTAAAATTTAGTAAGAATAAATATAAAATTATGTAGAAAAATAATATAAGGAAGAGGATAATAGAGACCTAAGAGAAAGGAGAAGAGGCATGTAAACCAGGGAATTACTAGAATAGTGGTTACAGTTAGAAAGCAGATGAAGACAAGAAAGTATATGAGCAGGTAGGTTTGGTAGGTAAGGAAACAATGGGGCAAAATTGTCTAAAGAACCATGTTTAAGTTAAACACAAAGATCTGACAGAAACTGCAAGCATAAGAAGTCAAGGTTAATTGTGGGGAGAAAAACAGGCTTCTAAAGCTTGTATGAGCAATTGGAGGATTAGGAGTTCCATCAGTCAACATTCATATGCATATTTGGAAGAATCTGATTTTAGAAGGCAGTTGGTTACTAATTTGTTTAAAATTGTCCTTTGCGTAAGAGCAGAGAAGCAATTAACTGTTATGCTAATGAGAGGAGTTCAGAGACCTTCATTTGACTACATCAAATGCCAGGATTACCTAAATTTCCAAAATAAAGTCCCACATTTATATGCATGTCTATATGATAATGTAGGCACTCTGCATAGAGTATTAAATGATCAGCATGGAAATTGAGGTAGCTCTCTGTACTCAGTGAAGTTACTGTTTCTATTACAAAAATTTTTATTACAAAGATTCAACTTATGCCGCAGCTACATGTGTAGCATTATCAGCAAAATTGCCATTCTCATATTCTCTGATTTCTGGAAAAAAATGCAAACTGAATGTACTGTAATAATTTACACTGAATGAAGTCTTCTAATATCCCCAAAGGACATTTATCAATGCCTTATTTTATTAATCAAATAGAGGCCCGGTGCATGGAATGCGTGCACAGGTAGGGTCCCTAGGCCTGGATGGTGATCAGGGCCGATCAGGGCCTTCTGGCTGCTGGCCAGGGCCTTCCTTCATTCTAAGCTGCCCCCTGGTTGTCTGCACACACCATAGCAAGCTATTGAACTCCCTATCTCTCGATTGAACTCCTGAGGGAACACTTTGCATATTAGCCTTTTATATAGAGAGATTAATCACTCATTCTTTCATCTATCTTCCAAATATTTTTTAAGCATCAACTGTGTGTTAAGCATTGTGGTAAAACCTAATAGAACAGAAATGAAGAGAATTGAGAAGACTTTCTGGTAATTCATATACTTACGGTTCGAAAGCTGAGTTAAAAGCTATGCCCACTAAATGGAGAGTTTACTGGGTAAAAACTTTTTCTTAACTGGTTTATATCAAAGTTCACTTTTCTTTCTTTTTTTGTTTAAATATATTTTTATTGATTTCAGAGAGGAAGGGTGAAGGAGAGAGAGATAGAAACATCAATGATGAGAGATAATCATTGACCGGCTGCCTCCTGCATTCCCCCTCCTGGGGATTGAGCCCATTGACCGGAATCCAACCAGGGGCCTTTCAGTCCAAAGGCATACACTCTATCCATTGAGCCAAACCAGCCAGGGACAAAGTTCACTTTTCTTAAGTAACTTCCTTTGATTAGGGAAGTTTTTTTTAAATCTTTTATGAAAGCAAACTAAAGGTTCATGGACATAAGGTGTGAGGAGATCATAAAATGTTTAGCTAAGTTGTCTACTGAAAAATGAACAGACATCTTAAGATTCAGCAGATCAAAAATGAGAGAAAAAAGTGGGGATGTGCAGGAAGAGCAAAGGCAGAACAATATGTCTGGAGTCTGATGCTTGAGTAGACAGATGGGGCTATAGGCCTTTCTTAGGAGCTGGGAATTTGGGTGTCATTTGAAAATTATCTTCTATAAAAAGCTGTTATTTAGCATCTCCTGTAGTTATATTTAACTAGTTATAGTTGAGTTTCCAGCTCCTGATATTTCTTTTCGGTAGTATTATTTGTAACATAAGAAAGAGGAAACAAAGGTAATTTTATGCACCCAAATTAGGTCAGCACTAGACAACTGTGCAGAAATGGAATAGAAGAATTCAACAAAAGCTGAAAATCACAGCCAGATGTGAATAGAGAGTAGCAATCAAAAAAGAATTCTTAGTTTCACAAAGAACTTGTGATAGGATTTGAGCCTATCTCATTTGCAAATTTAGGTGCATTTGCCATTCAGGCAGCAGTAAACATATCAGTATGCTTGTTTTAATTCCAATTTTAATGCCTACAATGAACATTTTATAGTCACTGATATATACCTAACTCTATCATCCTTCTTCTAGAAATAACAATTTTATCTCCTAACTCTATTTTCCATCCCTTTTATCTCTTCAAGGTTCTAACTACTTTGAACTCTTTTCCTTGTCAGTTGACAATAATAAGTTCTTTCAGGCTGAAAAATTCTGCTCTACAATGCTAAGCTTCCATTTCCTTAGAATAACATTTCATCAGTAATACAGAACAAAACTCTTCTTGGTTACCAGCCATATATCCTATGGGGCACAAGCCCATCAGAATAGGCATCAGCCTGTCCAGGAGATGATCCTTTACTGGATTTCTGACATCACTCCACTTGCACATGCTTTCCAATCACCTTCTTTTTCTTTTTCTTTTTTCTTTTTTTTTTTTTATTTTGTTCCTGCTCATCACCTACTTTTAAGTCTCCTAGCTCTTTTTTTTTTTTAATATGTTTTATTGATTTTTTTACAGAGAGGATGGGAAAGGGATAGAAAGCTAGAAACATTGATGAGACAGAAACATTAATCAGCTGCCTCCTACACACCCCCTACTGGGGATGTGACCGCAATCAAGGTACATGTTATTGACCAGAATCGAACCTGGGACCCTTCAGTCAGTAGGCTGATGCTCTATCCACTGAACCAAACTTGTTAAGGCCTCTCCTAGTTCTTGAGTATGTTTCCCCTGATGTCAGAAGGGTTGCCTGATACTATTTTATTTAAAAAGCCTTTTATTAAATTCTTTAGAAAATTGTAAGGTCTCTTTATCTGAGAAATAACTCTGTAAATGAGAAACTGTAAAGACTGAAAACTTTCTACACATGCAAGATTTATTTCATTTAAATTTCTTTCAGGTAAACAGTTATTTAATGCCATCTCTCAATTCTGAAGTTTTATGTTAAAAAAATATGGTCAATCTTACACACAAAAGCCTATGTTTTGTTCACACTGAGATCACTGTATCAATGGTTTCCACTTTTCAAACATTTTATAAAAATTTTACTTAAAAATTTACATATTATATAAAAGTCTGTTTCCAAGGCTTTCATTATCCTGTACATGTAGCATTGCAGAGATCAATAAATCCAAATTCCCAGACCATTCCCTCCTGAGTTTGAAACCCCGTAGTTCAACCTATTGGATATCTTCACTTGAATGTCAGAAATATGTTTCAAATTCAGCACATCTAACAATTATTGAGTCCTTCCCTTGGCCTGAGATCTATCCCTTTCCTCCTTTTTTTTTTTTTTTTAATCTTATTATATGGTATTTATGGTATCAACAGTTTTCTACCTGTCACAGACCTGAACTTTATTTCTTCAATTTCTTTTTTTTCTCTCTGCTCTTCCTGCACCCCCAGTGAATCCATCACCCAGGTTGGATTTATCTTACTCTATCTGATTTCCATCTGTGTTTCTCCATGCATCTGCCTCAACTCTAGTTCATGTCACTAGTGTCCTTCCTTGGTTGAATATCTCCAATCCATTCCTCACACTGCAGTCAAAATGACATCAATAAATGACAAAGCTGATTGTATCCGTTTCTTACTTAACCGTAGTGAAAGACTCATTATCCTTCAATAAATTTCAAAACTTAATGTTTACAAAGTGCTGCAAGATCTGTCTCATATTTCTCTTTCTGGCCTTGTGTCTCATACATTTCAGTCATTCCTGGTCTTCTATCCTTTCTTTTCTCTTAGCTTTGCTACTTATACATATTGTTTCTGTACTTGAATGATGCTGCATCCCTTATACCCATTCATTCTCAATAATTCCTATCCTTCTTTCAAGTCCCACCTTAAACATAAACTATTATTTTCTCCATGAAGTTTATTTCATTGTTATATTCTAGAATAGGTATTTTGCCTCTATATTTCTGTAATTCTTTCATAGATTTAAAGTACATTAGTTATAATTGTCTACTCACATAAATAAGTCTTTGCCATGCTCACTATTTTTGCTATTAAATATTTTTTAATTTTAATTAGACTTAAAATTTTAAGTTTAATTAATTTGACTTCATTTTAACTTAATTTTGATACTATACTTAATCTTTGGCTCCTGTCCCCATTTTTTTTTTTTTTTTTTTTTTTTTTTTTTTTTGTGAAAGGAATTGCTTCCGGCTCCAGAATATACCAGTACAGTGCTAGAGTGAACAATTCCAGGATATTTTACACCCTTTATTTATTCTTTCCCTTGATGGATTAAGTTACCTGATTGGTGAGAAATGGAGAATTTATAGGTTAACCGCATAAATTCAGGTTAATTATTTTAAACAGGCCTCACTATTCTTTCCTGTGGCTAGCTAAAATCATGCAATTTAGCACTCCAAATGTCTCTACAGGTAGTTCCAATGATCTTCAATTTGTTTTAAATTCTAAATCATATCCTCTAAAGACAATGTTCAATATAAACTTAGTTGTTGTTTGCTACCTAAACGGGAGGATTTTTATTTGTCTTGATTTTTATTTCATTGCACATATTTGTGGGTGAAGAACTGAGAGTCTATCTTAGTGAATAACTTTTTTTTTTTTAATATATCTTATTGATTTTTTTACAGAGAGGAAGGGAGAGAGGTAGAGAGCTAGAATGTCAATGAGAGAGAAACATCGATCAGCTGCCTCTTGCACACCACCTACTGGGGATGTGCCTGCAACCAATGTACATGCCCTTGACTGGAATTGAACATGGGACCTTTCAGTCCGCAGACCAACGCTCTACCACTGAGCCAAACCGGTTTTGGCTTAGTGAATAACTTTTATCAGTCTTTAATCAAAAGTGGCAGTAGGCAATAATTTAGCCTTTAAAAAAGAATCCTCCTAGTTGCCAATATCAGTCATAGTTGATGACCAATAAAATAATCCAATAACCTTTTTTTATGATTTTTATGACAGTTTTATATTTACAGAAATGATGAAAAGGTAATAGAGTTCCCATATAATTCTCACAGAATTTTCCCTAATTTAACATCATACATTATATTTTTGTCACAATTAATGAGACAATATTAATGTTATTAACAAAAATCCATGTTTTATTCAGATTTTTATAATTTTAATATATTATATATGTCTATTTTTTAGAGATGTCTTTTTCTGTTTCAAGATCCTATCTAGTTTGACATGTTACATTTATATTCATGCCTCCTTTGACTTCTCTGGGCTGTGACAGTACTCAGGCTTTTGTTGCTTTTGATTACCTCTGCAACTTTGAGGGGAACGAAAAAGCTATTTTGTAAAAAATTCCTCCTTCGGGATTTGTCTGCTGTTTTCCTCAGTATTACATGGAACTTATGATTTGGGGGGGGAGGACCACAGAAGTACAGTGTCCATCTACTAGCAACATCCCAAGGGTACATGACATTAGTGTGGATGTTGAGCATAACTATGTGGCTGCAACAGTGTTTGTCAGGTTTCCCCACCGTAAAGTTACTATATCCTCACCCCCTTTCTGTTATTTACTTCTTGGCAAGAAGTGCAGAGCCTACACTTCCTTGAGGTCAAGGTTCCTACATAAATTATTTAGAATTATTCTGCACCAAAGATCTATTTATTATCTTGCAGTACTGCATGTACCCAAACATTTATTTATAACAGTATGGACTTAGAATACTGATTTTATACTTTGGGTTACAAAGCAATACTGCTTTGTTTTTGTGTTTCTCACATTGTTCCAGTTTGGGAAATTGAGAACTATTTCAGTTGGCTTCTGTGTTCCTTTGACAATCTCCATCATGATGTTGGTTTTGTTTTTCTCCCAAGCATATGTTGTTTTCTGGCACTACAAGATATTCTAGGCTTACCTTGCATATTTCATGTTCCAGGTCTAGAATGGACCAGTTCTTTAAGGAAAGATATTCTATTTTCCTAGCCAATGGTATTATAAACCAAGATTTAAATGCTTATTGTTCTTACTATTGGGGTGTCGGTGTATAGGCCCTTACCTATACACCCGCTTATACACCGACACCCCAATAGTAAGAACAATAAGCATTTAACAAAGACATATTTGCATGTGTATTAACCAACTATATAAACATGTCTGTAAATATCTCTCTGTGTATTCATCTGGGTTCATGTTAAGGTAAAAATAAATCCATACTGGTGTCTCTAACTCTAATATCTTACCATATGGATTATTTTTGCCTTTTTTCCTTGTTCACCTGTAACCTCCTGGTCCAATGGTGAGAAAAATAATTCTCACCATTTGCCATTATTTACCAAATCACTTACTACTAGTATAGATATTTAGTCATTTCAGAATTGTCCTACCTAATAAAAGAGTAATATGTAAATTAAGCATCACTCTGCTCCACAAGCCACACCCACAAGCCAATCAGAGCACATATGCAAATTAATCCCAACCAAGATGGATGCAGCCACAGAGACTTGGGTTTCTCTGGCAATGGAAGAAAACAAGCTTTTTGCCTGCCCTAGCAGGTCTAAGCCTCTAAGTCTACAAAGTTTCAATTATAGAAGGTAAATAAGAAATGGCTGCCTCCATGGAGTGAGCAGGGGGCTTGGCTCCTTTTCAGGCTACAAAGTTTCAATTATAGAAGATAAATAAATCCCAGATGCCAGGGCCTCCACTTGGATCTCTGGGAGGAGTGGCTGGCCTGAAAACCACCACAGGCCTCTCATTCAGGCTGCCCCATGCCCCAAGGGAACCCCCATCCTGATCCGGGACACCCTTCAGGGCAAACCAGCTGGTCCCTACTCGTGCACCAGGCCTCTATCCTATCTAATAAAAGAGTAATATGCAGATTGACCATCACTAATAAAAGAGTAATATGCAGATTGACCACTCCAACACACAATACGGCTGCTCCCATGTGGTCAAAGATCCTTCTCCTATGTGGATACAAGATGGCCACCACAAGATGGCCAGCAGGGGAGGGCAGTAGGGAAGGACCAGGCCTGCAAGGGAGGGCAGTTGAAAAGGACCAGGCCTGAAAGAGAGGGAAGTTGAAAGAGATCAACCCTGCAGGGGAGGGCAGTTAGGGGTGACCAGGCTGGCAGAGAAGGGAAGTTGGGGCAAATGGGATAGCAGGGGAGCAGTTAGCTGTCAATCAAGCTGGCAGGACAGTGGTTAGGGGGTGATCAGGCTGGCAGTCAGAAGCAGTTAGGGGCAATCAGGAAGGCAGGCAGGCGAGCAGTTGGGAGCCAGCATTCCTGGATTGTGAGAGGGATGTCTGACTGCCCGTTTAGACCCGATCCAGGATCTTTGGTTTGATTAGTCAAGGTTCCAAGGTTCCAAACGGGCAGTCAGACATCCCTCGAGGAGTCCCAGATTGGAGAGGGTGCAGGCTGGGCTGAGAGACAACCTTCTCCCCACCCCCATGCACGAATTTTGTGCACCAGGTCTCTATCCATATCCAGTGAGAAAGAATTTTACCAATCAGGGTATATTGTACATATGCATAATTCCTTTTGCTCTTCATCTTACAGTTTTCACTCATCTCTAAGGTAATGTAAGTCAGCACCATATTCCACTGCCAGCTCCAGCAAGGTTACTTCATATATTTGTAATGTGATTAAAACTCTTGTCACATTCTGTATTTCATCAGAGTAACTATGCCGTTTATTCAGTCATATAAAGATTGTTGCTTCACTCACAACTCATACTGCATTTCTTTCCATAACAGAAAGAACTGTCAACAGTTTAAGAGGTTTAGTCTTGACCCAAGGGTACATATTCCACATGTATCTGTAAACTGACACTATAATATGACTTGAACCAATGGTTCTTTCTCAGATTTAGCACAAGCACCATAAATAAAAAGCATTAGCCAAATGTAATGGTGTATAAATGCAAAACATAATTCTGGGGGCCTTGATAACTGTTTGCCAGTTGAAGCTCTCTAGGTGCAGATGCCAGGAGCAGCCTTTGTGAACTAGCATCAGTAGTGGCTGAACACTGAAGAGTTGAGAGCACTGATGAGACCTCTAGGCTCACTTTGAAATCAGCATTAACTCCCAGTTACAATTACCAGAATCATTTTTCACTTCAATTTTCATAAAGTTAATCACATATCTGTGAGCTTTTATGTGTATTCTAAAAAACAAATCCTTAGTTGAAGTAGTTTGAGGAGTCTCTATTTCTTGCACTCGAATATGGCTGATTAAATCATTCAAACAACCATAATATTTATTTATTTATTTATTTATTTATTTATTTATTTATTTATCTATCTATTTATTCCATTGATTTTTTAAAAAATTATTTCAGAGAGGAAGGAAGAGGGAGAGAAAAATAGAAACATCAATGATGAGTGTGGATCATTAATTATCTGCTTCCTGCATGCCCTCTACTGGGGATTAAGCCCACAACCCAGGCATGGAACCTTGACTAATCAAACCAAAGACCCTCAGTCTGCAGGCCCATGTTTATCCACTGAGCAAAACTGTCTAGGGCTCCATTGATTTTTTTTAGAGAGAGGATGAGAAAGGGGAAGACTGAGAGAAATACTGATGTGAGAGAAACACATCAATTGGTTGCATCCTGCAGAAACTCTGACCAGGGAAGGATCCTGCAACCAAGGTGTGTGTCCTTGACTGGAATCAAACCTGGAACTCTTTAGCCCACAGGCTGTTGCTCTATCCATTGAGCCGTACTGGCTGGGATAAGCAACCATACAATTTAGACATTTTAGCTTATGTTTAAATCTCAGATTCAGCACTATCTAGGCCTCTCATTTGATTAAAAAATACTGTGCTGCTAGTGGGGATATTTATTAAATCCATCCACCCCAATTTTTTTGGAGAATTGTTGCTGGAGCTCTTAAAGATAGAGGCATATTGTGGGATCCTTCATTGTGTTTGTAATATGAATAAAGGTATAAAGTAAATATGATAAATTATATCCAGAAAGAAAGCTGATTCTTAAAGTAAACCAAAAAAAGTATCACATTCTTTCCTAGAAGTTTTAAAGTGGGAACTGGAAAGACTGGATTGGTTTAAAAAATGGTGTTTGTGCTAGAAGAAAACATCAAGTTAGCCACTCAGTGAAATCAGGAGAGCGGAGACAATCTTTGTAATGGACCACAACACGGTGTGTTCAGGCAGAATTACACGTGTCAGTGAGAGCATGTAATATTTGTCTTTCTACGACTGGCTTATTTCACTTAGCATAATTATCTCCAGGTCCATTTACATTGTTGCAAAAGATAAGAGTTCCTACTTAAAACACACACACACACACATAAACACACACACACACACACACACACACCACACACACATACACACACTAGAGGCCTGGTGCACTAAATTCATGTGCATGTGTGTGGGGGGGTGACCCTAAGCCCAGCCTGAAACCTTTCATATCTGCATCCCTCAAGGGATGTCCAACTGCCCATTAGGCCTGATCCAACGGGCAGTCCGACATCCCTCTCAGAATCCAGGACTGCTGGCTCCCTACTGCTCACCTGCCTGCCTTCCTAATTGCCCTTAATTGCTTCTGCCTGCCACCCTGATCACCCCCTAACCACTCCCATGCCAGCCTGATTGATGTCTAACTGCTCCCCTGCCAGCATGTTTGCCCCAAACTTCCCTCCTCTGCCGGCCTGGTCACCCATAACTGCCCTCCCCTGCAGGGTTGATCGCCTCTAACTGCCCTCCCCTGCTGTCCATCTTGTGGGGGCCGTCTTGTATCCACATAGGAGAAGGATCTTTGACCACATGGGAACAGCTTTCTTGATCTTGTGTGTGGGAGTGATGGTCAATCTGCATATTACTCTTTTATTAGATAGGATAGAGGCCTGGTGCATGGGTGGGGGCCAGCTGATTTGCCCTGAAGGGTGTCCAGGATCAGGGTGGGGGGTTCCCTTGAGGTGTGGGGTGGCCTGAGGGGCCTGTGGTGGTTCCCAGCAAGCCATTACCCTTGGCGGTCCAAGTGGAGGCCCTGGTATCTGGGATTTATTAATCTTCTAAAATTACTTCTATAATCTTCTATAATTACTTCTATATTAATCTTCTATAATTAGGTAAAACTTTGTATCCTGGAGAGGAGCCACGCCTCCTGCGCATTCCATGGCCGCCAACCACTTCTGTTGGAATTTATGTATCTTCTATAATTGAAACTTTATCGATGTTTCTCTTTCATTGATGTTTCTAACTCTCTATCCCTCTCCCTTCCTCTCTGTAAAAAATTTTTAAATATATGTAAAAAATATATTTAAAAAGAAATGTCATATCCTATGAAAGACACATCTTGAAAATGCTTAAAGAAAGTTGTCATTTTTTCATGCTGAAGGGACTGGAGTCCATGTTGATGAAAATACCTTGGTGGCTGTGGCAATTGGCAGTGGCTGTAGCAGTGGGGTGATGGGACTAGTGCCTTCCCCTGATCAGCCAGGTCACCTCAAGCAAAGGGAGGCCAGACTGCTGCTTAGGTCCACTCCCAATTGGGAGCAGACTTAAGGTATACGAAGGACATCCCCTGAGGGCTCTCAGTATGTGAGAGGGGGCAGGCTGGGCTGAGGGACCCCTCCCCAGTGCACAAATTTCATGTACCAGGCCCCTAGTCTATATCATCTATATCTATATCTATATCTATATCTATATCTATATCTATATCTATATCTATATCTATATCTATACATCTATATCTATATATCTATACATCTATATATCTATACATCTATATATCTATATATCTATATATCTATATATCTATATATCTATATATCTATATATCTATATATCTATATATCTATATATCTATATATCTATATATCTATATATCTATATATCTATATATCTATATATCTATATATCTATATATACTGAGTTGCCAGATTATTATGCATTCAAAGATCATAATAATCTGGCCACTCAGTGTTTATCATTGATTTCAAAGAAAGGAAGGGAGAGGGAAGAGAGAAATAGTAACATCAATGATGAGAATCCATTGGCTGTCTCCTGCCCACTCTCTTCTCAGTCTCCAGACTACAACCCAAGTATTTGTCCTGACTGGGATTGACCTGTGACATTCTGGTTCATTGGTCAACATTTAACCACTGAGCAACACCAGCTGGGAAAGAGTTCTCCTTTTTTATAGCTGCAAAGTATTTTTTTTATCCACTCCTCTACTGATGGGCACTTGGGCTGTTTTTAGACTTTAGCTATTATAAATAACACTGCTATGAACATAGGGGTGCATATGTTTCTGGGTTCTTAGGGTATATTTCCATAAGTGGTATTGTTGACTCAAATAGCAATTCCATTGATAATTTTTTGAGGAAACATCATAATACTGATTTATTTTCACAGTGGCTGCACCAATCTGCATTCCTACCAAACATGCATGGGGGTTCCCTTTTCTCCACATCCTTCTCAGCACTTGATGTTTATTGAGTTATTGATGATAGCCATTCTGACAGAAGTGAAACCTTATTGTAGTCTTAATTTCCATTTCTCTGATGATTAGCGACCATGAGCATTTTTTCACCTATTTGGCCATGTGTATGTCCTCTTTGGAGTATGTACTCTTCAGATCTGCTGCCCATGTTTTAATTGGATTGTTTGTTTTTTGTTGAGTTGTATGAGTACTTTATATAGTTTGGAGATTAGCTCCTTATCAGATGTGTCATTGGCAAATATATTCTCCCATACAGTGGTGTCTCTTTTTATTTTGTTGATAGTTTATTTTGCTGTGCAGATGCTTTTTATTTTGATGTAGTCCCATTTGTTCATTTTTTTCTTTTGTTTCTATAGACTTAGGAGATGTATCAGTAAAGATTTTCCTAGAGATGTCTGTGATTTTACTGCCTAGGTTTTCTTCTTGGATTTTTATGATTTTGAAACTTACATTGAAGTCTTTTATCCACAGTGAGTTTATTTTTGTATGTGGTGTAAGTTGTTGGCCTAGTATCACTTTTTGCATGTACCTGTCTAATTTTCCCAAAATTACTTATTGAAGAGACTGCCTTTACTCTATTTTACATTCTTGCTTATGTTGTCAAATATTAATTGAGCATAATGGTGTGGATTGATTTCTGGTGTCTCTGCTCTGTTCCATTGATCTATATGCCTGTTCTTGTGCCAGTACCAGACTGTTTAGATTATAGTGTCTTTGTAGTATAGTTTGATATCTGGTATTATGAACCTTCCAACTTTGTTCTTTCTCAAGATTGATGCAGCTATTCAGAGTCCACAAGGTTCCATCAGAATTTTTTGGAATATTTGTTCTAGATCAGTGAAATATACTGATGGCATTTTAATAGAAATTGCATTGGATCTATAGACTGGATATTATGGATATTTTAATGATGTTGATTTTACCAATCCATGAATACAGCATATTCTTCCCCTTGTCTAACTTACTCTATGTCTTTTTTCAGCCTTTTGTAGTTTGGGGAGTAAAGGTCTTCTACTTCTTTTGTTATGTTTATTCCTAAGTATCTTAATTTATTCATTTTCATGATAAATGATATTGTGATTAAGTGCTCTTTCTGAGAGTTCATTATTGATGTGTAAAATGCTAATTTGTGGGTGTTAATTTTGATTCCTGCTACATTGCCAATTCATTTATTAAATCTAGTAGTTCTTTGGTGGTTCTTTAGGGATATCACCTGAGAATAATGACAGTTTTATTTCCTCCTTCCCAATTTGGATCCCTTTGATTTTTTTCTTCTTGTTGAATGCTATGGGTAGGACTTCCAGTACTATGTTGAATAAGAGTAGTGAAAGTGGACATCGCTGTCTTGTTCCTGATATTAAGGAAAATAATTTCATTTTTGGCCCATTGAGTGTGATGTTGGCTGTAGATTTTTTTTATATATGGTCTTTCTTATGCTGTGGTATGTTCCCCCAATTACCACTTTGCTGAGAGTTTTTATAAAAAATGAGTGCTGAATGTTGTCAAATGTTTTCTCTGTATCTATTGTTATGATCATCTGATTTTTGTCCTTGATTCTGTTTATGTGATGTATCACATGCATCAAGTTTTGAATATTATACCAGCCTTACCTCTGCAGAATAAATCCCACTTGATCATTCTGTATGACATTTTTAATGTATTATTTAATCCAACTTGCTAATATATTGTTGAGAATTTTAGCATATATGCTCATCTGGTATATCTTTCTGTAATTTTATCTCTTTGTACTGTCTTTATCTGTTTTTGGAATTAGGATAAGTCTTCATAAAAAGAACTTGGAAGTCTTTCCTCTTCTTCAATTTTTTTAAAACAATTTGAGGAGGATAAATGTTTGTTCTCTTTGATTGTTTGGCAAAACTTGCCTATGAAATCCTCTAATCCAGGATTTTTGTTTGCTGAGAGTTTTTTTGTCCCCTTGATTTTTAGAGAGAAAGTGGAAGTGAGTGAGGGAACGAGGGATGAGGAGGAGAAAAATGAGAGGGGAGAGAGAGAGAGAAAGAAAGAGAGAGAGAGAGAGAGAGAGAGAGAGAGAGAGAGAGAGAGAGAGAGAGATCCATATGAGTGAGATACATCAATTGGTTTCTTAACACACATGTGCAGACCAGGGTGGTGGACCAAATCTGCAACCCATGTACTTGCCCTTAACCAGGAACCAAATCCATGTCTCTTCAGGGCCTGGGATGAACTAACAATTGTTTAACACTGGCCATGGTGGTTGGGAGTTTTTTGAATACTGGCCTATAAGTTATCTACTTCCTAATTGAATTTTGAAAGATTGTATGCTTCCAGAAATTTTTCATTTCACCCATGTTATCCAGTTTGTTGGCATATAATTGTTCATAGTATTTTCTTACAAACCTTGGTATTTCAGCAGTTTCACTTGTTACTTTGTCTCTATCATTTCTGGTTTTATTTATTTGGATCCTTTCTTTTTGTTACTTGAAAGTCAAGTCATATGTTCATCAATATTGTTTATATTTTTAACTACCAACTCTTTGTTTCATTGATCTTTTGTTATTATTATTATTTTTTAGTCTCTATATTTTTTATTTCCACTCTGATCTTTATTTCCTTTCTTTTGTTTCCTCTGGAGTTTTCTTGTTGTTCTCTTTCTAATTCTTTTCGTTGCACATTTAGATTATTTTTTTGTTTTTTCTTGTTTCTTAAGATAGGCCTGTGATGCTATGAACTTTCCTCTTATGACCACTTTCCCTGTGTCCCACAGATTTGGGTTGTTTTGTTCCTATTTTCATTTGTTTCAAGTTATCTTTTGATTTCTTC
Source organism: Pipistrellus hanaki (assembly GCF_964339955.1). Classification (NCBI taxonomy): domain Eukaryota; kingdom Metazoa; phylum Chordata; class Mammalia; order Chiroptera; family Vespertilionidae; genus Pipistrellus; species Pipistrellus hanaki. The sequence continues at coordinate 113,762,737 of NC_140503.1, read as the reverse complement.
CTTGGTATCATTATTAACTCATGCATTGCTTAGTAACATGCTATTTAGCATCCATGTCTTTGTGTCTTTCAATTTCCTTCTTGTGCTTGATTTTAACTTTCATAGCATTATGTTTAGAGAAGACATTTGATATGATTTCAAACTTCTTAAATTTATTGAGACTTACTTTTTGTCCTTAAATGATAGTCTTGCTGGGTAAAGTAGCCTTGGTTGTGGGTCCCTGATTTGCATTACTTGTGTATTTCATTTCAATCCCTTCTCATTTTCAATGTCTCTATTAATAAAACATCTGACACTCTATGGAAGCTCTCTTGTAGGGATTTTAATTATTTGTATGTGTCAGTGTGGGCCTCTTTTGATCCTTCTTGTTTGGGACTCAGTGCTTCCTGAACTTGTAAATCTTTTTTCTTCACCAGATTAGGAAGTTTGCAGACATTATTTCTTCAGATAAGTTCTTTATACCATGCTGTCTCTCATATCTTGACCCCAGGTTTATCTGTCTGAAATGCAATTGTGTTCAAAAAATTAAAATATAGGACATACTTACAGAAAGAGTTAATTGCCGGAAAAATTGTCTAAGAGCCAATACCCAAACTTTGAAAAAGAGGACTAGGATAAACAGCGGACTTTTGAGGAGCTTAAATAGGTACTGAGCTCTAGATAGAGAGCCAATGGTTATGTCCTGGGAGAATGAGAAAGGAAATAATCGTGATAAAAAAAAAAAAAAAAAAAAAAAAAAGGTGTATCAGGAAAGTAGTTTAAGGTAACTTACATCCTGGCAAGGATGTATTGGGTTGATATCATTCATTATTTTATATGGTAGCTGACATTTCTGTGATGATGCCATATCATCCCCATGTGTTCTTCCTACTTATCATAACCTTTCTATATAAAGGTTGACCTGTTTGTATTATTATTATGGATATTCAGACTAGAGACATTTTTCATTTCACTTTGTTAATATGCATGAATTTGAAAATAGCTGTTGTTTAACTGATGGTGATAATGTGAACTGACATTAATCAACAGAGGTTATGGCTTTTATGTCTGGATGCTAAGCAGCCTGACACTTCTGTGTTATCTGGAGTGAAGCAATTACTTTCTCAGAGGACCTTATCATTGCTGATCAAATATGAACACTGCCCAAGGTAAACATACTCCAGTGCTGTTTATTTCTTCCAGCTGATGTTCTGACTGTTAACATACCATATTTTTCTGGTGCATAAGGCGACCCCCTAATTTTACAGTTAAAACATAGGTTTAGGCCTATATTCGCTGTATAAGACTACCCCCCACTTCCGAGGCAACACCAGTTCTTTTTTTAATAGATCGCCTCTCTGACTCTGGCCAATCTGAGCAGGCTTTTTACTAGAACACAGTGTCGTCTTATACGCCTGAAAATGCGGTAATTAGAAAAAATCAGAACTACCCGTGTTTCTCCGAAAATAAGACATCCTCCGAAAATAAGACCTAAGCGCATGGAAAGATAAGACATCCCCTGAAAATTAGATCTAGCACAACTTTGGGAGAAAAAATTAATATAAGACACTGTCTTATTTTGGGGAAACAGGGTATATGCAATTATATAGAACTCTGTTACAATAATTTTTTTACTCTTTTGGAATTTTCTTTTTACCGTCTTTAGTTTCCTTAGATCAGTGGTTGGCAAATATCAGCTCGCGAGCCACAGGCAGTTCTTTGGCCCTTGAGTGTGGCTCTTTCACAAAATACCATGGTCTGGGTGAGTATATTTTAAAGAAGTGGCGGTATAAGAAGTTTAAATTTTAAAAAATTGGCTCTCAAAGAAATTTCAATTGTACTATTGATATTTGGCTCTGTTGACGACTGAGTTTGCCGACCACTGCCTTAGATGCTTTCTAATAGAAATTTCATTTTCTACATGAGCAGAAAAACCTGGCATGTGGCCACATCTCACTGAGGAATATCTAACAAACTCTAGTATCTACAGAAGTGATTTACCAAGTTGCTTCCTTATTTTTCTCAGCACTTTCCTAGCTTCTGCATTGTTTCAGTTTGTAAAAATGTATCTAATACCTAAGCTGAATGGACCACACACCAGAAATACTGTGTTTTTCTCATTCCGGATTTTAAAAATATGTTATTAAATAAACTGATGTTTCAGAGATTTCTGTGCATGAGCCTCATGAAATGAGTCATTAGCGTTTTGAAAGTTGAAACACAACTTGTGAAGTGTGATTTTATAAGAGGCATACTGATGTGCTAAGTGCTAACGCAGCTTTCTAGGGTGGCACCTTGATGCCAAGGGAATACCTTATGCACAAGGAGAATCAGACTCAATGACTTCATATGTAAGGTCAATAGATGAAGCCATACTGGAATTTAAGGAAGAAAAGAGAAAAAATAAAATAAAATTATGTGGGTTGGCAAAGCAATACTTTCTTATCCTTAAGTGTTTAAACTGGAAATGGGTGACAAAAGTGCATTGTAGGTTGAGGAATGCTGACGGATAGACAATCTTTTATCATTAAAATAAAGGTTAAATAAAAATTAAGCTCTGAGCACCAGCAAGAGCCCTGGAGACTTCAGGTAAGCATGATGCCCAGAGGTTCTTCCCATAGTTTCAGCCTGGCATATGAATAGAGGTGAAGAAGGTCAAGTGGGTAGCTGGCTGATTATAGAGAAGATGATGGCATGGTCATCAGTTATTCTTGTTGAGTTTGAGAATAGAACCATTACTGCTTGCTAGTTAATTAATGATTTCCTCTTCAAAATGAAACTCTTTAAATTTTATTCTTAGATTCATCTGTTCCCAATACTGCTCCTTTATTCACCCTGACCCTTATATGATACTTTTAATTATATTCAGAGTAAAACAATGTGATTAAAGAAGTAGGAAAGTTGATTATATATAATTTGTTAATATAGGTCCTATTACACTTTATTTGTGCAATTATCTAAAAATATAATAAGTAGTAAATATTCTGGATGGTCTTCTTTTAATCAAGACTTTTCCTTGTAAAAAATTTTTATTTTCCTACATATAAGATTACCATTAGCAAAAAGATAAATTAGGTGATTCAGACAGGTCTGTTTCCATACCTTTGTTATAAATGTATGCAATATTTTGTAGTATTTGTTTTTTTTTTCTTTTCTTGGTTAAATCACCCTCAAGAATAATTATAAACTTGATTAAGAAGTGGATAATTAGCACTATTTAATTTTTTAGGAGGGTTCCCAAATTCGTGAGAAGTTTCTTCAAAATTTTGTGTCCACTCAATTCTCCAGAAAAAAAAATAAGTTTCCAATTCCAGTACCAGAGTTACTGGAACCACACACAAAATTTTTAATTCAAAATTATCATGGGATCTACTATTAGGTATTTCTCCCTTAATTATATATGTTGTGTGTATGATATTTATCCACTCATAGTTGCTCCTAAGGAGTGGATCTGGGTGACAATATTTGAACAGGTGGCCTTACCTTCTTCCCTACATTGATAAAACTGGAGGAGAATACCAAACAAGTTGATTTAGTCAAATGTTCTTTGTGAAAACTTGGAATTGGGACACTTAAAAATGTTTCTATAATATTAGCTGCAAGAAGCCTGGTCAATTCATGCATTATTAGGGCATTAAATGAAGCCATGGCAATTCAAAACTAAGCTTAGGACGAGGTTTGAGAGTAGTGGAAACTAAAAGTTGGTCCAAATGTTACAGAAAAGCAAATTTACAGAGATGCTGATAATAGAGACCATGACAGAGACATCACACACACACACACACACACACACACACACACACACTAAATAAGGGAGAGAGAGAGAGAGACTGAGTGGGAGAGATAGGTTAAACCTAGAGAATCAGTGAGTTCACAGAAAAAGAGAGGCAGAAACAGTGACAGCGGTTTTAAAGACACAGCTATGGACTGTAAGAGAACAAGGAGAGGTAAAAAGAGAGGAAGAGAAAATGTATGATGAATGGTATCTCCATTTCTCTGAGAAACTGCTGAAGTGGCATCAACTGTATTGCACGGTACTCCTTCTAAATACTTCAGTCTAAGTATCAACCTCCTGAACATCCCTCAAACTTTCAGATTTCTGAGGTCCCTCTTCCTCTCATATTAAAGCACACTATCCCAATGAGTGCAATAATAGCCAGAGCATCTATCCCATGTACTGAGGAAACACTATGACATTTTCAGTGTTTTTGTGTAAGAAAAGCGAGGCCATCCTAAACCTGACAAACTCTGGGGAGGTCTTATTTTCTTAACACATTGCTACAAGCATGAAAGCCAGATTCTTTTTTTTTTTTCAATTTCACTAAAGAACTCTAACAATAGCCAGTACTGTTTAGCATCAATTATTGACATTTGGAGGAAATAATTCAAGATTATGACATAAACCAGTGCAGATTACATTTTACAACTAAATATTAGAAAGCATGGTTCTAAAACAACAACAAAAATAGACAAATCCACCTATCTATCATTTATCTATCAATGGGTAGCAACATAATAATATAAATGTAAGTACATTTTCCATTATAGATACTTGGAAAAAAGAAAATTGGCTTATGATGATATTTCCATGGATAACTATGTAGTTAAATAAGAGATAATGGTTTTTAGTTAGGTCCTGAACATTATTACCGGTGAGAAAGAACATTGACAGAAACTTGTTAATCTCGTCCTTAGTTATATTTATACATTAATTAATGCTGCCTGGCCTATATTATTATCTATATACTAGAGTCCTAGTGCACGAATTCACGCACCTTGAAAGGAACTGTGGGTTGTGAGGCTGCGGTGGGCACAGGGGCAGGTCTTGGCCCATTCTTTGTCACACCCCCACCCCCACCCCCCGTCCCCTCTTCTGGCAGCCCTGCTCCTGCCGCTGCTACTTCCACATGCTGATGATGCTGGCCCTGCTCGCACCCACTGTCAGTGCGGATTGATTTGGGCTGGTTCCAGCAGTGAGCACGAATAGTGGGTACTTCCCTAATCACCCCTCAGGAGCAGGGGGAGGTGGAGAAGCTATAAGGGGTGATGGGGCTAGCAGCTGCCACTCACACCTGCTGATGGTGCCAAGTGATAGGACCAGTGCTAGGCACCGGCTGTGGGTGCAAGCAACAGCTCTTGCACTGACTGTGGGTATGAGCAGGGCCATCACCAGTAGCAAGTGCAAAAGGTGACTGCTGCCCTGATTGTCCCTCAGTAGCAGGGGGAGATGGAAAGGTCCTGATGGGAGATTGGGGCCAGCAGCTGCTGCTTGCACCACTGACAATGCCGAGTGATTGGGACTAGCTCTGGTGCTGGCAGCAGATAAGAGTGCCTTATCAGTATTTTCCCCAAGCCTGTAAAACATGTTATGAAGAGCAAAAGTTATGAAGAGTTCAAAAAGGGGCTTGTTTAAAGGGGAGGGTAAAGAGAATTTTCTACTAACTAGAGAGTCCTTGGTGCAGATTATCCCTGAGTTGAGAAAACAGCAGGGAGGAGGGAGATGCAAGGATGTAGCCTTGAGATTATCTTATACTTTACATAGTTTGAACAGAGGGGCTGTTTGAATCAGAGGGACCAACAATCTTGGGGTTTAATTTCCAGGTGCTTCTTATAATTGTGGAAAAGGAAAGGCCTTTTTCTGTCCTTACAATAATGAAAGTTTCCTGCCATAGAACACAGGTGATTTCTCCCAGATGGCACAGTGTTCATTCATTGACTTTCTCACTTCTCAGAAGTACCAGTAAGGGATGATTTATGCATACCATAAGGCCTTTCTAAAAAAAAAAGAAAGAAAAGAAAAGACTGCTAGCTGTCTTGTTTGAATATAATACTTTACAACTTACCATGTAGAGATCCAAGTCCAGTATTATTTAATGCATGTTCATTTAATAGTTTGTAACTGATGAAAACACCATTTGCCAAATTAAATCCTGACATTACCCTCCCCTCCTGTATTAATATATTCTATCATTACATTCTAGAAGACTATTTTCATTGATTTGAATAATTATTTTAACAGATAAACCTTCTTGCCTAGAGGTATGCTTAGATCTGTTGGAAATAATTTTGTAATACATAGTTAATGCCATTCCTCTTATATTTTAAATTTATTTAAAGAAATATCTTTCTTAATAAATTTAAATTTTTCAAAATAATGTTAACCAGTGTCCTCATCTCTGCCTGAAAGTTCATAGAAGAGGCTATCTAAGATATGTATTTTGTTTCCAAAATCACAGTCATACTGATTCAATATCACTGTGCATATTCTCTTATGATATGATTAATACTTTTTCATTTTTTACTAAAGTTTTATCTATTACTTAGTGACTAATTTGCATACTTAGTAGATCCATTCATACTTTTCATTATTTTAAAATAATAACATATGCTGAAATTACCCATGTCATCACTGTGAAATAATCTCAAAGAAATTAAGGACATTCCAACTTCTACTTATATAAAAATATCATCTAGCTAAACACCAATATTTTCTCAGCAATATTTCTTTCTCTTATATTTGATAGGTAATTTTGAGAACTTTATCTCCTGTACTATTTACTAGAGAAAAAACATTATTTTTATCAAATTTTAAGAGGCTCTATTCTGTCATAACATATAAAAAATAATGAAACTATGTTCAGATGTGAATGCTGATTTCTAAAATACATTTATTTCTAAAGAGAGTAGTGAGGCCCACTTCCCAAATATGCATTCTAGCTCTGTGAGCTTTTGGCCTTGCAACTAAACACAATTTAATTTTTGAAATTATTTAATATATTTAAGCTTCTTTCCTCAATAATGAAATTAATGCAAAATATTTTACCTGACTTGTGATTTCTAATTCTATATTTGAACTCAAAAATACAGAAAATCACACTTTAAGATACAAATTCCTTATTTCTAATTTATCCCAACAAAATTAACTTCTTAATCTCATTTCATAAATTGGGGCTACATCTGAGAATCATAAATTTTATCAGGAGCTTTATTGATATCTCAGACATTTATGCTTCATATATTAAGTATTCATTTTTTAGCCAGCATGATTCATAGTCAATAATTTTGTTGATTTTTATGTTAAAATGATGATTCTAAAATTAACTCTGTTTAATGTGATCTCCATAATCTTATTTGACATTGCTTTATCCAGTTCTATTTTTGTAAATGCCATATACATATTATATCCAAATTAAATTTTTTAAAATATATTTTATTGATTTTATACAGAGAGGAAGGGAGATAGAGAGTTAGAAACATCGATGAGAGAGAGTCATCGTTCAGCTGCCTCTTGCACACCCCCTACTGGGGATATGCCCGCAACCAAGGTACATGCCCTTGACCGGAATCAAACCCGGGACCCTTCAGTCCCCAAGCTGACGCTCCATCCATTGAGCCAAACCGGTCTCGGCCCAAATTAAATTTTCAAATAAATTTTTAATATACATTTTCCAATAGAGTAAGCAATATTTAAGTTTATTTTCTCTGCATATCATATTGATAAAATTTCATAAGCTACATACTCACTAGTTAATTATATTTAAAAGTATTTTTTACTGTTGTTTATTAATAAAAAAAGAGAGTGATCTGAGCTAATGCTGTGTTATAAACAGCTTAGAATAAAAATCTATTTTAAAAAAAAGATTTTTTTTTAAGATTTCCTGCTGGTAGTATAATAATCTTGTAATTGGAAAAAAAATGTCAATAGGAAAGTGAAGCAAACTTCAAATCTATCCAACAGTTATGATTACGTATGTAGCATTGATTTGATTATCAAGGGATTTTGCAAAATCAATATGTTATATTTCTCAATAATATAAGTGGTCTAATTGGCTAAAGAACTCTTCCTATAGAAAAAAAGGTAAGTACTGAAATAAGTCAACATGAAAGCCTTTTTTTTTCCTATTGGGAAAGTATGCATTCTTAGAATGCAAGAAACTCAATAAATCAAGTTGAATGTAGAATAAAATATTGGACTCCCTAATGGGATAACTTCCCAGGACACTCCAATACTGGTTAAATTAAAGAAAGGAAAAGTCTGTTCTGACTGCCCAAAGTCTTTTTTCTTTTCTTATAAAGCAGGTTTTACAGTCTCCTCTTGACAGTAACCCTCCCATCAAGAAGAGGTCTTCAGGCTTCTTGTTACTTTTCCCTCTAAAATAGTTTTGATATCTTTAACATGCATATAAATAGACCAAAAAATTTTCACAAAATATAGGAGAAAGTTATCAACAATGGTAACTCTATTCCATTCTGTATCTATTCCTTCTGTTTAATGCTTGAGAGATTGTGTCTCTTTAGAAAAATAATATTTGATACATAAAAAAACTAATAACATAATAAGAATTAGAGTAATAATGTGGTTCACTTAATAATAACTTTCTTGACAAGGAAAAGTCATAGTTGAAAGTTTAAAAAATGTAAATGTTGAAATCCTTTATATTTTATCTGCCACTAAAATAAATTGATACAAAAGTAAAACTAAAATAAAGATGACATTTACTATATCTAATTATAATTACTATAGAGCAATGGTCAGCAAACTCATTAGTCAACAAAGCCAAATATCAACAGTACAACGATTGAAAATTCTTTTGAGAGCCAAATTTTTTAAACTTAAACTTTTCCTAGGGCCACTTCATCAAAATAGACTCTCCCAGGCCATGGTATTTTGTGGAAGAGGTACACTCAAGGGGCCAAAAAGCTGGATGTGGCTTGCAAGCTGCAGTTTGCCAACCACTGCTATAGAGGAACTTACCATTTGTCACCTTGAGATGACTTTATAGGGTAAAGATGATGCTTTGTTCTCTAGCATGTTTGAATGACGACATGGGAGGTGGCTGGCTGGCCCCCTGATTGGGCCCAATGCGGGGACCAGCCAGGGGAGAAGGGATTGTGGGAGGTTGGCCAGCCAAGGGGAAGGGCTGCAGGAGGTTTGCTGTGGGAGTGCACTGACCACCATGGGGAAGTCCCTGTATTGAGCATCTGCTCCCTGGTGGTCAGTGTGCCGCATGCATCACAGTGACTGGTTGACTGGTCATTCCAGTCGTTCAGTTTTAACGGTCACTTAGGCCTTTATATATAGAGATATTTATACCAAATCAGTCAAACTTAATTTGAAGTTTTGTCCTCAAACTTTGCTTATACATTTTTGAGAGTATAATCCTTAAGGCAAGTTATATTAATAACTCCAATCATACAATTTAGCTCATATTTTCAGCCAAATAAAATGTGTCTATTTAAAGAAATAAAAATATGTGTCTATTTAAAGACATACACACAAATATTAGCAGCTTTATTTGTAACAATCTAACACTGAAGCAACTGAAATAAATGTTCATCAAAGGATGAAAGATACACAAAATCAAATCCATGGTGTCCCAATTATGGCCCAATTAATTGATTATCTGTCTAGACTTAGTGGGACAAATGCAGGTGACCAGGCGTCAGCAATAACCCCCTATTCCCTGGTACTTCAGTGTCTAGACAGCTGAGCTGAACCAAAACACATGACACACAAGACAGAATTAGTATGCAATCACACAGGCTTTATTTACCTACTAGAGGCCCAGTGCATGAAATTTGTTCATGGGGTGTAAAGGTTGTCCCTCAGCCCAGCCTGCACCCTCTCCAATCTGGGACCCCTCTCACAATCCAGGACTGCTGGCTCCCAACTGCTCATCTGCCTGCCTTCCTGATTGTCCCTAACTGCTTCTTCCTGCCAGCCTGATCACCCCCTAACCACTTCCACGCCAGCCTGATTGATGTCTAACTGCTCCCATGTCAGCCTGTTTGCCCTCAACTTCCCTCCTCTGCTGGCCAACCCTGTCCTCCTCTGCAGGGTTGATTGCCCCAACTGCCCTTCCCTGCAGGCTTGGTGCCTCCCAACTGCCCTCCCCTGCTGGCCATTGTGTCCCCAAGAATCCCATGGGGGCAGGATCCTTGACAACATGGGGGCAGCCATCTTGTGTGTTGGAGTGATGGTCAATTTGCATATTACTCTTTTATTAGACAGGATTCCTAGAGGGTCCTAGGCTCCAGCAAAGGACACCCAGCAATGCACACTGAAGGACAGACAAGGAGGATAGAGACAGGCAGGTGGACGCAGTTGGCTCAGGCTCACACAGTAGAGCAGTCAGGGGCTTGTCTCTCAGAGCGAAGTGGAATCCTCCTTTTATTGGGCAGGAGACATCAACTGAAGATGGTCACTGGCTTATATGGACTGAAGTAAACAACTTGGGTCCTTATCTGTGTTGGCCAGACAGTGTGCCTTATGCGAGGAGCAGGGCGTTTACACTTTAAAGGCTCATGCTTTTACATCAAGATAGTGGGGTGTTCATTAATTTTGGAAATTACAGAGTATTGGGCTTTCCACACAGCAAACATTTCACACAATTATTATTTCACATATTAGAGGGTTGTTTTTATGACCATAACATTATTATAACATACAGGTAACATGTTAGCATTATTGCCTGTCTTATTTTCTTCATAGCATTCATTTATCACTCTATGAAATTTTCTGAGTTCTCTGGAACATATCCGCTCCTTAGAATTTGTACCTTATTCAATTTTTATTAATTGCTTAGCACAGTGCTAGGCACAAAGTAGTTTTTTTTAAAAAATATTGTTTGAATGTCTGTACAAATGACTTATAGTTATAATTTTGTTTTATGACGATTTTATTGTTTTTCCTATAATTAAGTAGAATTGTGTTCTAAGCTGCTACATTTCCTGGAAAGAGTATTTTCTCAGTAAGTAACATCATACTTTCGAGTGAGTTAAATTAATCTCAAGATAAATTCAGTGCCTTAACAAAGCTGCATTACCAGATTTACTAAGAGGTAACTCTTCTAAGCATTATCTTCATTAATTTTCTCTTCTCATTTTCCACCCATAACTGTCAAATGCTGAGGGTTTCAAGAGACCAATGTGCTATTATTAAAGGCTCAAAAATATAATAAAATATAATAAATTTTGCAAATTACTCGGCAAAATCTGCTTCCTGGCAGGAACTAGTTATAGTTTTAACACATGTTTTTGAGCACTACATACTGAAAGATGAAACGGAGGGACCAGAGACCGGGATGCCAGGACACAGGCTTTATTGGAGAGAAGATTACCACTGCCGGCTGCCTTCCAGAGGGGAAAGAGGAAGAGGGCCGGGGTGCAGGCACCTTTTAAGGGGAGGAAAGAGAAGGGATGGGGCTTAGGGCACTCAGCACAGGCTGATTGGTGGTTTCATGTAAGGCACATGATTAGGGACCTAGGGATTTAGGAATCGGGGGCTTAGGGTATTTGGCAGATGCTGATTGGTGGTTCAATGCACAGTCCAGCTGCAGGTGGAGTTTATATCATTCTCCGTCCATCAGTTGGAGGAAGGGAGGATCTATCACATACATATTAAAATCATAGCATTTATAAATACAACCATCTCTACAATAGGGGTTATATAAATAAATTACACATTTTGTGACTAACCTCATATACATGAAATTTTAAAAATGAAGTTCTTTTATAAAATACCAATTGATAAGATTTGTAGTTCAAATAAAGTATGAAAGTTGTTATAATATAGTTTAAACAACTACAGAGTGCCCCCCCAAAATGTATACACATTTTTATGGAATTGTATTTGCAATTCCATTTTAATATTCTATTAAAAGTATTTGAAAATATATAAAGTTTACGTAGAGATTAATGTGTTTTTAAATTTATTTAAAAAAGAAGTATAATAAATATGCCCTAAAAGCATTTATGCTAACATTTTGTTTTTCTGGTTGTCTGCTGGAATCGAAGAATGAATCCATGGACAGAGGGTAGTGTAGCAATGGTGGAGATTTATTGAAGAACAAGTACAGACTCCCACATGGGGAGAGGAAAAAGTCCCACAGAATGAACTCCCAAGTGGGGAGGGGAAAAAGTCCCACTGAAGTCCTCTTCCCTTTGGGTTATAAATGCTGCAGATTCTGGTGCCTTGATATGCCCTATGATTGGTCACTATTCCCTTAGATTGGTTACTATGGTAACTCCTGGGCTCAAAGGTGGAACCTCACAAGCGACATGTGAGGTTCTCCCCTCTTCTTCCTTATTGTTCCAATCCAAAAACTCAGTATTACCATCTTGGGAAAACACTTTCTTTTACATAAATTTAAAGTGATATCGTCTAGTAATTCTCTTACATTTTCTATAAAAAAATCCAGATTATTACAAGGTAAAGTAAAAGATTTGAAAAATGGTACTGTTTTATATTTTGTCTTCATCTATTTATTTTTGTATATTCTTCTTTTAGAATTTGAATGATTATATCATCTTAATTTGTTTAGAAGTTCAACAGATTCTTGGAAAACTATTCAATTTCAAATAGATTTTTTTCTATTCCCTAGTGGAGTGAATGATCTCATTTTTTTTTTTAATAAACAGGACAGTGATCTTATATATTAACTAGTAGATGAGAAAACAGAACAATGTTCAATGTTTTATTAAAAATTACTTGTTTAAGAAATTTTCACCATTATAAAAGTTTAGCTTAAAAACTCTTTTTATAGTTATTAACTTAAAGTTATGATCAACTCAATCATTTGTCCTCTAAAAATCCAAGTCCTACAGCTTAGTTAATTTTTAATGTATTCTTTATAGTCAGTTATAAACCCAATTATTCTGTAATTTACAATGTATTTTCCTACTGTTGTAGTGTACCCCCATCTTACAAAGGACACCTTAAAAAGTCAAATTATGGAGTCGTTTATTAAAAGTCAGTGGCATATAAGTCAGCAAAAGTGCTCCAGATCTCACAGCCCTGAACAGCTTGCCACATCTGGCATATATTGGCAGAATATCACAAAGGTACCAATTACATTTTTGGTAGTGAAGTATGGTAGCAATCATCTCAGGTAGAAACTGCCCCTTTAGGCCTGACTCTACCAGGATCAGGCCTAAACGGGCAGTCAGACATCCCTCAGGGGGTCTCAGATTGGAGAGGGTGCAGGCTGGGCTGAGAGACACCCCCCCCCCCGTGCACGAATTTTGTGCACCAGACCTCTAGTTTAGGATAATTGTGCTGTTCTGATTCCAGGAAGAATGTGCTTTGATGACCAGTGAGATCACAATCAATGGGACATTCAAACCATCATCAATGGAGTATTGGGATAGCATACATAAGTTCAGAAAATCAAAATAACTATTGTTTTAGCAAATAAATCAGTACAGAACCCAAACAGCAGTTTCTACCTGAGATGATTGCTACTGTACTTCACTACCCTCTTTCCTGTAATTCTATTCTAGAGGCAGACAATATTTTCACAATATATGAACTGAATTCTCTAATGTATGCTTTGATTGAAGCTTTTCAAAATACATTTGTGGAATTCATGCATAGTTTTGTTTTGTTTCTCAAATGTGAATTAGAACCAGCTCAGGTGCTTTTGAAAAACACTGATTCTGAGGCACTTTACCTGATGAATTAAATCAGAATCTAGCCATTTGTCCCAGGCATTGGTAGTTTTTAATTTCCTCAGGTGATTCTAATGTGATCCCAGTTCTGTGAATCTCTTACTGAGTAGTATTTAAGCAACATTAACATTTATTGGGGATGGGGAGAAGGCAACTATCAGGTTTTAAAACAGTTGGTCTATGGTTGGTGTGAATTTTTGCATTTTCTGATCAGTTCCCAGGTTGCTGTTGCTGTTGGTCCATATTTTATGTATCAAGGAAATGGAACAGAGAAGGTTACTGAGAAAGAAGAATAGTTCCTGATCTTTATGTAATCAGGAAGAAAGAGAATGGAAAGGGAAAGGGAAAGGGAAAGGGGAAGGAAAGGAAGACCCAATAAAAAGTGAAAGCTAGTAGATACAGGAACAGTCTTGAAGGTCCGTGTTAGTTTTTGTATTTACTAATTTACTATTGAATGTCTACTATATGTGGAGATTAAGTTATTCTAATTAGCTTTTGCTATATGTTTATGTATGGGAAAGCTCCTGAAAAATAGGTTCTGCTACAAAGGATTTTTATTTACATCCAATGCATATATTTTGTTCTTTCTAGAAGAATTGTCAATGACCACAGGAGCCCTCCTCAGCACTGCTGCTCTGAGTTGTTCTGAGTCCATATATTCTTCTAAAATCTCCCATTTGACTATGGCAAGCACAGGGCAGGTTCCTTCTTGAACACTGCCCACTGTACTAATTGTTGGAAACTTAGTCCAAGAGCACAGGTCAGTCCCCAGCATGGGGCAGATGGGAAAGCCAAGGGATGTTGTGGATGTAGAAGAATGAGTCTTGATTGCAGACAAGAACAGCCCTCACAGCAAAGTCCATACAAGCAGGCAGCTGGACACTGGCTGGTACATACAGACCTTTTCCATAAAGCAGTATCAGTGTCTGTACCCACAGCTATTCTCTGAGCAGCTGCATGCTGCCCCAGACTCACCACTTTACATTACAGCAGCACCTGAGCTCCCTGCCTCAGCAGCTGCCCTAAGCTCTCTGGCTTCAGCAGCTTCTCCTGTCTCCCCTGCCCAGCACACTGGCTGGTTAACATGGCAGCTACATCTGAGCCTCTATGCACTCTTAGCCTTACATTGTAGCAGTGCCAGCTCTCAGCTCCATCTGTGCTCTCTAGCCTCTCTTATTCACACATGGGAGCTACCTCCTCTGTGCTGCCGCCTCTCTTCTCTGAGCTCTCTCCAGCCTCTGCCCTTTTTGTGGTCAGTAACCTGCATATTACTCCAGAGACAAAGAAGGCTAGCTGCTAACGGTGACATCAGTCATTTGGGTTACAGGAGGGCACAGTGTACCGTGTGTCCTTGCACCTACTTGGTATCCTGGCCAGATTACGATTCTCAGGCTCAGAGGCTGATAATAGTTCCCAAGTTCAGGGCAGCCTTGATCAGCTGATGCACTCTAAACAGTGTCCCATAAGAGTGTGTGTGTGTGTATGTAAATATATATATTTTAAGGCTTTGTTTAACTTTACATGGATTTAACTCTTGTTCACGCTCACTCTTTCTCAGCCCAGCTTTTCTCTGGTATCACAACAGAGCGGTCTCTAGCAGGGCAGCTGGTGAGAATTGCTTGTGTAGGTCCCAAGAGAAAGAAGCAGGTGAGGAGACTGAATAGTGAATGGTTAGCTGGCAGAAGGCACCAGCAGTTCTTGGCTCAGATTCAGAAATTATTTGAGTGTAGGCACTTCTTCTATCAACATGCTTTGGTGGAAATGGTTGCCACCTGCCCCTACTCCCAGGGGTTAATTTTCCTGCTGCTTAGTCAGTTTATATTTCAAGAGGCTGTTAATGTCGATAATACTGACAGTGTGGAGGCCTGCTCTTCCTGCCCAGATGGTGGCTTCTGCCCATGAGGTACAATGCACTTAGGTTGGCAGTCCCATGCTTAGCAGTCAGGGTTCCATAGACTCTGGCTGTTGATACTGTCTGGTGACAGGTGCCCAAGACAAAATGAGATCAGCATGCCCCATAAACACCTGCAAAGGTTGACACATAGAAATGTCAGCTTGGATTTAATTTTAAATATAATAGCATTACTGTTCAGGAAAATTACAATCGTTTCCTATGATAAAAACTGGAATTGAGTCCCGTACACCTTTCTTTCCTGCCTCACACCTGGGCTTGCCTAAGGGCACCGGAGCACCACCGCTCACGGCGGCAGGGCGGCCAGGACTCCTTTCTTTTGCGAGGGAACCTGGCGGAGCAGGGACATCCTGCGACCACCCCGCGGGGGCCTGGGGCCTGCACGTTAGCCTCGCTTCTCCTCGCCCCATTCCGGCCCCGCACCTGTGCGGTGAACTGCTCGCCGCCATCAGGCCCTGCAATTCCGCTTAGTCCGACTCTCCCCGCTCCGCCATTGTCCACGTAGGGCTCGGGACTTCCGGTCACGTGCCTGCGCGAGTGCAGTGGCAGCATGCTGACTTCCGACTTCCGACCCACCCCTAACTTCCGTTCTACCAACCGTTTTCCTTTTCACCAACTGTTTTCCTTTCCTTGTTTTCCTTGGCGCTGTGGCAGGAGGTGCCCTGGGACTGTTTTCGGGTTGCTGGGTGACCTTGAACCTTCCGGAGCGAGATGGCGGGTGTGTGGAGGCTGAGTGCCCGCTGCGGAGCCCATGGCGGCCGGGCTCTCCTCCTCCGAACCCCGGTGGTCAGGCCTGCTCACCTCGCAGCCTTTCTCCAGGCCCGCCCCGCCCCGGAGCGGCGCGGAGCGCAGCGCATCCACCTGTTCCCCCGCCGCCCTGCCGGCTCCAAGGCTGCGTCTCTCCGCTGGGCCAGTGAGAGGGCGGCCAGTGCCCTGCTCCTGGGCCTCCTTCCCGCGGCCTATCTGTGTCCTTCTCCTGCGGTGGACTACTCCCTGGCCGCCGTGCTCTCCCTCCACAGCCACTGGGGCCTGGAGGAAGTTGTCACTGACTACGTTCCCAGGGGCGCACTGCAGAAAGCCGCCAAGGCGGGCCTCTTGGCTCTCTCGGCTGTCACCTTTTCTGGGCTTTGTTATTTCAACTATCACGACGTGGGCATCTGCAAAGCTGTTGCCATGCTATGGAAGCTCTGACCTTCTTGACTTAATATGTTAAAAATGGATTGTACACCTCTTTGCTTCTGCTCTGTCACGCCATTCATCTCACAATAAAGAGGAAATAACTGATGAGTCCGTTGATAAGTCTCTTCTCCTAATCACCTGGCAAGTTGTAGAATGTAATCTGTGAGGAAACGGTTTGAGAGGAATTGTATCCAAGAAATTGTGAGACAAGAGTTCCACATTCTGGCGAGTGAATGAGCTTGTCCTCCAGCTTCTCAAGACTCACAATGTAACTGAACATTATATATGAGCTTTCGCATTTTAATTTACCAAACTCTTAAAGGGAACTCAGCTTTATTACTGTCAATACCTAACCAAACTTCTTCTATATTTGCCCTAAGAATTGTGGAGAGAGGAAAAGCTATTAATTCATAAGTAAAGACTGCAGAAACTTATGCAGCACTTAATGTTTAAAAACTTTACCCCTTTGTTAAGTTGATACCAGTCACTGGTGGTTATATGTCTTTATTTGTCTTAAAGTTAGGAATTGCTATTACTATCAGGATACTTCACATTTCTAATTTCTATATCCTGGTAAAAAGAGCCTGAGAACTTCTGAATATAGAGAAGTTTGATGCAGAGGGAAGAGGTACCCCTGTAAAGGTATCAAAATATTACATGTTCTAAACTGAGACTTAACTCCACAAATATGTTCATTTTATTTGTTCCAAAATAATATCCACTAATATAAAACTTTAAATAAATTGTTACTTTTCCCACTGTGAGAATCTCAGTTGTGAAATGCATTCTGTTAAATTAAAAAAAAAAAATTCTGTATAAAAAAACCCAAAAAAACCTGGAATTGATAAAATGTGTGAATTCAAAATGTCAAAATTATAATAAAAGGTTATGCAATTTATTTTTCTTACTTTATATTATTGTTTTATGTATGCATGCATATATAGTTACTTAAATGTATAGATATAACATTACATACCTAGGTGTAAAGGTGTATTTATATATTCATAAAATATAACAAATTAATTATGTTACAGAAAACTGGAGAAGAACCAAGCAACACTTAGAGAGATGGAGTTACATCTATTACACATGGGCCCAGAGGAAAATGTCTCTAAAATTCTGGACCGCAAACATGGAGGACCTTTCCCTATTTATATGTTTTTACCTTCTTTGTCTCCCAAATATGCGGTGTTTCTGGCCCTTTTGCAAGTTCTTAAAGAGGCCCTATATGCTGGGTGGGGCCTTGAGACCTCAACCAAAGGCCTGGCCTGATGCCAGCACTCATAATTTTGTTCAGGGAAGGATTAATGGCCTCTCTGAAGTGGGAGTAGTCTTATTTTCCTTATTGTTTAAGCAAGCATTTACAGAAGCCAAATAACAGGGTTAAAATTTCAAACAGCAGTTTTGATATAAGACGGATGTTTCAAATATATATGTCATTATTTTACAATATCTACTTTGTCTTATCTGGCACTCATTTTCTATTATGATTTTCAAGTATTTCTTGTCATTGAACTTGTGAGTAATTAATCCATTTCACGTATACATAAAGTAGAATTCTTTGTTACTATTGAAGAGGAGGAGCTATGTAGAACAAAAAGACAAATTAGTTTACACAAATATATACAAGCTTATATAAGAGAGCATTAGAACCTTAACAAGCATCTTGGCTCTGAGGTAAAGAAGAATGGTCAATTATAGATATTGTAGCAAAAACATACATTGAAATGCATGGGTCCATAAATATAAAAGTTCTCAAAAAAGAGACTCTGACCCACAGACTTTTGGGTCAAATTATTCAGCACCCTCCCTTGCTCTCTGGCTCAATGTATTCCTTTGTATCTGGTAAAGTAGGAGGAGACAAAAATTAACGCTTCTAGCAGGATTTATTTATGTGTAAGCTTTTCTATTATGAAAGTGCCTTTTAGCACTCACATGTGTACACAAAAGACAAGGTCCTACTATTATCTGAATTTGGGACAAAGGAAAGGAGACAATTATTGAGGAACTGCAGACTTTGCCAGCAACTAATTGCACCAACAATGTGCTTAACAAATAAAAATTCAAAAGGACATTTTTAGCAATGCTCCAAAACACCTATTTCAACAATAGGAACAGACAATTACAGTTTGGTTAAGCACACATTAGATAATGTAATTTAATACACTAAAGTGTGATCACTATAGCTGCCACCATTCCTTTCCAGCCGTTTCTAGTAAAGAGAGCTAAATAAATAAGATAATGCTTTTATATGATCTGGCTGTAGTGTCTTTAGGGAGAACTTTAGAATTATAAATGACAGTGGGGTCTTTAGGGAGATCATCCTGGTCTTTAGGGAGAACTTTAGAATTATAAATGACAACTTCACAGGAGGAGAATAGGCAAAGAAGAGAAGAAAAATAGGGGTAAAACAAAATGTAAATTAAAAGCAAGTATACAGAATTCATGGAAGAAGGCGGTGGATTAAGTGGGAACTACCTGACATTCTCCCAGGACCAAACTGGAATTACAACTAAAATATAGAAAAATTGTCCTGAATAAGCAACTGCAGACTAGTTGGAGAGAAGTGTGATACCTAAGGGCATAAAGAAGAGACTGCATAGAGACTGGTAGAAAGTGTGGAGGTGCAAGAGGGCTGGCTGTGCTCCCACATGTAGCAACTGGGGTTCTGGAGGTATATCAGCTGTGGAGAGTCCTCCTGAAAAGTCTGGAGTCTAAATCCCAAATGAGAATGCCCTGCCCAGTGCACTGGAACTGGGAAAGATGCCCACTAACATCTGGTTGTGAAAAGCACTGGGGGTTTTGTCCATCAGGGACTGATAGCTAGATATGCAGATACCATCTTCAAGAGCCAACACACTAAATTTCATTAGCAGCCATTACCTTGGGCTCTAGCAGCTGGAGGGCAGAGTAGACTTGGCAGGGAGAGAGCAGAGAAGACAACCATTGGAACCGTTGTGCAGAGTCATTCCTCCCTTCTGTAGAAAATATCTTCCTCAGGCAGAACTTTCCCATCAATGCAGCTTTTGCCTGGAGAGAAGAAATTGCTCCACTGATTGGATACTCTCTGGCTCTATCCTGTGGAGTTTATGCCCAGCCAAGCTCTATAAGAAGAAAGTGAGCAAGAGGCTCATTAAGTGACTGAGACTAACAATCAGCCTGCAGGCAGAGGTGGATCTCAGGGGGCTTTGAGTCTTTGTCTCCACTGATTCTGGGCCCTGGGCCAGGAAAATCAGACCTTGGTATACAGCTTGCTCCTTGCCACATGCTTTTATCCCTAGCAAAGGAAGCGACAGGATATGGATCCCTGATAGCTCTAAACTGGGTACTCAGGGTCAGTCAAAAACAGCATCTAACATTGGCCTGTACCAGAGACCCTCTGCAGAGGCCCCAAAGCAATAAACCCAGTGGTCAGCTTCAGAGAATCACAGAGAGGATCCAATAAGCTCCATAAGCAGTATATCCACTGAAATACTGAAATATGTTGATAAGCTCCAGACCCTCAGAGGAGAATTCTTCTTCATGTGATAATGAACTGCACAACAGACTGCATGCTATGTTGGGGGTTGAACCTCATTGACAGCCAATCTGAGATTCGAGCCCACACAAATATGAGCCAACAGTAATTAAGACTCAATTAGCAAAGGTGGGCCCATACAACATGCACAGGAACATTTTTAGAGCACCCAGGACTCGTGATCAGAAAGATTGTGCTGCTGGGACCCACAGATCATCCACTACATAAGACCACATTGCCAAGAATGGGAGTCATAGCAGATCTGCCTACAACATAGAAACAAATCCAAACAGGCAGCCAATATGTAGAGACAGAGAAACAGGCCCCAAATGAAAGAATAATGGTATTGTCCAGAAGAAGAGCTAAGTGAAATGGGGATAAGCAATATCTCAGATATAGAGTTCAGAGCAATGTTTATAAGGATGCTTAACATCATGAAAAAAATATATAAGGTCTATGAAAAATGATGAGTCAGAAATGAAAAATGACATAGTAGAAATAATAATACACTGAAAGAATAAACAGCAGATGAGAGGAAACAAAGGATCATATCAATGAATTAGAAGAAAGGGCAGAAAAAAAATCATTTAATCAGAGAACCAAACATAAGTAAAACAATTACAAAACAGGACAGTTTAAGGGAGCTGTTGGACAGAATGAAATGTATCAATATAAGCATCTTAGGAGCTCCAGAGGGAGAAGAAAGTAAGAGATATAGAAGCTATTTTATTTGAAGAAATAATAATGGCAAAAACTTCTCCAACCCAGTGAAGGAAGAAGTCACACAAGTTCAGGCAGCACAGAGGATGCCAAGCAAGAAGAACCCAGAGGCCCACACCTAGACATATCATTATTAAAATGCCAAAAATTACAGACAAAGAGAGAATCTTCTTAAAAAATATGTTTTTGTTTATTTCGTAGATAGGAAGGGAGGGGGCAAGAGAGATAAAAACATTAATGATGAAAGAGAGTCACCAATCTGCTGGAGACCCAGCCCAAAAACCAAAGAGAGAATCTTAAAGGCAGCAAAAGAAAGGAGAATTTGTTACCTACAATGGAGCTCTTGTATGGCTATCAGCTGATTTCTCATCAGAAGCTCTATAGGCCAGAAGGGAATGGCATGAATTGTTCAAGAATCTGAAACCAAGACTAGTCTCTCCAGCAAGGCTATCATTCAAAATAAATGGTGAAATAAAGACTTCCCATACAATTTTTTAAAAAGGCTAAAAGGATTCATCACCACCCAACCAGCATTGCAAAAAATATTAAAGGGACTGCTGTAGTAATATGAAGAAATACTTAGGCATAAAGATTTAAAATGGCAATAAATAAGTACCTGTCAATAATAACCTTAAATGTAAATTGGTTATATACTCAAATCAAAAGACATAAGATAGGTGAATGGATAAGAAAACTTAACCCATATATGAGCTATCTACAAAGAGACCCACCTCAGAGCAAAAGATTCACACAGGATGAAAAGTAAAGGGATGGAAAAATGTTCCACACAAATGGAAATAATAATTAAAAAAGAAAAGCTGGGGTAGCAATACTAATATTTGACAAAATAGATTTCAAAGTGAAGGCCATACCAAGAGACAATAAAAGTCACTACATAGTACTGAAGAACTCACTCTAACAAGAGGACAGAACCCTAGTAAGCATATATGCACCCAATATAGGAGCACAAAATATTACCAAATCAGATCCAGCAATATATTAAAAACATCACACACTATGACCAAGTGGGATTTTTTTTCCCAGGGATGCAAGCTGGCACAATATTTGCAAATCAATAAATGTGATATAACACAAACAAATTGAAAGATAAAAATCACATGATCATATAAATAGAAGCAGAAGAAACATTCAACAAAATGCAGCTATATATATATATATA